>NC_068550.1:11031505-12334005 GCF_026212275.2 Microplitis demolitor | reverse complement strand
TATAAATTTTTTTAAATTTGATTTTCCTTTTAATTATTTTAATATATAAAATGATCAGAAAATTGATTTTTTTTTAATGCTTATTTTATAAAAAAATAAGTATTTTCTAACGTGTAAAAAAAAAAAAAAAAAAAAAAAAAAAAATAATTTTTTTTTTTACATATTTCATTAGGTGTAAAAAAAAATTATTTTTCTAAGAATTTCTTTATTAGTAATTAAAATAAGTTTTTTCGCTTTTAAAAAAAAAAAATTTTTTCTCTAAAAAAGAAAAATTCCAACATAATTATTAGAAAAAATTAATTTTCTTAGAATTTTTTATATCGATAATCAAAATACTTCATGAATAAGTTTCTGATAAACAATTAATTATGTAAATAAAAATAATGAATCATGTTGACATAACAAATTTTCGAAAAACAGAAAAAGACTTATTTATCATGTATTTAATTATTAATACAAAATAAAAAATTTCAAGAAATCAATTCTTCAATTATTTGAATTTCTCGATACAATTAATTATTAAAAAAAAATTTTTTCAAATTGTTAGAAAAAAACTTATTTAATTATTAATATGAAAAAAAAATAATTGTTTAATTACTTACAGTTTTTAAGTAGATATTAATCACAATTGAATCTACGCACTTATTCCTGTCAACACCCTTTGTCTATAGTGATAGGTTTCAACAAGAAACTACCCCACCACTTTTCTAAAATCTTATAACGAATACAAAAAAAAAATTAAAGGGCCAATCGGAAAAAAAATTGATTTTTCTTGACCAATCACAGAAATTTGCATATCTTTTATTGTTGGTCAGTATGAGCACGTGGGTAACAAACCCACGCTGGTTTGTTTACATTTTCAAAGAAATTGATTTAAACGATGTTTTACGATAAATAATATAAAAATATCAATTAAAATCATAATGTATGATCGAAACCATTATTTTTTTATTCATAAATTAATTAAAAATGAATAAATGTTATCTTAGAAAAGAAAATTTGCGCGCGGAAGTTTAGACGATTAGAATACCGCCATCTATGAGTAAAAAATGTAACCAACATGGTATTCGAATTATCGGCTATCAAATTCCAGCCGTTTGAAATTCATCGATATTTATTGAAATACATCGATATTCATTTAAATGAATTAAAATATAAATTATAATTACCTGTTTTTTATAAGATAAAACACTAAAGTAATAATCAATGTATCTATTCATTAGTTGTTGTACAATAAAAATTCGTAAAAAATATACTCTGGTAGTCAGCAAGTTGGCATAAATGACTGAAACTTGACCGTAAGTTGACGTTAAATTGTCATCAACTTATTACATTCAGCATGATGGGGGCATTAGGTTGATGACAACTTATCATCAGTTTTGACTACCAGAATGCATGTAAATCATTTGATAATTCAATTAAAATAATAATAGTTAATTATAAAAAGTTAAACTATTTTCTAGGTTATGAAAATGTAAACAATTACTTAATATCATTTAAAAATAATAATTGTTAGAAAACAACTTGAGTTGCATCAAATTTAATTTTATTAATTAATTTTAAATACCAATTTTACATTTTCCAAAAAAAAAAAAAAAAATGCAAGTAATTATTTTTTTCAAACGCGGGAAATTTGAAGCGATACATCGGATCGTTAATGGTGGCGGTAAATTCAATCAACTTGTTGTCATCAAAATGTGACAAAAAGTTATTTCAGTGGGTAG
Source organism: Microplitis demolitor (assembly GCF_026212275.2). Lineage (NCBI taxonomy): Eukaryota > Metazoa > Arthropoda > Insecta > Hymenoptera > Braconidae > Microplitis > Microplitis demolitor. The sequence continues at coordinate 12,332,281 of NC_068550.1, read as the reverse complement.
ATGTCAACTTATCATCAGTTTTGACTACCACAATGCTTGTAAATTATTTGATAATTCCATTAAAATAATAATAATTAATTATAAAAAGTTAAACTAGTTTCTAGGTTATCAAAATGTAAATAATTACGTAATATCTTTAAAAAGAAAAGGGGTAAAAAATAGAGAAAAAATAGAATAACATCAAGTTCAATTTTATTAATTTCTTAAGAATCCAATTTTTTAAAATTATTACATTTTCCAGAGCACACAAGTAATTATTGTTGTTCAATGTACAGTGATATTCACGAAAATTATTGTTCAATAATTTTATATTTTTCAACGCGGGAACTTTAAAATCATCTAAATCAATTACAATTTTTTCGCTTCCAATTAATCTTGGATCCATAATTTTTTCTCGAAACCTTTTACATAAATATATTTGTAATTATAAGTGACATGTTCAATTGTTTCTTTTAGCTTTAAATATTGCGTTTTTCCAGCATCCCAGGTAATTCCATGATGATTATATGTTACCCAGGTATTTAAGCGTTGACACTGATTTGATAATAATGTCCAATCACAAGGTGGTTTGAATAACGTACATGACATTTCTTCAACACCATTAATTTTATGTTGGACTGTAATTGAAGCAAGTTCTTTTACAATAAACTGATTGTGTGAGCCTTTAAATCCTTGCACATCTATTATGATTTCCATTTTGATAACTCATATCTCGACAACAGACAATGAATCACTGAATAATTAAAATATTCAGCACAGCTATTTGTTATTATCCCCCACCACACTTTTTTTAAATTAATTATATTTTAAATTCATTGGTTAATTTTAAAACTGCTCAGTAGAAAGTTCCAGAAAATTTATTTTTAGACTGATGACTCATTCGTCTGCAGGAATAAACTTGTTTTCTTTGTTTAATTTTATAACTGCGCAGTAGAAAGTTCGAGAATTTCTATTTTTAGACTGACGACTCATCCATGTGCAGGAAAAAACTTGTTTTCTTTGTTTGATTTTATAACTGCGCAGTAGGTGACCTCATACCATTCGTCGCGCCATCTAGCGTTTTAGGTTATGTTGACACGTTATTCTAGGAGATTTCACTACTTTTTGTTTGGTGATGTTGGCACTTTTGGGGCGACATCTATTTTTTACGGCGTCATTTATGACGTCACAGGTTGTTCTGGAATTTTCTACTGCGAAGTTGATGAGCCGTTTCCCACCTATAAAAGAGGCGCGTGAGACCATACTCCACAAAAAAGAAGTACGAGTCTCTGAATGAAGTATGAATCTCTGCTCAAATATTCTCTGACGTTTACTGTGTTAAAGTTTTTGTGAAGTTCTCTGTAAAGTTCACTACGGTTTTTTAAATAATTTTTTTACAAAAAATTATAAACAATTTTTAGTTTAAGTGAAGTGCATAGACATTATTTTTAGTGCAACTGACACTTATTAGTTTTAATTTTGTGCAACTGACACTTATTAGTTTTAATTTTTGTGCAACTGACACTTATTAGTTTTTAATTTTTTGTGCAATTGACACTTATTAGTTTTTAATTTTTTGTGCAACTGACACTTATTAGTTTTTAATTTTTGTGCAACTGACACTCATTAATAGTTTTTAGTGCAAAAGACACATTTTTTTTTTCTGTGAACAATTGATAAAAACATTATTTAAAAAATGGCGCGATTATTTGATGCACTTCACGGTTTGATGAATTCTGTTGCACAATCATACAATGACTTACAGTCAGAGTCAGTGAATGAAGAACATTGTCAGAGGTGCTATCAGGTGTGTGTTGAGACAATTGAATATTTCAAGACTATTTTGGCAGATCCACAATCGAGTGTTCAAATTAAGAGAAGCGTTTAAGCAAGTATAGTGCTTTTGTGCTGGTATGGCGATCAATTTGCTCAACTCAGCGGCCTGGCTACAGGTGGTGATTTGAGAATGCGTCATCGACTCATCAAATGGCAAGATCTCGATAACGCTTTCTCGAACAACATTCGAACTGGATGTGTCACAAATCTTGCTCACACAGACTTGAGAGAATTTTTGAATGATTCTCGGGAATTAGTTTTCGAAAAAATCCAAGAAATGTTGGGTGATGTTGCTGGGGTGAAAATCAACGTCGAACTTGTATGTAAATTTCGGAATGAAAAAATTAATGACGTCGTTGATGAAACTAAATCATTCAACACTACAAGTCGGGAAATTACACCCACAACATCTCTCGCTGATTGGTATGCTGACCATGTCAACGAGAACTTATTAAAAAAAGGTTGAAGAGTTCAATCAAAAGGACTCGGGGTGGAGATTACTTGAGATCCACAGCTTGGTCATCACAATGTCCAGATATGTTCCTCTACAAGCTGGAGCATCAACTTTTGTTAGACTGCCCAAAGATATCCAGATGAAACGTGCAGTCTTAAACATCGAGAACCACGACGAGTACTGCTTCCTCTGGTGTGTTGTGGCAGCAACACACGAAGCTCACACTGGACATCTGGAGAGGACAACATCGTACCCTCATTACAGCAGCATACTTCAGTATGAAGGTATTGATTTTCCAATTACCCCGAAAGATATTCCAAAATTTGAAACGTTAAATAATTTGTCAATCAATGTATACGGGATTGAGTCAGAATTGAACGGTTTCGGAGATGAAAAAAGTATCATTATACCATTGTATTTAAGTAAAAATTGTAAGTCTGATGTAAAAAAAATTCATCTTTAAATGGTGCAGGCGAACGTAAATTTAAATATGTCTAATGAGAATGATTATAAAAATTATAAGCCTGTTTATTATTTTGCCTTAATTAAAAATCTATCGCGATTAGTAAAAAATCAAATTTCTAAGGCACATTATAAATCATATTTCTGTGATCGATGTTTAAGTCACTTTAAAACAGAAACATCTATCAACAACAACAATGATGACTGTTTCAAATTAAATAAAGTCCGTATGAAATTTCCCACTAATGAAAACAAAATGTTAAAATTTAAAAACTATCGTAATAAAGACTCGGTACCGTTTGTTGTCTACGCAGACTTAGAGTGTACACTAGAGCCTCAGGGGGATGATGATATTCAAAATCACGTTCCACACAGCATTGCATTTTATCGTCACTGTAATTATGACAATAATTTGTCAAAATTTGAAATTAATCGTTCATCTGATTGCGTAAAGTGGTTTGTCAATAAACTTGAAAATTTCGCATTTGAAGTTGAGCAGTATTTAAAAAATCCTATACCTATGAAACCACTTGACAAACAGCAACAAAAGAGTCATGATCGGTCAACTGTTTGTCATATTTGCGAAAAAACAATAGCCTCTGATCAAGAGAAGTGCTATGATCATTGCCATTTTACGGGTAACTATCGCGGACCTGCACACATTTCATGCAATTTAAATTATCCGAAATCTCATGTAATACCGGTAGTATTTCACAATTTATCTGGGTATGATTCTCATTTTTTCATTAAATCATTAGCAACTGTTTTTGAAGGTAAAGTCACATTATTGCCAATTAATAAAGAGCGATATATCTCATTTACAAAATCTATTGATGATATATCTGTGTCTTTACGTTTTATAGATTCATTCAGATTCATGGCATCAAGTTTAGAAAAATTAGCATCCTATCTTGATGATGACAATAAACAAAACACAAAACTTCATTACCCAGATCCAGAAAAATTCCAATTAGTTACTCGCAAGGGTGTATTCCCGTATGAATATATTACAGACATTGATAAGCTTAATGACAAACAGTTGCCCGATCAAAACTCATTTTTTTCAAAATTATCTAATAATGGTATAACTGACGATAATTATGCATTTGCTCAACTTGTCTGGAATAAATTTAACATCAGTACATTAGGCGAGTACTCTGATCTATATCTTAAGACTGATGTATTACTCTTGGCCGATGTATTTAAAAATTTCAGACAAAATTGTTTAAATAATTATAACTTAGACCCGCTGCACTATTACACAGCGCCCGGATTAGCTTTTGATGCAATGCTGAAGTACACTAATGTGGAACTGGAACTATTGACTGACCCCGAAATGGTACTTTTCTTCGAGAAAGGTATACGAGGTGGAGTGTCTCAGTGTACTAATAGGTATGCGAAGGCCAACAATCGGTACATGGGTAATGAATTTGATGTTAACAAACCCGAGTCATACTTGATGTATTTTGACGTCAATAATTTGTATGGCGCGGCAGTGAGTATTCCACTACCTAAAGGCTCATTTGAGTGGGTAGATGAACATGATTTAAATAATGTAAATAACTTTGTAAATGCCAATGACAATGTAGGATATATTTTAGAAGTAGACTTGCACTATCCTCAGGAGCTACATGAGCTACACAAAGATTTACCATTGTGCCCTGAGCACTTTTTACCACCGGGTAGCAAGTCTACTAAATTATGTACAACACTGTATGATAAAAATAAATATATAATTCATTGTGAAAATTTAAAACAATGTTTAGGTTTAGGAATGCAGTTAAAAAAAATTCATCGCGTACTCAAATTTGAGCAATCCCCATGGCTAAAGACATACATCGACAAGAATACAGACTGTAGGAAGGCTGCCCAAAATGAGTTTGAGAAGAATTTCTTCAAACTCCTTAATAACGCAGTCTTCGGTAAGACTATGGAGAATGTTAGGAAACACAAAGATGTTCAATTGGTTACAAGATGGTCTGGTCGATATGGTGCATCAGACCTTATTTGTAAACCTAACTTCCATAATCTTACAATGTTTGATAAAGACATGGTTATAGTGGAAATGAAAACAACCCAGGTATATTTTGACAAACCTATTTACACTGGGTTCGCGATTTTAGATCTATCAAAAATACTTATCTATGATTTCCACTGTAACTATGTCAAACAGAACTCCACAAACCAACAATCTAAGTTGATGTACACGGACACCGACAGTTTAATTTACTACTTTACAGTACCAGACATCTACGAAATCATGAAACGTGATATTTCAAAATTTGATACGTCGGACTACCCCCCTCAAAATTCGTACAATATGCGAATAGCAAACAAAAAGGTCCCAGGTCTGATGAAAGATGAGAATAATGGGAAAATTTTGACTCATTTTACCGGACTTAGGGCCAAGCTATATGCATACAAAATTTTAAATGATGATGAAGCGAAAAAACGAGCAAAGGGGATCAAAGGTCCGACGTTGCGAACTATCACATTTGATGATTTCGATAGATGTCTTCACGATCACATTAACTTGACAAAAAAACAGTACTTAATTAAAAGTTCCAAACACAACGTGACGACAGTAGCACAGCACAAAATAGCCTTAAGCTGGACAGACGACAAACGACAACTTTTGGACAACTCAACCGACACATTGCCATGGGGATTCACATCAAATAATCATGATGATAAAGACGATGAAAATGTTATATCTATTAAAAAAAGAAAACTTTTGTAAAAAAAAAAAAAAAAATGCAAAATATTGTAAAAAATTAGTTTTTTTAAGTATGTAAAAATTAGTTTTAAGGATATGTGTGTAAATAAAATGAATAAAACATTTATATACAAATGAAAAAAATTGTTTTTTTATTTTATAGATATAAGTGTATTTTATAAGTTTATTTACAGATCAGATTTTTCAATCCAGCTGTTGTGGGAGCTATCGAAGCCGAGCCACTTTACGTACAATTTATTTCCGCGTTTTTTTATAATTTTCTCCACTAGATATACATCTGGATATTTGACTTTGCTGAGTTTTTCTGCATAAAATCCACCTTCAATTGGCTTATCCTGATAGTTTACAAGTTTGTATGTTGTTGGATTTGTTTTCTGTACTGTCTTAATTGTAAGAATTTCCGTCGTCCAGTTGGGTGTGTAACCTTTTCCAAACACATGTTTGAACTTGCTGATTCGAACTTTGTCTCCGACTTTGAATTTATTTTTTCGTGCTTGTTGCTGAGCTTGAAGAGGTTTGTATATTCTTTCCAGCAGATCTTTTTCATTAGCAGCAGTTACATCAGCAGGTTTCATTTTAATTGTCCGATGTTTGGTATTATTGTAAGTATCCAATAAGTCTTCTAGTATATCAATCCATTTAACGATACCACGTGCAGAGAATTCACGCCACATTTTATTTTTAAGTGTCCTATTAAATCGTTCACATATGGACGCCTTCAAGTTGCTGAATGTCGAGTACATATTGATGTTTTTACGTTGCATGAGTTCTTGAAATTCTTCATTATAAAATTCTTTGCCTTGGTCAACGTGCAGATTTTTTGGAACACGACCTAGTTGAAACATAGATTTCATTGCACTGGTGACATCACTGCCACTTTTACTCTTAATCGGTACAGCCCAAGCATACTTTGAAAAAATATCTATGACAGTTAGCAGATATTTATTTCCTTTGTTTACTGTTGCATAAGGAATCACTTCAACTAAGTCAGCTTGCCAAGTTTCATCAAGTGCTCGTATGTCAACATGACGACGTTGATAATTTCTGCGTGCTGGTCTGTGCAACTCATACGCTATTACTGATTTCTTGTCCTCCATTGTTAACAAAAATTCTAGCTTCCAATTCTTTTATTTGCTGTGTATTTCTACTGATTAAGTCTTTTTGTAACTTTATACGTTTTATTTTAACTTTTAGTTCTTGATTTTCTTTTTTTAATAGCTTCACAGCAGAGTCGAGTGTTACCACTTGAGAGTCTAAATGTAAAATGATCTCAGACTGATCATTCTTTATACTATTATACATTAAAGACAGCTCGTGATATACAAGATCACGTGTAAATTTTACAGTTGCTGCATCACTATCTTCAGCAGGTTTGCCAACATGACACAGTCTCTTGCGCTCAACATCATACTGTCCGTCAACAGTTACTTGAAATCCTCGTCCAGGTGGTCCTGGCGGTCCACTGATTACAGCACCAGTTGGTAGTGAACGTCCAAATATATTGATACTCATTTTTTGCTCTTTTCACTTCAACAGTCAGCAAATATGTGGCATAGATTTGACACAGCAGATGCTAATAAATAATCCCCGCTTCTCGTAACTCTTCGATAATTGATATGATTTCATTGGTGTGACTTGGATTTCCAGCTGCTTGAGATGCCATGAGTAAACGCACACGGTCAACTAGTTCATTTGGATCATCCCAGTAGACATAATCCATACGTAATTGGTTCTTTTTCGCAACCATAAAATTCGGTAATCCTTTACCTCTTGATAAGTTTGCATTTTTATCGAGAAAATCGGCAATATAATTATTATACTTGATTGTCGAGTCTTCATAAAAACTACCATCTGGTTTATAATTTTTTCTATGAGTATTTGTTATTTTAATAATTTCGAGATATTTATTTTTATCATTTTGCGTGACTTTTGAATCATCCGGCGATTTTTTAAATAATAATTCCAATAAACCAGGAGTAACGGAGTAATTTTTATTTTTTATTCTAATCTCATTATCGTCAAAAGTTATTTCAGAATCACCAATACAAAAATCATTAAAACGTCGACGAATACCATATCTCATATCAATATCTTTACTTCTTCTGTACACTTTAGCTAAATATGATTTTATTTCACCACTCACTGGCTTAGCGGGGGTACTCGATGCAGCAGGAAATATTTGTGTTTCTTCCAGAGTTCCACTTCTATCTTCAGAAATAATACTATTATAATTACTAGCATCATCAAATTCTGTAGCATTATTCACCGTTGAATTATCATCTTTAAATTCTCCTTTGACTTCTTGCTTGATTTCTTGTTTGATTTTATGCTTAGACGACTTGACTAGACTCTGCAGAGGTGTAACAATAGGCTTAAACATTTCACCCATTGCCTTCTCAGCTGTGTCTTTACCCAACTTGAGGATTCTGTGCTTTCGTCGGATAGCATCACTAGCCTGGAATATCTGATGTAAGACATCTCTCTGCTTTGACAGCTCTTCGGTCTTCATGTTGATGGGTTAAAGTTCACTTAATCACTGATGACTATTTATCAAGTACAACTTAATTCATACTAATGAAACAGTCAAATCCTTTTCTATATCTACCACTATTTAGTTCACTGTCTTTGTCAATGACGACAAAACCATATTTACCATCAACATCATTCCAACATGATAAACACAAATCTTTGAATACATTGTATGACATGTCAGTATTTACATGATCATCATACACATGCTTCAAGTTCATTTCATCTTGTCGGAAGAGAACTATAAAATTTGCATTGTCGCGTATCAAATGCTTAGGAATACGTGTATAAGTCTGACAGAGATAAAAACTGTCAACATCTTTATGCCGACCCATACAAAAGTATGCTCTGATATGATCTTGTTTTTTACATGCGACATCATCAAATATCATCAATGAGTTTGGTTATGCATCTTCAGGTTTCAGTACTTCTTCGTGCTCGTTGAATGTAAAAAATCCAATACCTTCTATTGGTTTAAGTAGTGATTCGAAAAATTTATATTTCGGTTGGTTCAGAGATTTTGAGTAGAGATAAATACTATCAAATCTCAAGCCATTGGGGTGTATGATGAGTGAGAGTAGAGCATTTGTTCTTCCGCAATTTGATGGACCACAAAATATAGCGCGTACACTGTTTGGTAATAAAGCGCCGTGTCTCTTAACTTTTTTCACTCCGGTACCTTGAACAATTTGATCAAAATTTATTACTGGTAACTTGGCTGCTTGACTTTTAAACTCCATGTTGCCAGTTTGCGATCACAACAACAACTCACTCAGCGAGCTATAAGTACCAGACTTTATATCATTTTAAGTCAGTCATGATGCTGCTACTATGGAGAGCACATGTGTAAAGACCAGTGGTAAAGGTTTTATAAACAGTCTAATTAATAAGCTACCAGTTGAACTACACATACCTGGATACCAGTATTGTGGACCAGGTACAAAGCTAGCCAAAAGATTAGCTCGTGGTAATCCTGGAATTAATCCTCTGGAAGTTGCGTGTAAAAAACACGATATCGCATACTCGTATAATCGCGAAAATTTGGCAGCACGTCACGAGGCTGATCAAATACTTGCTGAGAAGGCGTGGCAACGTTATCAAGCAAAAGACGCTGGTATTGGTGAAAGAGCTGCTGCGTGGAGTGTAAATAAAATCATGAAGATGAAAAAAAGATTCGGAATGGGTTTGAAGAAGAGAACAGCTGGCAAGAAAAAAAGCCTAGTAAAGAGAAAGCCTACTAAGAAAAAAACTGGCAAGAGGAAGACTAGCAAGAGAAAGACTAGCAAGAGAAAGACTAGCAAGAGGAAGACTAGCAAGAAAAACACTAGTGTGAAGAAACAAGTAGCACTAAGACAAGTTGTCACAGCTGCCAAAAATTTCATGACTCCTGGAGGTGATCCAATTAAAACGGCATTGAAAGGAGCTCGTCAGGCTGTTAAAAAATCTAGTGGAAAAAAAATATTCGGCTGCCACGAATTCTACCGGTTCCATCCAAAGTTGGTGGTGTACTACCATTTTTAATACCACTTTTTGCCGGCCTGAGTGCAACAGGAGCTTTGGCTGGGGGTGCTGCTGGTATAGCAAAAGCTGTAAATGATGCAAGTGCTGCTAAAAATCGATTGGAAGAGAGCAAACGTCATAATTTGAAAATGGAGCAAATATCTATGGGTAAAGGTTTATACTTGAGACCTTACAGACGTGGTATGGGTTTATTTTTGAGACCATATCCAGTAGGCAGAGGATGCAAGTCAAAAAACAAGTAGAGCTACCACATCGACCACTTACAAACATCGACTTACTGAAATACGCTAAAGCTAAAAAAATTCCAAACTTTCGCGGTGTTTTTATGAGGAATGATTTACCTAAAACTGGTCCGAGAAAAAACGAATCAGCTATTATTAATCTTGATGATAAATTCGGACCTGGTACTCATTGGGTTGCATACAAGAAAAATAATGATAAAGTTATTTATTTTGACAGTTTTGGTAATTTACAACCACCGCAAGATCTTATGGAGTATCTCGATGTTGGTAGCGTGAAATATAATCACAGAAGATATCAGGATTTTAATACAATTATATGCGGACACTTATGTCTCAAATTTCTCACAGGACAACTATAAATTGATGTGACTTTGTGTAGAGCACATCAGTCATGGCTGAGTCATTCACATTAACACTGACAGGATCTACATCCGTGTTGGAGGCCAATTATTTCCCTCCAATTGAATTATCACCAAATAAAAATTATGTTCTGGGACTTGTAGAGTTATTAACATTTAATTCAATACCCAATATTGATGTTGGTGCTAATAAACTCTATGTCTCTTATCCTGTGGATAATATTGATATCGAAAAAATTGATACAAATGATAAAAATAATGTTGATGAGAAAAAAATAGTCAAGAAAAAAAAGAGCTAAAAAGAATGTAGCAGTAATTACAAAAATTGATAACAATGTCCCAGTAACTGAAGGTAATACAATGAGTGAAAATATAGAAGCTGGAAAATATGAAACTGTTGAAGAAAGAGTCTTGACAATACCAACAGGAAGTTACGAAATCACTGACATTGAAAAATACATTCAAAAGAAATTACAAAGACTTAGTATCAGCATAAAAGCCAATAATAATGAATTGAGAAGTGAAATTAAATGTGATCAATTTGTAAATTTTACACCCCAAGATTCTATTGGTACACTACTGGGATTTACAAACCGAAAGCTGACACCACATAAAACTCACTCATCAGATTTACCAATGAAAATATTAAAACTCAATGCTCTGAGAGTTGAGTGCAACATTACATTAGGTGCTTACATAAATGAGCACAGAGTTCACACAATTCATGAATTTTTTCTAAGTGTACCACCAGGATATAAGATTGTCGAATTGCTATCTCACGTCATTTATCTTCCAATCGCCGTATAAGCAATACAAAATCTCAGACTAAGAATTGTCTATTAAGACGGAAAACTGGCTAATTTCAGAGGTGAGACGATAACCATAAGATTGCATATAAAGTCTATAAAATAATGGGTATCGTATATGAGACAAAAAGTGGTGCTGGCTATAAAAAAAATAGCAACATGGTCGAGCAACATCAGTCGCCGAGTACCTCACAAGGTGTTAACACATCAGAACGCTCAGTTTCTACAGAGCCTCGGACTAAAATTACGTGGAAAATTAAGAAAATAAAAATTTATTTTTGTTGTTTAACGTGTACACGACCATGGCGGCGGCGGAAATCTTAAATATTCAACGACAAATTATTTTTGATGAGTCAATTGCGCACTATGAAGCGCATGCTCATCTCCCGTATGCTTCATCAACATTCAACAACAGCGATGAAATAAGAATTGCTGTTCAACATCAAGATTTGTGTCTACTTCCAAGTAAGAGTACACTACATGTGTACAGAAAATTCACAAAGTCTGATGGTACAGCTGTAAGTGCAACTACTCACATGGTCAACATGACAGTTTGTCATATGTTTGAAAAAATACGCTACGAGCTCAATGGTCTTGAGATTGATCGTAATAAAAATGTCGGTATCACAAGTCTCATGAAAGGATACACATCACTGAGTCCTGCTCAACAAAATACACTCGAGAACTCAGGCTGGATTGTAGATGAAGCTGTAAACGAATTACACAATGACAATGGCTACTTTTATGTATCTATACCACTGAGTCTTTTGCTTAGATTTGCTGAAGATTACCATAAAGTTGTCATCAATGCAAAGCATGAATTAATATTAATAAGATCAAATGCTGATTTGAATGCCTACGTTGTGGCCACACCTGCTGCTGGAGCTCATGCTGAAGCTGTTAAAATTACGCTGCAAGAAATCGAGTGGATTGTACCATATGTGACTATGGCTGATAAACAAAAAATTGAAGCTTTGAATTATATCACAAGTGATCCAGCTATCTCAATCAGTTTCCGTGCTTGGGAGCTGCCAGCGTATTTGATCATTGCAACATCCGAGATATAAAATTATTTTTAAACTCTCAGAGTTATCCTTATGGGAATTTAAACCTCAACATTGCAAACAATCAATATAGTCTGTTGTACGACATGTACATAAATTTTCAAATTTCATACTACAACAAAGAACCTGAGCCACTGCTAACGAAGAAGAAATTTTTAGAACAAGCGCCGCTGTACGTTATCGATTGCTCAAAACAAAACGAATCAATAAAATCTGGACCGGTGGACATTCGTCTGGAATTTGAATCCGCAAATCAATTCCCTGCACAGACATCAGCTTATTGTCTCATTATACATGATCGCATAGTCGAGTATAATCCTATAAGCAGCATCGTACGAAAACTAATATGAAGACTGTTAAATTTAATCCAACGCTAACCATACATCACATGGATGTATGAAGATTTGCACACGAGCAAGCAAGAAGAGGCGAATGGGAACAAGCAGCAAAAGATCGGGAACGATTGAAACAAAGAATTAATAAATTAAATATAATTATTGAACCTGTATTAATTAATAAACTTACATTTATAAATAAATAAACTTTTTTTGTATTGATATACATTGTTTTTTATTATTTATAACCTAAAATATACATTTAAGTCTTACATAACCTGAAATATTTTTTATATTGATATATAGTGTTTTTTATTACTTGTAACCTAAAATATACATTTAAGTCTTACATAACCTTAAATACATAATAAACTATAGATATTTTTCTTACCCTAAAACATACATTTTAGTCTTACATAAACTATAGTCTTTATTCTTAACCTAAAAGTATACATTCTAGCCGTACATAACCTCAAATACATAATAAACTACAGATATTGTTTTTAAACTAAAAAAATGTACTACAGTTAGAGCAATCTTTTTTAAATGGATATGCAAAGCTATCGGGGATATCATCGTTGAATGTATAATGATCCCAACACCTTTGATAGCCCATTAATTTTTCATTATTTCTTAATTCTTCTGGTAGTTTGTGCCAAGCGAAATCGATCTGCTGGGCTGCATTTTCAAGGATAAATGTATCATCAAGACATGCGATATCTCGATCATCCATACATAGTAAATTCTTCAATTGATTGAAGATCTGAACTGACTTCTCGTAGGTTTGTTGAATTTCATAAAAATGCCAGAACCATCTCTTAAACTCTTGGACATTTTGAAATGCGCATAAAGTATCCAATTTCTTCCAATGATAAGAGTAGATGATCAAAGAGAGTTCAACATCCCGATAATGCAGAAATCTGCAATACCGACCGAGGATTTGTATCTAGGCTAGTTTTTTTTTTTTATCAACATCAGGTTAATGTCGGTACTAAATCTGCTTTATTGTGATAGCAGTATCGTCTGTGCAGAATCTGCGTTATAGATAGCATGTTGCATGCACAAAATCTGTTTGATTAGCAACACGATCATGCAACATTTACTATTTCAATGTCTGTTTTATCGGCCCCCCCTTAAATTTTTTCAAATTATCCCCCTCTGTTTAAAATTTTTTTCAAAATTATCCCCTTTCTTTTAAATTTTTTCCAAAATTACCCCGTCTCTTTGAATTTCTTTTCAAAATTACCCCCTCTCTTTAAAAATTTTTCAAAGTTACCCCCTCTCTATTAATTTTTTTATCAAAATTACGCCCCCCTCTTTTTTCAAAATTTTTTTCAAAAATTACCCTCTCTCTTCTCAAATTTTTTCAAATTACCCCCTTCTCTTTGAAAAATTTTTGTCAAAAATTACCCCTCTCCTCTTAAATTTTTTCCAAACATTTTGTACGATGTTAAGATATTTGAAAGAATATACAGCCACTTAACAAATTAATTTAAAAAAAAAAAGAAAAAAAATTAAATAAACACATCCTTTATTATGCTTAAAAAAAGCCAGAGCTAGGTTGATTATTTTTAGCTATAAATAGACTAACTCTTTTAAAGCTATAAATAGATTTATTTGGTATGCGAAATATAATGATGATGCAATATCAAACATCAGTTATTCTTTGAAGGATGAGTATAGAAAAATTTTATATAGAAAAAACATCCGTATATTATTTTCTTAGAACAAGTATTTTTAAATCGATACATTTTTATTATTTTTTTCATTTTATTTATAAGATGTATTTGGTATGCAATTAATATGATGTAATATTTGAATGATTATTCTAAGAAATTTTTTATTCTCTCTTATTTTATTCTAAAATAGAATACATTTTATTTTTTTATTCTCGATATATGTTTTTGTGGAATATGCAGTATTTGGTATGCAAATGTTATAAGTTTTTGTGATATGATCCACAAAAATTTAATTTTTATGTGTTTATTATAACTATTCTTAATGGAATTTTAGATATACTGTATACTCTGGTTATGAGCTATATTGCTGTCTACACTCTCACATACAGGAAAAAAATGAAATTGATATAAGAGTGAGTAGAGCGTCCGATGTAACTTATAACCAGAGTCTGCTGTATATTTATTGCATTATATATATATATACATAATAGGTATTATAAATATAGATATATATACATAATAGGCATTATAAATATATATGTTATATTTTTTTTTCATGTTATTAAAAAAATTTTCTTGTCTCCAAGCAAAATATGTTTTATGCCTATAAGGAAAAAAAATTACCTAGTTATTTTAATAAAATAAAATTATCTGAAAGAAATAATAATACTACGACTATGTGGATTCCAATCTCTCATCTGCCCCACCAGGATATAATATTTAACCAATGGCTGTATTTTATTCGTTTGAATCTGCGGCGCGGTAAATTCTTACTCCAAACTGTACAGAAGAATGTTAAATGGAGGGGAGTCCACGTGCTCGTTCAAACTCTCAGCACGGGATATTCTTGCTCCGAACTGAGAGTATACCAAAGCTAGGGAATATATATCCAAGTGGTCGTTCAAATTTGCGGCGCGGGAATATTCTTGCTCCGAACTTGTATAGCTAGAGTATATCCACATACACGCTTTAAATTTTTGCGGCGCGGGAATACTTCAAGTTTAAGCTATATAGCATACGCTTGATATGATATATATATATATATATATACAATTTTTGAAGCAAGAGAATATTATTATTACTCCCTGATCTGAATTTTTTACCTATATCAGTATGACAGAGAGACTAATCTTGCCAAGTCTGGTCGCACCTAGTATTATGGTCGAATATTAGGGCGCCACTGGAAGATGGACTCGGCCTTCCAGAACCGGATGTTATATGATTTTATTTTAATTAAATTAATTTTATTTATTACTCAGGGTCGTTTGTAATATTTTGTGAGTGAGAAGAGGAATCGTAGAGTAGGCTGAAATAATGTTAATTCAAATTTTATTTAATTTAAGCACCTTGCTTTATTCATTACCTTTTGACAATAATTATTTCCTTATACTTATGACAAACTAATATTTTCCTATAACAAACTAATTTCCTTATGACAAACTAAATTCCTTATGACAAACTAAAATTCTTATGACAAACTAATTTCCTCGTCCCCTGGACGGATTCTTATGACAAACTAAATTTCCTCGTCCCCTGGACGGATTCTTATGACAAACTAAATTTTCCTCGTCCCCTGGACGGATTTCCACACCCACACACCCACTGAATTTATCTCGTCCCCTAGACGGTAAGCCTTAACTTTAATTTAAAAACATCCCCTGGATGTGTAATTATTTAAAATAACCTTATCATGTCCACCGGACCTAAATCACAGACACAGTTTTCTTTACTTAAAATTATTGACTCTACTTTGAACTCTATTTAATTTATGACTTCATTTCCTTTTATTCAATTAATAAACTTGATTTTCGATACAAAATTTCACCAATAAAATCTCCAATATAAAAATTTCACAACTATTAATTCTTACTTATTTACCTTGATTTATTTAATTCATTTATTAATTTTTACTGTCTTATTTAATTCAATTATATTTATTAATTAATTAATTTATGTTTTAATTTAATTATTAATTAATTAATTTCCCACTGAAAATTTTCCCATTAATATTTGTTTTCAAAATCGGTATCATTAATTTACTCACTATTTCTGATAATTATTTTTACTCAATTTAATTTACTGACAAAATAATCCTTCTTAACTTTTACACGACACAAATTTACCGTAATTGTCTAGCGTTTTACTTTTGATTTTATAATTTTAATTAGAATTATTTTAACATTATTTTATAAATTTTTCATAACTAATTTAACGACTAGAATTACGTCTTAAATTTACTAGAATATTCGGCCGGTCAATTGGTGTCGCAAGGCCTTAATTTATGATCTTACATGCGGACAAATTTTGTCTAGAGCGGCCGACAGGCCTGAATACTTTTATTAAAATATTGAATTTATTTTAATTTATTTATTGGATAATTTACGCGGAAAATTTATTTTATTCCAGCCGAGAGGCCTCGAATGAAATAAATTTAGAGTTACAACAGAGACAAGTACACGGCAAAGAATCTACGGAAATTTCGAGAACGCGAGACGCGTAACTAAACTAGGCGACGGCCTTGAGTTACCAATCTAATTCACGCAACCAGTAGAAAGATGCTAAGTAATTAATTTATAATTAATTCGGCCCTCAAAATTAGAGGCCTTAATCAATTATAAATTTTACCTTATGAAATTTAGACGCGCTGCGTATTTTCCAAAAGCTGCTGCCTTTGTTCTGCTGGCTATTCTGGGCCTCTCAAATTTAGCGCCTCTCTCTCTCTCTCCACTCAAAAATTTACTTTATAACCTGTCAATGAACAGTACGTATTAGTGATGTATTAAATAATTAGTTATGATAATTATCGGCCTAAAGGCCTAATAATTTAAAGTAGGAAAAATTATGAATTAAAAAATCGCCTCGTTCCACGTGAAGCGTGGACGGACTTCACTATTTACCTGATGTTTTCTATCGATGTACTTGTCGTCCCGACAACTCTCTTTTTGCTTTCTTCTCGTTCCGCAGTCCATTATATTATTTCACTCCCGTTCACCATTCCGGAAACTTATTCCCACTACCTTAGACTAAGGAAATGACGAACGGACGGGCCTTAGTGATCTATGCGACACCCGGTGACTAGTCGCAATACTACTCGTAACTTACGAGGTCATCGGCCGGTCATTGGCGGGAACGAAATTCAAATTCAAATTTATTTACTATTTTGTTTATTAAAATTACCCTGTCACATCAGCATATTCAAAATGTAACATTTCAATGATTTTTAGTAATTCAAATTATACCCCCCCCCCTAATGTGAGCTAAAATTTTAGCATTAAAAAAAGTATACTTTCTACAATATTGCCTTTTTTGAAGCGAAAGAAAATTTTTTTCTCCGATGTACCAATAAAATTAAACTGAGCACATTCCGATTCTTTTAATATATCTATAAAATATACTTAATAAGTTTTCATCAAAAAAAAACATTAAAGTATAAGAACTTAAATTATCAAATAATTTGAGTATATACATAAAATAAAAATCACTTATATAAGATGGAATTTCTTATATGCATTCCAATCTTTTGTATTCAATCTATGGGGAATATTTGTTTAACATTTAAATAATATGCATAAAAGTGTATTCAATATATACCAAATGAATTAAATATTCATTAGAAATTGAGCTAATGATTCATATATCCTAAAAAATGGAAACTTACAAATCATAGTTATAGCTATTTCAAACTTCGGGTGGGAGAATTACCTCCCTCCACTTAAAAATTCAGACCATACAAAAGACTCGTGATTTTATCGTTAGAATATCAGTTATTGTTTCTCGTTGTCACAGAATCACATCATTCAAAATGAATAAAGAATATTCAAAGTATAATAAAACAATAGAAGCTGCATATAGTCACTTATTAAAACTCGATTATTTAACAAATCGTGAAGTTTTCGAAAAATGGCAAAATATTGCCCAAAAGTATTTGCAAATATACAATAAAATTCTGAAACTTTCTAATCTGTCGGTGGGTGATCGCAATCAAATTCAAGCATGTATAGCCATCCATCATGCATTAACAATAGACTTTAATCATAAATTAAAACTTAAACGTGATAGCAGTGTAGTTAGTGGTGGCAGTGTGAATGTCGATCGATTAGAAGATCGTGTCCAATGGAAAGACTCTGTAAAGATATTTGATAATAGAATGTGTAGTGGAGTGATCGTTAATCTAAAGCATGTGGAAGTGAGCTCATTTTTAGATGATGCAAAAGTTATTTTCAATCAACAAATTGATGAATTGATGAAAACTAATCAATCAATCAAAGTTCATACCAATTTAGCATGCAAATTTAATCATGTACGTGATGCTGAAATTAGTGAAGAGATGAAACATTTTAATACAAAAAGTGAATCAATTCTACCTAGCACTAATATTAATGAATGGTTTGATGAAAATGTGTCTGAACCATTGCTAAAAAAAGTTGAAGAATTTAATTCAAAAAACTCAGGATGGGCATTAGCCCAAATCAGCAACTTAATGGTTAATATAAACCATTTTACACCGTTGGGTGGAGGAGGAATATCCACACTTATACAACTACCAAAATTTATTCAAGACAAAAAAGCCATACTGAACATTCAAAACTTTGATGATGATCGCTGCCTATTGTGGTGTGTGATGGCTACGTTATATTCATCAACACATCCAGAACGAACATCAAGCTATTTAGACTACAGCAAAGTTCTCAAGTATGAAGGTATTAATTTTCCAACTTCACTGCAAGATATTCCACGTTTCGAAAAACTCAATGATTTAGCAATTAATGTTTATGGATTTGAAAAAACATCTGATTATAATGATAAAGAAATTTTAGTTCCGGTATATTTAAGTAAAGCTAATCCAGATAAAAAAAGAATTCATCTTTTTATTATTGAGAGTAATTATAGCAATATTGAGGTTGATTATGATTTAAAAACAGTAAGAAGCGCATTTCATTATACATTAATAAGAAATCTTTCACGGTTAGTCGGCAAGCAAATTTCGAAACATAATGGAAAATCATACTTGTGTGATATATGCCTTAATCATTTTCAAATTGACAAATCATATAAACAGCATAGAGTTGATTGTTTGAGAATGAATAATATTCGAGTTACGTTCCCTGAAGATAAAATATTGAAATTTAAAAATATAAATTATCAAGAACCAGTGCGATTTGTCATTTATGCTGATCTTGAATGCATTATAGAATCAGAAAAAAATGGAGCACAAAAACATGTTCCTCATAGTATTGCATACTATAAGCATTGTAATTATGATAATAACAAGTCTCAATTTAAATTAAAACGCAGTTCAGATTGCATAGAATGGTTTGTTTTAGAATTAAAATCAGTTGCGATAGAAGTAAATGAATGCTTGCATGAAAATATTGCAATGAACTTTGGTGTTAATGAACAACAACAATTTTCAGCTGCAAAGACATGTCACATTTGTAAACGTGCTTTTACAGCAAAAGATATTAAACATCGCGATCATTGCCACTTGACCGGTAAATATCGTGGTGCAGCACATGCACGCTGTAATTTAAATTATCAAAACAAACATTATATTCCAGTAGTTTTTCATAATCTTTCTGGCTATGATGCACATTTTTTAATAAAAGCATTAGTAAAATTATTTGACAAATCAATCACTATTTTGCCACAAACAAAAGAAAAATATATATCTTTTAGACAGGATGTTGATGGGACTTTTGTAAATTTACGTTTCATTGATTCCTTAAAATTTATGGCTAGCAGCATTGAAAAATTAGCATCAAATTCAGATATTGAGTGACACGACATTTGATCCGAAGACAAAATACCCGCGACAAAATTCCCGTAAACCAAAATACCCGTGACAAAATACCCGTCAATTAAAATACCCGCGACAAAATAACCGTTATGTTATTAAAAAAAAAAAAAAAAAAAAAAAAGAATTACATTTTTATTAATTGAAATTTTTTATTATCTTAATTTAGTGTTTTTGACAAGTTTTTGATAGGTATCTGGTTGAATGTGTCCGAAAGTATCGAATAGTTTTCTGACAAAATATAGTAATAAAATTGATAATTAATATAACCATGATGTTTATAAATTAATGACCACCTGTTGGTATAATATCAACTGAAAAGTATATCGATATATTATATATTGATTCTATCCTAATAGCACAGTTTGCTTTAGCGGCCGTTTAATTTCAAAAGTTTCGTCCGTCAATTTCAAGCTAAAGCGGCTATTAGGGTGTATTTGATCAGTAATTTTTTTTTCTCCAATATTGCCATCTATCGTCTGAAATTGATAATATACTAAGTTACATTATAATATATTTGATCTCGTTATTGTTTCACGTGCTTTCGTTTTGGTTTAACATTATTTGCAATTTTTTTTTTGTGTTTAATTATGTCGTTGAAATTTGTTAAATCGCAAAAAGGAAAAAAATTGCTTATTTATAAAGGTTATTCGTATTCGTGTAAAAGCATCAATAAAAGTAGCGTTACTTGGCGATGTTGTGAACATAACCGCAAAATGGCTTGCTCTGTTATAATTCACACCACGTCACAAGAAAAGAACGGTAATTTTTTTTTTCTATATTATGTTAGCTACTGTTATTTGATAATTTATATTTTTATTAACAAATTTATTTCAATAGGTTCAATTATTGGTGATGTTCCTAAACATCAACATGCTGGGGATATTACTGATATTAAGGCCAAAGTTATTCGAGCAAATTTAAAGCGTCGTGCTGTTAATAGTGACAATAATCCATTGCAAGTAATTGCTGACACTGTAAAAAATGCTAACTCTCCTGTAATGGCTCGATTGGGTCGAATTGCATCAATGCAGCGATTGGTCCAGCGTGCTCGTCATGAAATAATACCTCAAGTTGATGGAAACAATGTATCTGATTTCATATTACGTGATGACTTGAAAATGACTGAAAAGAACCAACTATTTTTACAGTATGATAGTGGTGGAAATAAAAATCGATTTTTGATTTTTTCCATTGCTTCCAATTTAATTAAATTAAGTCAATGTGAAATTTGGTGTGGCGACGGCACTTTTCGATCAGTCCCAGTTATATTTAAGCAATTATATTCATTACATGGAGTCATTGATGGACACACATTGCCATTAGTTTACGTATTATCACCTAGTAAATCTCAGTCTACTTATTTAAAGATTTTGAAGAAAATAAAAGAACTAATGCCTGATGTTATTACTTTACGTCGGATGTTAACCGACTTTGAATTGTCTTATATTAATGCGTTTAAGACTGTATTTGAAAATGTCGACGTCAGTGGATGCTTTTTCCATCATACTCAATGTATATGGCGTCATGTGCAAAGTGAAGGTTTACAACAGTGGTATAATAAAAACATACGTGTCGTTCAGAATATAAAAATGCTAATGTCACTGGCATTTGTCCCCCCTAACGATGTAAAAGAAGCCTACGACGAGCTTGTAAAAAGTGAATTTTATGTCGAGAATGAACAACGATTATCTGGATTGTTGGATTATTATGAATCTACGTGGATCGGTGTCTTGAAACGGAACAAAGTTGATCGTTCTGCTCCGAAGTTTAGTATTGAGTTGTGGAATTGTTACGATAGTGTAATGAATGAAGAAATGAAATCCAATAATGGAATAGAGGGATGGCATCATTCTTTTAATGCCTTAGTTCGCATTCATCACGCTAATTTAAGCAAGTTTATAAGTGTTTTGCGAACTGAGCAGACTATCGTCGAATTAAAATTAAATCATCAAGATACTGGTGTATCATTACCTAAACGTCGTCGTAATTACCGTGAATATGATGCACGTTTAAAGAATGTTGTAGCTGCATACGATCCTAATAATAAGTTACAATATTAAAAAAATGTAGCCAATGTATTGCGTACCTAAGATCAATGTATCGATATTTTCCAAACTTAACATTACTGTGAATCATAAATTAAGGATGATTAATTATTGTTTATAACGTTTAATTGACATTTTTTTGTATTCTCTTATAATTTTTTGACTTAAAATATTTGTTTACATTATGAGTAAATTCATTAATGATAAATTATCCATTTTTATGTAAATCAGAGATAATTTTGATATTGTTTAGTAAAAATAATAATAAATATTCTAATAATAATAATAATAATGATATGTAAGCATTACGTTTTTTGGTTGCGGTTATTTTGTCGCGGGTATTTTAGTTGATGGATATTTTGTCGCGGGTATTTTGTCGCGGGGATTTTGGTTTGCGGGTATTTTGTCTTCGGGTCAAATGTTACGTAGCCCAGATATTGATGATAAAAAATAACCCGCTCAGAATATCAAGATAATTATGATAAATTTGAATTAGTTACAAAGAAAGGTATATTTCCATATGAGTATATTGATAGGTGGAGTAAACTAGATGAAACACAGCTACCAGAAAAGAAATTGTTTTATTCAAAATTAAATGATTGTCATATATCAGATGAGGTTTATGAACATGCTAATAAAATCTGGGATACATTTCAGTTAAATACTATTGGTGAATATTCAGATCTATATTTAAAGACTGATGTTCTCTTACTAGCAGATATATTTGAAAAATTCCGTTCAAGCTGTACGGAAACTTATAATTTAGACCCATTACATTATTATACAGCACCGGGTCTTGCATTCGATGCAATGCTAAAGAAAACAAATATTGAACTTGAGCTTTTGAATGATGTAGATATGCTTTTATTTATTGAGAAAGGTATAAGAGGAGGAATGGCACAGTGTTCAAATCGTTATGCAAAAGCCAATAACCCATATATGGGTAAAGATTATAATCCCAATGATGAAACATCATACTTGATGTATTTTGATGTTAATAATCTGTATGGTGCTGCCATGTCACAACATTTACCATATAGTTCTTTTCAATGGACAGAAAGTATAACTGATCCATCAACTCATGACATTGTTTCAATTTATGATGATGATAAAATCAGTGAAGCTATCAGGAAAATTCCTGATGATTCCTCTGAAGGGTATATCCTGGAGGTAGATCTGGAATATCCCGAAGAGCTTCATGATTATCACAAAGATTTGCCCTTATGTCCAGAGCACATGGTAACACCAAATGGAAAAAGTTCTAAACTTATAACATCACTCGAACACAAAATAAATTATGTTATTCATTATAGAAATCTTAAACAATGTTTAGCTCTAGGAATGCGATTGATTAATGTTCATAAAGTATTAAAATTTAATCAAAGCCCATGGTTAAAAGAATATATTGACTTGAATACAGATGAACGAAAGCTGGCTAAAAATGAATTTGAAAAAAATTTTTTCAAATTAATGAATAATGCAGTTTTTGGAAAAACAATGTAAAATCAAAGAAAAAATAGAGATGTAAAACTAGTTAAAGAATGGCGAGGCCGTTATGGTGCTCGGTCATACATTGCAAAGCCAAATTTTCACAGCAGTTTAATTTTCGATGGAGACTTTTCATTAATTGAAATGAGACGTGTAAATGTAGAATTTAAAAAACCAATATATATTGGATTTGCTATACTTGAATTGTCAAAAACTTATATTTATGATTTCCATTATAATTATATACATCAAACAATACCACACAATCAAGTAAAATTAATGTATACAGATACAGATAGTCTGATTTATCATTTTAAAGTTCCTGATATTTATGCGCTAATAAAGCGAGATATCAATAAATTTGATACCTCAGACTATCCACAAAATAATATTTATAATATTCCACTGGTCAATAAGAAAATTGTTGGACTTATGAAGGATGAAAATAATGGCAAGATAATGGAAGAGTTTGCTGGTTTAAGAGCAAAACTTTATACTTTTAGGGTTCATGGTGAACCAGATAAAATGAAAGCTAAAGGTGTAAAAAATGCTACTATTAGAACAATAACATTTAATGACTATAAACAATGTCTTTTTGAGCATGATAATTTAGTAAAAAGTCAGTGGATGATAAAAAGTAAAAAACATGAAGTAAATACAATAAGCCAAAAAAAGTTGGCATTAAGTTGGAATGATGACAAAAGAATGAGATTAAATGATTCATCAGACACATTACCATGGGGTCATAAAGATATAATAATATTAGAATAATTTAAATTATATTTTAGATTTAGAAAAAAATGTATTTAGAATAATAAAATTTTACTAAAAAAAGAAAAAAAAAATTTTTCTTATTTTTTATAACCACCACCAACTATTCTAGAGAGATAAAATATTCAAAATTAATTTTAAGTAATGACATTTGCTTTAAAATGATGCAATTAAAATTTTATTTAGAATAATTATTCTAAATAAATTTTAAATTTTATTAAAATTTAATTATCTATGTTATGAATTGATGACTGAAATAATTAAATTTTAATATATATATATATATATATAATTCAAAAATAATAAAAATTTTTATTTAGAATAATTATTTTAAATAAATTTTAAATTATATTAAAATTTAATTATCTATGTTATGAATTGATGACTTAAATAATAATCATTCTAAAATATATATTTTAACATGATTGGTAATATTGACATCGAGTAATTTAAAATACTATAGTATAAAAATTTTTTTATCTATACTATGAGTGGTTAAATGACAATAATTTATTATATTTTTTTTATTTGTGGTATATGTATTTTATTTTCTATTCAATTAATTTATTTTGAATTCAATTAAACAATTATTATTTATCAAGATATATGTATTTTGCTTGCACTCATCGCTCTCTCTAGTAACTTTTCACTAACAATTTGCGCATGGGGTTTAATGGCTATATGATAAATCTAGTATAATTCAGAAACTATAGCAATATACTATTACGAATAGAATTTTTTCATGTCCGTTTAAAAATTGAGCATGTCTTAATGTACGCTTGAGTATAAAAACGAAAAAGTGCGCATAGATTTCATCAGTAGTTAAGAAAAATCGGGTGAAAGAGTTTCACATCAAATTTATAAAAGAACAAAATGTAAGTAACTATGTCAATAATTTTAATAAATGACAAAATAATTTAAATTGTAAATTTTAAAAGTTTTTTTACATTTTAAAAAATTTTTTTAGTATGTCCATATTAAAAATCTATATCCCACCAGCGTGGATTAATCTTGATATTCCATATCTATCATTTTGATAGAATATGAAATATCAAGGTTTTTATTGCTAAAAAAACCTTTAGAAGGCAAAAAAATTATGGTCAAAGGAGTGGAGGCAAAAATAATTTTGAATATTAAGAGGGAGTATTTGTGGTTCAAAGAAAATATGTCACATAAAACTCCAGTAAATGTACATTTTGGATATGTGCATCTTGTAAGTACTTTTTCTTATTTTTGTAAGTATTTGATTTTTTTGAGTTTATAAAAATAATTTTTTGTTTTTTTTCTCTAGACTAGTGATGCCTGCAGGCTTATTATTATAGATAAATGAAAATAATATTTTTGTATCAATAAAAAAAAAAAAATGTAATCATAGAAATAATCTTAAAAAAATATTATATAAATTAGATAAATATATTTTTGTAAGGAAAATAAATATATATATATATATATATATATATATATATATATATATATATATATATATATATATATATATATATATATATATATATATATGTATATTAATTAATAAAAAAAATACTCATTGTAATATTTGGAAATATTGATGTGCAGATACTTGTATAAAATACTTTAATTTTTAATTTGATGATTCTTTGAGAGCTACGGCTCTAGAATAAAATAAAAACGATTATTTATGTATCTATTTAAGCAAAATAAAATTCAGTTATCAAAAACAATATTTTGTTATTTTTTTTTTAAAATTAATAATATATTGTGTGACAAGGGATGAAACACGACGAGGTTGGCTACCTGAACCGCAGGGGGACGAGAGCCGACATCACTCGCAGTCAGAAAATCATGTTTTTATCCCGAGTCACACACTGTTTTTTCATGATTACATGCATCGGAACTTTAAGATTCAATGTCAGCAGCCAGTAAGAAACAAGTTAATTTCAAGTAAATGATGCTAATACTGTTAGGTAATGAGAAATCTGTGATTTACAGTCACTTATTAAATAGTAAATAAGACAAAAATACTATTTTCATTCTTTTTTTTTTTTTTTTTTTTTTTTTTTTTTTTTTTTATTAATCTGATTGGGTTAATTGAAACTGTCACTTAACAAATGAAATGTGTAAACTTTAGTGGCAAGTAAACAAAAATGAGAGTAATAATGCTGCAAGTGAACATTAAATATAACTGGCATCGGGCAGAAACATGAATGTTTTTGACTGCTGCATGAAGGTATTTTTGAATTTCGTTAGCAGTTGTTTTCAGCATCAGCTTTAAATTGGCTTATTTCGATGGGCTATAGAGACACTGAAACTTCAAGTTTTTCGATGCTGGTATCATAAAAAAAATAAAGTTAAAAAAAAACTAAAGAAAAAAAAAATGTAATCCTTGAAATAATTTTTTAGTTTTTTTCAAAAAAGATTAAATAATATTATAGGGTAACTATGATTAAAAAAAAAATTTGTCAGATTTAAATTTAAAAAAAAAAAAATGTTATTATTTATTATGATAATAATAATCATATTAATTAATAATAATGATAAAAAATGAATATTAGTAAAAAATAATTATAAGTGAAAAAAAAATAATTATAATGAAACAAAAAAATTATTATAAATAAATAAAAAATTATGATGAAATAAATAAGGAAATAAAAAAAATTCAATCCTCAGGATGAGGTGGAGGAATTTCCATCGGTACCACCAACCGACCTGCATCAAAGTCGTTGTCTGGTGATGCTGGTGGTGGTGGTGGTGGTGGTGGTGGTGGTGGTGGTGGTCGTGGTGGTGGTGATGCCCTTCGCTGCATCTCTTCAACAGCAGCAGGAGCACCCTGCAGTTGCTGCTGCATTTGTTGAAATATTCTCAGCTCTCTATAATAACTCGCTCTTGCTCTCCTCACAATTTCTGCTTGTTGAAACAGTTGTTGAGGATTGTGTTGTCGCTGTTGCTGTTGAGGTTGGGGTTGGTGCGCTTGCTGATGTTGATGTGGATGGTGTCGTTGATGCTGTTGTTGTTGTTGTTGTTGGTGGTGTTGTTGATGCTGGAGCTGTTGTTGTTGTTGCTGCTGTTCTGGTTGGTGTTGTTGGTGCTGATGTTCTTGTTGTTGCGGTATTTCAGGCCCCATCACCAAAATATTATTAATTCCAGCAACATTTGGTTCTGCACTAGCAGCAGCATCTCTCCATTGAACTCGTACTGCGGGCAAAAGTTGGGCTTGCACCCTATACCACCAGAACTTGCGATGATGATTAATGTGTAAAGTGGTCTTTAAACCATTGATCAATATTTTGGCACCGTTCAGGGTTCCGGAAACTCGTAAATGAGTGGATAATTGGCTGTGGAGCTCTCTTTTTAAATCGACAATGTTGAATCGGAAAAATTCCGCATACGGGCGCGGAATATAATCCTCATATGAGATTTCCCCGACAATAATTCGCCTTCTCTCATGAGGAAAATAAATTCCGTCTCTGACGGGGAAACGTTCATCATCGACGAAATTGTTGGGGAAATCACCATGTTCGTTTTAACTCCGGAACCACCAGAAACGGTAAACATCGTTGATAATTAGTTCTGTGACCACATTATCAATTGTAACCATTGCCCCCAGCACGGCCCCATGCTGCTGGTGGTAATCATTCACTTGAGTTTGAATGAGGCTGAAGAAATCTTCATCATTATTAAATAATACCTCCCACTCTTGGGGCACAACAACGCTATATCTAATGTTTGTCTGTAACATAAAAAAAGGATTTAAAAGAATAATTTGAATATCCCGATAAATAAAAATTCAACTATTAAAATTATTTTTAACTTCCCGCTAAGAAAATCGACGATTTTCAAAAATTTCGGGAAGTTATTGTTTTCACCCCGATTTTTGAAAATCGAGTTTTCATCAGATGTCGACGTTTTGAGGTCCTAGGAAGCTATTCTGACTATTTTCAGAATGATGTCCGAGTGTGTGTATGTGTGTGTGTGTGTGTGTGTGTGTGTGTGTGTGTGTGTGTGTGTGTGTGTGTGTGTATGTGTGTAAACTCTTTGTAACTTTTTAACTAATAAATCGATTTGGATGGTTGAGGTGGCAATCGAAAGAGCTTGTTGGCCGTCAACTTTTCTAACAATTTCAGATCATTTGATCGAATAGACTCGAAAATATTTGCGAATTACGAAAAAAAAAAAAAAAGTTTTTTTTTAGTTTTTTATTGATTTCTCAGAAACGACTCATACGATCGACTTCAAAATCTAATCAGCTCTAGTACTCAATAAAACGCGTCGATTGCCACCTCAAACATCAAAATCAGATAATTCGTTCGAGAGTTATCGCGGGAGAAAGAAATGGTGAAAAATGTTTTTTTCTAAATATTTTTAAAACGACCGACGCGATCGATTTCAAATTTCAATCAGCTCTAGAATTTAATAAAACGCGCCGATTGCCGCCTTAGACATCTCAATCGGTTAATTTCTTCGAGAGATATCGCGGGAGAAAGAAATGGTGGATAATGGTTTTTTTCAAATACTTTCGAAATGACTGACCCGATTAATTCCAATTTTTTTTTTTTAGTATTTTGAAAGCATTTCAAAAACGACTTGATGAATCAATTCAAAAATCTGATCAGTTATAGAACTCAATAAAACATGTCGATTGTCGCCTTGAACGTCTTAATCGGTTTATTCGTTCAAGAGATATCGTTTGAAAAAAAATCGTAAAAAACGTATTCTTTCGAAAACAAAGGCATACAAAAGTATTTTCGAGCTCGAAGAGAAAATGTATCTACAACAATTTTCTGAGCTCAAAGAGCTCGAAATAGGCGGGAAGTTTTGGAGCTGGCCCGCAGGGTCAACCGAGAGACCGATTTTTTTCATAAGAAATAATTTAAATATTGGGATGAATAAAAAAAAAATACCTTATCATTAAAATGATTTTTTTAAAAAAAAAATAATTTAAAATATTACGATAAATAAAATTTCAACCAATAAAATTATTTTTTGTATAAGAAATAATTTAAATATTGCGATGAATATAAAATATTTAATCATTAAAGTGATTTTTATAAAAAAATAATTTAAAATATCACGACAAATAAATAAATTTACTAACAATTAAAATGATTTTTATAAAAAAAAAAATAATTTGAAATATCACGATAAATAAAAAAATTTACTAACAATTAAAATGATTTTTATAAATAAATAAATAATTTAAATATCCTGATAAACAAAATTAACTAACTATTTAAAATTATTTTTATAAAAAATAATTTAAATATCACGACAAATAAAAAAACTAATTAACAATTAAACTTATTTTTTTATAAAAAAATAATTAAAATATTCTGATAAATAAAAATTGAGTAACAATTAAAATTATTTTTCTATAAAAGAATAATTTAAATATCCCGATAAATAAAAATTCAACCATTAAATTATTTTTTTATAACAAATAATTTAAATATCGCGATGAATAAAAAATATCTAACCATTAAAATGTTTTTTTTATAAAAGAATAATTTAAATATCCCGATAAATAAAAATTTAACCATTAAATTATTTTTTTATAACAAATAATTTAAATATCGCGATGAATAAAAAATATCTAACCGTTAAAATGTTTTTTTTTATAAAAGAATAATTTAAATATCCCGATAAATAAAAATTCAACCATTGAATTATTTTTTTATAACAAATAATTTAAATATCGCGAGGAATAAAAAATATCTAACCATTAAAATGTTTTTTTTTTTTTTTTATAAATAACAATTTAAATAAAAAATTAACTAACTATTAAAAATTATTTTTATGAAAACATAATTCAAATATCACGACAAATACAAACTAATTAACAATTGGATTTATTTTTTTTTTTTATAAAAAAATAATTTTAATGGCTAGCTATTTTTATCGATATATTTTAATATTTAACTGAAATGAAATCAACACATACCATTATTGTTGTTGTTGTTGTTGTTTTTGTTGTTGTTGTACTTGTTATTGCTGTTATTATTGATCGGATTTCCTTTTTTTAACTTTTTTAATAATGAAAATTTTTAAACTTTGAATTCAAAAAAACCGAAGAGTTAGTTGTTGGAGAGACAATCAAATACGTCGCAATAATAAAAACTGATACATGTACCAACTTATAGCTTTTTAAGACATTTGAATCTGATGGGAACCATACAACGGAAAATACCCCTTCCACTAACCAAAAAAAGTTTATTTTTTTTTTTTTAAGTTTGATGTTATGAAAATAAAAAAATCGGTCTGTCGGTTGACCCTGCGGGCCAGCCCCAAAACTTCCCGCTGTTTTCGACCTCAAAGAGCTCGAAAACATTAGTGTAGATATATTTTCGAGCTCTTCGAGCTCGAAAATGCTATTACATGCAATTGTTTTTTTATGATCCTTTCAAGCTCTAACAAGTTACCTGTTATGCTGAAGGTTGAAAATTTAAGAATCGAAAATCATGAAAGAAGCGGTTTTTAAAATTTAGTTCCTGATTTTGTTCAGTAAAATAAGTGTATTGAGGCAGAAATCAATGTCGGGGTTCAAAATCAAGATTTAAATAAATTTTGACTCATGTAAGAAACAATAAAGTATGAAATATCCGATAAAAATATTAAAAACTACGTTTCATCGATTTTTTTGTTGATAATATGATTTAAACTAAAAACCAAGTTCGATGACATTATATGATCAAAAAAAACCATAAAAAAGATGAGTTGGTATGATATCAGGCACATTTTAGTACGTTATATTCTGATTTATCCGGAAAAAATAACATAAAATGTTATTTTTTTAACTTTTCAACGCCGATATCTTTTGAACTAATCAATCGATTTTGATAGTTGACGTGGCAATCGGCGCGTTTTATTGAGTTCTAGAGCTGATTTAAATTTGAAATCGATCGCGTTAGTCGTTTCGAAAATATTTAGAAAAAACCGTTTTTCACTATTTCTTTCTCCCGCGATAACTCTCGAACGAATTATCCGATTTTGATGTTTGAGGTGGCAATCGACGCGTTTTATTGAGTACTAGAGCTGATTAGATTTTGAAGTTGATCGTATAAGTCGTTTTTGAGAAATCAATAAAAAACTAAAAAAAAAATTTTTTTTTTTCGTAATTCGCCAATATTTTCGAGTCTATTCGATCAAATAATCTGAAATTTTTAGGAAAGTTGAAGGCCAACAAGCTCTTTCGATTGCCCTCTCAACCATCCACATCGATTCATCAGTTCAAAAGTTACAAAGAGTTCACACACACACACACACACACACACACACACACACACACACACACACACACACACACACACACTCGGACATCATTCTGAAAATAGTCAGAATAGCTTCCTAGGACCTCAAAACGTCGACATCTGATGAAAACTCAGTTTTCGAAAATCGGGGTGAAAACAATAACTTCCCGAAATTTTTGAAAATCGTCGATTTTCTTAGCGGGAAGTTAAAAAGATATATTTTTTTTTATTTAAATTATGGTATAAAACAATTTATTCAAAATCACATTTTTTCATTGAATTTTTTATTAATAATTAAAAGAATTTGAACATGCCGCTTGTTTAAATGTGTATATTCGCGCCAAAGTTTTCACTTCTCGCTTCAACTATGTATAGTTACATACTTAAACTGTACTAAAAAAATATTTTTTTCATTTAAATGCATCAAACTATTATTATATTATTAGAAAAAATTTATTTCCCATCAATATAAAATTATTTTTATGCTAATTATTCATTGAAAAATTATTTTAATAATTTTTTGATTTGTTTCATATCTCACTTGCTCTGTATAGGGACATTCTGTTGGGTCCATGAGAACAACCAATGGCGTGTTATCCCTATAAAATTTCCACGAATCAGCAAGTATATATTTTTTACTAGCAAATAATATATACTTAATTGTGCATATATTTGGTTTACAAAAAATGTCTGAGTTGTAGTCTGACATGTGATAAAATAATATTCATTTTATATTGTTTTTCCATAAACGATTTAAAGTAAGTATTTATTATTTCTGCAATAATTTTTTTTTTTTTTATATACTTATATATTTATAATTTTTCAAATTCTAATTTATTTTCAACAGTTCTTAATATAAAAAAATGAAATTCAAATTATATATGCCGGGGGAGTGGAGACATATATATAAAAATTATTTACAATTACAACTGGAGATACAAATTCAAGATTTTCTTGATAATAATGAAAATGTCAATGTTGCATTTCTCATTATTAATGGCTTATCTTATAAAATAAGTCTGTGTAAAATTTGCAGAAAAATGCGGCTATGCAGAAATGGCTCGAACTTGAGGCGAGCACTCAAGGGTACCATAGATCTTGTGAGTGATTTTTAACATTAGTACTCTATTTTTTTTCTATTTTTTTTCTATTTTGTTATTATCAACACTAACCCATGATTATTTTTTTCTGTTGCAGAGATCCGATTCGGTACAAGTAACTTTTTCACATTAAAATTAAATGTTTTTTTCCTTATTTCATTATAATTTTTATTTCATCTTAATTATTTTTTTATTGCAAAAATAAGTTGCTTATATAAATCTTAATAAATAAAACCATTTTTTAATTTAATTCTATGGCTAATTTTTTTTCATTTTTTTCTTTTTGATTATAGTTATCCTACAAGATTATTTAATCTTTTTTAAAAATGAAAAAATCACTTTTGATTTACGGGGTAACGGTAACCGATTGTCAATTCAAGTTAATTCACGTTCAAACACTGGAAACCTCAGATAAAGAGTCTTTAACATTTTTTTAAAAACCATATCAAAGAGCTAGAAATTTCATATTTTCAAAAATTCTAATTCATCTCTGAGAAAAATTGTTTTAAAATTCTCATTTACTCTATGAGTGCAACAGAGACAGCCCCATTTTTTTTTTCTGAGTGTGAGAAAGAGGTCCGGTGCCGTATCCCCTTTAAAATTTGCAATTAAAAAGTGTATTTTTCTTAACTTAAAAGTGGAGAAAGGTTTTTTATTAAGTACGATTTAAAAAAAATTTTTTTTTTAATATGATTGATTTTTTTTCTTTATTATATAAGAATTAATGGTTTTTACATTAGCTGTTACATATCATTCAAGTGTAATTATTTCCACTAATTTTTTTTGGTAATTGCCCCCGTTTTGATATTTGCTTGTGATTTGATGATCGTTGTGGGAGATCTAAAGTCAAATTATTCATATCAGTGAAAGCCTCATGATATTGGATGGTGTACAAGACTTCAGTTGGTGGTGATAATTTTAAATCTATTGCATTGAAGTACTCGGCAGGATTTGGAAATAAAGTAAAGTCTTGTTCTTTTTTAAACCACCAGAATAAAAATTGATGGTTCAGGTAAAGTGTTGCTGTAGTACCCCCGAGTGTGATTGTTGTTCCTTCACTTTCTCCAACAAATAGTTGATGTTGTTGAATCAAAGGGTTGATAATTTTGCACAGTTCCTCTTCCTTGTATGCGCACCATTCATTGGGGTAAATCAATTTATACATGACATTGATTGACGTCTTTGCAATTATTTTTCTGAAAAAGAAAATAATATTTTAATTGTAACATAAGAATAATAAATTTTTAAATACTTTAGTTATCAAATTATTAATAAAGTATTTGAGTTAAAATTTTTTTTAATAATTAACAAAAATAAATCTAAAAATAATTAATAATCAATTATAAATTACTTACATGAGCTATGAGTAACTGTTGAAATAAATTTTTCAAAGAGATGAACAAGACACGTCCTAGTGATATTATGTCACATTGAAACTTTTTTTAAATGTAAGAAGTATTCCTTAGGGATCTGGTATATATATCCATGATCCCACCTATTGCCTTAACCCCTTCTATCAATATGCGTGACACTTAATAAACGTTATATCCTAAGAAAAATAGATCAGATTCCTGTGTCACAAAATTCAAATAATTGCAAATTCAATTTGATTGGATATTATGTTTAAAAATAACGGTACAGCACATGCGAATGTGCAAAAACGTTCGCGAAAATAAAGTAGAAGGGATATATGTCTACACATCAATGTCTTATGACAGTGGTAACATAGGAGTATCTTATGCTGGTGAGGACATTGGAATGTGCCCCCACGAATTTCCCTCCCTCATTATCTAATATATATATTTTTCTAAAATCTAGTATATTTCAACGACGATTGTTATTAAAATAAATAAATATTTAAATTAAT
Organism: Microplitis demolitor; assembly: GCF_026212275.2. NCBI lineage: Eukaryota > Metazoa > Arthropoda > Insecta > Hymenoptera > Braconidae > Microplitis > Microplitis demolitor. Next base: position 12,297,990 of record NC_068550.1, on the reverse strand, counting down.
TATTATATAAATTCTATTAATTCCAATATTTATCATCAGCAAACTATTTGTAAATAAAAAATTACTTGAAAATAATTCAAACGCAAATTATTTAGAAACATTTTTACATGCTGATCAGATAAAGAAATATCTTTAGCAAACATTATTTTTAAATAATTATCATCAAAAATAGTCTATAGTCTTATAAGATAATATTTTTTAATAATTATTTAAAAAAAATTGTGCATACACACATCAATGTCTTGAGACATTGGAATGTACTCTACAGAATAATTCGCTCTCCTTCATTAATTAAAAGTTCTATTCATTTATTTATAGTTAGCAAAGAACAGTAAATAAGATTTTTAAATTCAATTAAAAATCAGTACTTAAATTATTATTAAAAAAAAATTTTAATAATTATGATTTAAGTATAATTTTGATAAAAATTTATTATCAAAAGAAAATATATTTTTTTTGGCCCACATGATACATATATTTTTTAAACATTATATTCAAATTTTAAAAAAATCTTCATGTCTAATAAAATAAATATTTTTATTGTTCCTTAATTTGTAAAAATATTTTTTAGATTAATAAAAATGTAAATCTGTTTTATGACATCAGACTGTGATGGTATTTGAAATAATCCAATAATGTGATTTTGAATTATTAATCATGTCTGCAATGTTGGTTTCAAAATGTGTGTTCTAAATAATTTTTAGTCTAATTAATATTATTTTTATTCAAAATTATTTAAACATAATTATTTTTGTTGAAGTCCAAAATGATTAATATTCCCCCTACCCCAAATGTTTTACTATTATCATGTGAGTGGGGAGATTGCGTTAAAAGCTAATGTGTCTGAGCTCTGAACATTCAGTCTTTCGCAGTGCTTTAAGAATATGAAAAGTGGACTTTATATATAAAATTTCGTAATCAAAGTTTGCGAATTATACATATTTGAAAAAAACTTCAACATAATATCACCACCAATAACAATGGATCTAACAGATATCAATAAAGTCAACTGCTTAGATGAATTTTTACCATCAAAGAAGATGTCTGAGTTAGAATTGGACAAAGATTATCAAATTATTGAGCTAAAGCCAATCACGACCAAATACGGTCCACAAATAATTGTGAATTTGGACAATGAATTTAACATTTATTTGCCAAAGCGAACAGTAAAACTTCTGCATAAAAATGATATGGAAAAATTAAACAACCTCAATGGAGCAGCCCACAATGGTCATCTTTATCTTCAATACCATGGGTCAATATACAATAAATTCGAGATGAAAAACAATCCATAAGAAGTACATCTAGTTTGTTACAAATTTTTGTATGCATAAAAGTATAAAAAAATATAAAGTATTAAAACTTGACTCATATGTTTTTTATTGTGTTTGATGGATACTCTTCGACCCCAATTATAGATTATTAATAGAGAAATTATATTTTATTGATTCTTAAGACTAACGATGCAAAATAAAAACAATAATTATTTAATTTATGAATTGGTCTTTATTTAAAAATTTAAATTTAAGCACTGATATATATATATTTTTTTTTTTTTTTTTTCATTTCAACTGATTTCATAGACATATTTGTTAATTCTTCAAGCTAATAGATAGCATGCACCTGATAGTGAGATCGTGAGAAGGACATTACAGCATTTTTTTTATATTCTAAAATAAGTTATTTATGGTCTGAAAATAATTGTTTGAATATATTCAGCTATGTTAACATAGGTAAAAAAATTCAGATCGGGGGGAGTAATAATATTCTCTTGCTTCAAAAATTGTATATATCATTTCGAGCATATTGCTATATAGCTTAAACTGGTAGTATTCCCGCGCCGCAAAAATTTAAAGCGAGCATGTGGATATACTCTAGCTATACAAGTTCGGAGCAAGAATATTCCCGCGCCGCAAATTTGAACTACCACTTGGATATATATTCCCTAGCTTTGGTATACTCTCAGTTCGGAGCAAGAATATCCCGTGCTGAGAGTTTGAACGAGCACGTGGACTCCCCTCCATTTAACATTCTTCTGTACAGTTTGGAGTAAGAATTTACCGCGCCGCAGATTCAAACGAATAAAATACAGCCATTGGTTAAATATTATATCCTGGTGGGGCAGATGAGAGATTGGAATCCACATAGTCGTAGTATTATTATTTCTTTCAGATAATTTTATTTTATTAAAATAACTAGGTAATTTTTTTTTCCTATAGGCATAAAACATATTTTGCTTGGAGACAAGAAAATTTTTTTAATAACATGAAAAAAAAATATAACATATATATTTATAATGCCTATTATGTATATATATCTATATTTATAATACCTATTATGTATATATATATATATATATATATATAATGCAATAAATATACAGCAGACTCTGGTTATAAGTTACATCGGACGCTCTACTCACTCTTATATCAATTTCATTTTTTTCCTGTATGTGAGAGTATAGACAGCAATATAGCTTATAACCAGAGTATACAGTATATCTAAAATTCCATTAAGAATAGTTATAATAAACACATAAAAATTAAATTTTTGTGGATAATATCACAAAAACTTATAACATTTGCATACCAAATACTGCATATTCCACAAAAACATATATCGAGAATAAAAAAAGAAAATGTATTCTATTTTAGAATAAAATAAGAGAGAATAAAAAATTTCTTAGAATATTCATTCAAATATTACATCATATTAATTGCATACCAAATACATCTTATAAATTGTTACGTTCCCGTAATATTTTATTGATTAAATTAAATTAGTTATTTTTAATTAAATAATTTTGTACAATGAAACGGAAATCGGTTATGATAAGAGAGTCGCCGTGGCTCGCGGGTAGGCAAAACAGATGACGATGCATGAGACCCGGGCTACGACGATTCTCTCACAGAGAACCTGAGATGCAGCGTCAACATTTTGTCAACTCTGTTGGCTTTATTATATTTTTATAATGACGAAATAGTCAGTCCTTCGAGAGAGCTCATGGAGCTCGAACCTCTGCTCTCTAGCCTTAATAAATTACAATTAATCCTAAATTAATCCAACCTTACTTTGGGCTGCCATTAGGCAGCCCAATACCCTACGACTCCATGGTTATTTTGGGCGCTGCTACCGGCAGCCCAATAATCCAAAAATCATCAATTAAATATTGGGCGCTGATACCGGCTGCCCAATAATTTATCCAGTCCTGGACACTGCCACCGGCTGTCCAGAATTCCTCAAATCCTGCATCCTCATAAATAATATGGAGACCAGATCGCGAACATATTTTAAAATCGCGAAAATCAAATTAAATTAATAATTAATAAAATAATCGACGACCACGGCCCACCAGGGGTCTATAGACACTCTAACGAGGCCAAACCTGGATAAAATTAAATAACTAAAAATTATTTTGATTTTTAATTAATTTTGGGTAATTTTCCAAAACGTAACAAGATAAAATGAAAAAAATAATAAAAATGTATCGATTTAAAAATACTTGTTCTAAGAAAATAATATACGGATGTTTTTTCTATATAAAATTTTTCTATACTCATCCTTCAAAGAATAACTGATGTTTGATATTGCATCATCATTATATTTCGCATACCAAATAAATCTATTTATAGCTTTAAAAGAGTTAGTCTATTTATAGCTAAAAATAATCAACCTAGCTCTGGCTTTTTTTAAGCATAATAAAGGATGTGTTTATTTAATTTTTTTTCTTTTTTTTTTTAAATTAATTTGTTAAGTGGCTGTATATTCTTTCAAATATCTTAACATCGTACAAAATGTTTGGAAAAAATTTAAGAGGAGAGGGGTAATTTTTGACAAAAATTTTTAAAAGAGAAGGGGGTAATTTGAAAAAATTTGAGAAGAGAGGGGGTAATTTGAAAAAATTTAATATGAGAGGGAGTAATTTTTAAAAAATTTTGAAAAGAGAGGGGGTAATTTGAAAAATTTTTAAAAGAGAGAGGGTAATTTTTGAAAAAAATTTTGAAAAAAGAGGGAGGGGGGTAATTTTAAAAAAAAAATTAATAGAGAGGGGGTAACTTTGAAAAATTTTTAAAGAGAGGGGGTAATTTTGAAAAAAAAATTCAAAGAGACGGGGTAATTTTGGAAAAAATTTAAAAGAAAGGGGATAATTTTGAAAAAAATTTTAAACAGAGGGGGATAATTTGAAAAAATTAAAGGGGGGGGGGCGATAAAACAGACATTGAAATAGTAAATGTTGCATGATCGTGTTGCTAATCAAACAGATTTTGTGCATGCAACATGCTATCGATAACGCAGATTCTGCACAGACGATACTGCTATCACAATAAAGCAGATTTAGTACCGACATTAACCTGATGTTGATAAAAAAAACAACTAGCCTAGATACAAACCATCGGTCGGTATTGCAGATTTCTGCTTTATCGGGGTGTAGCACCCTCTTTGATCATCTACTGATGAGCATAATATGGACATTGATGATTCAAAAAATCATTCTTTTGATAGAGTGAGAAAAATCTCATTTTTTCTGAGTCAATAATTGGAACAGCAGTGTCAATTAGATCTTCAAGCCATTTTTTCTTCCATTCACCTTGTACGTAAAAGTATCGTGCATGTTTGACCATAATTTCAAGAATTTCTTTCAATAATTCATATGGAAGCAAACCAGCTATCCATGATATTGAATGTTGATGTCCACAGTGATCAACACTTTTCTGCATTACAGCAACGTCAACTTGATCCAAAGGTGGTTTAAACAACCAATGTTCACATCGTGCAAGTCCATATGTACCCACTTTATCATAAATATCAGTAGCGCAAAGTTCTTTTACCACAAATTTGCCATCAGGCATCTCAAAACCCACAAAATCAATTATGAGGTCCATAATGTTTGTTAGCATTAAATGATAGCTTGGTTAACATGAACGTAGTTTTATGGCAAGCCTGTTCGTACTCACGGCGATCTTTGAAGCTGAGTAATAATTTCTTCCAATGCTTCACTTGTACATCGATTTCGTTCTTTTGTTTGGCCAATTTTTTTAATTTTTTTCGTTCTTCGTTATGACGATCAAAGTCATTAACGTTGTCGTCGTCCATTACATCCTCGAAGTCGATCTGCGCATCATGAAAACATACATCCGTACACACATGAGGTCTGAAAAAGGAGTTTAATTAATTAGTTATTATAATGAAAATTTTGTTTCAAAATTTCCCGCTCAGAACAGACTTTAAGCGACATCTAGTCGAAAACGAGCTCAATTTAACCGGCAGAGCTATATTATGAACTCAAAATGGCCTCCATAAAGCTCAAACAGTACCTGAAAATGAGCTCAGGAATGATTTACAGTGGGTAAAATAGAGCTTACCGACTGCTAATACGAGCTTACCATCTGCCAAACCAGAGTTTACCGACTGCCAATCTAAGGACAGTCGGTAAAACAGGCCTTACCGACCGCCAGTATATCTACAAACCGTCGGCCGCTTACCCTCGGCCGGTAACTCAGCACGGATTAGAACCCACAATCTGTTTTATCGGGGGGGGGGGGGGGGGTGAACTCCCCCAGCTCAACTACTATTCAAATAAAAGAATAACTAAAAATTCAATAAATAATTTCGAATAAGTAAAGAAATAGTAAAAACCAAAAAAAAAAAAAAAAAAACTTATAATAATAAATGACTTTAAACTAAATAAATATTACTATTAACAATAATAAGTAAACTTTGAATTACTATTATAATTACAATAAATAAATTTAAATTATCATTATAATAAATAATTAATAGAAGATTTTCTTAATGAAAAAATTTCTATAATAAATGAATTTAGACTATTATTAATGAAAGATTTTATTGATTAAAAAATTTATTATTATAAACAAATTTAAAATATTAAAATAATGTATTGTGCATGTGGGTGTATGTGTGGGTGCGTACGCACATAGGCCCACATCGGTGTGTGCCCTTTCACCACTTCCCTAGCGGAAAATCCTAGGAAAAGGGAAAGGACCCATAGGAACTGTGCTTCCGATTGGACACAGTCTCCCCCAAAACAATACATCGAATAGACCAGATAAGAAATTATAAAAAGTGTCGTTGAACTGAAAATCGAGGCAGTTCGGCTCAGTTTAGTTTAGTTCCGGTTCAGTAAGAACAGAAAAACTTAAGTGTCCACACACTTAGCTTACACACTAGCTCAGCACTAGTTTTTGTTTTATACACGTGTCTTCACACGTTAGTTCATCCAATCAATTTTATAAGTGTCTTCACACCTACGTTATCGAGTTATTTTACAAGTGTCTTCACATTTAAATTTATTCAATATTTCACGAGTAATTTTTTTTTTTTTTAAATTTCAATTTAATTAGTAACTGTTCAAGAAAGTAGTGTTAACAATAAAATAAAATTATATACTATAAATAGCAAATTCCAATCAGTGTAATTAACTAGAAATCTATTCAGTTGCTGTAACTGAAAGTAAAATTTTTTTTATTCTTAAGTAAATTTCTTTGATTACGAAACAAATTAATTTAACGAGTCTTTGAGTTATTGAAATCAATCGTATGATTTATATAATAAAATTCAGAAAATACAATATAGTGTCGGCTGGTAGCCACCTCAACTCTCCGTATAAATTCCAAATTCGAGGTAACTAGTGTCGGCTGGTAGCCACATAATAGAACTCGAACTCGTAGTAACTAGCATCGGCAGATAGCCACCTAATATTTTTATAGAATAATCTCAAATTATCATATCCGTAGTATTAAAATTTTAATTTGTAAAACTTTTAAATTGTAAAACTATTTTTTTTTGCGGTCTCAATAGAGAAATATTTAATTGTAACTTAAGATTTATTATTGATCAACCAGACAAATATCCTCACAGATTCCCAGTCTATAAGCCATTGGCTTGGACTAGAATAAATATTAGATTAAGTCCAATAATCTGGTTGTAACAATGAAATATTTATAAAAAAATAATAATTATTAGTAAACAAGTTAATAATAATTAAAATGAAATAAATTATAAAATGTTTAAATAATAAAATGAATTTATTGTAATAAAGAAAAAAATAATAAGAATCAATAAATATTGATTTGTGAATTCGACTCCAATGCTTTATGCGTATGTTGCTAACTATATTGGAAGTCATGAAAAAAAAAAATATATATATATATATATATATATATATATATATATATATAAATAATCATTATAAAAAAAAATATTCATTTAATTATAGCCAATAAAATAGTTGGTATAATTAAATAATTATTAGAAGGGATGTTACTACCTGGTAACAGCTCTTCTGGAAATCAAAAAAAGATTTCAGTTTCCTAAGTGAGCTCATTCGTCATTGACGAAATTTTAATTATTTAAAGGCAAGGTCCTTAATTTTATTAAATCATTGTAATATGATTTAAATATTTATAAACTGAATTATAAAAATATAATTCAGAATATTTTTAAATAATTATTGAATTATTAAAAGTAATAATACATTCTAATAAAAAAATAATTTTGATAAATATTCCATCAATTATCAAGTTCAAGTTGAATTATTTAAATATAATTCATTCAATAAATAAAATTCAATATTGATAAAATTCCATCAATTATCAAAAGTTAAGAAGAAAGAATAACACAAAAAAAAATCAAATAAATAATTATTGATAACAATAATAATCAGCAAATAAATCAAGGCAATAATTTAATTGTATAAATAATTAAATATCAAATTTAAATAATAATTGATTGATGTTAAATAAATTAAATAACAAGTAAAATCGAGACTTAAACCATTTTATAAAAGTGTAAAATTGTAAATTGCATTTAATTGTCTAAAGTAAACTAAGTTTTGTTTTGTAATAATTTTTAAATAATTGTTTTGATTTAAGTAAATTGGGAAGTTGTTTTAATTTTGCTTTTATTATTTTACTTAATTAATTAAATTTTATTTTACTTTTTTTTATTATTTTAATTTATCTCTTAGACAATAAAACATTTTTATTTTTATTTTCTTTTAATTTTAAATAAATAGTCATCCTTATAGCTCCGTCCCAGTTATTTTGCTAGGCGAAGGCTAAACAGGAGCGCTACTCTTAATATGTGTTATTTTGACGTAACACTATATTTAAAAAATAAATGATTCACGATCGGATTTTTAAATTTGAACGAAAACAATTTTTTTTTTTGCTTAGTTATAAAAATAATCGTTTGACCTTTTATCACTCGCGCTATGAGCGTGGCGCCGCACTTTTTACATTTTCATTATTTTTTTATTGATTTTACGAACGAAAATATTCCAAAAAATTTTAATGCTGTTTTTAAATCTTCTAGAAGGAATAAATATTAATAATAATTATACAATTGTCTTAGAAATTGAATAATTCTATATTTCGGAGGAGCATTTCATGAATGCGACACTGCGCCGTCCGGCGCGTGTAAGCGCCAGATTGCAATTTAAATTACGCTGTTGCCAAGTCGTTTCCCCGCTCTTAATATACAACTGTCAACAAGGTACCTTAACCTGTAATTGTTACTCACTGGTTGATATTAAAAAAAAATTGATTTCAATTTTTAAATTTTGATAATATTTTTCTAGTCATATGATTATACTCGTTAAGTGAATAATATTTTCCAACCATTAATAAAATACGTTTTTATTATTTCGTACTATTAATAGAATACGTAAATGTCTGCATGATCCTAAAATTAGCTGAAAACAATTTGCACTCGCAGAAACTAAAAAAATTATATATAAATTTTTTATAAATTTCTCTTTTTATAATTAATAATGTGTGACGGGGTGACCTGGTGTTCGACTGCCAGGTCAGCAAAAATTAAATTCCGCGCCATTTTATTTTGCGCATCCGCCCTCGCGCTGGAGGTATGTAGTTCCGCAGTGTGACGACACGGGGTGGATCAGGCACACCTCGTCGCCAGACGCCAGAAAAAAAAAATAATTCTCAACCTAGAAGCCGAGCTGAGCAGTCGCTCAAACCTACACTACTTATTAGTTTCTTTTTTTTTGATTTACTGGTGCTAAAGTTTTGTCAGGCAGACGCTTTTGTTAAGTCTGTTTCTGTTGAAGTTTTTTTTGGTCTTATTTTCCGTCCAATTGTTCCAAAGGAGGATTCAAGGAATGGCTCAACACCTGGGACAAGTCGACGTAAGTTCCTTGGAATACAGGTTAAATTTTTATTTCAACAAAATTTGTCAAACACGTGAGGGAATTTTTCCTAAGTCATTTATCGTCTTTTATTAATTTAATTTATTTACATATTTAATTGATTTATATATTTTAATTGATTTATCCAATCGCTGTTCATGCCAAACTTTTATTTGTCGTTCGTACTTTCTCGTTACTATACGAAAAATCTAAATTAAGTTAAGTAAATATTAATTTATAAATATTAATTCAAAATAATAAAATAAAATAAAATAAGATTCGAATATCCGAGTGAGAATCAACAGGCCCGACGAAAGAGTGTCGCGTATGCGCAGTGGAATTCTGGCTGGTTCCTGCAGTAATTAAATTTATGAATTATTTTTCTAAAGACTAAAATTTCAATTAGTTATTATTAATTAAAGAAACAATTAATTGTAATAAATTTATTCTATCTATATTTATTTATTCTTTAATTATTTCATCCCATTTTCCCTATCCTAAATCGAGCCGCGTACTCGGCTATATCAGGCATTTACGAACCCGGTGCTCGACATCCACACGAGCATTTTCAGAAGGGCTGTCCGAACCTCCTGGTACGGGAAAGCAAGGGCGGAACCTTACAAATGTAAAAAAAATTAAGTGATTGTCAAATATCAGCTAATCTAGAGATCATTGATCCGTCATTACTAATGAGTATTGTTGCTCTCATTTTAATTCATTATATTTTTTTTTTTTTGCTTTCAATTATTATTTCTCTCTTATTTCATAAAAAATTTTTTTAAATCTGTCAAATGTTTAATTTGACGTAAAATTAGAAAAAAAAAATATATAATTATTTTCTAATAATTATATCCATTAAATATTTATCGGGCCCTTGGCAACACACATGAAATTTAACACAGCAGTGCAGCGCTCATCACGCGTGTGACGAATTGTTAAATTTTGATTAAAATGAACACAAGTATTTTTTTTTAGTTCTAAAATAAATTTTTTTTTTTTAAGTTGAGAATTTTTAATTTAAAAAATATCAGGTGTTGGCTAAGTTCAGGATCATTCCTAAAAAATTCTAAGTAATAATTTACTACTAATTTATTATTAAGCGAAATAAAATTATACACAGAAAAAAAGGAAATCTTAAACCAAGAAATAAAATGTCTTCGAAATTTTTTTCTTGAACCAAACCGAAATTTCTTACTTTACTGGAGTAAAAAATTATTTGGATCAAGAAATTATTTCCTTCGCGGAAGACATAATTTTCTTAGTCTGAAACATAAATTCCTTAAACCAAGAAAAAACTTTCTTGGTCCCAAAAATTTTTTTTTTAGTTCAAGAAGATTTTTTTTTCAATTCAACAAATTTTTTTCTTGGCTAAAGATTGTTACGTTTTTGAGTCAAAAAAATATATCTTGAGCTAAAACGAAAAAGTTTTTAAGCCACGAAAAATAATGTTTTAAACCAAGAACAAACTTTCTTGGGCCAAGAAAGTTTGATTTTAACTCGAGACATTTTTTTCTTATCCAAAGACTGTTACCTTATCGAGTCAAGGTACAATGTCTTGAACTAAAAGAAGAAAGTTTTTGTACCAACAAAAAAAAAATTTTTAAACCAAGGACAAACTTTCTTGGGCCAAGAAATTTTTTTTTGTCGCAAACAAAAAAAAATTTTTTCAGCTAAGAAATTAATTTCTTTAATTGAGCAAATAAATTTATCGAGCTAAAAAAATTTTATTTTTTTTTTTTTATTTTTTTATTGAACAATTTTTTTTTGTTTAAATATTACAAACAATGCCGTGAAGCAAATAAATACTTTATCAAAAGCATTTATAAGGGATAGGCAAGTTTCGCAATGAGTTAAACACTTAAACCAAATTGAGAAAAAACAATTATCGCTTCACGACGGAATCGAACCCAGATCGATTCGGCGTCACGCGAGAGCTTTACCAACTAAGCCATCTCAGCCTTTGACAGGTTACGTTGACTTTGCCCACATATACTGAGCCACACTGGCCTTATGGTCAGTCACATTTTTAAATCCTAAACACAGAATTAATATTACAAATATTATCGCCAATAATTTAGAGAAATGTTAGTTCCGACATTTTACCGAAATACTGAACGGATCGTATGAATCGTTCATAAATGAATTTCAATATTAAAATGAAAAAGTTTAAAAAAAAAAAAAATTGAGAAATTATTCGATATTGTTTAATTACATTAATTAATTAATTTATTATAATAATATAATTTAGCTATTTAATTTTTAATTTATTTAAAATAAAAATGTGGACTCAAAATCCATTTGCTGTGCTAGTGTGAGAAAGAGAGAGAGTGGGGAGTATTCATTCCTTGGGGTGCGAAGGAGGGAGCACCTACGAGTGAATCCAAGAGAAACTTTCTTGGCTTGAGACTCTAGTAATCTTGGTTTGAGATTTTTCGTGTGATTGGTCAAAGAAAGTACACTATACTCAAACCAAGAGTTTAAATTTTTTAAACCAACTCCCTTTATTTTTAGTTCGAGTTCGTACCGTTTATTGTTTCAAAACATCATAGTTCTCTAATTAAGTGTATAACTTGCTTGAACTAAATATTTTTATTTCTTGGTTTAAGTAAGTAACATACTTAGGTTAAGAAAAATATTTATTATAATAAGAAAAGCAAGTTTTTAAAACAAGTAATTCTATTATTGGACCAAGTATGAAATATGTATTGGCTTAAGAACTTTTTTTCTTAATTCATGATTTAAAATTCAAGAAATTATTTCACTTCGTTCAAGAAATTTCCGGTTTTCATTCCACCCGCTGAAAAATTTCTTGGTTGAAGAAAAATTTTCTCGAGTCAAGATTTTTTTTTTTCTGTGTATGAATCAATAAATGATTAGATTTTTATGTAGGACGGAAAAGGAGCTTAGCTTCTCTCGGGTGTTCCATTACAGACACATCTTTTTTGTAAGTCCAAGTTCAATTTCACAGGAAAATTATATATAGAAAAATTAATAATAAATATTTTTGTCATTATGTAATATAGAATATACTATGTTACCATCAAAAAAGGTACTTGTCACTCTATCGAATAACAGAAGAGTACTTGTGCTAGAATTTCTTCCAAGTTTGGAATATAACGTTCTGGAATAGTATAGTACATACTTAGGCCAGTAAAATAAGAAAAGTCTCAGATCACATGTAATTGCTGGCCAAGGCGAAGCCAAGGCTGACAAACGTGTGGGCTGAGGCTTTCGTTTTTACTGGCCAAGGTACGTATACTATTCTTCTGCTCGACGGAGCCGGAAAGTTGCAACTTCGTTCAGGGCAGTGGCCCGAAAGTCACCACTTTCCGGCCGCAGGGCAGAAAAAAATATCCTACTAGTGACATTACAATCCGTGGGTGCGATCTCGTGGCGAGCACTGAACTACTTTCACTGCTGCTATCTATAGCACCGGTGACTTCCTGCTTCTCTCTCTCTATGTATATTGTAACGAGTTTTCCACCACCGGGGATCTATCGGAGTGAAGTCCGAATACACTTACGATTTGGCAACCTTGTTCAAAATTTGTAATGTTGGGCGCCAAGTGATTCAATAATCACCAAATTAACAATTATCAAAAATACATTGGCTCAGGGTAGTAGAACGGGAAAAAGACAGGCCCCCTATAGATTACAATAAATGGGTTCTGTAACATTTAAACCAAAGACAGTTCAACCGCGACATTTCAACCGACGACACTTCAACCGGACGACAGTGCAACTTAGCGACATTTCAACTGAAAACGATGAAACCAAACAATATTCAAGCATTTAAACGAAAACTTATAAATTTTAACATGTACAGTATCATATAAAAGCGACAAAGTATTCGCGACAACAAATTTGCTTGAAATCGTAATGTGCCCTTTTTTCACATATTTCGGGTGGGTATTATTTTAGAAATAGGTTAACACATATGCTTGGTGTTATAAACTAACCAAAAGGAAGGAAAACAAGGATAACAATCAGCAATAATGTTAGTGTTATATACACTCTTTATTTTAACAATTTATCACTATTTTACTTTGGTTCTTACTAGTACGAGTACTGCCTCGTTAAAGATGCCCTCTTCGTTTATACTTACGCTATATATACATTACACGATCGAAACACCATTTACATACGTCACACTTGGAATGGTACAGTACCCGTTTATCAAAAACCATGAATTATTTTTTCTTCAGATATTTTATCACGGATATTTTGTCGCTAGGTTGGAATGTCGATAGGTTGAACTGTCGTTCGGTTAAAGTTTCCGCGGCTGAAGTGTCGTTTGGTTGAAGTTTCACAGGTTGAACTGTCGAGGTTTAATAGTCCCGACACCTATAAATCTTTGATCAGAATTAAAAGAAATAATTAATCGTATATTGAACGAAAAAAATAATTGATCAGTATCACAAATAAAAATTATCGGTTACAAAACAAACTAAAACTTGCCGATTTTGGCTTGACTCAATATAAACAAAAACATTGCTCCTAGAAATTGTTATTGATAAAGAAACAAAATCAGTTCATTTCAAAGGATAATTTGGTGATGTATCATTATTTAATAATAATAATAGTAAGGTAAAATTAAAAATAAAAGAAACATTATTTTATCAAACACAAATTAACGAAAAATATCGTGATATCTAACTGCTCATTTGTTTTGTAATCGATTAACGTGATTAATAAACCGGATTTATTTAATGATTTTGTGTTAAAAAACGATAGATAAAAAAAAAAAAAAATTAGTATAGATCGTCAATTTGAAAATATTTTTTTTTTTATTGTCCTGTCGGAGCTGTGAATACCTCAAGTATTTTATTGACTCAATGAATATAAATCTAGACGCATAAATAAGGAATTTTGTAAAACTACTGAGATCACTATCATGAATTGAATTAAAAAAAAAAAAAAAGTCAATATTAACAAAAATAATTTAAAATTTTGTTTACTTCGATGCGATTCGGAGGGTCCTTAGGAAACTGAAAATAGATTGAATAATGTAGTTTATAGAATTAGAAAAATTCCCAACGGAAAATATAAAATCGTACATGTAAATCGTCTTGCACCATATTGTGATGAATAAAAAGAAATGAAAAAGAAGTCTGACTGGGGCCCTGAACGATCTCAGTATAGACGTTGTAAAGGGTTCCTGTAGTCAATTGGTAAGACTAATATATCTCTTTCAAACTGATAGAATTGAAAGATTTGTCTGGACGACTTACTAAAGACTGGTATAGTCTTAGGAGAAGTCTGGCAGTGGACCCTGAATAGCCACACTGTAGACGTTGCTGATGAGTTCCCGAGATTCTGAAAGAAGTCTGGCAGAGGACTCTGAACGATCTCAGTGGTAACGTTATTCGAGGGATTCCCGAGATTCTATAAGGACTGGAAATGTTCTGGGTTTGAGTATATTAGCTGAAGGGAAATCTGGCCGTGGGCCTTGAACGATTAATCGTTGAAAGGGGTTCCCGAGATTCCTCAGTCATTGATCAGAGACTGGATATTTCTTTTGATCTAAGTGAGCTCAATAAGGATCAAAAGTTTGATTCTGAGGACTTATCAATGGCTAAGAGCAACCTGACTAGAGTTTTGGGATCCAGCCGGAGTTGACATAGTCGACATCTTCCTTAAGTAGTGTACGATTTCTGGAAGATATATGGATGCCCTGGAGAGTTTCCGATGAGCTTTTAGGGAGAAAAATGAAATTCGATGCTACGTGTGTTATTCAGAATCATTGGTATGTTAGCTTGAAATAACATATCTGAGAGTGATCTGAATGAATCGAACGGCAGAACATGAGCATATAAGATCGAAAATTATTGAATTGATCACACTAAAAGTATATAAACTAATAACTAATAAATAATTAGATGTAACGACGAAATATGTTGAAATATAAAATTTAATAAAATTTTAGAGATACTCGTTTTGTTATCTTTATTATGTGCAGATAATATTTCCAATTTCATTGGGGAAGGAGAGAAGGAGTCTATTCCTAGTCCTTCAAGGAGGAGAGAAAGAAATTCCTGTTCCCATCCCGTACCTGTTCCCATTCCCATTGAGGATCCATTATTCAAGAGTAGGGTTACATTTTTAATATTATTTATTTAATTCGTTGATTAGGAAAATAGATTTATATTATGCATACATATTTCAATGTATAACATTTCCAACATGTAACTTCCAACACGGCGTCTTAAGTGGGGTATACGATAGACACACCTAACTGAGGAGTCTCAGCTATCGTATACTTAGAGGAAACTCCTCTCACCTCACAAATACCTTTTTACATTTCTCGTCTTCTCATTATCACTCGCAACGTTTCACTCTTTGGTAGTTGGCGAAATAGGAACTGATTATTGCAATCTAAACCTTAAGTATCGTCACCAAATATATATATATATATATATATATATATATATATATATATATATATATATATATATATATATATATATATATATATATATATATATATATATATATATATATATATATATATATATATATATATATATATATATATATATATATCTTCACTCTGAAGTTATTGTTCTCTTAGTTTAAGCCACTGTTTTTTTTTTTTTGGTTGGAACTTACAAAAATTTTTGCATTTCAAGGATTGTACTTATTCAAAGATACTTTATTTTATTTAAACAAAAAAATGCTATATTACTTCAGAAAACTGACACATCTTCTTTGAAAAAAATATCTGTTATATTCAGAAAAAACACTCTTGAAACAAGTCAAAATATTTTTTGTTTGCGATAAAAAATATATTGACTTGAGGAAAAAAACATTTTGATTTAAGATAATTATGTACTAGGTGCAAGAAAATCTTAACTTTCTAAGTCTTTAAAAATAAATTTCTTGTATCAGGATTGATTTTCTTGGTTCAAGTAAACTGTATTACTTTATGAAAAATAAGTTGTAGGAAGTAAAATGATTTACATTGTGACGAGGTGTTGTCATTTGAGCCTCGGTCTTTTCTTACCCGCGATTCAGCAAAATTAAATTAGCTAACTGACGTCGCGACAACCAAGAAGCATTGACGTAGGTACGACTGCTAGGTGCACGAGCACTCTGCTCAGACTCCCATCACCATGGTGTGGTCAAAGTCTGCTTTAATTCCCTAGAGGTGCAATGCTCCACTTCAGAAGATCCTAAGTTGACTCACTGGAACAGACTATGGTCCAGTGCACCTTGCAAGGACATACGTGGCTGGCTCATTATTTGAACGAGGCCAGTTTAACTTATGTGGCGTCATATCTGAGAAGAAAAACATAACATCTATAACGTTCTCTACTATTTCACGCGTCCCACGGCGGAGTGTAGTTGGCGCTCAATAGCCGTTATGGCTCTCCGTTGATCGAAAACTGAAAATAAACAAACCCAGAAAACAAATGTCCCACTTGGAGATATCCTGAATCGCCCTGGACTGGCTGCTCTGCTCAGGCTGGGTTAGAAAACCTAGTTGGGCGCCAGTTCGTGTGCCCCACGAACAAAATTAACTCAAAATTACACAACGGAGAAAAATGAAAATGAAAATAAAATAAATAACAGGATAGCGATTTCAGATTTAGGAATAAGGATAGCAAGAAAGATAGCAGTAATTTAAATAATAAAATTAAATAGATACCGGGTTGATGACCATTTGTTTTAATTATCCATTAATTAATAAAATAATCAGTCCAATATATATCGCATACTCACATAAATAATATCGGATAATAATAGTAAATCACTTACAAAAAAATTAATAATAGTAGTATGCGCATATAAGATTATAATTCAAATAATAATACTATTGCATAAACAATAAATGTATTGCAAAACATATATCTATTAATAATTAATAGTCTCACTCACACGTGAATATAAACAAATGTTAATTAGGAAATAATAACTAAATAATCTCATATAAGAATTTGAAGTATTTTCCAGTACAACTTCCCAGTAAATTCCACTGGTAAAGTTACAGTATTTCAAAATAATATTGTTTCTGGACGCAAATAATGAAAATAAGTATCACCTCTTGAGTAAAATAATTATGAGGGTTATTTATACCCTGATCACTCTCACGTGATAATTAAATAATAATTTGATGAATCAACTCAAATTAAATATAATAATAATTCAAATTAACAAAAATTAATAACTCAAATTAATAATACTCAATACGCAAGTTAATAATAATTCACACTCAATACCCCGTTAAGCAATACGTAATGAATCAAATTGTTAATATTTAGTTCGCAAATTAATAATAATTCATAATCAAATCAATAATAACTCATAACTAATACTCAAATACTAATAATTTATAACTCAAATTATTATTAATCAATACGCAAATTATTAATATTTCATAACTCAGATTAGTAAAAATTCATAAATCGTATTAATAATAATTCCAAAAAAATACTACTCGAATAATAATAATTTATAACTCCAATTATTAATACTCAACGCTGTGTAATTTAAACATATATATATACATATCAGACTATCGAGGCCCAGTCGCATATGATGGTCATCACGTGACATAAAATAATAATAATAGCAAAAATATTCCTTCACAATAAGTATTCGCTGTGCAAATACTAATAAATAATTGCGACTACCATTTAATCATCCACTGGGCTCGATCACTACTAATTTTATTCATATGCTTGTGATCAAAGCATAATAATACTAACAATAAAATCGTCAACTACGTGATATTCACACGCTTGCAAATGGCCACCAACGCGAGAAAGCAAAGCTACACGCCAATGAATTTAACAAAGGTACTTACAGTCGTCATCGTAGTATAAAGTGCGTATCGGTTCCATTGGATCAGCAATAAAAGAAACTATTATCAACTCGAGTTGCACCTTATTTTACTCAATATTCTATCTGTATAGATATCAAAACTCAAATGGCTTATTACAATAATATTACAGGCTTTACTACAGCAACACACCCTGCTTGTACAATTGTTTATCCACGTCTGACCATGGCAGCACGTGAGTTTCATGCCTGCACCTCGGCCGGCCATATTGTATATCTGCATCTCATTTGCACCCATTGGAGAACTATCTCTGTCGCATGCTACTTTCAAATAATACCAACGATAACGTACCCGATGTCAATTGTGTAACTTTGCCAATTCCCGACGTCAAATGCCCAATTACTCCTTATATTAATAATTAACAGTAATTTCAATTGCCAAACCAATTAATAATGTATGCATAATAATTATAAATTTCATTTATAATATAATACATTTGTTGCTGACAACTGTTGCGTCGCCGCGCATGCGCTTACCAACCACAATAACTACAATCATATAAATAGAATGAATAATTATCTCACAGCCTCATAAATTATACTTGTAAGCTCAACCTAATCAGTAATTTTTGCTGACTTCAGCGCAGTTTTCACTTAATAAATTAATTCAATATAAGTAATGTAATAATTAAAGTAAAATCTTAGATATAAACAAAATAATCATAAAATTAATGAGTGTATAGACGTGTGAGCAGCGCGTGCTGCCATCTGTTGCTCACTGACCTAATGTGAGACTGCCGCGATATTTAAATATCGTGACACATCTTATATTCGTTAATTTAATTGAGCGACTGAGTGTAGATTTGATCCACTATTGCAGACGTTACGACATCATTAAGCCTTAGAGATTCCCTAGGAGCTGTGCAGTTTGTCAACCGTAAATTAAGGAAGTAGAGGGTTTTTGGAGGAAAAGCAGTTACTCTTGGTTGATGCTAACACGGTCCGGACGTCTTGCTACATATAATTCATTTCGTTACACTGTTATAAAATAAGATTTCCACGTTGAAAGAGATTTTGATCAGAAGTCAATGACACGTTGGTCATTTCTATTTAATGTCACTGTATATAGTTATAAATAATTCAAACGCTCTTCGAGAGCTGGCGAATTTATAATAAATTAGTAATTTGAATCTATATTTCGTGTAGTGATTTAGAACAATAACCCCCGCTTGTACTATTAAGTCAAGTAATTAATCTAGTTAAGTGCGACGACGAGTTATCGTCAATCAACGCTTTTGAGGATTCACCGTACGGACTTGCCCATCCTCAACGCAAAGTAAGTCCTGTTTACTAGCTCAACTATTCCCTCTGAGTGTCCTGGCGAATCCCGCTTGACACGGTGGGTAATTTATGTAAGCGGTCCCAAGATAGAAATTACACGATTCTGTACGTGATATGACGCTGCGTAGAAAACAGCTTGTATAGAGATCGGTTTTGAGTGAACGGGTAGCTGTCTTCGTGGATATCCACCTTGAACAGGAGGTATACTGTTTTAACATATATAACGTTTACGGTGCTGAAATTCCGCGACGGAGACGCGTAACAGTCCAATGTAGCGTATGCATCTACCCACGTGTGATGAATAAATAATAAATAATAACAAATAACAAAATCAAATTATAAATAAAATAATAAATTTAAGGCAGAATTGAATGATCGGTTAAATTAGAAATAATAAATAATTGTTGTGCCTGAACTAGCTCCTCAGGCTGGGTTAGTGCACGCAGGCGCCAGACCGTTTATTCAAAAGAGACAAAACTTGTTCAGGGGAAATTTACGAGGGAAAATCCGAGCAAGCGATTTGTGACGAAGCGGATAAACACTCGAGTGACACAATAGAAATTAAATAAATAATGAAAAAAATTGTAAAGAAATAATAGTTGATTACATACAAAAAATAAATAAGATTAGGCAAAATTAGATGAAACAGTAGGAAAATATCCAGAGGAAAATAAATATTAAATTTATTCCCCGACAGCTGTTGGCTTCCGACTGTTTAATTTAATAAACAATAGTAAAAAAAAACAATTATTTTTCACACAATATTTAGTTTTGTTATATTATTTCCCAGTAAACACATTGACGTAAATTTGACGTCAGAGTAATTTTACGCTATGTTATAATTTACGTAAGATATAAGTCACGAATGAGTCAGGTGTGACTCATTATTGCACACTTTTTTACGTAAGATTATAATGTATAACTAATGACGTATACATGACTTAAGTGTGACGTCAGTATGACATATGGGTGATGTCAAAATCACCAATCCGGAAAAAATATTTTTGAAAAAAAAAAAAAAAAAAAAAAAAATCAAATACCGAATTTTTGATTTGATTATTACCACGCGAACGCATTACAAATTCAAAAACACGAATTGATAGCAATAAATAATGACAAAATCCTGGGCGTCAGCTGGGTTCGAACACGGCTCCTCTTGGCTGGTAGTCCTGAACGTTGATCACTGGTCCACATCACGAGAGTTCGTCTTATGCTTAATTGATGTATTTAGAGTGGAATGCAGGTAAAGACAGAGTTCAGAAGTTTTCGTGATGGATTTTTACAAAGTTTGAAAAAATTCCATGAACTTATATGAAATTTTGTAAAAACAATATTTGTCGGCCTCGATGATCATTATAAAAAATTATATAAAAATTTATTAAGTTTCTTCAAATTTTTTAATTTTCTGTTGTGATGTAAAATTTAAAAAATCTAATATAAAATGTTGCAAAATATTAAATAATTTCACAAAATTTCATGAAATTCAATTGATTGAAAAATTGCAATACTACACTTTACAAACTTAATATCAAAAAAGTTCAAACTGTCGTCATATTTTCTTTTTCATGCTCAATGATATTTTCGATATATCATTTAAAAAAAAATAAAGTTACTTTTTTTATGCTCACGCTAATGTTTTAATCTAAAACGTCTGAAATTTATTATCAAGTTTATCGATTACTTTGGCCCAAAAATGTTCGATATTGAGTTGTTATTTTTACACATTTACACATTTTCGAAAATTCATTCTATGATTGTTTTATTTTAATATATAGATGATGAAAACACCATGACTCAGAAATTACATCAGTATTGCATAAAATACTGACTTATCACTGATGTAAAGATATAATTTAAGAGTGACATCCATATTACGTATAACCGTGACTTTACTACTGACATAAATGTATGATTTAAAAATTACGTCATTATGATATACAAAAATGACTTTATTACTACGTAACAATGTGATGTAAATTTGATGTCAAGCGTACGTAATACATAAGTCATTACTGTGACGTAATACAAGAGTCATGCTTACATCAATATGATGTCAAGTTTTTACATCATATTAAAGTCATGTTGAACGTCAGATTGACATCAAATTTACGTAAGATGCCGTGACATTTCTATGGCCTACGTATAACGTCAAAACAAGGTCATGTGTTCACTGGGTAACAATAATCCTCGGCTATATTGCTAAAATTATAATTTAAAATCGTTACATTTTTATCACTGGAGGTTAAATTATCACACAATGATCTCAGTATGTAAGCTAATTATTTATTCTCAATCTAAGGAATAATAATATAATTTAGTTTAATTGATAACATCAGTTTTTAATATGAAATATAAGAAATAATTATTTCAGTCGAATTTCATTTAAATAATAAATAGTCACAATAATTTTTACTATATTTTTATCTCTCAACACTTATGAGAGAGAGAAAGATACGGAATTTTTATACTCACTCACACTCCAATAATAAATTTTTCTCTTTTAAATAATTTATAATTTTAATAATAATTAAATAACGTTTTTGACCGCTGGGGTGTATAAATAAATCAAAACAAAAATAAAATTAGTGAGTTTTTTTAAACAAAAATAAAGATAAATAATAAGAAATAATATCTTGCAGACATTTTGAGTAAAAAAATAATTTTAATAATTCGGGAATTTTTCACCCGAGCGATGATGTCAGTGCTTGAGGAATTTGCTCAAGCACTGTAGGTGCACTACAGATATATGTCTATAGATATATCTATACCTATCTGCAACGTTCGACAAACGTTGTGTATATATATTTATAAGTATATATCTGGATATTTTTAAATATATAAAAAAAAGAAATTTCCAATAATATTTAATTATAATTAGTTATCTTAATTATCATGTATCATCCAGTTGATCAATTATAAACAAATTAATTGTAACCTCCGCGGCGACCAACAACCACCGGGGTAAAGGGGGGGGGGGGGTTATCATGTGAAAGAATATACGGCGAAAGAAATCTCAAGTACTTACTCGTAAATCTTCAAATAAAGAAATCCAAAATGATATCAATTAATTTACCCGCTGAATAATAACTAATAATAGCAACAACTTTAATTATCAGCAACAATAATGAAACGCCATTATACGTATGCACAATTTTACTCTGAGGACCGCGTCCGTACACAATAATTGCCCGTATCTTTCTGACTTAATTACCCTATCCTCTACCTGTTGGTCGTCGCTCACGTGGCGCAATCGTCACCCTTATTTACTATCATGATTATTTTTACTAGCCCTGGGCCTAGTTTTGAATTAAAAATATAAATTATCAAGATAATTTTCCCGAAACTGAATGATACATCAATAATTATACCAATGCATGAACTATTTAATTATACTATATGCATATTTTTATCTTATCTAATAAATTAAATAATTATTATTTTGAATCATGGGATTCATGTCGGGAATACAGGCTAAGTATTGATTTTCCCCAACCCAGCGGTCAATATTTTTCCCAAAACATCAAATGACATCCCTAATCGGATGACAAGTTTAGTAAAAATAATATTTTAAACAATATGTGGGGCATAATGTCCCGCTGGATTATGCATTCCCAATGTCTCAAAATCATAAACAAAAACTTAAAACTAACAGAAATCAATTGTTTATATTTTTAAATTAGAAAATAAAATTATTCCATACACGTGTTCACTCACACGCTGCGCGCGTGCGCTAGTATTATGAACGGACTGCTGTCTCAACCGGCGGAATGGGGGAAGGCCCACGTAACGATTCAAATTCCAACGTATAATCTAAATATTTAAACTTACAACTAATTAAAAATTAAATAGTTTGAATCATTACGTGACACATACAAGACCCTATTACGTTTCAAGATAAGTCAGATAGCTTTGCCGCAAAAGTCGGTGAATACTATAATTTATTATGAATCCAACTTTGAACTCGAATAACTTCCGAAAAATTAAATTTATCGATAAACGATTTGAGACTTTTTGTAGTGATCAAGTTTTAACAAAATTATGTTTTGAATTTTCCAATACACTAGTTCCCTTGTAAGTGATAAAATTCCAAACTGTAAAGAAAAGTTTTCCTATGTTATTTAAATGGGAAGATAAAAAACACTATGGGCTACTTCCGAATCGTGCGATCGTGTTTAAGACGTGAGTGTGAAGATTGGTGCCCGAGCCGAAGGCGAGGGTACCAATACACGAGCATCTTAGACTCGATTGTACTAGATAAATACATTAATTTTTGTGACAGATACTTGAAATTTACTACATTTAGTGCATATAAATGGCAGGTTATAAATTCGCGTTTGTTTATTTGGTAAGATTGTTCTGAGTATTCGTTAAAAATTAGAGAGAAGTTGGTAAATGGACGAATGAAAATGATGATCAATTTTGCCGCATGATGGCTCATTAAGTTACTTCGATATTTTTTGGTCGTTTGCTATCGCACATGTAACCAAAAAATATGTTTTGATCCAATGATGACGTCACGATTGGAACGATTAAGTATCTTTTTTACCAGCTGTATCTTATCTAATATTTATAGCTGCTGGCTATAGTTGCTAAATGTCGTAGATTTCAAGTGTCTGTCACAAAAACTTGAGTTTAAGAGCCGATCTCCTGATAGAACTGTTTTTTTTGTCATACTTCATTAATTTCTAGTGGTGCTCAAAAAAGAAAGTTTTTCGACGGACCCTAATTTTTATATTATACAATAATTCCAAGTATTAGTATTGATTATCAATTCATTTTATAATTATCTGATGTTTTTGTAAATTATAACTACAATGAAAAAACAGTTAAGTTGAATTCAGACACATATTCTTGATTCAAAAAAACTTTTTTATAACGATTTGGAAAATCACAATCATCTTGCACCAAGTAAATAATTTTCTGACTTGATATTTTTATCATAAGTGAAAATTTTTTTTCTCAAATTGACATACTTTTATGCTTAAACTGAAAATTTTTTACTCGCCTAAAGTGTTTTTAATTCTTAATATGAGAGATATTCCATTCAAGAAAGTTTTTGGTTAAAAGTAATAATGAATTGTATTTATTAATGGAACAAGTGAAAGCAGAAGATAGTAATATAACGAGTTATTTGAAAATTCAAGTTGCAGTAAGACACATGTATCTATTATATTGTCTGGAGATCGTTTGTTAATTATATATAACCACATATAATTAGATTATATGTAATAATCTGTGATATTTAGTCGGCGTTATATATAATGATGTATATATATCTGTATAATTATATAATTTTATATAAATCATATATAATTCCATCTAAATCGTATAAAATTGACTACAATTACATAATAATTTCTTTTTACTTGGGTTCTTGAAAATTCCACGATTTTTTGAAAAAATCTTTTTTTACTTATTCTCAAGTTCGTATAACTTGGGAATTAAATTCCATATACAATTTCTAGAAAGAATATTTTAAAGCTTTTCTATTATGCTTTAATTTATGACTTTGAATTTTATGATTTGACTATTTCATCCAATAATTTGATAGCATTGAAAGTATCGATGAAATCATAAAATTTGGAAACCATAGTTTTCTTTTCTCACAACTTATACATTTCCCATTATAATTCAATCTCATCAGTGGTTTTTTATTGTGAACAAGATCACCTGTAAATTCCACAGCTATTTCATATTTTCAAACTATCTCTTTGATTACTTATTATGTTTCAAACGTACTTGTACGCGATGTATTCATAATTTGTCTGATTATTCATTTTATTATGTATGTATATTTTTATTTCTCAGCACATGAGCATACACAAACATTAAGCAGATTTCAAATGTAATATCAATAACTCGTTCTATAGATATAACCACGCTTACTCAAAGCTAGTTTGTCAATCCGAGATTTTAGTAATACGTAATTTAATAAGCATTGCTCGTACATACTTATATAAATATATAAGTAAACTCGCATTAATTAAATCGTGGCTAAAGAATCTCTGATTGAAAAACTAACCTTCAACAACTGATGCAACCCTAGTAAAAATAAACAAGGGTCACCTCTGTTTTAAACTAAGAGCAAGCTAGCGAATAATTAGGGCAGTGCTGAAAATTTTCGAAAAATCTACCTTCCATTCTGGCTGCGAGATGAAATTTTTATATTTTTTTATACACTTTAATAGCAGATTCCTAACATCACAATAGTCATAGAAATTGATAAAAATTTAACATTTTATTGTTACTTTTCAGCATACAGAGGTCATGCAACACGGAAGGAAATTTATTCTCAAAAAAGTACTTGGGATGAAAATACCTATATGCTCATGCAGTATTATTGCATCAAATGGAAATCGTACAGCATTTATCAAATTCTTTTACACTATAGGGCGTTTTGTTTTCATCAACTTGGCCAATTTTCACAGCAAGTATGACTCAATAATTAATCTACATTTATTCGCTTGAAATGCTCAAATTATAAGTACTGATATATGTAAACAATAGAATGTATGAATTGGCTAGGTTCACTTATTCGACCGAAGTTATATGTACCGGTTAAATACAATTAATCAACCGTTAAATTTCAATGAAGTTGATTTAAATGTCAAGAAGAATTCATATATAGATGAGAACCCTCGTTCGGTTTACAAGCTACCATTTAATTTTTATCAAGAGTTTCTGAATTTTAATGTAACATCGAAATCAGAATCGTCGAAAAAGATTAAAAAAACAGGGTAAATAGTGATTTCCTATTCTAGTGTTATAGACGATTTTCGTTTTGACTCAGAATTTCTCGAAATTGATGTCTAAGAATTGATCTCAGGTCAATATCATCAGCTTCTGATGAAGATAATGAAGAATGGAATGCACCATTTCAGAGTGGAAATATTTACTGGGATTCATCTAGGTTTGCTAAGAAAGGTATGTTATTATTACTTTTGGTAAAACTAATCGGTTCTTATTATGAATATGATTTCGTCGTTAATAAAATTATTTTTAGATATTGGAGTGCAAACAACTAATTCACCTCATCGACCATCTCAAAATAATACTATTGATAGTTACAGCATAATTAATACACCATTCATCCGAGATCCTCGTACCTCATTCGATTTAGTACATGAAAAGAAATTGCACAGCAGTTTTACACCTCAAAAATTTGTGAATCATCATTCAACAAACAAGGTAACTTAAAGAATTAAATATTTATTATATCCAATTGAAAATGAGCCGGAAATAATAATACAATAAATGTTATTGAAATTAATAATATTTTGAACTAAAAATGTCATGAAAAGTCCTTGATCACAGTCTTGACGATCTGTAGAAATGACGGATAACCAAAATTTGAAATACTTTGGATCCTTATACAAATTCTCCTCAAATACAGAGAAACCAGTGTTGGAAACCATCGATAAAATACTTTTTATTGTCTAGTTTGAATTGATCTCTTCACCATTTTTAAAAATTTATTATCAAAATTTTTTCATTGTTGGAACTTGGCATCATTAGTAATTTCCGGGAATGTAGGTGTGCTGGACCGTCAAATGTTGTGGAATTCATCGATTCCGCCAGCACAAAATGATCGAATCACCTTGACTTGCCTGTTCTCTCCCTGAACAGAAAATACGATTCATGAAGATTAATAATGTTTTAATCGTTCTAAATTGTCACAAATCGTATTTTCTAATTAGGGCTTACCAGCCGGGATCAAAATATGAATAAGTTTACATAACAATTGAGTTAATTCAAGATTCGAACAGATTTGCATTTTGTTTACTTTTATTCTGATGAAAGTAGATCTGGTCGAATAAATAAGACCTGGGTCGATGCATAGTAAAGAATAACATGACAAATAAACCAAATAATATAATAAATAAATCAAATAAATTAAACAGAAAAAAAAAAGAAAAACAATAGTGACAAATTATGATTATCTATCACTTTCTAACATAATTTGTTTGATTTCGATGATTCGAGGGTCTGAGACTTCTTCATCCAAAATTTGTAAACTTCTCAATGTAAGAAATTCACAAAGTCATGTGAAAACCTCAACTTGATTAAATATTTGATTCTCAATTGGAAGAACTATTTTTTCTCACCATAAATTCGAATAGCTTTATATTTTTATTTAATACTTTACAGGTAGAAAAATGTTGATTAAACAACGTTTTGTTTTATAAATAACTCTTAAAAAATAGGTTAGTGAAACAAATAACTGAACAATAGAGAGCATCGTAAGATTCTAGTAACTAATTTAGTTATAGAAAAAAACGTCAGAAACTTGAATAGTAGTCACCAGTAATATTTAGCAGCTAACCTAGGTAATAAGTAAGTCACAATTATGGGTGGTTTAAAAAATTATTATGATTGCTCAATCTGTAATAAAGAATACAGTCAATACATAAAAACAAGAGTATTGTGACGTTCTTATCGATTTTATATTATTACTATTAAGGATTTGGGGTCGCCTGCGTTTTCATCTCCGGACAAAACATCTCCAGACATAATATTCCCGGACATAATATCTCCAGACAAAATATCTCCTAGACGAAATATCCCTAAGACAAAATAATTTCAGAAATAAATATCCAAGTAATGGTATGTCACGGCTTCTATATTCAAAAATCCTATTTTTTTTCTTTCGAAATAAATACACACTAAAACTTCTCGTTCGTAAACTTTTTTATGTATAACGCCAACTTACTGACGCCAGTAGTCGTACCGAACAAAAATATACATATCTGAACGTTGTTAACGCTTTACAATTAAGTCGTATTGTACAATAGATTTCTCTTTTCTTGAAATTTCATCATTTTTATTCAACGTATTTTTAAAATTTATGTATCCGTTCCCATTTAGCTATCTGATTATAGAAGCAGTTGTCTTATTGTTGATTTTTCATATTTAAACTATAGACCACCCAACTCATGTGCACTTGCATGTGATTCCTGCATGTGCATGCTCGGCGACAAAGTGGCGCCAGGTCATCAGCCTAATTAATAGTCAAAATCTATTTCCCGGGAATCATACGTATGCATAGACCTAGAACTTTCGAACGAGTCCGAGTCTTCTTGTATGGTAAACAAGTTACCACCACTTGTCATATCCATCAGTAAAATGGGAATTTTATCGATCACTAGAACTTCAGTCAAACCGAAACTGTACTGGCCAGGTTTTCTCTGTGGTTTTCCTACGCCACTGCACCTCCATTGCACAAGGGAGGTAGCAGTGCATCACCGTAATGATGTAGTACAGTACAAGCACAAGTCGGGCCACATCCGCACAAACAACCGGGTATAGGAAAAATAAGCTGAGTAAACACTTTATAGTACGTGACAGGCAATGCTTGCCTTCATACATGGTGGATTAGCAATGAACTTGAAAAAAAAAGTCGTGAATTGATATCAATCGGAAGCACCGGTAGCGTTGATTATCTTCATCTTATTTTAATCCATTCAATTTCATTCTTATTTTTATATTGAATTAATTTACGTCCACGCGCAAGCGCGCGTGTGAATTACATTATTTCCAATATGAAAACAAAATATTTCAATATAACTTCCGACAATACAGAATTATAAATATATTTCTTTGTAAACTACGTTTTTAATAAAATTGTTAGTACTCTTCCTATTTAAATACACTTGTAACAATTTCCAAGATCGAACTTTTAAAAACGCAACATATAATTGACAATGATTGAATATGTTTTTTGTAAGGTCAATTCTTATTGAATTAAATGTTTATCCTTGGGCTTTGTTAATAGTCATACAAAACGCTACTTTACCAGGGAACTGTCGTCTTTTGAATGTAAAGGGATATACATTTTCACAATATAAAGTTAAACGATTAATAAAAACAATCTCACCAGTTTTGTCATTGGTTAATATTTTACATCATAACACGTTAACTCCTAAATCTAAAATAATTAATTTTGTGCTATTGTATAGTCCCTCACTTAGATTAAGATTTCTAATCAACATCACAATCGGAAACTTCCTTAAGCGAAGTACATACGGAGGGAAATGTGATGGGTTCAAAGTATTCAAATATTCTGGTAATATAGATTCATCATCAGCACTGTTGTCACAGTTTTCTGTACTGTCAACAGCTAAATAAAGCTTTACTTAAGCCAATCGTCTAAAAGTTCAATAACTTATTTATTGATTTCGTCAACATCTACATTTTGAGCAGATAGAATGACGATTTTCGTAAGTTCATCATAACGTTTGCCTCTGATAATTCTACCATATAAATTTTCAACAATGTCATTTTCTCTCAAAGTCGAGCATGTGTCTGGAAGTTGTATTTCATCATCCACATTGTTTAAGGTCCCATCACCAACATTTAGCAAGAACTGAACGAATTCGACTTCTTTGGGTAGTGTTCTCATATTTTGTGTTACGTTCCCGTAATATTTTATTGATTAAATTGAATTAATTATTTTTAATTAAATAATTTTATACAATGGAACGGAAATCGGTTATGATAAGAGAGTCACCGTGGCTCGCGGGTAGTCAAAACAGATGACGATGCATGAGACCCGGGCTACGACGATTCTCTCACAGGGAACCTGAGATGCAGCGTCAACATTTTGTCAACTCTGTTGGCTTTATTATATTTTTATAATGACGAAATAGTCAGTCCTTCGAGAGAGCTCATGGAGCTCGAACCTCTGTTCTCTAACCTTAATAAATTACAATTAATCTTAAATTAATCCAACCTTATTTTGGGCTGCCATTAGGCAGCCCAATACCCTACGACTCCATGGTTATTTTGGGCGCTGCTAACGGCAGCCCAATAATCCAAAAATCATCAATTAAATATTGGGCGCTGATACCGGCTGCCCAATAATTTATCCAGTCCTGGACACTGCCACCGGCTGTCCAGAATTCCTCAAATCCTGCATCCTCATAAATAATATGGAGACCAGATCGCGAACATATTTTAAAATCGCGAAAATCAAATAAAATTAATAATTAATAAAATAATCGACGACCACGGCCCACCAGGGGTCTATAGACACTCTAACGAGGCCAAACCTGGATAAAATTAAATAACTAAAAATTATTTTGATTTTTAATTAATTTTGGGTAATTTCCCAAAACGTAACATTTGTATCAATGAAAATTTATGAAAATGCGTCCATAATACGCTAAATTTAATAGACAAATTAACTGTTTCATTTCGGGTAGCATGAGGTTGTACTGGAAGTAATTGACAAGAATCACCGCCTAAAATCATCAATTTACCGCCGAAAGGAACTAAATTATCCATTACGTGTCGTAAAGTCCGATCAATTACTTCTAACGCGTATCTCGGTGACATCGGAACTTCATCCCAAATGAATACATCAACTTCCTATAGATATACGCCTTGCTTTGTATTAGGTTTGATATTCGATGATGAATCCGAGAACATGGGGACAGGTAAACTAAACGTTTTATGTGCAGTCTTTCATTAGGTAATAAAGTTGCTGCAATGCCTGTATAAGCCATCGTACATATGTTTTTTTTTTATTTTAAACAGTTGATATCATGTTGTGTAAATGAACGTTTTACCAGAACCACCGGGTCCATCGATGTAAACACAGTTAGAATCATTGTAATCACCATTCTCCACAGAATTGAAAATAAAATTTACAACCTCCCTTCCATTCACGTTTAATTTTTCATGATTCGATAGTGATTCTTCTTGTGTAGAAATTTATGTTGATCTGTCATCAAATATGTCTCCGATTTCAGTGATTTGTGGCATATTAGGATAGGCTGAAAGACTAAAACCTTCTTGATGCAACATAGAATTAATATAAACATAAGCTTTTTTTTTATCTTTCTTCCAATCCAATACATTCGACCGATGACGTTGAATTGTTTTTTACGTAGCTGCCAACATGACATGGTAGTTTAATTATGTTTCTTAAATACATAGTGTTAAGGAATATCATTATAAAGGTGCTGCCGAGTTGATGGATCGCATTCATTTGAAGCGAAATAATCAATTAACATTGATTGCTTTTGTTAAGCGTCTCTGAGTTCATTTTCGTTGCAATCATCATTAATAGTAATGTTCTGTTGATTAGGTAAGTGTAGAGGTAAGCGGATAATTGAAGAGCTTTTACTTTGCAGAAACGTAGATAAAATATGCCAAGCAGCTCCAACGAGGCCAGCATAACGTGCGTCAACATAATTACTCACTTCATCATGATTAATTGTATTAGCATGATGATCACGAGATGATTGATCATCGTTATTATCTGTTGCTGTGACAATGTTTGGTATCCTTCCATTGATTATTACTCCTGCTTTATCGTGACCTTTATAAACGTATTTATACAGTTATTTTACAGCCTTTACTTATGACACTATTTCCACATTGATATGACAGTTGAATGTTTCTGAGAGAGTTGGGTCGTACGGTACAACATGGCGATTATTAAAAATTTGATCGTTTCGTGAAAATGTTATTCCTTTATCTTTACGACGATAATAAGGATATACATTATCATCCATAGTTGTTTCATTTCGAAATTCTTTAGGGAAGTTTTTTGAACATTTCTCATTTACAATACACCAATCTCCACACGGACCATGAAGCAGACTTTTTGTAACAATATTATAAACTGTAGGTTTTTTAGTTTTATTAGGTATGACGGCTGATACAAATTGTTCAACTTTATCGGTAGTTTTTATTTTGAAGTCATGTTTTAATGTTATCAACATGTGTAGATGGGGTAATGTGCGCTTTTGGAATTCAATAACCCAATTAAAAGCAATCACTTCACCAAAAACGTTGTCTTTTATTATCATTTTAATTAAAGCATCTTTTTTTGTATTAAATACGCATGCTACTAAATCAGGCCAGTCTGAATCTGTTTGGTGTCGTAATAGATTTTCTGTTATCTTACGCCACATTGGGTTACAAGTCACTGTAACAAATAAGTCTGGTTCACCAAATGTTCGTACTATCGACATTGCATTTTAATAATGTTGCAACATATTACGAGGTAAACCGTTAAATGTAGATGGCAAAATAACTATTTTGCCAATGTTACAATCTGTTTCACTGTTATTAACGCTCGATTGCAAATGATTTAGTAAGCCTTGACATGACTCCGCACGTAATTTTTTTTGATTATATTTACAATAGTCTAATCTATATTTTTCAATTTTGACATAGCTATCTACAATTTATTGTTGAGATAAACGACGTCTCATCAGAAAGTCATTGTATTCGTGTCGAATAGCCAATCTGTATTTATAATAATCAGCACGAGTTACCCTTCGATCAGTTTTATTGACACAAGGTAGAAATCGATGCCATCCTTGATTGCCATGAGAAAAAAATAAAGGGTAAACCCACGGTTCGACATTACGATCCATCGTACTTATACGTTGAAATGCCTTTGTTTGTTTGTTTTGTACTGTTACATAAGATTCATGTATTTCACCGTCAGCAGTCATTGAAAAAACTGCAGTTACTTCATTTGCTCTTTGGAAATTATACCATCGTGCATCCATACCGGGTTTTAATGTAAATGCTAAATATAATTCAGGCTTGACAATATTACCAGATGTATCGATTGTTGATTGTTTAATAAATCTTTTATCATTTCATAAGTTTGTGCAAAAGCATTATGCTGCCGTAATACATTATCAATCGTTTCCAAGAGCACTACGTCACAAGTGACATTTTTTTTAGAACGGAACTCTAATACTTCAGTAGAGTCAACAATAAAGAGTTGACCGTAACTTGGTGATTCATTTGATGAAAGGTATAATGCGGGATTGTAACGGGGTAAATTCGAATTTACCGCGTTACACTTAAGTCCAAAATAAAATCTATTATGTGTACTGTCGGTCATGTGACATTACCACCCAGGGTATTCCGGGTAGTAGCGACTAGTCGTCCGGAAGTGGAAATTTCAATTGCTCGACCGTCAACCCTACTTAGACTTAAGTAGGAGAGAAAAGACAACCGTAGTCAAGAAGTGGGCGAGCAATTATAAACTGGGACCGAAACGAGAATCGGGCATTAGTGACCGGAACGACCAGACCGAACGGACCTAGTCCAGTCGAGAAAGTTCAACAGCTGAGGAGACGCTACGATAAAACTCCATTATAACCTCCGATATTTAGACGCTGCGAGTTTATATTAGGTAAAATTATTCAATTGAGAGCTTGTGTTTTACTGTGGAACCGAGCGATAAATTATTCATATCTTTTGTCAGATACCAGGCGGTTAGCCGGTATCTCTTCTGAATATTACTGATTGCATCTGATTAAGCAGGTTGAAGGAGAGAACCGGTAGAGGAAAGTTTAGAGATAAAAGAGAGAGACAAGGGACAAATACTGGAACGAGACGGAAAATTGACAATTACCAGACCAGACCAGTACGAGACCAAGACAAACACAACGACGAGAAAGGAACCAAAAAGTTAATTTTTTGTAAAGGTATTTATTTAAGATTTTTCCAGGCAGGAAGCCGGGAAATTTTAATTAATACATCGTCGTACGTCTGGTAGCGTCGCGTCTTAGCGTTCGAAAATTTATTACTCATAATTCAAATAATTGAATTCATAAAGCGAAAATTAATAATTTAAACCCGGAATTAAACTATATAAAATAATTAAATAATTAACTCCAGACAGGTAGCCGGAGCGATTACATAGTCAAATATTTCCAGGCAGGTAGCCAGAAATATTCTAGGTTTCCAGGTGGGTCGGGTAACTCACACACCGGAAACTGTCGAATCTAGTCATAGTCGCTAAATAAATAAAATTAAATAAAATGAATAAGGAATTGTCTCTGGAAAAATTATAAAAGGGTCCGTGGTCAAAGTCGCCGATAAAAATTAATTAGGAAAAATTAAGTTAATTAATGAAATTATAATTAATTAAATAGAGGAAATAAGTAAAGAAAAGGGATTAATAAAAATAAGAATAGTTATTGTAAGGAACAAGTACCTGAAAAGGAGCACGGGATAAAAGCTGATAAAAAAATGGCGGAACTTGAGTTAAAATGAAGTGGTAACGTCGCGGTGAATTCACTGAGGAAAATCGTTGTGTTATTGAAGTTAAAAGTTATTGGTGATAAAAGTAATAAAAGAAATAATAATCATTAAAAGTAAAGGAAAAATCAATTAATAAATTAATTAATAATTATATAATTTTATAAATTAATTAATTTATTTATCGCGGGAAAAGTAATTTAAACTCAGTGTGTGTAAATAACGTTAAAATCATTGAGTGAGTGTGTGAGTGAAATAGATAAGGATTTTTATGGAAAATTTAGTAATTAAGTATCTCGAAGATTAAGCGATTTTTAAAATTATTGTGCATGTGAGTGTGTGGAAATGCTAAAGGTAGTTGGCCAATTTTAATAAAGTAATTATTGCGGGTCAATTAATTAAATTAGATTTAAGTGAAATATTGCAGGTTAATAAAAATAAGGTTTAATAAAGTTATAAGGTTATAAGGTTTTAACAAAGGTATAATGTTATAAGGTTTCAATAAAGGTATAATGTTATAAGGTTTATAAAAGGTTATAAGTGAATAAGGTTTATAAAGGTCAAAAAAGGTTAAAAAGGTTATTGAATAAATAAAAAGGTTTAAATTGTTAATCGGAGAAGTAAATTATTTATAAGTTATCCTTCCTCATCCTTCTCTTACAATTAAATAAATTACACCGACCCTGACGATTTAAGATCCGGTTCTGGGAGGCCGTTATCACTTCCAGTGGCGCCCTTAAGAAGGTAAATTAAGGACGACCAGAGTAACAGCATATCCCTGTTATAAGATTCATTTGATAGTATATTTGGCCTTGTATTTTAAAGCAATATGGGCCCCCGCCTTGTGAATTAAAATTAATCAGATTAACATTGAATGAAGCAAAAGAGAATGTACTATTAAAATTACGAATACGTTCGAAAAATTGTTTGGATTTTTCATGAGTTCCTTCAAATAAAGATCTTAAAATTGATGGAGGCTCTGGCATAGGATCTAGATTTACTTTACCGTAGTGACAACAGTCATTGAAGGAATTGACTTTATTTTCAGGTATTTCAGCAACGAAATGTTTTGCATTACAATAACGACAATTTACATTCATTTAACCTGTATAATGTTCACGAATTGAATTTGGCAAATCGGTTATAATCTGAATTGTTTTGTTTAAATGATAAATTTGAGATTCATTGTAGACGATTATTGTTGAATTATTGGAAGGTTCAATGACTGTTGAGGTAGAAACTCTTCGTGAAGAGGAATCCTGAAATAAATATCTGCTTGACAAAAACATATCGTACGATGTAGAAGGTATTTCGCTTATACTAAGTACGGTATCTTGAGATGACAAATCCCGTAATGCACCCACGCTAGCTGTAGTTGAAGTATTAATATTCGGGAATTTATCTGTCACGTTTTGAGAGCATGCATCATTATTTGTAGTAACATGGCACATAAATGTATTGTCAGTCGAAAGATTACTTAACGTATCATTTCTTTCGTTGTGCTTCGACGATTACGTTGCTGTTCATTTTTTTTGTTCACTTCATTCATTGCTTTTCTAACTTCGTTCATTTGCATTTTTAATTTCTTCTTCTTCAGCAAGCAATCGTACAATTTTTCTACGCTTTATTTTTACCATAAAACTAATTGAGTGAAATAAAATAAATACAGTTGAATTTTAAAAGAAAATATTTTATTGAAAGATCATCAATATAAACAAATATAAATTTAAGATTAACAGTTTTTTCGAAAAAAAAATTTTTGTTTATTAATTTATATATTAAAATAAAGTAAACAATAATTGGTTAATAATTAGCTACAGTAATATTCATATTATAATTCTTGTATGAAATGAATTTGTAATCTATTAATCGCCAACAAGAGTTGAACAAATTTTAAGTATAACTGATTTAAATAACTTGAAGTTTTGGGTGTATGATTGTTTTTTAATCGATTTAAAAACTTATGTATATTTTCTATTGTTAAAGCTTTATATTTTCGTTGTGTTCATTATCGTTTTTTATCAATTGAGGTTCATGTTCATGTTTTAGTTTTTTTTAAGTATTGGTCTGAATATTATTTGGTTTTTAATTTATTATGCATGTTCTTATTAGTCTTTGTTTTGGATTCTGTTCTTATCGATCGTGCCTGAGTCTAAATCTTACGACCCTTATCTGTTTTCTATTATCTCCTCTTTTTGTATTCTTTATGGAACACGGTGATGACGTAGTCCAAGTTTAATACTTCATGAGACACACTTAAGACAGAAAAAGAATGGTAAGTTTGGTTAATCAGGCTTCGGAGAAATGACATTGTAAAAAGCAAGCCTGTAAGATCGGACAATAGTAAGCTAGTTCAAAAACGGTTTTATTTTATTGATGATTTTAATATTATATTTTTTACGTTCTTTAATGATGTGAAATTATCTTTTAACTTTCGAGGACTAATGTTGTATGGAATTCAAGAATTTTGTAGTTAGATTAAATACGTTATATTTTGAAGATAGGTAAATCTTATTGTAACAATTAAACGGAAATATTAGTTTCTATTATTCATGGTTGTAACCGCAGCAAACTTTTTGAGCACACCTTAATTTTTTTTTATCACTTCTATTTTTTTCCTGTTGAGTGTTGACGTCAACAGTAATGTAAAAATACCAAAAAAAAAAAAATCGGTCTATCAGTTGACCCTGCGGGCCAGCCCGAAAACTTCCCGCTGCTTTCGAGTTCCTTGAGCTCGAAATCATAGTTGAGGACAGCTCTTCGAGTTCGAAAATACTTTTGTATACCTTTGTTTTCGAAATATAACGTTTTTTACTATTTTTTCTGCAATGATAACTCTTGAACGAATTCACCGATTGAGACGGTTGAGGTGACATTCGACGCGGCTTACAAAGTTTTAGAGCTGATTAGATTTTAGAATCAACCTATCCAGCGAATTGAAAGTTATTCAAGAAAAACATTTTTGAAAAAATTTTATTTTTGAAATATCTCCGAACGTACCTTACCGATTAAGCTTAAATTTTCAGAGCTTATAGTATTTAACAAGCCGCGTTGAATGGCACCTCGACAATCAAAATCGGTTTATCCGTTCAAGAGTTACAGAATATATACATACGTACGTACATACACTCGGATATCGTCGTGAATTTAGTCAGGATAGCTATCTAGGACCTGAAAACGTCGACATCCGTTGGAATTTTGATTTTAGCAAATCGGGGTGAAAATAACTTCCCGAAAATTTTGAAAACCATCAATTTTCTTAGCGGGAAGTTGAAAAAATATTTTCACTGAAAAAATAATCATGAACATGCAATAGAGGCCATTAATAAAATTAAAATTGAGGAATTCAACGTATCCAGGCTAATTTTTTCGGATTTTGTGTTATTTAAAATAATATTTCGGTTAAATAAAGCAAACTGCCAATAAAATACCGTCAAGAAATGTCTTGTTAATTAAACGGATAAAATTTTTTATTAATACCTTCACTAAAAATATGTACTTCGAAAATTAATAAAACAACGTCGACTATTCTAATTCTAACATGGAAGTTAAAGAAGTACAGTTTTGGAATTTTTCAATTACTTGCTTATATATAAAGTCAAATTGATTTTTTTTTAATATATATAAAAAAAACTGTTCAAGTACTCATGATATTTAAATATCGCACACGCTGGTCACACGTCTCATAGCATGCATACTATTATGGTTATTTTGTTTATGTGTAAGATTTTGTTTTAATTATTGCGTTACTTCTACTTAATTGTTTTTATAAGTATAAATTGTGTTGTAATCAAGGAAATTCACTGACTAAGATACGCACATAAGTAGATTTTTATAATGCTGGGAAAATAATTATGCATTTCATTTATATGCTTATAATTATTATGGTTGGTTGACGCCTGCGCGTCAACGCAACAGTTGGCATCAGTAAATTTATTTATTATAAATAAATTTAATAGTGTTGGGAATAAATCATTGATTGATTTGGCTTTAAATTATACTAACAATTAATTATAAGAGATACAGTTGGCCATTTAACGTCGAGAATGGGCTAAATTACACGGGCCAATTCATGTCTTTTGTTGTCGATACTGGTCAAAAGTAACATGCGACAGGTATAAATCTCCATTGGTTGAAGTAAGATAGAAGTATAAAATGGCGCCAGCCGAGGTGCTGGCATGAAATTCACGTGCTGCCATGGTCAGGCGTAGGATAAACATTGTACGAGCAGGGTGTATGCCTGTTGCTATAGCTAAGTGATTTTTTCGAGACGCCATTTGCTTTTGTTCGCAAATATTTTGAATTATTCATTGTCATTTGGTTTTGATAATATTTTTGGCATAATTATTCGTTGAATAGTGTATCTCGACCAATAGAGCCTGGACGCCGTCTGTATTAAAACGACGAGTGTAAGTACCTTTGAGTTATTTCATTGGCGTGTGATTTCGCTTTCATGCGTTCGTGGCCATTTGTTGTCTCATGAAAGTAAAAGAAATCGTAAATCTCGAGTATTAATAATTTTCATAAGTGTTTGATGAAATGAGTAAATATTAAACCCAGTGGATTTTGAGTCAATGAATTACATTAGTTAATGTTATTGTATTGATACCAAATATTACTTGTGATAAATATTTGGTTATTGTTCTTCATTATTTAAATTAAATATTGAAATAATATTTGAATATTATTTCCAAAACTCTAACTAATTATATGCGACAAGTATTCAACTAGGGTTTCAGTATTTACTTATGACTTAGTGAATTATTTGTTGGTGATGATTATTATATGCGATAATAATTATTAGTAATTATAACGGTGGGTCCTGGCTATTGCGTATCCAATAACCACGAACTACAGTTGATGAATTTCCCCGAATAAATTAATTTACCTAATAATAAATTATTAAATATAATTATAAATTGAAGATTATTTTATTGCTGGTTCGGAGCACGGGATAATGATCTCAGGATGTAGGTGAACTAGTTCTGAACGGACACGCGGTTGAAATATAACTTAGTCTAAGTGACGCTGGTGATAAGAAAATTTGATCAAAAAGACTTGTCACGGCTGCTACATACAAAAATTTTTTAATTTTTTTTCCTCTCTTCCAAAACAAGTACACACTAAAACCTCCTGTATGTAAACCTTTTTATGTATAACGCCGACTTACTGACACCAGAAGTCGTACCGGACAAATATACCTACCTGAGCGTTGTCAACGCTTTACAATTAAGTTGTATTATACTAATGGACCACGCGTATTATATATTTCTCTTTCTGGAAATTTCATCATTTTTACTTAACGTACTTTTAAAATTTATGTATCCGTTCCCGTTTAACTAATCTAAGCATAGAAGCGGTAGTCTTCTTTGATTTTTCATCTTAAAATTATAGACCATCAAACTCATGCGCACCTGCATGTGATTCTTGGAAATTAGAGAAAGCTAATGGAAACCTCCAAGTTTATGGTTTCCTACACGGGCATGCTCGGCGACAGAGTGGCGCCAGGTCATCAGCTTACTTAATAGTCAAAATCTGTTTCCCAGGGATCACACGTGTGTATGGGCCTAGAACTTTCGGGCGAGTCCGCGTCCTCTCATATAGGAAACTGGTTACCACCACTTTTGATATGTGAAGATCATATAAAAAGACCATGGACTTTAGCTCATCAGTTCTTTTGGGAATTAAACTCTGAACCTTACCGAACTCCGGACACTTGACGGTGTTCGTGGCTAGAGGATTGGTATCCCGATTGAGCATTCGGTCACGTGAGCCCAGATCATTGATCGTCGTAAGCACTCGTATAATCGGTATATTATTTTCTACTAGTTTCAGAAGCATAATCAACGCGATATTAGCGTATAGCATCCGATCACGTGAGCCGAGATCGTACGATTGGTCCTTGGTCGTTGTAAGTCGTGAACTAATATCTACCGTTTAGCACCGTTACAGCATTGATTATCTTCATCTTATTTTTAATCCATTTAATTTCATTCATTTTTATTATTTTTATATTGAAATATACCATGAGAAACGTGAAAAATCAAAGAATATTTTACCGCGATAAATGCGAAGATTTTTGAATAATATTTTGCCGCGAAAAAGCGAAGAATTTATAAATTTATATTTTATATTACCGCGAAGACGCGAAGAATTTGAATACATTGAAATTATTTTACCCCGAGAAGCGCGAAGACCATCATTTTAATTTAACCTACAGAGATTTAAAATGCATAAACATTGAAATTCATACAACAAAGTATACTAAATAAATAAATAATTTGATAAATTAGAATCAGATTAATTAACCGCGAGAACGCGTTGTGAATAAGTGTCCTGTGTAACTGCTGACAGTCCCGACACCTCACCAAAACCTTTTTAGGTAAGTTTTTAAACATTGTAACCATTGTTTAGTATTTTTATTTTTATATACTCCGAAATATTTGTAACCCATATGCATGAAACATTTATTTTTATATTTACTACTCTAAATATTGCCATTTGTGACCCCTTTCGTATTTTGAGAATATTGAGTCATTTAATAAATAAATACTCGTTAACATAAAACATTTGAAAACATTATTTAACAGACAATTTTACTTTAACAATGAGATACTAGCTTCACGAGGCTTTTCGGCAACTCACCTTCCTTTATCCCTTATTTTTACACCTGTCTAGCCGCTCAGACCAATAGTTCACAGTAGGGGGCATACAATCTTACGTTTACCGCTCGACGTTTGATTGTGAAATTAGATCATTCACATACTAAATTGGAAATCGTTTTGGGTTTTATCAATATTGTCTTCAACAATATTGTGTGGGCGCGAATTAAATATAAAATAGAATAAACTGAGCATTCGGTCACGTGAGCCCAGGTCATAGGATCGGTCCTTGATCAATGTAAGTACCCCTTTTATTCAATACATTTTATACGAATATCGTACCTACGCCCATCACGATCTGCAATCGTGACAGACTCAATTATATATTATGAATTTTATTTAACCAAATCCCAAATTTTATTTAAAGCCGTAAGATGGACGGTGGAGTCTAAAGGTTCACCTAAAGTTTACAAGTCCAGTGATATTCATGCTTGTAAACTTTGCTACTTGAAATTGGTTATTTGTCAGTTTTCTGGCATCTCGCCTATAAGTGTCTGGGAAGTGTCTTTCAGAACACTTTTCGATGTACTTTCGGATACTTTCGGATGCTTTCGGATACTTTCGGATGCTTTCGGATACATTCGGATACTTTCGGCTACTTTCGGAACACTTTCGAGTACATTCGAACAGATAGATACCTGTCAAAAACTTGTCAAAAACACAAATTTCACATGATAAAAAAATTTCAAAAAATAATAATATAATTTTAAATAATAATAAAATCAAAACGCACGTTTACATAATCAGTGATTTTTTTCAAGTAAATAATAATTAATTAATAACAGGTGAAGTTGTTGAGGCAGGAATTCTGCGCAACTTACTTATTTATGATACAGTTATTAATGATTGTCATGTTTTATTTGAAGTATTATTTATGTAATTATTAATGTTAGTTATTATTATTAAAATTATTATTTCTCTGCGATTATTTTTTTGCGAATATTGACTGGAATTCACCAGTGGTTTAAGTTGAAGAGAACTATTTTTTTAAAGTATTTAAAAATTATTTTGCGATTATATCATTATTATTTTTGAAATATCACGTGCGAATGATTTGATAAGTTACAAGTAGTAAAATATTATTTGCTATTATTATCAGTTACCAATTTTTTTTTTTTTTTTTTTTTTTGAATATCACGTGCCAGTGATTTCATTATTTACATGCAGTGACTTATTTCTTTGCGTTTACTATGTTAATTATTTATACGTTATTATTATTTTATGATTTGTATACGCATACACGTAGTGTTTTGTAAGTGAATTATTATAATTATTATTGTCTATTTTGATATGCGATACAACTGATTATCTGAATTTTATAATTTAAAATATAATTGAAAGCAAATGGTCATCAACCCGGTATTTAATTACATTCTATTTATTTAAAATATTGCTATCTTTTTCTTGCTTTCCTTTTCCTAAAATCTGAAACTGCTCTTCTGTCATTTATTTATATTTCCATTCCATTTTCTAATTTTATTTTTACTTGAATTTAAATTGTTCGTGAAGGTACACGAACTGGCGCCCAACTAGGTTGTCTAACCTAGCCTGAGCAGAGCTGAGTGTCCAGTGGAGATTCGAAATATCTCCAAGCGGGAAGTTTATTTTCGATATTATTTTTATTTTCTGTTTTTTCCATCGGAGGGCCATAACGGTTATTTGACACCAACCACACTCCACCGTGGGTCGTATGAAATAGAAGAGAACGTTATAAAGTACATATGTATAATAGGACCGATGCCAGATTAAAACATTTGGTTGTGATAGATTTTTGGGAGTAGAATGCATTTGATCTTTTCGAGTTCAAAGTGTACAATATATACAAATAGATAGAGGTTTTTGTCATCGTAATACATTAGATAATATTTTTGTTAAGCCAAGTTTATTCGGCTCTATACTTTGCATATAATGTAATTTCATCACCAAAGCATTTATTTTCTTTCTATAACTACATTATTAAATTATCAATTAATGGTTCTTACCCGTAGAATATTTTTGGTGAATTTCCTATTTGATCAGTCGGTTCCAAAAATAACTTGTAATTTTTTACAAGCTATTGTCATGATTTGAAATGTAAGAAATTTATTACAATGAGGATGCAGCTACCGACAGATGTTAATTACCAAACATGTTTAATTTTTATCAATAGATCTGAAAAAAAAATTTTAGCAATT
This sequence comes from Microplitis demolitor, assembly GCF_026212275.2. Taxonomy (NCBI): domain Eukaryota; kingdom Metazoa; phylum Arthropoda; class Insecta; order Hymenoptera; family Braconidae; genus Microplitis; species Microplitis demolitor. The sequence goes on along the minus strand of NC_068550.1, from coordinate 12,254,852 downwards.
AAATTCAAAAATAAAGCAATCAAACAAAATAACTCAAGTAATCGGTTTAACTTTGGCTCTGTTCCTATAGCTAATGCTTTGATTCAACTAAACTTTTTTTTAATTCCACGAGATGTCAAGATCAACTTAAACTAATTTGTAGTTTATAATTACGTAATTACCTTGATTAAACAAAACGATTTATTCAATAATGAAAGTATATATATATAGTGTTAAAACTGAAACGTTTTGAAATCTTTGAATCATTTTGAATCTTTTTTTCAATCTGGATCTTACTAAAATAATCAATATTTGATTCTTTTAATTGCTATATAATTTTATCGGTAATTTATCAAATTTTTAGCAGTTCAACTGACTCACGCTCGGGTAATAAAGTTAAATATAATCACGTGTATTTACTGATAATTACATACAATTATATCTAATTTATATATGATTAGATATAAGAAATAATTACATTCAATTTTATAGACTCATTTCGGATCATTTTCTATACATGTTATTAAATCTAATTACATATGTTTATGATATTTGAACTAACTTACTTCTATTTTGTTTTTAATTTAATCATTGCTTATCATTTAGAAAGTTATGATCATAACTAAATTATATTTTTGGCATCAAAACAATAATATTAATAATAGAAGAAAAAACATTTATCATACATAGAATATAACAATTGAGGGGTTAACTTTAATAGCGATCTCATAGAATGATAATTAATGGGTGATTTATGAAAATCTTATGTTAGTATTTAAATGTTGATTTTTGAGATTAAGATTAATAATTTGAGTAATTATACTTACGGATTATTTGTGAGATCTTAACATTCAATATCATTCGATTTCACTTGTATGTACAGTTATATATCACATCGTAGTGAAAAGATGAAGTACATTAAGAAGCAAAACAATAACAATTTCGCCGATATTTGTTGGCTATTTAATGATTATGTTGATAAGTACTAATAACTGTCAGTATTTAATAATTATGATGACAATTACTCATTTAATATAAATTAAAAAATCGAAAATTATATTACACACCACAATTGAGGATGTAAATAATAATAACAATGCTTGAAAATCGTTTGCGAAAAATATTTTATCTAATTAAGTCAAAACTAGCGTCTATCATAGGCTGAAATATTACTATAATGGCAACTTTAGCTGCAAATCAGCAGAAAGATACGGCCGAAATTTCACAAGAAGTTGACTGATGCGTTTTTTGCTGATGCGTAGTAGATGACGTCATCCGACAAGTCTGAACCAGTTTTTCTGTATTTGTGACGCCATCAGACAAACCTGAACTTGTTTTCGACCTAGAGTGAGGATACTGAGCTGATCACTGAGCTCAAGAACTCGCAGTAGTCAGTCTACATCGAGAAACGTTTTAGTTAACAGCCTGTACTAATGGATAAGTTTAGTGAAAGTGAAAGAATTTTTATCTTCCATAACCGGTTATACACTGATGCCTTCTGAGGAAATTGGTAAATTTGTTAACGATATAATTGCTATTGCAAAAAATATTAAAATTATTCAAAGTGTGCGAGATGTATCGTGTCCAGGCTGTGCTAAAAAAAGAAAGTTAGCAAAGAATCTGTTTAAAATTAGTGAAAAAACGGAAAAACTGCAATTACGTATACTTTGGAAACCATAAAAATGCACGGAGAAAACGAGTCTCGAAAATATAGTAATAATTACAATATTTTAGTAGAATTTACTAACAGAAATGAATAAATACATTTCATTTTGTAATTATTCCAAAACGTTTAGTAAAATTTACAGTTCAGTAATTATCACAATATGCAGATTTTAAAAATTCCTATACGTAATAGATTTTTGACTATCATGATTGAATTTTTATTAAACAGAGTTGTAAATTTTACTACATTAATTTTTAATAAATACAATACAACGGAAAGTATATTTTACAAAGCAATATAGTAAATATAACATTTCTGAGATTTGATAAATTATTGAACGGAATATAAATTTTGCTATTCATGAAATAAAATTTACTACGTGTATTATGAATTTTATTATGCGCATAAGAAATACTACTACATAGTATACAAAAATTACTAAACGTTTAGTAATTTTGTACTATGTTAAAACCATATCGTTGTAACCCGGCGTGCGCTCCACTCAGTTCTGCCCAAACGGCTTTGGAATAATGTGTACTGTTAGCCTGTCTTCAGGAAGCATAACCTATAAAATTGTATAGTGATTATTTGAGTGAAGGTGAAATATATATGCATGTGCTTGTGATTATTATAAGTTATTATTATTTACTTTTTAATATTTATTATATTATTATATATAATCATGATTAATGTCTTTTCCTACAAATACACAACATATTGTACTATGACAATAACTTTTTAAATTAAATGTTTTGTTATAACAATAATAGCAAATTGAATTATTTATTTATCCTTTATGGACTCACTGAATTTTTTATGATAAATAATTTTTAAATTAGATAAATAGTTATAAATCTAGTTAACACTAAATTGTCAACTAGTGTACAGTCAACTATGCTCGAATCAATGATTTCAAATTAATTAATTATACTTTAAAAATGTAATTGTTTATAAATCTTTATAATAGTCACATATATATATATATATTTGTTCATAAGTATGAAAAGATTCATGTATTAAGATAAAAAAATGCATTATGCATATATTAATAATTCGTATAAATATATTATTTTTTACAATCAGTTAATTTTAATTCTTACTTTTCAAATTACGGAAGCTTATTGTAATTATTAATTGCAATTATTCCTAAGCAGGTTTTGTACTATTCCATATTTGCGATGTATATTTTACTAAGAAGTATAGTAAATATTCCAATATTCGTACTTTAAAAATTACTAAACGATTTACAATTATTCCTAAGCAGGTTTTGTACTATTCCATATTTGGGATGTATATTTTATTAAACAGTATAGTAAATATTCCAATATTCGTACTTTCAAAATTACTAAACGACTTACAATTATTACTAAAGAGGTTTTATACTATTTCATATTTGAGATGTATATTTTACTAAGCAGTATAGAAAATATTCCTTTATCCGTATTGTAAAAATTACTAACCACGATAAGTAAAATATACTAATGTGATTAATAATATTTCTTATATTTTCAATAGCGGTTCAACATTACAATCTAAATATAGTAATTTTTACCCATATTTTTTAGTAAAAATTACTATATTTTTTTTTCCGTGTGGCTCCTCAAGGTTCAAAGTATATAAAAATTTTTATTTTTTAATAACTTAGCTATGAATATTTACTGAACTATTAACTTTTTTATAGACTTCACGTATGTGCGAATGAGTGTAACCATGAGGCCCAAATCGAGTTCGAAGACATAAGCGACGAAAGTGATATTTTCGAGGACGACGCAATTCCAAACTCTTATTATTTTAGAAACGCCAATGAGGAAAGAAACAAAGAATTGGATATTCGACGGCAAGAAATCGACTTACAACTTTCTCATTGGAAAGAATTATTATTAAACTTTAAAGAACGCAACGATTACATACAAGCGTATCATGAAATCACATTCATATTAATTAAGTTATCGTTTAAATTTAACGAACAGTAATAACCGAACTAATAATTGATTTTGTTGGTTTCGAAATACCTGATGGCAGATTTGTAATAAAAAAACTTTGTGCTACTGATATTTGTGATGAAGTGGGTACATATGGACTTGCGCGATGTGAACATTGGTTGTTTGAACTACCTTTTGATCAAGTTGATGTTGCTCTAATGCAGAAAAGTGTTGATCGCCGTGGGCATCAACATTCAATATCATGGATAGTTGGTTTCCTACCATATGAATTATTGAAAGAAATTCTTAAAGTTATGGTCAAACGTACAAGATACTTGTACGTACAAGGCGAACAGATGAAGAAATGGCTCGAACATCTAATTGGCACTGCTGTAACAATTATTAATTTAGAGAAAATGAAATTTTTCTCACTCTATCGAAAGAATGATTTCTTGAAATATCAATGTCCATATTATGCCTATCACTTGAAGAAATTGGATACTTCGTGTGCATTTCAAAATATCCAAGAGTTCAAAAAATAGTTCTGGCATTTTTATGGAATTCAATCAACATACTAAGAGTCAGTCTAGATCTTCAATCAATTGCGGAATTTACTTTGTATGGATGATCGAGGTATCGCATGCTTTGATGATACATTTATCCTTGAAAATGCAACTCAGCAAATCGATTTCGCTTGGCACAAACTACCAAAAGAATTAAAAAATATTAAAAAATTGATTGGCTATCAAAGGTGTCAGGATCATTATATATTTCACGATGTTACCCCTGATAGCTTTGCATATCCATTTAGAAAAGATTGCTCTTACTGTAGTTGTTTAGGTTATAAAAAAAGACTATATTTTATATTAGACTAAAATGTATATTTTTAGGTTAAGAAAAATATTTATTATTTATTGTATTCGAGGTTATGTAAGACCAAAATGTATATTCTAGGTTAAGAAAAATATCTACATTTTATTGTATTTGAGGTTATGTAAGACCAAAATGTATATATTTAGGTTAAGAAAAAAAACTATAGTTTATTATGTATTTGAGATTATGTGAAATAAAAAACTATTTAAGGTTATGTAAGACTTCAATGTATATTTTGGGTTATAAGCAATAAAAAACAATATAATAAAAGTTTATTCATTTATAAATGTAAGTTTTTTAATTAATACAGGTTCAATAATTATAGTTAATTTATTAAGTCTTTGTTCAAATCGTTCTCGATCTCTTGCTGCTTGTTTCCATTCGCCTCTTCTCGCTTGCTCGTGTGCAAATATTCACACATACATGTAATGTATGGTTGGCGTTGGATTAAATTTAACAGTTTTCATATTAGTTTTCGTACGATACTGCTTATAGGATTATATTCGACCATGCGATCATGTATAATGAGTCAAAAGACTCAGTGGTATAGATGCATCAAAGTAGCCATTGTCATTGTGTAATTTGTTTACAGCTTCATCCATAATCCAGCCTGAATTTTTTAGTGTATTTTGTTGAGCTGGACTCAGTGATGTGTATCCTTTCATGAGACTTCTGATACCAACATTTTTGTTACGATCAATCTCAACACCATTGAACTCGTAGCGTATTTCTTCAAACATATGACATACTGTCATGTTTACCATGTGAGTAGTTGCACTTACAGCTATACCATCGAACTTTGTGAATTTTCCGTACACATGCAGTGTACTTTTACTTATAAGTAGACACAAATCTTGATGTTGAACGGCAATTCTAACTTCATCACTGTTGTTCAATGTTGATGAAGCATACGGGAGATAAGCATGTCCTTTATAATGTACGATCGACTCATCAAAATAATTTGCCGTTGAATATTTAAGATTTCTGCCGCCATGGTCGTGTACACGTCGAACAACAAGGATAAATTTTTATTTTCTTAATTTTTCACATAATTTTAGTCCTAGGCTCTACAGAAACCGAGCGTTCTGATGTGTTAACACCTTGTGAGGTACTCGGTGACTGATGTTGCTTGACCATGTTTCTGTCGTTTTATACAAAGCACTACTTTTTGTCTCATACACAATACCCATTATTTCATAGAATTTATATGCAGTCTTACGGTTATCGCCTCACCTCTAAAATTAGCCAATTTTCCGTCTTGATCAACAATTCGCAGTCTGAGATTTTGTATTGATTGCACAGCGATTGGTAGATACATGACGCAAGATGGCAATTCAACAATCTTATATCTAGGTGGCACGCTTGGAAAAAATTCATGAATAGTGTGAACTTTGTGTTCATTTATGTAAGCGCCTAATGTGATGTTGCACTCAACTCTCAGAGCATTGAGTTTTAATATCTTCACTAATAAATCTGATGAGTGAGTTTTATGTGGTGTCAGCTTTCGGTTTGTAAATCCTAGTAGGCTACCAATAGAATCTTGAGGTGTAAAATTTACAAATTGATCACACTTAATTTCACTTCTCAATTCATTATTATTGGCTCTTATGCTGATGCTGAGTCTTTGAAATTTCTTTTGAATATATTTTTCAATGTCGGTTATCTCGTAACTTCCTGTTGGTATCGACAAGACTCTCTCTTCAACAGCTTCAAATTTTTCAGCTTCTATATTTTTTTTACTCACTGAGTTATTTACCGTCACTGAGATATTGTCATCAAACTTTGTAATTGTTGCCACATTTCTTTTAGCTCTATTTTCCTTGACTATTTTTCTCTCATCAATATTATTTGTATCAATTTTTTCAATATCAATATTATCCACAGGATAAGAGACATAGAATTTATCAGCACCAACATCAATATTGGGTACTGAGTTAAATGTTAATAATTCTACAAGTCACAGAACATAGTTTTTAGTTAGTGATAATTCAATTGGAGGGAAGTAGTTTGCCTATAACTCGGATGAAGATCCTGTCAGCGTCAATGTGAATGATTCAGCCATGACTGATGTGTTGTACACAGTCACGTAAACTTATAGTTGTCCAGTGAGAAATTTGAGACACACATGTCCACATACAATTGTATCAAAATCCTGATATCTTTTATGATTATATTTCACGCTACCAACATCGAGATATTCGTGTTTGTAAATTACCAAAACTGTCAAATTAAACAATTTTATCATTATTTTTCTTGTATGCAACCCAATGAGTACTAGGTCCATGTTTATCATCAAGATTAATAATAGCTTTCATTTTTTCATGGTCCAGTTTCAGGTGAATTATTTCTCATAAAAACGCCACGAAAGTTCGGAATTTTTAGAGCTTTAGCGTATTTCAATAAATTGATGTTTGTGAGTGCTCGATGTGGTAGCTTTACTTGTTTTTTGACTTGCATCATCTGCCTACTGGATATGGTTTCAAATATAAACCCATACCTCGTCTGTAAGGTCTCACTTATAAACCTTTACCCATGGATATTTGTTCCATTTTTAAATTATGACGTTTGCTTTCCTCTAATCTATTCTTAGCGGCACTTGCATCATTTACAGCTTTTCTGTAAGGAGTCATGGATTTTTCGGCAGCTGTGATAACTTGTCTTAGTGCTACTTGTTTCTTTACTCTAGTCTCTCTCTCTTGCTAGTCTTTCTCTTGCCAGTCTTTCTCATGCTGGGCTTTTTCTTGCCAGCCGTTCTCTTCTTTAACCCCATATCGAATCTTTTTATTATCTTCATGAATTTATTTACACTCCACGCAGCAGTTTTTTCACCAATGCCACCGTCTTTTGTTTGATAACGTTGCCACGCCTTCTTAGCAAGTATTTAATCAGCCTCGTGACGTGCCGCCAAATTTTCACGACTATATGTGTATGCGATATCGTGCTCTTTACACGCAGCGTCCAGAGGATTAATTCCAAGTTCTTCACGAGATAATCTCTTGGCTAGCTTTGTGCCTGGTCCACAGTACTGGTATCCAGGTATGTATGTAGTTCAAATGGTAGCTTATTGATTATACTGTTTACGAAACCTCTACCACTGGTCTCTATACGTCTGCTTTACATAGTAGCATCATCATGACTGACTTAATCATATAAGACCTGGTACTTACACCTGACGGCGTGAGTTGTGGCTGTGATCGCAAACTATCAACATGGAGTTTAGAAGTCAAGAGGCCAAGTTGCCAGTAATGTATTTTGATCAAATTGTTCAAGGTACTGGAGTGAAAAAAGTTAAGAGTCATGGCGCTCTACTGCTAAACGGTGTACACACTATATTTTGTGGTCCATCAAATTGTGGGAAAATAAATGCTCTGCTCTCATTTATCATACATACCCCAATGGCTTGAGATTTGGTAATATTTATCTCTACTGCAAATCTCTAAATCAGCCGAAATACAAATTTTTAGAATCACTACTTAAGCCAACAGAAGGTATTGAATTTTTTACATTCAACGAGCCCGAAGAATTGAAACCGGAAGATGCAAAACCAAACTCATTGATGATATTTGATTATGGCTCTTGTGAAAAACAAGATCATATCAGAGCATATTTTTCTATGGGTCGACATGAAAATGTTGACAGTTTTTATCTCTGTCAGACTTATACACGTATTCCTGAACATTTGATACGCAACTTGAAACATGTGTATGATGAGATGAACTTGAAACATGTGTATGATGATCATGTAAAAACTGGCATGTGATACAATTTATTTAAAGACTTGTATTCAGCATGAAGAATGATGATGGTAAATATGGTTTTGTAGTGATTGACAAAGACAGTGAGCTAAATAGTGGAAGATATAGAAAAGGATTTGACTGCTTTATTAGCATAAATTAACTTGTACTTGATAAATAGTAATTAGAGATTAAGTGAACTCTAACGCATCAACATAAAGACTGAGGAAATTTCGAAGCAACGAGATGTCTTACAGCAGATATCTCAGGCTAGTGATGCTATCCGACGGAAGCACAGAATGCTCAAGTCGGGTAAAGATACAGCTGAGAAAGCAATGGCTGAAATGTTCAAGCCTATTGTTACACCTCTGCAGAGTCTAGTCGAATCATCTAAACAAAAAATCAAACAAGAAATCAAAGAAGAAGTTAAAAAAAATAATTCGACGGTGAATAATAAGTAATTATGATAGTATTATCTCTGAAGATAGAAGCGGAACTCTGGAAGAAACACAAATATCTACTGCTGCATCAAGTACCCCTGCTAAGCCAGTTAGCAGTGAAATAAAGTCTTATTTAGCTAATGTATATAAAAAAAAGTAAAGATATAGATATAAGATATGGTGTCCGTCGACTTTACAATGATTTTTGCATTGGTGATTCTGAAATTATTTTTGATGATACTGAGATTAATATAAAAAATAAAAATTACTCTATGACTCCCGGTCTATTGGAATTATTATTTACAAAATCACCTTATGATTCGAAAGTCACACAGAATTATAAAAATAAATATCTCGAAATTATAAAGATGACAAATGCTCATAAAAAAATTATAAGCCAGATGGTAGTTTTTATCAAGACTCGACAATCAAGTACAATAATTATATTGCTGATTATCTTGCTGAAAATGCAAACTTATCAAGAGGTAAAGGATTACCTGATTATATGATTGCGAAAAAGAAGAAAGCACGTATGGATTATGTCGACTGGGATGATCCAAATGAGCTAGTCTATCTAATAGAAAAAATTATAAAAAAACGTGGAAATAAATTATATGTAAAGTGGCTCGGCTTCGACAGCTCTCACAACATCTGGATTAATAAATCAGACCTGTAAATACTTATTATGTATTCTAATAAATAAACCAAAATTTTGAATTTTATATATACTTTTTTTTTTATTTTCAAACCTTAAAACTAATTAACATAAGTTCTCTTTGTTTAATTTACAACGATTTACATAAGTTTTTTTTTTTTTTGTTATTAATTTACAACTATTTGCATAAGTTTTCTTTGTTTAATTATTATCTCATCATCATCATCTACAATTATTTTCTTATTTTTATAACCCCATGGTAGAGTGTCATGGCTGCCGTCAATGAGCTGGCGCTTATCATAAGCCCAGCTCAATGCAATTTTATTTTGCGCAATTGTTTTCACATTATATTTATTTGATTTAATAAGCATTGTTTTTTTGTTAAATTCACATGATTTTCAAGACATTGCATGAAATCATCAAACGTGATGGTTCTCAAAGTAGGACCCTTGACTTCCTTTGCTCGTTCTCTAACTTTTTTGTTCTTGGATGTTTTAAAAGCGTATAATTTAGCCCTGAGTCCAGTGAATTCAGTCATGAATTCACCATTATTTTCATCCTTCATTAGACCCAGGACTTTCTTATTAGCTAATGGCATATTATATGGTATCAACGGGGTAGTCAGAGGTGTCGAACTTTGAGATATCACGTTTGATGATTTTATAGATATCTGGTACAGTGAAATGATTTATGAGACTGTCTGTGTCTGTTTACATTAATTTTGACCCATCATTTTCTTTGACGCCAAATCAACCCTCCCATTTAGTTTTTAATTGTACATCTTTATGCTTTCTTACATTTTTCATAGTTTTACCAAATACAGCGTTGTTCATTAGTTTATAAAAATTTTGTCAAATTCGTTTTTTGCCTAAAAGCTTTGTCTAAAATTTTCAAAGACATCTGCTAGAAGAAGTACATCAGTTTTAAGATATAAATCTGAGTACTCTCCTGTTGTTTTGATGTTAAATTTGTTCCAGACTAGCTGAGTAAAAAAATAATCCTCATCAGAGACATTTTTATTCGTTAATTTTGAAAAAAATCATACTTGATCAGGCAATTGTTTGTCGTTAAGTTTGTCAATACTCAAAATATATTCATATGGAAATATGCCTTTACGTGTAACTAATTTCAGTTCATCTCGATCAGGATAGTGAAGTTTCGTTATAAACTTTTCATCATAAGAAGCTAATTTTTTAAGACTAGATGCCATAAATCTGAATGAGTTTGTGAAACGTAATGACATTGAAGTATTTTCTTTTGATTTTGTAAAAGATATATATTTTTCTTTATTAATTGGTAGTGAAGTTACTTCCCCTTTAATGAATGTAGCTAAACTTTTAATTAAAAAATGTGAATTATAACCTGATAAATTGTGAAAGACTATGGGAATAACATGAGACTTAGGATAATTAACATTACAAGATATATGTGCTGGGTCGCGATAATTACCAGTGAAATGACAATGATCATAACACTTATCTGTATTTGTAGTTATGATTTTTTCACAAATATGACAAACAGTTGCCTGATCATGAGTCTCTTGCTGCTGTTTAGTAAGCGGCTTCATTGGTATAAGATTTTTTGAATATCCTTCAAACTCGATAGCCAATTTTTCTAACTTTAAAATAAACCACCCAATACAAGATTTTGAGCGATTTCATTCATTTAGATAATTTATTAGTATAATTACAATATTGATAGAATGCTACACTGTGTGGAAAATGCTTTTGAGTTTCATCGTATCCCTACCCGAGAAAAATTTTTTATATATAATCATATAAAATTGTATATAATTATATATAACTCGATTATATATAATCATATATGAAAAATGGCCAAATATAATCATATGTAATTATTTATAATCATATATAACTATATATAATTATTTATAACTATACATAATTATATTTGGCCATTTTTCATATATGATTATGTATAATCGAGTTATATATAATTAAAAAATATTCTTGAAAAAAAAAAGAAAAAAAAAAAATTAAATACCGAATTTTTGATTTGGTTATTGCCGCGCGAACGCATTACAAATTCAGAAACAAGAATTGATAGCAGTAAATAATGAAAAAATCCCGGACGTCTGCTGGGTTCGAACACGGCTCCTTTTGGCTGGTAGTCCTAAACGTTGATCACTGGTCCACATCACGAGAGTTCCAGTCATTTGCTTAATTGATGTATTTAGAGTGAAATGCCGGTAAAGAGAGAGTTCATAAGTTTTCGTTATGAATTTTTACAAAAATTCCATGAACTTATATGAAATTTCATAAAAACAATATTTGTCGGCTTCGATGATAATTATATAAAATTTTATTAAGTTTCTTCAAATTTGTTAATTTTCTGTTGTGATGTGAAATTTAAAAAAACTTATATGAAATTCTGGGAAACATTAAATAATTTCACAAAATTATATGAAATTCAACCAATTGAAAAACTGGGTACTTTCAATTTTTGAATACCATGAAAAAAAAATTTTTTTTTTTTGAAACACCCTAATGATTGTATACAATTATATATGGGTATATGTATAAGATTATATATAATTATATATAAGACGATTTTCTCGGAATAGTATTACATATAATCATATATAATTATACATGGAGCTATATATGACACTCTTCGTTTAAGCATTGCATTTCGCATAATCATATATAATTATATATGGTTATATATAAAAAAAATTTCTTGGAACAGTATTATATATAATCACATATAATTATATGTAATTGTACACAATTATACATGGACATATATAAGATTATATATAATTATATATGATTCTATATGAAAAAAATTTCTCGGAATAGTATTATATATAACCATATATCATTATATATGGCGCTACATATGACTTTCTCCGTTTAAATATTGTATTATATATGATCATATATAATCATATATAATTATGTATAATTCTATATGGATATGTATACAAGATTATGTATAATTATGTATGATCATATATAATTATATATAATTATGTATGATTATATATAAACATTTTTTCTCGGGTAAGTCTTTTCTAGTGTACATTTCAAGTCTGCATATACAACAAACGATACCGTGTCTTTACACTGATAGCTTTTAAATTTTAAAATTTGATCTTTTTCCTTTGGAAATGTCATATGGACTTAATTCTTTTTAAAATAATCAGATTTGTGATTTTCATACTAATACTCATATCCAAAATGATTCAAGCATCTATCACCAAAAAATAATTTTCTGTTTGCCTTAGAAATTTGAGATCGAACTAATCGTAAAAGATATTTGATCAAAGCACAGTGAAATTTAGGTAGAAAATTTATAATATCAAAATCTAATATATTTAATCTAACATTTTGCTGTACCAATAAGAGATGAATAACTTTTTTACCAGACTTCATGAGCTTACTTAAGTATAATGGAATTATTGTACTTTCATCAGATTTTTTATTGCAAAATTCTGACTCGATGCCGTAGACATTAATTGGTAAATTATTTAATTTTTCAAATTTTGGGATATCATTTAAAGTAATTGGAAAATTTATACCTTTATACTTTAATATAGAGCTGAAGTGAGAATATGATGTGTTTCTCACAGGATTGGTATAAGTAGCAGGATATAATGATGCTACAATGCTCCATAGAAAACAGTGTTCATCAAAATTCTGAATATTTAAAACTTTTTTTTTTCATCTGGATGTTCTTGGGTAGCTCCACAAACGTTAAATCTCCATCTTGAAGAGGCGCATATCTTGACATTGTAATTGTCAAACTATGGATTTCAGTTAACCTCCACCCAGAATTCTTTTGATTGAATTCCTCGACTTTCTTCAATAATTTATCATTGACGTAGTCTCTGTACCACGTAGCAAAAGATGTTGTGGGTAAAATGTCTCGTTTCTTGGTGTTGAATGACTTTGATTCTTCAATGACATTTCCAGCTTTTACATTTCTGAATTTATAAATAAATTCGACATTTATTTTAAGCCCAGCAACATCTCTGAGCATATTCTCAACTTTTTCAATGATAATGTGTTGAGCATCATCAAGAAAAGCACGAAGATCTGTATGAGCTTGATTCACCATACATCCTGATCTAATATTATTCGAGAATGCGTTTTCAAGATCTTGCCACTTGATGAGACGACGGTTTGCACGTAAGTCACCACCAGTTACTTCACCACTCAATTGTGTAAATTGATCAACATACCAGTACAAAAGCACAATATTTGCTCGTACACTTCTTCGGACTTGAAAATTTATTTGCGGATCTAGCAAGATCTCATTGAAGTAATTAATTGTATCAGTGCACAGTTGATAACACTTCTGAAAATATTCTTTAGCTAATGGCGGATCATGTAAATCATTGAATGATTTAATTATTAAATCTCCTGGACGCTGAAGCGCCGCATTAAAATCGTTTTGCGCCATTTTTTCAAAAGTTAATCACTAAGTTAATGTTTATAATTACACTTAAAAGTTTATCTCTAAAATTGTTTATTAAGTAGTTTTTATATAAATTAATTAGTTGAGTGAAAAAAATTTTTAAAAAATCACTACGATTGTTCATTTAAATATGTATCACTAAAACACTTAAATTATTTATATATTGCTCAAATAATCACTTAAAAAATTGTTTATTAAAAAATGTTTGTTAAAAAAAAAATTTTGTAAGGAAAAAAGTTTAATATGCGCACACAAAGAACTTTAAATCGTCACAGATTCGTACTTCATTGAAGGAACTCGTACTTCTTTTTTGTGAAGTATGCTCTCGCGCGGTGCTTCTATAGGTGAAGGGTGACTCATCAATTGCGTAGTAGAACGTTCTGGCACACATGAGTACCAATCTTATAAAATAAAATCCCCAGAAATTTGGAAAAAAATCCCTAAAAAGACTATAATTCTCTGGAAAAGAACAAAAATTTCCTAGATCGCATCAACATAACCTAAGATTTAGATGGCTCGACGGAAAATTTGACGTCATTTATTACGCAGTTAAAAATTTAACTGAATGAGTCATAATTTATAAATTGAATCGAGTGAGTTATCATCTAAAAATAAATATTCTAGAACATTCTACTGCGCATTTAAGAAATAGAACAAAGGAACTGGATGACTCACCATCTAAAAATAAATATTCTAGAAAATTAAACTACGCAGTTAGAAATAAACATTTACTGCGCAGTTAAATCATAGAACAAAGGAATTACTTAAGCCAATCAAATTAATTAAAAAATAGTGTGGTAGGGAGATAATAAAAAATAGTTGAGCTGAATTTTTTAATACTTCAGTTTATTCTTGACTGTTGCTGAGATACAAGCTATGAAAATTTAAATGGTACTGGATTCACAGGGATTCAGACGTTCCGATAATCAGTTTATTGTGAAAGAACTTGCTACAATTACAATTCAACATGTGATTGATGATGTTGAAGAGTTGTCATGTACATTATTCAAGCCACCCTATTACTGGAAATCATTATCACATCAATATCAACGTCTAAATACTTGGGTAACACATTATTATCATAGAATTACCTGGAATGCTGGAAATACATCATATAACAATCTGAATGGAGTAATTAATTATGTAACTTGTTATTATAAATAAATTTACGTGAAGGGTTATGAGAAAAGCTATGGCTAAGAGATTTAATTAAACACGAGAAAATTGTAATTGACTTAGATGACTTCAAACGTCCCGCGCTTAAAAATTTTAAATTATTGAACAATCATTTCTGTAAATATCATCAATTAAACTATAAAATAATTATTCATGTGCACTTAAGAATGTAAAAATGTTAAAAGATTGGTTTATAAATACTCAATAAAAACTTTAATTTGAAATAGTAATATTTGAATTTTTTATTTTTTAACCTTCAATAAAATTAATAGATTAAGTTAATCGTAATTTATAGAAATGTCACAAATAAAAAATAATTAGTTTAATTTTCAACATATTTTTAAGTCTGAAATAAAAAAAAAATATTTGTCAGGTATGTATAATTTTTTAATTTAAAATTTTTACCGCCAAGAGAATAATTCTTTATTAATATTTTTTAAATATGTTGATTAACTTTTTATACACTACTGGAAAAAATTAAAGAATCAAAAAAAAATTCCAAATTTTTGAGTGATTTTCAACAGGCCGTAACTTCGAGAGAAATGGTCGTACAAGGAAAAAAAAACGGAAATTGTTGCTCCAAGTGTCTACTTTTTGGACTAGAACTTCAAAAATTTTTGCATCAGCAGTTTTTGAGTAATCTTAGAAAAACCAGCGACAACAAAATTTTCAAATTTTTTTTTACTTAACCAATATAAAGATCGGATACCTTCATTATTCAGCTTTAAATTCATTTTTTATAGACCCTGATACATCTATTTGTCGCCGAGAAATCGGTCTTCAAATGGAAAAGGATCCTTTTGTCTTTGATTATCGATATCTCAGCAACCAATGATCGCACAGAACGTTTATGGTGGGTTTCACAAACTCAATTAAATTTCCTTAGATGATTAGCGATTGTTTTTTTGAAAAAAAAATTTTTTCCTTTCGTCACATGAATTTGAAAATGCAACAAAAAAAGGACTTTCGGTGGTTTTTTGGAAAATCAAGCGCTGGATCGAAAATATTGTGGAAATCAATAATGTTAGTTGTGCATTTTAGAGTTCAATATGCCCACGAAAACCCTACAAAGAGCCAGATTAATCTAAGCAGCCGTTTTTTTATTTCACTCGATCGAATTTTTGAAAAAATTATAGGATCGCGTTTTTTGCTCTGAAAAGCTCATAATCTTTAACAAAATGAAAAAAAAAATTTTTCCAAGCATCGTCCACATTTTCATTCCGAAAAGTGCTGAAATTTTCAAAAAATAAAAAAATTTCAGAAAAAATTTCGTTATTGATTTCCATAATATTTTCGATCCAGCGCTTGATTTTTCAAAAAACCACCTAAAGCCCTTTTTTTGTTGCATTTTCAAATTCATGTGACGAAAGGAAAAATTTTGTTTCCGAAAAAACAATGGTTACCCATTCAAGGAAATTTAATTAAGTTTTTGAAACCACCATTAACTTTCTGTGCGATCATTGGTTACTGAGATATCGATAATCAAAGACAAAAAGATCCTTTTCCATTTGAAGACCGATATCTTAGCGACAAGTAGACGTATCAAGGTCTATAAAAAATGAAATTGAAGCTGAATAATTAAGGTATCCGATCCTTATAGTGGTTAAGAAAAAAAAATTTTCCTATGCCCGTAGACCCAAAAAAAAAATCTGGGCGTCGGTTGACCCTGCGGGCCAGCCCAAAAACTTCCCGCTGTTTTCGACCTCAAAGAGCTCGAAAACATTAGTGTAGATATATTTTCGAGCTCTTCGAGCTCGAAAATGCTATCACATGCAATTGTTTTTTTAGGATCTTTTCAAGCTCTAACAAGTTACCTGTTATGCTGAAATTTGAAAATTTAAGAATCGAAAATCATCAATGAGGCGGTTTTTAAAATTTAGTTCCTGATTATGTTCAGTAAAATAAGTGTATTGAGGCAGAAATCAGTGTCAGAGATCAAAATCAAGATTTAAATAAGTTTTGACTCATGTAAGAAACAATAAAATATGAAATATCCGATAAAAATATTAAAAACTACGTTTTATCGATTTTTTTGTTGATAATATGATTTAAACTGAAAACCAAGTTCGATGACATTATATGATCAAAAGAAACCATAAAAAAGATGAGTTGGTATGATATCAGGCACATTTTAGTACGTTATATTATGATTTATCCGGAAAAAATAACATAAAATGTTATTTTTTTAACTTTTCAACGCCGATATCTTTTGAACTAATCAATCGATTTTGATAGTTGACGTGGCAATCGGCGCGTTTTATTGAGTTCTAGAGCTGATTAAAATTTGAAATCGATCGCGTCAGTCGTTTCGAAAATATTTAGAAAAAACCGTTTTTCACCATTTCTTTCTCCCACGATAAATCTCGAACGAATTATCCAATTTTGATGTTTAAGGTGGCAATCGACGCGTTTTATTGTGTACTAAAGCTGATTAGATTTTGAAGTCGATCGTATAAGTCGTTTTTGAGAAATCAATAAAAAAAAATTTTTTTTTTTTTTCGTAATTCGCAAATATTTTCGAGTCTATTCGATCAAATAATCTGAAATTTTAGAAAAGTTGATGGCCAACAAGCTCTTTCGATTGCCACCTCAACCATTGAAATCGATTCATTAGTTCAAAAGTTACAAAGAGTTTACATACATACACACACACACACACACACACACACACACACACACACACACACACACACACACACACACACACACACACACACATACACACACTCGGACATCATTCTGAAAATAGTCAGAATAGCTTCCTAGGACCTCAAAACGTCAACATCTGATGAAAACTCGATTTTCGAAAATCGGGGTGAAAACAATAACTTCCCGAAATTTTTGAAAATCGTCGATTTTCTTAGCGAAAATTTAAAAAATTAAAAAAGACTTGAAAATTTTTTTGTCGCTGGTTTTTCTAAGATTACTCAAAAACTGCCGGCGCAAAAATTCTTGAAGTTCTAGTCCAAAATGTAGACACTTGAAGATACATTTTCCTTTTTTTTTCTTCTTTTTACGACCATTTCTCTCGCAGTTACGGTCTGTTGAAAATCACCTAAAAATTTGGAATTTTCTTTTGATTCTTTAATTTTTTCCAGTAGTGTATATATTCTAAGTTTTAATCGAATTGCTTAATTGATTTGAAGAAAAAAATATTTGTCAGGCATGTATAATTATTGAATTTAAAATTTTTACTTTCATGAGTTTAACTTATTTAAATTTAATAATTTTACCGCCATTATCGATCACTAGTATTGATGTGTGATATAAGTTTATCTCAGTAGAAGTCGCCTCGGTAGATATGTCCCTTTCCCGCGCGTAAATAACAATCAATTTTCATTCTAGTTATGATTGATTAATTCGCCCTGATTTGAAATTCCGATTGAAACTGATTGAAAACGTCCTATCAGATTTAATCAAAAATCTCTGATTGATATTCAATCAGTTTTAATTGGATTCAATCGGAAACTTCCGAATGATTCCAATTGAAAGTTAATCAGAAATTTCCGGTTGACTTTTAATCAGTTTTAATCGGAATCATTCGGAAGTTTCCGATTGAATCCGATTGAAACTGATTAAAAGTCAATCGGAAATTTCTGATTGGCTTTCAATCAGTTTCAATCGGATTCAATTGGATATTTCCGGAAGATTTCGATTGTAAATTAATCAAAAATTACCGATTCCTGGGAAAAAATAATTTTATATATTATTAAATGGTAAAAGATTAAAAAATTGAATATATTAAAATCTACGTTGAATCTATATTAACCATTAGATTGCATGTCATTGAGTAATAAAGGATATACTATTACCACCAAAAATGGCACTCGTCACTCTGTCAAAGAACAGAGAAGTGCTCGTGTCAGAATTGCTTCCAAGTCTGGAATATAATACGTCTGAGCTACGTTTCTTACCAGGGACTCCACACAAGTGGTAGGCGCTATCTAGTGGCGAGCACCGAATTACTCCCACTGCTATTGCCTAGGACTGGTGAATTTCCTCTCTTCCATATTTATCTTGTCTCCTAAGAAATTTTTCTCTGGGTTCAAGCAACTTTTTTTTCTACTAGTTGGAGCACACGAAAATCCTTGCGTTAAACACCACCATGAAAAAAATTTATTAAAAAAACATAAGTTAAAATACAAAAAATATATTTTAGAATTTCAAAAAATCAATCAGAAAACTATTTTTTTAAGAGCTTGACATTGAAATGAAAATAACTAGAAAAAAAAGCGGAATTTTGGAAAACTTTATTTATAATAATTTTTGACAAATAAAATTACCTACAAAAAAGTTTTTATGAGATTTTCTGATAAAACTGTTAGTTTCGCCGGAAAAGTAAAAAGATCTCACAATTTTCTATAAATTTTACTTTAAGCTCAAATAACTTTTGAACAGTTAGATTTATCAAAAAATGTTGAGACTTTTGTTGTAGAGCATTCAATATCCTACAAAAATATCTATCGTGCATAATAATTCGTTGATTGGCTTGTAAGTTAGAAAATTCTAAAAAATAAAAAGTTTTTTTCCCGTATTATTTCAATAGAAAATAGAAAAATTGATTGACGCAAACCGTAGTATTACTATTAAGAGCTTGGATGGGTACCGAAATTTTTATTACGTATACTTTCAATTTTCGGATACCAAAAAAAAAAAAAAATTTTTTTTTTTTTAACCAACTTAATATATGTATAATTTTTTATTGATGTTTCCTTTTATTTTCGTGATAGTTTTAAATTCAATCAATACAGTTTTTCCAAAATAGTTTTTATATAGTCCTGAAAAATGCTTGTTTTAACTTTGTATAAAATTGATTAAATTAAAAAGACAGATAAAATTTTATACTCGGATATTTTAAATATTGCTGAATTCATGATAAGTAAAATTCATTTCTGCCCAAATTTTAATAATTATTAATACCATCTCAAATGTTATTTTCCGATTGAAACTGATTGAAAATTGTCCTCCGAATTTAATCAGAAAATATTCGATAAATGAATTATTATTTTCTGATTGAATCTAATTAAAACTGAAAATTTTTTATCGGATTTAATCGGAAAATAATCGATAAATGATTTATTATTTTCTAATTGAATTCGCTTCGTTTGAAACGAAATTTTTTTTTCTAGCCGACACAAGAAAATTTTGTTGATTAAATAAAGAAAAAAATTCTCTGAAAATTGTAGCTCTTACATTTAATTTAAAATACTTTCTCTCGAGTATCAAATTTTTCCATTTAAAAAGTATGTAAATTGAATAACTTTTTTTTTAAATTGCTATAACTTAGCCAGATTTTAAGCTATCGTTTTGAAACCAGTTTTGATTTGCAGAGAATTTGTTGAATTTGAAAGTCTATAAAACAAATTGCTCTAACTCGATCTATGTCGATTCTGTCTGCTCCGAAAGTCTATTTTTTACTTGTTTCACATAATTTTGTTAATAGTGAAAAAAAACGGCTCATCCTACGAAAACGATGCATAGCACCCATCTTTTAGAAATTTTCGTCCTCTTCGAAATTGTTTATTATACTTCCCTGCTAAAATAATCCGAGAGGTTCTTATAGCTGTATGTATAAGGCCCTATACTTAACCATATAGCACTTCTCATATAACTCATTCATTCTCATAAAATCTCTATGGGAATGTATGAGAATCTATGAGATTTTCTAAACAGGGTGATATTGCTACAGTGCACTGTTTATAAGATACAATCAGTTGAACATTTTATAGTAAAAAAGATTTATACTATTGTCACGATATTTAAATATCGTGGCAGTCTCACATCATGTCGGTGGGCAATAGATGGCAGCACACGCTGCTCACACGTCTCGCCATACATTACCATTATGATTATTTTTGTTACATGTATAATTTTATTTTAAGTAATACGTTATTTTTATTAATCCGATTTGGTACGCATAAGTTGTGGTGTAGTCATGAAAATTTACTGATTATTGCACGCATATAGTTGAATTTTAGGATGCTGGGAAAATAATCATGCATTTATTTATATGCTTGTAATTATTATAGTTGGTCGGCGCATACGCGTCGGCGCAACAGTTGGCATCTTTAAGTTTATTAATTTATAAATAAATTACCGGGTTTTTACGCATAAATCATGAGTTGATTTGGCATTCATAATATTTTTAACTAATAATGCGGGAAGCAGATGGACATCTAGTGTGGGAAGCAAGTGAAATTACACATTTAACATCCCATATGTTGGTGGGGGTACTAGTTGAATATTAGCATGAGACGGGTATATAACTCCATTGGTCCAAGCAAGAGAGAAATATAAAGCTGGCGCTGGCCGAGGTGCCGGCATGAAACTCACGTGCTGCAATGGTCAGACGTGGATAATCTATTGATAGAGCAGTGTGTGTGCTGGTTGCTCTCGCAAATAATTAATAAGTAAAAGCATTCTTTTGTGACGCCATTTAGGTTTTAATTGTTAAAATATATACAGATTACTGTGCCATTTGAATCGGTATCGTATTGGGTAATTCATGTCATTTTTCTTGCTAAGGAGATTGCACCAATGGAGCCCGTAAAGGTTCTGTACGTCGACGACGACTGTAAGTACCTTTGACTAATTCATTGGCGTGTAATTTTGCTTTTCCGCATTGACGGCCATTTGCAATCGCGTGAACATCACAGAGATAACGATTTTTTATTAATGAAAATTTACATGCATACGAGGAAATGAGTGGTTATTGAACCCAGTGGATGTTTAAGTTTTAACTGAGAATATTTATTATTGTTTAGTAATACCGGATAGTAATTCTGGGAATATTTTGATATTATTTATATTCAAAAAATTCAAAAAATTTTGAAATTAATAGTGCTTTTGGGTAAATATTATTTTTTTAATTATTTATCTTATTTATTTATAATTTTAAAGTTCTCTGATGTCTGCTACATTCATACTCGTTTTACATTAATATTATTTAATAATCATTAATATTTTCACCATGAATAAATGCAAAAAATAACTTATTTTATTTACTGTTCCGGTAATAGGACAACCGAATTCCCGTATTGGGACAAAGCTATTTCAGCGTTCCGGTATTGGGTCTTTCGCGTGTCATAGAAAAAATTTTTTTTTTATATTAAATTTAAGAAAAATGAACTAATTTGATTATTTTTGAATTAGTAAATGTCTATTCTATATGATGTAATAAATTATTTTGGTTTATAATTTAATTAAATATTTTTAAAACGATAAAAATCAGTCATATAACCTTCGTCGTTCCGGTATTGGGACATTTACCTTACGCATACTATCATTAATTTTTTGTAAGTGAACTACTATTATTTTTTTTGATATTGTTTATGTGGGTATGCGATATACTTGATTTATAATTTATTGGTTAAATGATAATTAAATGCAAATGGTCAGCAACCCGGTATTATTTACTTTATTATTTTAATTACTGCTATCTTTGTCTTGATATCCTATTCCTAAATCTGAAAATTGCTATCCTGTATTTATTTTTATTTTCATTTCAATTTTCTCCGTTGTGTTATTTTGTTTAAATTTTGTTCGTGGGCACACGAACTAGCGCCCAACTAGGATTGCCTAACCCAGCCTGAGCAGAGCTGCAGGTCCAGGGAGATTCAGGATATCGCCAGGAGGGACATTTTGTTTCGTTATTATTCTTATTATCAATTTTTCAACCAACGGAGAGCCATAACGGCTATTGAGCGCCAACCACACTACGCCGTGGGACGCGTAAAATAGAAGAGAACGTTATACTATATTAAGCTTACAGATTTTATACAATGTTAAACTACTCGTATCTCATAGATAATACGCACACTTCTATTAAAAATAAACGAGGGCCACCTGGTTTGTCATCTACCGTTAGCATTGATTCTAGCGACGCTAGCGAGGTACAACAACAACAACAACAACAACAACAATATGTTTTTCAATCCACATAATCGAAAATTATTATTGACCATTCCTGAATAAATGAAACGATTCATTACTTTAAAAACTGTTTTAATCGTTTGAATTATCATGAATCGTCTATGATCACTTGAAACGATTAAATTCTTAATCGCTTTAAATCGTTTTTGATCTTTAAGCAGGACCAGAAATTACTATCTATTATTTCACGATTAAAGACGATTCATGACGATGAAATTTTTAATCGTTTTAGTAGATAGGTAAGGGGAGTTCTGTCCCAATTAGCATCAAAATGTGTACGATCTGTTGTATCGACTGATGGTAAGTTAACGATAAATGATAATGTGTCGGCTGTTGGTGTGCTTATCTGGGGCTTTTTTGACATCATTTTGACGCTAATTGTACTTATCTGGGACCTTTTTGACGCTAATTGTACTTATCTAGGCCCTTTTGACATCATTTTGATGATAATTGGCGTTATTTGGCAGTGTTTTTACCGTCTGAGCTTATTGTGAGCTTATCTTGGACCCTTTTGAGCTCATGTCCGCCATTTTGAGCTCGTTCTGTGATAGATGGTGCCTTGTGTATATTTTGAGTGGGAAATTTTGAAAAAAATATATACAATTTTTAATAATGTACAATTTATGTAAAATTATGTACAATTTCATTAATGACTAGAATGAGTTCTCGGAATGCCTATCAGGTTAAAGGTTCTGGCATCATGTTTGTGCTTAACCCCAGAACTGACACTAGCGTTGCTTACTCTGATTAATGCAATATGTACACGTAAATGTTTGATTTGAAGTTTTATATATTGAAACTGGGGTATGTAAAGGTACATGCGAGAAGCATACAAGAGCATGCCATCTAGTGGTAAAGTTTCTCTCCCCTCTTTTTTGCTGATGATGACGTCATCAGGCAAGTCTGAACTGGTTTTTCCTAACTGCGTAGTAACATTTCTTAACTGCGCAATAGAATGTTCAAGATGATGACGTCATCCGACAAGTCTGAACTTGTTTTCGGCCTAGAGTGGGGATACTGAGCTGAGCGTTGAGCTCACGAGCTCGCAGCAGTCAGTCTATATCGAGAAGGGTTCTAGTTAAGTTTGTAAAAAATAAAAAAAAAAAAAAAAAAAAAAAAAAAAGCTTGTGATTTATTACTGAATTATTTCATTACAGTGATCATTCGATTTATTTTTTAATTATTGTTTATTGTGTGTTTCAATACCAAGTAAGTATTAAATTATAATAACATTCAAATTATGTGTTATTGATTGAAAAATTGATTAATTGAATTACTAGTTTTCAAGATGGATCTATCAAAAATTAATGAAATTAACACCTTGGCTTACATCTTGCCTGTTAAAAAACTTCAGGAACTGGAAGCTGACAAGACATATAAAATAACTGAAATTAAAAAAATTTCAACGCAATATGGACCTAAAGTAATTGCCAACCTGGATGATAAATTCACAATTTACTTTCCTGCAAGAACAAACAACGAATTGATAGCTCATCAAGCTAAATTAAAAACTCTTATGGATATGGTGTCACAAGAAAATCTTTATCTTTTATTTCATGGATCTAAATACAATAAATTTGAATTTGTTAATCGATCTTAAATGTAATTATTATGCAAAAAACTTATTATAGTTAAAAAATATTTTTTATCATGGTTCTAAATTTATGTATATTTTCTTTTTATTTAATAATAAATTTAAAACTTCTAATATAAAAAATATGTTTTTAATTGGTATGTATTCTCTATGCATACATTATAGATTTAAATCATATATCTTCAAACAATAAATTCGTTTTTTATAATATATAGAATGTAATTATAAAAAGAAGATAGAAGAAATAAAATAATAGAAGTGTGTAGGAAGTTTGAATGTTTGTTCACGCATGCGCGCCATTGTTTGATGCTTCAAGCTACCTCTGTGTGCGTGTTTTCAATGAAAATAATATAGGCGGGAATTTCAAACGTAATTTTGCGCAACTGTAGCTAGGTGAGCGACATCACACTGACGTTTGGAGAATTATATTTGAAATTTCCGCCGCGAGCAACGGGGACACATGGAGGGAGGGGAGAGGAGCCGCGAGCGGCAACAACGCTCGAAGAAGTCTAAAATGCAAGGGACGCATGGAGGGAGGGGAGAGGAGCCGCGAGCGGCAACAACGCTCGAAGAAGTTTAAAATGCTGGGGACGCTTGGAGGGAGGGGAGAGGAGCCGCGAGCGGCAACAACGCTCGAAGAAGTTTAAAATGCACGCGGAAAATTTGAATAAATATATATATTCTCTTGTGCATAATCCACAGTAGCGGTGGCGGCGCGGTGCTTTTTGAATGGTAGAAAATAGGAAGAAGAAGGGAATTTTAAATAAAAAAATTAAATTTGTCCAATAATGGTTTTTATTTAAATAACATAATGAAAAAAATTTATTAATATTAAGTTAGCAATTTAATCATTACTTAAAAACTAATATAAATAGTTAATTTATCCAAGAATGCAGTGTGTGTGTGTGTGTGTGTGTGTGTGTGTGTGTGTGTGTGTGTGTGTGTGTGTGTGTGTTTAATTTAATTTAATAAATATTGTTTTCATCATTAGAATCACTTCGCTCGTTTTCACACCATTCACCATCAGAGTTATAATAATCAAAATTTTCATTATCGACTAAAATTATTGTATCAGGTAATGATGCTTCATCATCATCATCATTTTCTTCGAGTTGTTGTTGTTGTTGTTGTTGTTGTTGTTGTTGTTGTTGTTGTTGTTGTTGTAGTCGAATTCTATTTATTTGCATTTGTCTAAGATATTGTATTGCACCGTGTATACACAATTCAACAACTAGATTACCCGTAAAATGGTAATTCTCAAGACTCGGGACATTTGTAACATCAGTTTGTATACGAAACCAAACGCATCGGTGTTCATCATCAATTATTATATAGGATGATATAGTTCCTATTGTCATTAGAGGTTGATTATACCTTTGATGATAACTATTTTCATAATTATTATTTATCATGTTATAAGAGTGTAAAAAACATGTTACGACATTGACTATGTATTCCATTGTAAAAGTATGAAGCCAAATACGAGGAATAATGGCTTCATACTTTAAATATTTTCTTAGAAATTCTTTTTCTGCTTGTAACAAATTATTATTGGTTTTTTCATAAATCGATAATACCAACATCTGTGATGCTGGTAAATCAACATTATTATCGATCATTTTTTTTTAATTCATCTTTCCATGGCCCCTCTAGGTCTGGATGCATAGTCATAAGATGTTCGCCTGTAAAATAATATTTCCATGGTGATGGAAGATTATCCCCAGGGATCTTAAACCACCAACTCTTATTAACATCACTTATTTGAAGAATTGTTGTTATATTATTAATTGTTATTATGGCATCATTAAATTTCTCCCCTCGGTACCTTTCCAATTGACTTGCGATTTCCGAAAAAACATTATCATCGATCCATTCAATTGGAATTATCGCATCATATTCCAACACGTTACCCATATTTCTATAATAAAATAATAAAAAATAGTTTATTTTATTATATTTGAAAACGTTTTATTAAAGTAATATTAAAAAACTACTAATTACCTTAATACTGCTGCTGATGTTGTTGCTGTTTTCACCGCTTTATTATAAAATAAACAAATTATATAATTAAAAACTTAAATTTATTATTTATAATTTTATATTTATCTCATTGAGTGAGAAATAATCAACTTAATAATTGAAAAATAATTACTTTGTTACTGATGTTACTGTTGATGATAAAATATTATTGTTGCTGTTGTCTAATTAAAAACTGAAATTAAAAAATTTTTACTTATTATTCAATTCTTATTTGATATTTATTTAAAATGCCATACTATTTATTTATTTAATTCTTATTATTTATTTAATATTTAATATTAATTTTTTTTATTTATCAAGTAATGAATTTGATATATATATATATATATATATATATATATATATATATATATATATATATATATATATATATATATATATATATGATCTAGATCAACATCTTTTTTCACTACAACTTTTTTATTCCAAATAACTACATGCAAGATTTTAATATGTTAAATACTTCAATTAATAAAATCATAACTTGATAAATAAATAAATTATAAATAATTATCTTATTATTAACAACAATACTTACAATTTTTACGAAAAACTCGTGACCGGCACCAACACGTTCAGACACTTTTTGGATTTGAGAGATTTTTATCATCTATTGTCTATACTTTCTTTGTCTAGCATAAGCAACCAATGAGAATGCATAGGACCGAAAAACTTGAGACCTGATTGGCTCATTCCTCTATGACGTAGTTGCTTTGTTACCGGCAAGTTATAGCGTAAAAATGACAGTAAATATTTTTTGATACACTTTGTATCAAAAATCCAATCAAATACATATCCTGATACGATATTGAGCATTATTTTTACGAATCAATCAATCATATATAGAATAAAAATTGATTGTTATTTACGCGCGGGAAAGGGTTATATCTATCGAGGTGACCTCTACTGGGATAGACTAATATAACACATCGATACTAGTGATCGATAATGGCGGTAAAATTTTCAAATTTGAATAAAATAAACTTATAAAAGAAAAAATTTTGAATTGAATAATTATACATACCTAACAAATATTTTTTTCTTCAAATCAATCAAACAATTCATTTAAACTTAGAATATATTAAAAATTATGCATCATATTTAAAAAATATTAATAAAGAATTATACTCTTGGCGGTAAAATTTAAAATCTTATAATTATACTTACCTGACAAATATTTTTTTATTCAAGTCAATTAAACAATTTGTTTAAAAATAAAAAAAAACTTAAAAATATATATTAAAAATTAAGCATCATATTTAAAAAATATTATTACTCTTGGCGGTAAAATTTAAAATCTAATAATTATACATACCTGACAAATATTTTTTTATTCAAGTCAATTAGAAAATTTGTTTTAAAAAACTTAAAAATATATATTGAAATAAAACTAATTATTTTTTATTTATCACTTATTTCCATAAATTATTATGATTAAATTAATCTATTAATTTTATTAATGGTTAAAAAAAATAAAAATTCAAATTAAAGTTTTTATTGAGTGTTTATAAACCAATTTTTTAACATTTTTACATTTTCAAGTGCACATGAATAATTATTATTATTGCTATTTAATTGGCAATGATATTTACAAAAATCATTGTTCAATAATTTTAAATTTTTTAGCGCGGGACATTTAAAGTCATCTAAATCAATTAAAATTTTCTCATGTTCAATTAAATCTTTTATCCATAACTTTTTTTCATAACCCTTCACGTAAATATATTTATAATAACGTGTTACATAATTAATTACTTCATTTAGATTATAGTATGATGTATTTCCAGCATTCCAGTTAATTCCATGATAATAGTGTGTTACCCAAGTATTTAGACGTTGATATTGATGTGATAATGATTTCCAGTGATAAGGTGGCTTAAATAATGTGCATGATAACTCTTCAATATCATCAATCACATGTTGAATTGTAATTGTAGCAAGTTCTTTCACGATAAACTGATTATCTGGGCCTCTGAATCCCTGCACATCCAGTATCATTTCCATTTTTTGTAGCTTGTATCTCGACAACAGTCAACAATGAACTGAAGTATTAAAAAATTCAGCTCAACTATTTTTTTATTATCTCCCCACCACTCTATTTTTTTTATTAATTTGATGGGCTTAAGTAATTCCTTTGTTCTATTTTTTAACTGCGCAGTAAATGTTTATTTCTAACTGCGTAGTTGAATTTTCTAGAATATTTATTTTTAGATGATGACTCATCCAGTTGCTTTGTTCTATTTTTTAACTGCGCAGTTAGAATGTTTATTTTTATATGATGACTCATCCAGTTCCGAGAAAAAAACTTTCCAATGTTATTTTAACTGCGCAGTAGAATGTTTATTTTTAGATCATGACTCGCTCGATTCTATTTTTAGATCATGACTCATCTAGTTTAATTTTTAACTGCGTAATAGATGACGTCAAACTTTCCATCGCGCCATCTAGATCTTAGGTTATGTTGATGCAATCTAGGGAATTTTTGTTCTTTTCTAGGGAATTTTTTCAAGTTTCTGGTGATTTCATTTTATAAGGTTGGTACTTATGAGTTCTAGAACTTTCTACTGCGCAATTGATAAGTCATTCCCCACCTATAAAAAGTACCGCGCGAGAGCATACTTCACAAAAAGAAGTACGAGTTCAATCAATGAAGTACGAATCTCTGCTCAAAATATCTCCAACGATTTGAAGTTCTTTGTGTGTGTGTGCGTTTTAAAATTTTTTTTCTAAAACTTTTTTTATAACAAAAAAAATTTTTAATAAACAATTTTTCAAGAGATTATTTGAACAATATATAAACAATTTTTCAAGTGATTATTTAAATAATTTTAGTGACAAATTTTTAAATGAACAATCGTAGTGATTTTTTAAAAATTTATTAATTCATATATAATCCTAGTGTAGTGATAAACAATTTCTAAGTAGTTATTTGAACAATATAAAAATAGTTTTAGTGTTTTAGTGATAAATTTTTAAATGAACAATCGTAGTGATTTTTTAAAAATTTATTAATTCATATATAATCCTAGTGTAGTGATAAACAATTTCTAAGTAGTTATTTGAACAATATAAAAATAGTTTTAGTGTTTTAGTGATAAATTTTTAAATGAACAATCTTAGTGATTTTAAAAAATTTTTTTTTCACTAAACTAATTAATTTATATATAAACAATACTAGTGATAAACAATTTCAAATGTAAATATAAACAGTGTTGAACTTTGAAAAATAATTTTAAGTAAACTTTTGAAAAATGGCACAAAACGATTTTATTGCGACGCTTCAGCGTCCAGTAGATTCAATAATTAAATCATTTAATGATTTACATGATCAGCCATTAGCTGAAGAACATAGTCAAAAGTGTTATCAAGTCTGCGCTGATACAATTGATTACTTCAATGAGATCTTGCTAGATCCGCAAATAAATGTTCAAGTCAGAAGAAGTGTACGAGCAAATATTGTACTTTTGTACTGGTATGCAGATCAATTTGCACAATTGAGTGGAGAAGTAACTGGTGGTGACTTGCGTGCAAGCCGACATCTCATCAAGTGGCAAGATCTTGAAAACGCATTTTCTAATAATATTAGATCAGGATGCGTGGTGAATCAAGCTCACACTGATCTTCGTGCTTTTCTTGATGATGCTCAAGATCTTATAACTGGAAAAGTTGAGAATATGCTCAGAGATGTTGCTGGGCTTAAAGTAAATGTTGAATTAATTTGTAAATTCAGAAATGTAAAAGCTGAAAATGTCATCGAAGAAACAAAGTCATTCAACACCAAGAGCCGAGAAATTTTACCCGCAACATCTCTTGCTACTTGATATCAGGATCATGTCAACCATAAATTATTGAAGAAAGTTGAGGAATTCAATCAAAAAGACTCTGGGTGGAGTTTAACTGAAATCCACAGTTTGATAATTACAATGTCGAGATATGCACCTCTTCAAGCTGGAGATTCAACGTTCGTGAAACTGCCCAAGGATATTCAAGGAAAAAAAGCAGTTTTAAATATTGAAAATTTTGATGAACACTGTTTTCTATGGAGCGTTGTAGCAGCATTACATCCTGCTACTGAAGGACATCCTGAGAGAAAAACATCTTATCCTCACTTCAGATCTATATTAAAGTATGAAGGTATAAATTTTCCAATTACTTTAAATGATATCCCCAAATTTGAAAAATTAAATAATTTATCAATGAATGTCTACGGTATCGAGTCAGAATTTCGCAATAAAAAATCCAATAAAAGTATAATAATTCCTTTATATCTAAGTAAACTCATAAAGTCTGATAAAAAAGTTATTCATCTCCTAATGGTACAGCAGAATATTAAATTAAATAAATTAGATTTTGATATTAAAAATTTTCAACCTAAATTTCACTTTGCTTTGATCGAAGATCTTTCACGGCTAGTTAAGTCTCAAATTTCCAAGGCAAACAGCAAATTATTTTTTTGTGATAGATGCTTGAATCATTTCAAATATGATTATTCGTATGAAAATCACAAAGCTGATTGTTTTAAAATGAATAAAGTCCATATGACATTTCCAAAAGATCAAATTTTAAAATTCAAAAACTACCGATATAAAGACACGGTACCGTTTGTTGTATATGCAGACTTGGAATGTATACTAGAAACGACTCAAGGAAATGATGAAACTCAAAAGCATATTCCACACAGTGTAGCATTTTATCAGCACTGCAGTTATGATAATAAATTATCTAAATTTGAATTAAATCGTTCAAAATTTTGTATCGATTGGTTTATTTTAAAGTTAGAAAAATGAGCTATCGAGTATGAAGGATATTTAAAAAATCCCATACTAATGAAACCACTCACCAAACAGCAGCAAGAGACACATGATCAGGCCACTGTTTGTCATATTTGTGAAAAAATAATTACTACAAATACAGATAAGTGTTATGATCACTGTCATTTCACTGGTAATTATCGCGGTCCAGCTCATATATCTTGTAATGTTAATTATCCAAAGTCACATGTTATCCCCATAGTTTTTCACAATTTATCCGGTTATGATTCACATTTTTTAATTAAAAGTTTAGCTACATTAATTAAAGGTGATGTAACTTTACTACCAATAAATAAAGAAAAATATATATCATTCACAAAATCGATTGAAAATACTTCAGTGACATTACGATTTATAGACTCATTCAGATTTATGGCATCCAGCCTTCAAAAATTAGCTTCATATCTTGGTGATGATGAAAAGCTTATAACGAAACTTCACTATCCTGATCCTGATCAATTTAAATTAGTTACGCGCGAAGGCATATTTCCATATGAATATATTTCAAGTATTGACAAACTTAATGACAAACAATTGCCTGATCAAGTATCATTCTTCTCAAAGCTAACAAATGAAAGTGTCTCTGATGAGGATTATTTTTTTGCTCAGCTAGTCTGGAATAAATTTAACATCAAAACACTGGGAGAGTACTCAGATTTATATCTTAAAACTGATGTACTTCTTCTAGCAGATGTGTTTGAAAATTTTAGACGTAGCTGCTTTGAAACTTATAATCTTGATCCATTACACTACTATACTGCTCCCGGTCTGTCTAATGATGCAATGTTAAAATACACTGGTGTGGAACTTCAGCTTCTTACTGATCCTGAAATGGTACTTTTTATCGAGAAAGGTATTAGAGGTGAGGTATCTCAGTGTACAAACCGATATGTTGCTGCAAACAATCGGTACATGGGTGAAGACTTTGATCCAAGCAAAGCTGAATCATATTTAATGTACTATGATGTAAATAACTTGTATGGTGCAGCAATGAGTATGTCACTGCCGACGGGTTCATTTGAATGGGTTGAAAATGTTGATGATGATGTAAATAAATTTTTAAATGATAATGATAGTGTAGGATATATATTAGAAGTAGACTTAGAGTATCCTGAGGAGTTACATGAACTCCATAAAGATTTACCGCTGTGTCCAGAACACTTTGTACCACCAGGATCCAAACACTCGAAATTATCAACTACTCTGTATGATAAAAATAATTATATAATACATTATAAAAATTTAAAACCATGTCTTGAATTAGGATTAAAATTAACAAAAATCCACAGAGTATTACAGTTCAAACAATCACCTTAGCTCAAAAGTTATATTGATAAAAACACTGACTGTAGAAAATTAGCAAAAAATGAGTTTGAAAAAAATTTTTATAAGCTAATGAACAACGCTGTATTTGGTAAGACTATGGAAAATGTAAGAAAGCACAAAGATGTGCAATTAAAAACTGAATGGGAGGGTAGATTTGGTGTCAAAGAATTGATATGTAAGTCGAATTTCCATAGTCTTACCATGTTTGATAAAGATATGGTAATTATTGAGATGAGAAAAGTTAAAGTCTGTTTCAATAAACCGATCTATGTAGGCTTTTGTATTTTAGATTCATCTAGAACATTTATTTACGATTTTCATTATAATTATGTAAAAAAGAACTTTAAAAACGATGAGTCGAAATTAATGTACACAGACACAGACAGTCTCATCTATCATTTTACTGTACCAGATATCTATAAAATCATCAAACGTGATATCTCAAAGTTTGACACCTCTGACTACCCCGTTGATAATGTATATAATATGCCATTAGCTAATAAAAAAGTCCTGGGTCTAATGAAGGATGAAAATAATGGTGAAATCATGACTGAATTCACTGGACTCAGGGCTAAATTATATGCATTCAAGACTTATAAGATTGAAAAAGCTAAAAAACGTGCAAAGGGAGTCAAGGGTCCTACTTTGAGGACAATCACGTTTGATGATTTTATGAAATGTTTAAATAATCATGTGACTTTAACAAAAAAACAATATTTAATTAAATCAAACAAGCATAATGTGAGGACAATTGCGCAAAATAAAATTGCATTGAGCTGGGCTGATGATAAGCGCCAGCTCATTGACGGCAGTCATGACACCCTACCATGGGGCTATAAAAATAAGAAAATTATTGTAGATGATGATGATGATGAGGTAGTAATTAAAAAAAGAAAACTTATGTAAATAGTTGTAAAATTAAAAAAAGAGAACTTATGTTGATTAGTTTGAAAATAAAAGAGAACTTATTTAAATAAAAAAATGTAAATATTATTTTTAAGTTTTTTTGTAAAATTAGTTTTAAGGTTTGAAAATAAAAAAAATGTATATACAATTAAAAATTTTGTTTTTATTTATTAAAATATAAGCTTTACAGGTCTGATTTATCAATCCAGGTGATGTGTGAGCTGTCGAAGCCGAGCCACTTGACATATAATTTATTTCCACGTTTTTGTATAATTTTTTCTATTAGATAGACATCCGAATGCTTAACTTTGCTGAGTTCTTCAACATAAAATCCACCTTCAATTAGCTTATCCTGATAGTCTACAAGTTTGTATGTTGTTGGATTTGTATTCTGCACTGTCTTGATTGTAAAAATTTCAGTGGTCCAGTTGGGTGTGTAGCCTTTTTCAAACACATGTTTGTACTTGCTGATTCGAACTTTGTCTCCAACTTTGAATTTATTTTTTTGTGCTTGTCGCTGAATTTGAAGAGGTTTGTATATTTTTTCAAATATCTGCTTTTCATTTTGAGCAGTTACATCAATAGGTTCCAGTTTAATAGTACGATGTTTTCTAGTATTATATTTGTGTACTAAATCTTCCAATATATCAATCCACTTATAATTGCCACGAGCGGTGAATTGACGCCACATGTTAGTCTTAAGTGTTCGATTAAAACGTTCACATATTGATGCCTTCAAGTTGCTGAATGTGGAGTACATGTTGATGTTTTTACGTTTCATAAGTTCTTTAAATTCTTTGTTATAAAATTCTTTGCCTTGGTCAACATGCAGATTTTTTGGTACACGTCCTTGTTGAAATATAGATTTCATTGCACTAGTGACATCACTACCACTTTTACTTTTAATCGGTACAGCCCAAGCATACTTTGAAAAAATATCTATGACAGTCAGCAGATATTTGTTTCCTTTATTAACTGTTGCATAAGGAATCATTTCAACTAGATCAGCTTGCCAAGTTTCATCAAGTGCTCGTATGTCAACATGACGACGTTGATAATTTCTTCGTGCTGGTCTGTGCAGCTCATACGCTATTACTGATTTTTTGTCCTCCATTTTCAACAAAAATTCTAGCTTCCAATTCTTTTATTCTCTGTGTATTTCTATTAATTAATTCTTTTCGTGACTTTATACGTTTTAAGATATTTTTTAATTCTTGATTTTCTTTTTTTAAAAACGTCACAGCAGAGTCCAGTGTTACCACTTGAGAGTGCAAGTGTGAAATGATCTCTGATTGATCATTCCTCATACTATCATACAATAGAGACAGCTCTTTGTGTACAAGATCACGTGTAAATTTTACAGTTGCTGCATCACTGTCTTCAGCTGGTTTACCAACATGACACAGTCTCTTGCTCTCAACATCATACTGTCCATCAGCAGTTATTTGAAATCCTCGTCCAGGTGGTCCTGGTGGTCCACTGATTGCAGCACCAGTTGGTAGTGATCGTCCGAAAATATCGATACTCATTTTTGCTCTTTTTACTTCAACAGTCCGCGAGTAAATGACATAAATTTGACGCAGTGGTTGCTGATAAATAATTCCTGCTTCTCGTAGCTCTTCGATGATTGATATGATTTCATTGGTGTGACTTGGATTCCCAGCTGCTTGAGATGCCATGAGTAAACGAAGACGATCGACTAGCTCATTTGGATCATCCCAGTAGACAATCCATACGTGCTTTTTTATTTTTTGCAATCATAAAATCAGGTAATCCTTTACCTCTTGATAAGTTTGCATTTTTAGCAAGAAAATCAGCAATATAATCATTGTACTTGACTGTCGAGTCTTCATAAAAACTACCATCTGGCTTATAATTTTTTCTATGAGCATTTGTCATTTTAATAATTTCGAGATATTTATTTTTATCATTCTGCGTGACTTTTGAATCATCCGGCGATTTTTTAAATAGTAATTCCAATAAACCAGGAGTCACTGAGTAATTTTTATTTTTTATAATAATTTCAGTATCATCAAAAGTTATTTCAGAATCACCAATGTAAAAATCATTGTAACATCGACGGACACCATATCTTAGATCCATATCTCTACTTTTTTTATACACTTTAGATAAATAAGACTTTATTTCACTGCTAGTTGACTTAGCAGGGGTACTTGATGCAGCAGGGGATATTTGTGATTCTTCCAGAGTTCTGCTTCTATCTTCAGAGATAATACTATCATAATTACTTGCATCATCAAGTTCTGTATCATTATTCGCCGTTGAATTATTTTTTTTAACTTCTTCTTTGACTTCTTGTTTGATTTTAGATGATTCAACTAAACTCTGCAGAGGTGTGACAATAGGCTTGAACA
Source organism: Microplitis demolitor (assembly GCF_026212275.2). NCBI lineage: Eukaryota > Metazoa > Arthropoda > Insecta > Hymenoptera > Braconidae > Microplitis > Microplitis demolitor. The sequence continues at coordinate 12,218,980 of NC_068550.1, read as the reverse complement.
TTTCACCCATTGTCTTCTCAGCTGTGTCTTTACCCAACTTGAGCATTCTGTGATTCCGTCGGATAGCATCACTAGCCTGAGATATCTGATGTAAGACATCTCGTTGCTTTGAAAGTTCCTCAGTCTTCATGTTGATGCCTTAGAGTTCACTTAATCTCTGATTACTATTCATCATGTACAAGTTAATTTATACTAATAAAGCAGTCGAATCCTTTTCTATATCTTCCACTATTTAGCTCACTGTCTTTGTCAATCACTACGAAACCATATTTACCATTCCAACATGCTGAACACAAGTCTCTGAATAAATTGTATGACATGTCAGTATTTACATGATCATCATACACATGCTTCAAGTTCATTTCATCTTGTCGAAAGAGAACTATAAAATTTGCATTGTCACGTATCAAATGTTTAGGGATACGGGTATAAGTCTGACAGAGATAAAAACTGTCAACATCTTTATGTCGACCCATACAAAAGTATGCTCTGATATGATCTTGTTTTTCACAAGCGACATCATCAAATATCATCAATGAGTTTGGTTTTGCATCTTCCGGTTTCAGTACTTCTTCATGCTCATTGAATGTAAAAAATTCAATACCTTCTATTGGTTTAAGTAGTGATTCTAAAAATTTATATTTCGGTTGATTTAGAGATTTTGAGTAGAGATAAATATTATCAAATCTCAAGCCGTTGGGGTGTATGATGAGTGAGAGCAGAGCATTTGTTTTTCCACAATTTGATGGGCCACAAAATATAGTACGAACACTGTTTGGCAATAAAGCACCGTGTCTCTTGACTTTTTTCACCCCCGTACCTTGAACAATTTGATCAAAATTAATTACTGGCAACTTGGCCTCTTGACTTTTAAACTCCATGTTGATAGTTTGTGATCACAACATTAACTCACTCGGCGAGCTATAAGTACCAGGTTTTATATCATTTTAAGTTAGTCATGATGCTGCTACTATGGAGAGCAGACGTGTAGAGACCAGTGGTAGAGGTTTCGTAAACAGTATAATCAATAAGCTACCATTTGAACTACATATACCTGGATACCAGTACTGTGGACCAGGCACAAAGCTAGCCAAGAGATTAGCTCGTGGAGATCCTGGAATTAATCCTCTGGATGCTGCGTGTAAAGAACACGATATCGCATACTCGTATAATCGTGAAAATTTGGCGGCACGTCACGAGGCTGATCAAATACTTGCTGAGAAGGCGTGGCAACGTTATCAAGCAAAAGACGCTGGTACTGGTGAAAAAGCTGCTGCGTGGAGTCTAAATAAAATCATGAAGATGAAAAAAAGATTCGGTATGGGGTTGAAGAAGAGAACAGCTGGCAAGAGAAAGTCTAGCAAGAGAAAAACTAGCAAGAGAAAGACTAGCAAGAGAAAGACCAGTGTAAAGAAACAAGTAGCACTAAGACAAGTCGTGACAGCTGCTAAAAAGTCCATGACTCCTCGAGGTGATCCAATCAAAACAGCGTTGAAGGGTGCTCATCAGGCAGTTAAAAAATCTGGTGGGAAAAAAAATATTCGGCTGCCACGAATTTTACCAGTCCCATCTAAAGTTGGTGGTGTACTACCATTTTTAATACCACTTTTTGCTGGCTTGAGTGCAACAGGAGCTTTGGCTGGGGGTGCTGCTGGTATAGCGAAAGCTGTAAATGATGCAAGTGCTGCTAAAAATCGATTGGAGGAGAGCAAACGACATAATTTAAAAATGGAACAAATATCCATGGGTAAAGGTTTATACTTGAGACCTTACAGACGTGGTATGGGCTTATACTTGAGACCATATCCAGCAGGCAGAGGATGCAAGTCAAAAAACAAGTAGAGCTACCACATCGAGCACTCACAAACATCGATTTACTGAAATACGCTAAAGCTCTAAAAATTCCAAACTTTCGTGGTGTTTTTATGAGAAATGATTTACCTGAAACTGGACCAAGAAAAAATGAATCAGCTATTATTAATCTTGATGATAAACTTGGACCTGGTACTCATTGGGTTGCTTACAAGAAAAACAATGATAAAGTTGTTTACTTTGACAGTTTTGGTAATTTACAACCACCGCAAGATCTTATGGAATATCTCGATGTTGGTAGCGTAAAATATAATCACAAAAGATATTAGGATTTTGATACAATTATATGTGGACATTTGTGTCTTAAATTTCTCATTGGACAACTATAAATTGATGTGACTCTGTGTACAACACATCAGTCATGGCTGAGTCATTCACATTAACGTTAACGGGATCTACATCCGTGTTGGAGGCCAACTACTTCCCACCAATAGAATTATCACCAACTAAAAGTTATGTTCTGGGACTTGTAGAGTTATTAACATTTAACTCAATACCCAATATTGATGTTGGTGCTAATAAATTCTATGTCTCTTATCCTGTGGATAATATTGATATCGAAGAAATTGATACAAATGATAAAAATAATGTTGATGAGAAAAAAATAGTCAAGAAAAAAAGAGCTAAAAGAAATGTAGCAATAATTACAAAGTTTGATAACAATGTCTCAGTAAATGAGGATAATACAATGAGTGAAAATATAGAAGCTGGAAAATATGAAACTGTTGAAGAAAGAGTCTTGACAATACCAACAGGAAGTTACGAAATCACCGACATTGAAAAATACATTCAAAATAAATTACAAAGACTCAGCATCAGCATAAGAGCCAATAATAATGAATTGCGAAGTGAAGTTAAGTGTGATCAATTTGTGAATTTTACACCTCAAGATTCTATTGGTGGACTACTGGGATTTGCAAATCGAAAGCTAGCACCACATAAAACTCACTCATCAGATTTACCAGTGAAGATATTAAAACTCAATGCTCTGAGGGTTGAGTGCAACATCACATCAGGTGCTTATATAAATGAGCACAAAGTTCACACTATTCATGAATTTTTTCCAAGTGTACCACCAGGATATAAGATTGTTGAATTGCCATCTCACGTCATTTATCTGCCGATCACCGTACAAGCAATACAAAATCTCAGACTGAGAATTGTCGATCAAGACGGAAAACTGGCTAATTTCAGAGGTGAGACGATAACCATAAGACTGCATATAAAGTCTATAAAATAATGGGTATCGTGTATGAGACAAAAAGTGGTGCTGGGTATAAAACGACAGCAACATGGTCGAGCAACATCAGTCACCGAGTACCTCACAAGGTGTTAACACATCAGAACGCTCAGTTTCTTCAAAGCCTAGGACTAAAATTACTTGGAAAATTAAGAAAATAAAAATTTATTTTTGTTGTTTGACGTGTACACGACCATGGCAGCAGAAATCTTAAATATTCAACGACAAATCATTTTTGATGAGTCGATTGCACACTATGAAGCACATGCTCATCTCCCGTATGCTTCATCAACATTCAACAACAGCGATGAAATAAGAATTGCTGTTCAACATCAAGATTTATGTCTACTTCCAAGTAAAAGTACACTGCATGTGTACGGAAAATTCACAAAGTCTGATGGTACAGCTGTAAGTGCAACTACTCACATGGTAAATATGACAGTATGTCATATGTTTGAAGAAATACGCTACGAGCTCAATGGTGTTGAGATTGATCGTAACAAAAATGTTGGCATCACAAGTCTCATGAAAGGATACACGTCACTGAGTCCAGCTCAACAAAATACATTCGAGAACTCAGGCTGGATTATGGATGAAGCTGTTAACAAATTACACAATGACAATGGCTACTTTGATGTATCTATACCACTGAGTCTTTTGCTAGGATTTGCTGAAGATTACCATAAAGTTGTCATTAATGCAAAGCATGAATTGATTTTAATAAGATCAAATGCTGATTTGAATGCCTACGTTGTGGCTATACCTGCTGCTGGAGCTCATGCTGAAGCTGTTAAAATTATGCTGTAAAAAATCGAGTGGATTGTACCATATGTGACTATGGTTGATAAACAAAAAATTGAAGCTTTGAATTATATTACAAGTGATCCAGCTATCTCAATCAGTTTCCGAGCTTGGGAGCTGTACGAGTATCCACTATTACCTAATACTTCGAAGCACATTTGGGCAGTTAAAACATCTACGCAGCTTGAGAAACCACGTTTTGTGATACTTGGATTTCAAACAGCAAGAAAAAATGATGCAACTAAAAACGCCAGCGTATTTGATCACTGCAACATCAGAGATATAAAATTATTTTTAAACTCTCAGAGTTATCCTTATGGGAATTTAAACCTCAACATTGCAAACAATCAATATGCTCTGTTGTATGATATGTATATAAATTTCCAAATTTCATACTACAACAAAGAACCTGAACCACTGTTGACGAAGAAGAAATTTTTGGAACAAGCACCACTGTATGTTATCGATTGCTCGAAACAAAACGAATCAATAAAATCTGGACCAGTGGATATTCGCCTGGAATTTGAATCTACAAATCAATTTCCTGCGCAGACATCAGCTTATTGTCTCATTATACATGATCGCATAGTCGAGTATAATCCTATAAGCAGCATCGTACGAAAACTAATATGAAGACTGTTAAATTTAATCCAACGCCAACCATACATTACATGTATGTATGGAGATTTGCACACGAGCAAGCAAGAACAGGCGAATGGGAACAAGCAGCAAGAGATCGAGATCGATTTAAACAAAGAATTAATAAATTAAATATAATTATTGAACCTGTATTAATTAAAAAACTTACATTTATAAATGAATAAACTTTTTTTGTATTGATATACATTGTTTTTTATTATTTATAACCTAAAATATACATTTAAGTCTTACATAACCTGAGATATTTTTTTATTTCACATAACCTCAAATACATAATAAACTATAGACATTTTTTTTTTTTAACCTAAAATGTGCATTTTAGTCTTACATAACCTCAAATATACATTTAGTCTTGCATAAAATATAGTTTTTTTCTTAACCTAAAAATATACAGTTAGAGCAATCTTTTTTGAATGGACATGCAAAGCTATCAGGGATATCATCATGAAAAATATAATGATCTCGACACCTTTGATAGCCAATCAATTTTTCATTATTTTTTAATTCTTCTGGTAGTTTGTGCCAAACGAAATCAATCTGCTGAACTGCATTTTCAAGGATAAATGTATCATCAAAGCATGCGATGTCTCGATCATCCATACAAAGTAGATTCCCCAATTGATTGACGATCTGAACTGACTTCTCGTAGGATGGTTGAATTCCATAGAAATGCCAGAACCATCTCTTGAACTCTTGGACATTTTGAAATGCGCATGAAGTATCCAATTTCTTCAAGTGATAAGCATAATATGGACATTGATATTTCAAGAAATCATTCTTTTGATAGAGTGAGAAAAATTCCATTTTTTCTAAATCAATAATTGGTACAGCAGCGTCAATTAGATCTTCAAGCCATTTCTTCTTCTGTTCACCTTGTACGTGAAAGTATCGTGCATGTTTGACCATAATTTCAAGAATTTCTTTCAATAATTCATATGGTAGCAAACCAGCTAGCCATGATATTGAATGGTGATGCTTGTGGTGATCAACACTTTTCTGCATTACAGCAACATCAACTTGATCCAAAGGTGGTTCAAACAACCAATGTTCACATCGTGCAAGACCATATGTACCCACTTTATCATAAATATCAGTAGCACAAAGTTCTTTTATCACAAATCTGCCATCAGGCATCTCGAAACCCACAAAATCAATTATTAAGTCCATTATTATTGTGGTTTGTTAGCTTTAAACAATAACTTAGTTAATATAAATGTGATTTCATGACACGCTTGTTCGTAATCTTTGCGATCTTTGAAGTTTAATAATATTTCTTTCCAATGAGACAATTGTAATTCGATTTCTTTCGTTCGAATTGCTAATTCTTTGTTTCTTTCTTCATTCGTTTTCCTAAAATAATAGGAATCAGGGATACAAGCGTCGTCGTCGTCAAAAATATCACTTTCGCTGCTTATATCCTCGAATTCGATTTGGGCATCGTGGTTACACTCATCAATGCATACATGAAGTCTATAAAAGTTAATAATTAAATATTTATAGTTAAATTAATTAAAAAATAATTTTTTTGTATTTTTTTTAATAATAATTCTTACATACTTTGAACCTTGAGGACCCATTTTTATGATTTTCTAAGTATACGTAATTGTAGTTTTTCCGTTTTTTCACTAATTTCAAATAGATTCTGTGATAAATTTCTTTTTTCAGCACAGCCTGGACACGATACTTCTCGCGCACTTTCAATAATTTCAAGATTTTTAGCAAACGCAATTACATCATTGATAAATTTTCCAATATCCTCAGGAGGCACGTCACCAAATAACGATTCAATAATATCGTCGAGGTTATCGGTGTATGGCCGGTTATGTAAAAGAAAAATTCTTTCACTTTCACTGAATTTTTTATCCATTAGCACAAGCTGTTAACTAGAACGTTTCTCGATGTAGACTGACTGCTGCGAGCTCGTAAGCTCAACGCTCAGCTCAGTATCCCCACTCTAGGCCGAAAACAAGTTCAGACTTGTCGGATGACGTCATCATCTTGAACATTCTATTGCGCAGTTAAGAAATGTTACTACGCAGTTAGAAAAAACCAGTTCAGACTTGCCTGATGACGTCATCATCAGCAAAAAAGAGGGGAGAGAAACTTTACCACTAGATGGCATGCTCTTGTATGCTTCTCGCATGTACCTTTACATACCCCAGTTTCAATATATAAAACTTCAAATCAAACATTTACGTGTACATATTGCATTAATCAGAGTAAGCAACGCTAGTGTCAGTTCTGGGGTTAAGCACAAACATGATGCCAGAACCTTTAACCTGATAGGCATTCCGAGAACTCATTCTAGTCATTAATGAAATTGTACATAATTTTACATAAATTGTACATTATTAAAAATTGTATATATTTTTTTCAAAATTTCCCACTCAAAATATACACAAGGCACCATCTATCACAGAACGAGCTCAAAATGGCGGACATGAGCTCAAAAGGGTCCAAGATAAGCTCACAATAAGCTCAGACGGTAAAAACACTGCCAAATAACGCCAATTATCATCAAAATGATGTCAAAAGGGCCTAGATAAGTACAATTAGCGTCAAAAAGGTCCCAGATAAGTACAATTAGCGTCAAAATGATGTCAAAAAAGCCCCAGATAAGCACACCAACAGCCGACACATTATCATTTATCGTTAACTTACCATCAGTCGATACAACAGATCGTACACATTTTGATGCTAATTGGGACAGAACTCCCCTTACCTATCTACTCGTTTTTACTCGTCATAAATCGTTTTCTCCAATTAGGGATCTTTTACATGATCTTGCTAGTGATCTTTCTTGTTATACTGTTTATGATCTCAAGCTATTTATAAAAATTAATCGTCTTCAAAAAATAAAAAAATTTTGAAAATATTATTTCTTCGAATGTCTCGTCTTCTTTGTTTTTTTTTTTGTTATTACTTGATAGATTCACAAGCTTTAATTGACATTAGATGACAGTTGTCCTAAGCTGATAGAAAAAAACACTAGGAGAAGTCGTTTAAATAATAAAATCATTAAGAATATTAATTTCAATATCATATGATCAATCGTATCACTATTTTTTTTTCTATTAAACCTAATTTCCGTAAATAAATTATTATTTGCTTGTTTTGCTATTTTTTTGTATTTTTCCCTATTAGTTATCGTTTAAAATTTCGTTCATTATATTTTTTTTTTATCTGAGCGTTAAAACGGATTCTTATACTGTTTACTTGCCCGTTCAGTGTTTAATTATTTTTTTTATTGAATTACTAGTTCCAAATTTTTTTCTATTCGATTTTCTGAACGAAGTTTCGTTGAGTACCAAAGGTAAGATCATAAAATATTCATTTTTTTTTATATAATTTTTAACGTCATATAATTAATTCCTTCTACAAAATTAGATATGGCGGCTGACAACCGTCGTAATTTTGTTTGCCGACGAATTCAAAGAGAGTTGCAACTCCCCGACCATCGTTTCCGGCTCGAAGATAATTGCGTACGCTGTATGTTATGCAGAACAGCATTGGTTGTCTTGAAGAAATACACGTTCGAGTGTCATCTTTGATTGGCTAAACGCCAACTTGCTATCGAAAGACAAAATCGAAAAGTCTTCCCAACTGAACGTCACCTTACTAACTTGAGTAGTCGACACTCGGCATTCTTCAATGACTTTACAAGCACTTGCATCAAGTCTGATATTTGTTTTGAAAAGTGTTGTGAACCCGCCTTCGTCACTTTCCTTGAAACTCATACACATCATAAAGTTCCGGATGTAACCACAATGTGCAAAACGTATGTGCCCATCATGCATGATGAAACTTTAGCGGCCATACGTGAAAAAATCGGAGATTGTCTGATTAGGGTTTCCGTCGTAGAAACAACGGAATCGCCACGTCGTTGCGTCACCACTATTCTTATTGGTGCATTGCACATAGACCGAGCTTCTACTGGGAGGCTGATTAGGTACGGTGTAGTTAAAACAGCAAACGCGGCAAACATGACTGAGTACGTCACAGCGATCGGCAAAAAGAAAATTTCCTATTTCCATTTTCTAATTTTTAAAACAATTAAGAATTAACAAATAAATATTAATAATTTCCTTCAAAAAATTAGTAATTAGCCAGAAAATATTACTAATTTTCTAAAAAATTAAATAATTGGCAGAAAAAAATTACTAATTTTTTCAGTAATAAATAATTAGTAAAAAAATATTAGTAATTTTTTCCTCAAATTTATAATGAGCCAGAAAATATTACTAACATTTTCGTAAAACTAGTAATTAGCCAGAAAATGTTACTAATTTTTCATAAAATTTAATAATTAGCATAAAAAAATTAGTAATTTTCCATTAAATTAATAAATTAGTAAAAAAAAATTACTAATTTTTTCGGAAATAACTAATTAGCAAAAAAATATTACTCATTCTTTCCTAAAATTAGTAATTAGCCAGACATTATTAATAACTTTTTTTTTAAATTAAAAAATTAGTAGAAAAAAATTACTAATTTTTTCGAAAATAAGAAAAGATTAGATAAAATTTCAGTATAGAATATAAAATTTAGAATAAAAAATAACTGATGTTCTTATACTCTAAATACTCTCAATCATTGGAAAAAAAATAATGTAAGTAAAGAAAATGAAGTTTCGGGTAATGGAAAAACTAAAATATTTTTATTTTCCAAATCCGTCAGTTACTTTTTTTAATTAATTCAGATTAAATATAATTACTGATTATAAAATTTAGAATGAAATATTACTGATGTAATTTTACTCAAAATACTCTCAATCATTGGGAATATAATAATTTAAGTAGAGAAAATGAAGTTTTGTGAAACAAAATAATTAAAGGTTTTTATTTTCCAAATCCGTCAGTTAATTTATTTAATTAATATAGATTGAATATAATTAAAGAATACAAAATTTAGATTAAAAAATTACTGATGTACTTTTACTCTAAAATAATCTCAATCATTGGAAAAACAATAATTCAAGTAGAGAAAATGATAAATTCATAAAAACAAAATATTGAATTATTTCTCCCAACTTATTCGATAAATTTGTTCAAATAAGTTAAATAGAGAATAATTATAGTATTCAAAATTTTTGTTAATTTTCAGTAATAATCAAATATCTTCTTATTTAACTAATAAATGAAAAAAAGTTGGAAAATCCAAACGTGCATAACTCATTTGCTCATTCAATAATAAACAACATTTACCTAAACAAAAATGATTCAAAAATAAAAATCTGGTAAACTTCTGATCCTGCAAGCACGCTCCAAAATTTATGGGGGAATTTTAATAGAATTTATTAATTTTACATTGAAAATCACACGACAATCTATATCCCGTCCGGCATCTATGTCAAAAAGATGACATAATGTTATCCAAAAAATGTTACCTTTAAGAGCTTAGAAAAATGTTATCGTTTCGATAACTTTATGTTGAGGTCATTTAAAAAGAATCTGAAAGTTAGCAAAATGATAACTATTTATAGATATCTCTAGAACATCGAAAAAATAACTTTCTTATGAGACTATTATAAACTCAACTTTTGTCAGCTAATGTCATTGTTACCTATAAGCACCAATGATTTTACAATCATGTTTATACATTATTCATTGATTCTCCTCTTAAGTAATTACATATATTTAGTTATTATAAATATAATAGCGAAATGCTAAAAAAAAAATTTTTTTTTAATTTATGTAAAGGTCAAAAAATAAACGAATACGTTGTTTTTTTAAAATAAATTATATAATTTTGAAAATGCATCTAGTGATGAAAATGAAACAGTAGAAAATAATTCATGCTTTGTGAGTAATATATCTTGTGATAAATCGGATGATGTTGATAATGAAAGAAATATCAATACAGACAATAATATTGATAGCGAAAAACTTAATGAAAATGAAATAAGTCATTACAGTTCTGACAGTGAAACTAGTCGCAATTCTGACTCACGTATATTATCGATCTGTAATCAATTAAAGAAGAATGCTTTGGTAGCTATCAATGAAACAAGTTTATTATCGAAACTAACTCTGTGGGCGACTGATTACTATATATCACGTGAAGCAGCGAAAAAACTCCTGAAAATATTAAAAAACGTCGAATCAAGAAGAAATCACTAAACTACTTCTTGATTCTCGGAACTTACTTGATACACCGGAACCTCCGATAGTAACTCGTAAAGTTGCTCCTCGTCAATATCTTCATTACGGGTTAAAAAATGCCTTGACTGATCAATTGAGAATTATTGATTATTGTACTCTACCGGACTTGATTGTCATTAATATTAATATCGATGGGCTGCCGATTGCTAAAAGTTCAACGAGTCAACTTTATCCCATCCTTACGCAAATTCACCCCAAAGTTTCTCAGCCATTTGTAATTGGGAGATATCATGGATATAAATAACCAAAATTGTTGTCATTATGATCTTCGTAAACTGATTTTTTTTAGATCAGAATGCAAATTCACTTTGAAAGATGACTAGAAAAAAGTTGTCGTCAATTTTCAGGCAAATTCTATATCAATTTATTGTTAATTTTATTTGAAAAATTGTTAATTATTTTTCTATCGTCAAATTGTAGACAATTTTATGTATAAACTTGCTTACCTTCTGTAATGGTTAGAATTAACATTACCGGTTTTTTTTCTTGTGAAAATTTCCCTCTAAATTAAGGAAAAATTAACCGCTAGTTTTTCGTTTCAACTTTTGCTGTCAAATTGTCGGCTAATTCGGGCAACGAATTTCAGGTTATTTCAATGTCAAATTACTATCGATTTCAAGCTCAAGTGGCTATTAGGGTAGTTTAGGACAGACTCTATATGTATAATAATAAAAACAAATAATAATAATAAATAAAATATGAAACAAAAAAATAGTTATGCAGAAAAAAGGCAGCTAAATTTTTTATGAATTATCAGTTTCCAGGTCTTATTTTTTTTCAGTAATTACAATTAAAGAAAAAAAAAATGATTCTTTTATTAAAAATAAAATCAAAATGCGTTTGTAGAACACATCTCATTGTTACGCAAATAAGTTGTGCAATAAAATAAAAGATAGAGAAAATAGCGGGAAAAAAAACAAACAGTTTCACTCTCACCGTTACACGTTAAAAAATTATTTGAAATTGGAGTATTAAATTAATTTAAAAAGCCGGTCGATAAATGGCGCCCCGATATGCTAGATAATAATAATGATAATAAAACACAAAAATATGGCCGCTATATTTTTCCGAGAATTGTCAGGTTTTGGTTTATATCAATTATAATGCATCCAAAAAGTTTTGAATAGTGGTTTTCATACGGGTTCTTCTGTTTAAGAATTCAAGTGTAATAAAAAAAAATAGATCATGTGCTTAGCACATGCGTGTCATATCGTGACAAAGAAAGTGAGAGAGTGTTATGAAGAGATAAATGAAGTTGCTGCTAGTGCTAAACAAGTTTTCTCAAAACTTAAAGCCCAAACGTTCCTCTACCACCAAGGACAGTGGCTACACGTTGGGGTACATGGATCAAAGCTTGCCAATATTACTGCCTGAATTATGAGGATGTGAGACCAGTTTTTATGGATCTCGATGATAACAGTGAAGCTGTACATGATTTGCTGGAGAGTTTGAAAAGACCGGAAAACCTCGAAGAGTTCGAAGATATTTCTGCAAAATTTTCATGTTTAGATACCGCTATCAAGCTATTGCAAATAACAGGACGTAGTTTAGCTGTAACATGCGGATGTATTACTGAACTAATGCAAGAATTTGAAGAAGATCTCGACATTTATAAAGAAATTCGTGTTAAAGTTATCCAGGTCTTCGAAGACAATGAAGGATTCACGCAAATGGTCAACATTAACAACTGCATAATCAACGATAGATTGGAAAACTTGCCAAACAATTGGACCGAAGACGACGCACTAAGAATGAAATATGCCTCGTTGACTTGCGCAGATGTAGAAAGATCGTTTAGTATCTACAAAGCATACTACAGGGCTAACAGAGAAAGCATGCACTTCAGAACGTTGGGTCAGCATATTGTAATAAATTTTAATAAAAACATAGGAGGAGAAGAAGAAAATATGAAAGCTGATTCTGATAAACAAGAATAAAAGTTTCTTCGTTTTTAGCCTTTCCTTAAATCATCAGTGAGATGGCAAGAACTTGAGCAAGATCATCAACAAGATTACGTACAAAACCTTGAGCAAGATGGTCAGCTAAAATTGAAACAAGATGGTCAACAAAATTACCAGTGACACCTTGGGCAAGATCACCAGCAAGACCTTGAGCAGAATGGTCAGCAAGACCTTAAACAACATGGTCAGCAAAATCACCAGCAAGACCTTGATTAAGATCGTCAGTAAGACCTTGAGCAAAATCACCAGCTAGATCTTAGGCGAGATTACCAGCAACACCTCAAGCAAGATCATTAGTAAGACCTTGAGTAAGATTTTGGCCAAGATCACCAGCAATACCTTGAGCATGATGGTCAGCAAGACCTTAAACAAGACGGTCAGCAAAATCACAAGCAAGATCTTGGACGAGATCACCAGTAAGATCTTGACCAAGATCATTAGCAAGGTTACCAGCAAGACCTTGAGCAAAATCACTAGCAAGATCTTAGGCAAGATCACCAGCAACACCTGGAGCAAAATTACCAGCAAGATCTTAGCGAAATCACCAGCAAGGCCTTAACCAAGATCATTAGCAAGACCTTGACCGAGATCACCAGCAAGACCGTGGGCAAGATGATCAGTACATTGTCCACTAAGATCGGTAGCAAGATCACGAGTGGTTTTTCTCTTTGAATCATTTTTAAATTCGAAGAGTGGCAACTTCCATATGTCTGCAATGTTATTTATTCCTTTGTTTTTAAGTTTCTTGTCAGTTAATTGAATCGCTTAGATCGTTTGACATCATTCAAATTTATAACCGCTTTTGTGTTCCTATTAATGTTTCATTTAATTTTTTGGCCTAAAGATGGAACTACCAGTATCATTGAGTCTAATTAAATAAAAACTCGACTAGAGCTTAATCATGTCACCGTAAGCTGGGGAAGACGATATGTGTCGGCTTTGATTATAGCTGAAAGTGGTAAGGATTAGGTTGCAATTGTTTTTGAATTTCAATTAATTGATAAAAGTAATTTTTTTTCAATTCTTAGACGATATCAGTTGGTTAGAATCTTTAATTATTAATACCGATGGAATCATGACGGGTTTTTTGTCGAAGCCGATGCATACTGAAGATTGCAGTCAATCTTCTTCAAGTTTTGCCAATAGTTTCATGGATGACTCACCTTCTACTTCCGCTACTGTTGTTGAGACTTCTTTTTCTTCTACTATCGGAGTTAAAGAAAGCGGTGGACCCGATGAAATGTCGGAAAGCTCCGGGCCCGGATGAAATACCTATGGAGGCATTAAAACTAACAGCGAACGAGTATCTTCACAATCTTCTGAATGTTTACCTGTTTGATAGCTGGAATCTTCCCAGGAAGATGGAAAGTTCAATAGCTTGTTCTTATACCCAAGACAAAGGCAAGAGATAACAGTCCTTCATCCTTCCGGCCTCTTTTCATGCCGGATTTCGCTGGCAAGATATACAGAAACTCCTGAGATCACGGATTCAACTGGTGATTAAACAAAATGGTGATCTGTCGGATAATCAGCATGGCTTCTGGAAAGGGAAATCGACCATCAGCGCGATTGAAAATGTTATACAAACTGCAAAGCAGACTGAGATTGAAAATCACAGAACTAGAATGTTATTCTTTTTAGCTACTTTTGGTGTCAAAAATGCTTTTGGATCAATTCGTTGGAGGGACATCCTAAAGGCACTAGAGCACCGAAGCGCTCCCGACTACATTATGCGGGTTTGCAGCGATTACCTCAGCGGCCGAGTGCTAAGGTATGAGACGGATCAAGGTATCAAGACTAAACGATTAACCAAGGGCTCAGCCCAAGGGTCTATTCTGGGACCTGACTTCTGGTTAGACACATACGACGATATCTTCAATGTTCCTCTGCCGAATGGCTGTGAGCTAGTTGGCTACGCTGATATTGCGGCAAAGATAATAGCTAGAAACACAGAAGAAGCTCAATGGAAGTTACAATCGATGGCGGAAAGAATAAAGGAGTGGATGATATTGCACGACCTGCAAATAGCAGAACACAAAATAGAGGTAGTCTTTCACACAAAGAAGAAATCACCTCGGCGTAATACTTGATCAAAAGCTGACTTTTACGAAACATTTACTAAATGTATCAAACGAGGCTGGAAACTCTGTGGCAGCTCTAAATAGGCTAATGGCTAATGTCAAAGCCCCAAAGCCGACAAAACGTAAACTATTAATGAGTGTGACGCAGTCAATAATGCTGTAAGGCGCAGAGATCTGGTCCAAGGCAGTAAACCAGAAAAACGCTCGAAGGCTACTCAGTAAAGTACAACGTAAAGCGCTCTACGAATAATTAGCGCATACAGAACAATTTCTGAAGACGCTATTCTCGTAGTGAGAGGCGTTATTCCAATAGTTATAGTGGCCCTAGAGCGAACCTGGATAAATCGTAGAAGGCTGGAAGATAATAAAACTTTAATGGCTAAAGGTGAAAGAGCCGTTACCTTGAGGATTTGGCAGGAACGATGGAATGGAAGTAAAAAAAAAAACAAAAAAAAAAACTATTACTACTACTACTACTATTTTTACTGCTACTACTACTTATACTTCAAATTCTACTTCTATTCATACTACTGTTGCTAAGGCTACTATTCCTACTACTACTGTTCTTACTTCTGCTACTGCTCCGATTATTACTACGTCTACTGCTACTCCTAATAAAATTAATACTACTTATACTACTACTACTACTACTACTACTAATACTACTACTAATACTACTACTTCTACTACTACTTCTACTACTACTGCTACTACCGCCACTGCTACTTCTTTTGCTCGACATCGGATGTTGCTGCTCAGGTTATTGCCAATGGTACAAAATCTACGACGGAACATAGTAGTAATACTTCTAGTGATGGCTTGAGGGTTCCTCAAACTTATGAAGGTAGCAGATCAATTAATATATATATATATATACATATATATATATATATATATATATATATATATATATATATATATATATATACATATATATATTTATATATAGGATAGTTATAATAATTCAGATTAGTTAAAGTTTTTAAAATAAATCATTTAGATAATTTAAAAAAAAAATAAATTATTTATTATATTTCTTATTTGATTATTAGGTATTATTATTATTGATTTCATCAAATACTGCTTTGGATGACGGCCTGGTTGAGTTGATGGGAGAAAGCAATGTACGTTTGCGACCTATCAACCTTCGAGATGTTTAAGAACAAGCCAAAAGAAATGATTCAGTGGCTAATGCTGAGTATAGTGGGCTCAGAACGATTGAAGCTTCACACAGTTGATAGTATTCAACAAGATGCTGCACTTGCTGAAATTCGTGATACAATTGAAAGTAAGTGATTCTCATTTGTTCTATGCATTATCGATCGTGATAAAATTGATTTATTGATCGCATTGTTTCAGAGTTCACGTTACAAAATACGGAGATAGAAAAACAACTGACTAGGGCGGAATTAAACAGATGTTTGACATTGTTCCTATATAATTTAAAAAATCTGAAGAATAAGAAACATGACGAACCATCCACGGAATAAAGTTAACCTATAAAGTTCATAGCAGTTGATTAAAATTATTGTTCATTTATTGATAAATAAATAAAATTGACTTAAACGTTTCTTGTTTTTTTAGTAGATGATTATTTACAAATATTATAAGTGGTTATTCTCTAAGTAATTCTTAATTATCTCGACAGTCATCTTGCACAATACTCGTTGTCTAAAAGATACAACTCACATCCTTGCGGCTATTATACACCATTCTGAAACATTATACAACAGATATTTTTGACGGTCTTGAAGGTTACGTTACTGATAATCTTCATCGAACTAACCAACTAAATCCCCAGCGAGACATTGAGCAAGATGGTCTGCGAGACCGTGGACAAGATGGTCAGCAAGATTTCAAGCATTTCCTTGAACAAGATGGTCTGCAAGATCACCAGCAATACCTTGATTAAGATTGTCAACTGACGATTACCAGCAATACCTTTAGCAAGATGGTCAGCTGGATTACCAGCAAGACATTGAGCAAGATCATCTGTAAGACAGTGAGCAAGATTACCAGCAATACCTTCAGCAAGACATTGAGCAAGATGGTCGGCAAGATCACCAGCAATACATTGATCAAGATGGTCAGCAAAATTACCAGTAATACCTCGTACAAGATGGTCAGCAAGACCTTGAGTAACATCGTCAGCAAGATCACCATTTATACCTTGAGCAGGATGGTCAGCGCTGCATTAACGAACCTGGAATTCAATTTAAATTACTGTTCAATTGGAAGACTCTGTAAAAATATTCAATAATAGAATGTGTAGTGGAGTGATTGTCAATCTAAAGCATGTGGAAGTGAGCTCATTTTCAGATGATGCAAAAGTTATTTTCAATCAACAAATCGATGAATTGATGAAAACTAATCAATCAATTAAAGTTCATATTGATTTAGCATGCAAATTTAATCATGTGCGTGATGCTGAAATTAGTGACGAGATGAAACGTATTAATACAAAAAGTGAATCAATTCTACCTAGCACTAATATTGATGAATGGTTTGATGAAAATGTGTCGGAACTGTTACGTCTTACATGCAATAATAACAAATATCATATACAGTCTCTTATTTCGAGTCAAGACACTTAAATCCTTTATTCGGGCGACGGAGACCTCTTCGTTACGGTAATGAGTATGAGGAATAAGATCAATATGAAGAATTATTTGACAGAAATAGTAAAAACGACTGGATAACTTACAATTGTTAATTATAAAATTTATTCAGCTTTTTGTTGTACAGATAATGGTTGTTGTTGGTTGGAAGATCGTTGATTTTTCGTAAAATGTATAATATACTGGCTAGGACCCCGTATTCAACGTTCGTTCAGTCAGTACCCTTTGGTAGATGTGGTTTGCGCGTATGCTGAGGGTTGAGAACCGTGCGAAATAATTTCTTTGATGCGCGGTACAACAAATATTACAACGGAGTTTTAGCTCAACTGAGATTCGAAGACTGGACAATTAGACCGAAAAACTGCGGGTTTATATAGTCCGAAATCGAGGGGAACCGAGCCGTGACCCTTGATCTTGTACACCAGAAGAGGAAATGCTTGCTGTACCAGCGTCTATTTTTATGTGCTTCTCCTCCCGCGGTTTATTCTGCACGTGCGGTACCCGAGGTCAAGTTAAGAGAGAAGAAAAATAATTAAATCATTTCTTTAATTATTCGGTATTCGAATTGAGGGTTTCCTTTTAAATAAATTTTCAATTCGGATGCTGGTTGGAGAAGAGCTTCTATAGTGAGAATACCTCTTCTTATGTTTAGAGATTTTTGTCTCACTAGGGTACGGTAGGATTTCAATATACAGATTTTTTTCTTTTAATTTGTGTGTTCTCTACCCTGGTCGTAACAGAACCATTGTTAAAAAAAGTTGAAGAATTTAATTAAAAAGACTCAGCATGGGCATTAGTCCAAATCAGCAACTTGATGGTTAATATAAACCATTATACACCGTTGAGTGGAGAAAGAATATCCACATTTATACAACTACCAAAATTTATTCAAGATAAAAAAGCCATACTAAACATTCAGAACTTTGATGATGATCGCTGCCTATTATGGTGTGTGATGGCTACGTTATATTCATCACCACATCCAGAACGAACATCAACCGATCCAGATTACAGCGAAGTTCTCAAGTATGAAGGTATTCATTTTCCAACCCCGCTGCAAGATATTCCGCGTTTCGAAAAACTCAATGATTTAGCGATTAATGTTTATGGATTACTAAAAACATCTGATTATAATGATAAAGAAATTTTAGTTCCAGTATATTTAAGTAAATCTAATCCAGAGAAGAAAAGAATTTATCTTTTTCTTATTGAAAGTATTTATAGCAATAATGAGGTTTATTATGATTTAAAAACAGTTAAAAGTGCATTTCATTGTACATTAATAAGAAATCATTCGCGGTTAGTTGGCAATCAAATTTCAAAACATCATTGGAAATTATACTTGTGTGATATATGCCTCAATCATTTTCGAGTAAAAAAATCATATAATGAGCATAGAGTTGATTGTTTGAGAATGAGTGATATTCGAGTTACGTTCCCTAAAGACAAAATATTAAAATTTTAAAATATAAATTATTAAGAACCTGTGCCATTTGTCAGTTATGCTGATAATCGGATTTTTTAAAAAAAAATTGCCATTGGAGAGAATAAAAGCTACGTTTTGATATTGCACTATTTTTTTATTGAATTAAATGAAAAAAACATGAAATTTTCACATGTTTTAAATATAAATAAAATGTACTTATGTACAAGTTTAGAAATAAAAATCATTGTTTTTTAAACATCTCCGTCAATGTAAGCTGTTTTGCGGTCTTCAACCGTTTTCGGGCAGCCAGGTCACGCATTCGCTTGACGGTGAGCAGTTGCAAGGGATCACACTCGGGCTGACGCTCCATCCACTTCAAAGCAGTCTCGAGGCCGGCAAATGCTTCACTAGCTGATGGTCCAGCGTCTACTTCAACATCAGCAGAAAGTTCTTCTTCCACTTCCACTTCAACATCTTCTCTCACACTTACAACAATTTCATCGTCATTGAAAATTTGAAAACCAGGGTCAGACGTGTCACAAGCCATCCACTCTCCTACATCTTCAGCACTTACTTCTGTACAACCAGGAATTTTTACAATCATTTTTCTTATTTCCTCTAGTGACAACGCATCTTCATCATCATCATCCTCTCCATATTCTTGTTTCTCATTTTCTTCAGATTCTTTTTTTTTGTTCTTCTCAGACGGTAGGCCTTTCAGTTTATTCCACGCACGTCTTAGCGTCACTGCCGTAACCAAACTCCAAGTTTCCACTACCATGTAACAGCAGTCCTTTAAATTTATTTTGATATGATTTGCCAAAACCAATTCTTCATCTCCAGCACCTTCGATCAGCAGTTTTCTCAGCAGTTGCCTTCTGTAATGGCGCTTCATTGTTTCAATAACAGACTGGTCCATGGGTTGCAGCAAACTTGTAACATTGGGAGGCAAAAACGTCGTTTTAAACTACCCATTCTCTCTTTCCAACAGTTCTGTTGTAGGATGAGTGGCTGCGTTATCAACAATTAAAAGCACCTTACTGCCTTCTTTTCCCACCGATTTTTGGTGCTTTTTCACTTCAGGAATAAACACTTCATCATACCATTCGGTAAACAAAGCTGCAGTCATCCAGGCCTTGGGTTGACTTTTGTAGAAGAGTGGAAGTTTTTTTACGTTTTTAAATGCTCTTGGATTTCTTGATTTTCCTATCAAAAAAAGTGGCAGTTTATGATTTCCAGTGGAGTTGGCACAGTTAAGCGCTGTAACACATTCTTTACTGACCTTATGTCCAGGGGCACTAGATTCCCTTCTAGAAGCTTAAGTGGTTTTTGGTAATGCTTTCCAAACAAGGCCAGTTTCATCGGCATTATAAACAAACTCCGGATCATAGGATTCTGATGCAGTTTTAAATTTTTCAATAAAATTTTCAGCAGCTGCAGAGTCTGCTGAAAGCTTCTCACCAGCCAAATCTAACTCTATACCATGCCTGAATTTAAAATTCCTTAGCCAGCCGTTACTAGCCTTAAAAGATGAATAACCAAGCTTTTCTGCTAAGATTTTGGCTTTTTCACAAAGGATTGGACCTGAAATCGGATTTCCCATAGAACGTTGCTGCAAAAACCATTTAAACACGGCATCTTCCAAATTTTTGTTGGTTGCTGTCTTCATTGTTTTCCTGGAGGAACTTCCATCTTCATTTTCAAGCACCGAAACAAAGTTTAAAAGTGTTGACTTACTGTTTTTAATGTCAGAAATTGTTGCTTGTCCAACACCATAAATCTCAGACAACTTCTTACCCGTTACACCTTTATCGAGTTGCTCTATAATTTTCAGTTTGTCCGCTAACGATAGCACAACACGTTTTCTTTTCGAAGCCATGGTATTAAAACAACACAGTATTGTACACGCACAAACAAAAGTAAGCCGTAGCGAAAGAGTAGCGTCCTCGGGCAAGGTCAATAGCACACTGGCTAATCAAAACAAACAATGACAGGTGCGCCGTGACTGCAATGCGCCGGAACTTAACTTGCCGTTGTGCCTACACTGACTTCGCAGGGGGAAGTCAGTGTAGGCACAACGGCAAGTTAAGACAAGTCAAGTCAAGACTTGACGCGCAAACACAGGCTTTGCGGGGGGAAGAATAATAGCGCACTTAGACTTTTTTTGAACAATTTTTTGTGATTCGGATAATAGGCGATTTGGATAGTCGGAGTTCGGATAATTGGAGTTCTACTGTATATATATATATATATATATATATATATATATATATATATATATATATAAATATATATATATATAAATATATATATATATATATATATATATATATATATATGTATATATTGTAACGGGTTTTTCACCACCGGGAATCTACCGGAGTGAAATCCGAGTACACTTACTATTTGGCCACCTTGTCAAAATTTTTAAGTTGGGCGCCAGGTGATTTTATAATCGCCAAATAAATAATTATCAAAAAAATGTCGGCTCAGGGTGGCGGATCGGGGAATGGTCAGGCACTTAAGATTACGATAAATGATTGATCAGAATTAACACGAAAATTAGTCGTATATTACATAAACTAAATAATTGGTCGGTTTCACACAAATTATCGATTACAAAAAAATAAATGCCGTTGTTGGCTTGACTCGATATAAACCAAATTATACATAAAAAAAATCGTAATTGATCGCAGCAAAGTTAGTTCATTGCTCGGAAAAAAACAGTCGTTTGACGAAATTGAAATACACTTATTTTATTTCACAAACACACACGACGTAGTTCTTAACGAAATATTCGAACGGTGACGTCAGAGTATTTCACATAGCAAGACTCGACCGCCACAACAAATGAGAAAGAGATAATCTGCAATTCTCAGAAATACTCAAATAAAATAAAATAATATTTTATATTTCGGTAACGCGTAATTTCACTAGCACATAATTATTGCGCGTAATTAATGATTAAATTAATTATCATTTGCACCAACGCGTTTCACTTGTTTATTAAACGAAATAAGTCGGTCGTACACTTTACTCCGTTCACATGCCGAGGCTTCGGCTTGTTTACTTGTTCACGAGAAGCGATTTATTCGTCGCGGTTAATTGTTCGCTTTTCAACCTCGGATTGTTCTTCACGGCGTAAATCGAGCTGTTCAGAAATCGGATTTGGAATTTTTCGTTTGGTCGAGTCGAATTGTTCAAATACAAAAACGCGGCCGTTCAGTACAACGTCTCTCCCGGATCTCTCTTTTTTTCAATCCATGCGTTGGATCGTTTGCTCGGTCGAAGTCGACATTTTTTATTCTAGATGTCACTAGAAATTGCTTATTCAGTAACTATTGATGATTTCAAATAAATTCAAACCACAAGTCGTTGTCATATTTTTTATCATGTTACAATATATATACATATGTATATATATATATATATATATATATATATATATATATATATATATATATATATATTTATAATATATATATAAAATAAAATATATTCATAAAGAAAAGATGAAAATTATAAATTAAAAAATTAAATATGTCCAAGGTCAGATAAGCTGTCAAAATTGTTGATATAAACAGGAACTCTATATCACCGGAAACGTAATAATATAAAAAAGAATTCACAATTAAGACGCAATATTCTACGAGAAAATAAATAAGATATCAATTAACTAACTGCATATTATCGGACAACCATAACATATCGCAGCAGAGCACACAGTCATAATAATAAAATTTTAACATCTTATAGATAATGACTAGATTCATAGCCACCTATCTATAACAACACTAGAGAATTATAATAAACCTGTGGGTAAAGAAAAGAGATTAGATAAAAACTACTGTACCAACTAACTGAACACCAGAGATCGTTCAAGGAATCTACTATTTCGTTTAATCTGCTATTAGTTATTTAAAATAAAAACTCTTCCAATAACCTTGATCTAAAAATTGCTTCGAACGTGTGATTTATGACTCATCTTTCTTTTGTTATTATTATTGCTTGCGACGCGTGCCACCTTGTACCTCACTAACACATATAGAAATAACAATAAAATAACTATTTGAATAACTCAATAAATAATTGAAATAATAATAAATTAAAAACACCATAATGTTTCATTCTTTTCTTATATATATATATATATATATATATTGTGACCGAGGATTAGCTCGACTGGAATCCGTCAGTTGAACTATTCCCGCACAATCTCGTTGACGTACCTGATTCGGCTGCTGCAGTTGTTGGGCGCCAGGTGATGTCTCAATCACCGAATTCGATACTCGGACGCAGGCGGCTCAGGGTGGCGGATCGGGAATAGGGTAGGCACTTACAATTATCGTCAAATAACTTACAGTCAACTAGACAATTCTATAGTATATTTAGCATCAAGTAAATTAATATAACAAATCGATGACAATTAAAGTTCTGTAGTATTGCTCGACTGACTTGACATTCTAGTCAATTCTTATGGTAATCTAGCCGGGTTCGGCGAGTGACTCGATATAATGTAAACAACTACAAATTTTACTATCACAACGTACTGACTTATGCTATTTATTCTAATGACTCGAAATAATTAGTGTAACAACACGTAAACTCCGGGTATCCCGCGATTCGCAACTTAGCGGCCAAGTGATGTCAATTCCCTTGACTTAACACCCGTCGGTAATTCGGATTACTACGTTAATTAACGTCCAAATGTTTACTTAACTACTAGGCTGATAACGGTTATACTACTCAGAATACAAAGAATCGGAACGGCAAATAACGAGACTCGCAATGCGCGGTAAACAACTATCCACTAAGGTAATTCACAAGTAATCATATCAAATTTCAAAAAAAAACAACAGAACAATTGTACCAGCGGGATAAGTCGAGTTGTGAACGCCTGACCCACTATAAGATTTAAATCTGTGGAGTTACACCACTCCTCGGCTTCAACTCGAGTTATCCCTCGAAACAAGTTTAGTAGACTCGCTCACCGGTCGATGATCTTGAAGTCCTGAATACTCTCGGCTCCACGTGGTCAATGAGGTTAATTGGCTCGCCGGTGACGACGTCAGAATACCTCCGCAAGATTCGGAACCTCCTCCCAACAATTACCTCGGACTGCAGTCCTGGTGTGATGACCAGGATTAATCGTCGCAACCCGAATTTACTTTCCGAAGTCGGAATCTTTATCACGAGTTAATTACAGCAATTTTTATACGCTTTATCTTACAATTGTTCACAAGCAATTTATATTCCCGTAAAGCACGTGTCAGTTAATTCGAGGTACGATCCAGAATGGCGTCGTCTGTTTTTCTTCTCCGGTTCCCGCCTTTAGTTCCGGGCTTCCTCACTTGGCGGCGCGTCGATACGGCCTCAACCCGACAGTCATTTCCAGTGTACCGGTCAGTTTCCACTTCCACTGAGACGGTCGGTCACGTCGAAGTCACTCCGGTTTTCCGGGTAATTACTCGCTACATGCTACTATCGGCTGTGAAATCCGTTGCTCTAGCTGTTCGTGTCAATTAACTACGCTGTTCGAAGATGTTGTTCGTTCGGCAGGCGAAATCACGATCCGCTGTCAAATTCGGACATTTCCGCTAGCGGTAATTTCCAGAGGTCGTCCCTCGGCTGGGGCCAGCTGCTAACTTCTCGGGCCGTGAGATGACGGTCCGCGACTCAGCCATTTCCTCTTGGGCTCTGGTGACCAGCAAACGAGTACCTATCTTACAGCTAATAAGACCAACTTAACTACCTTATACTATTATAACTAGGACTAATTTTGCGAGTCTCGGATCTTTCTCGTACCCCGCTGCCAACTGAACGAATTAATACTTTTAATTTACGCGGGAGAATTATTCGAACGTCGGGATCGGCCAAGTAAATGTACTGCAACTGTCAAAATAACTTAACCTTACGTTAAAAAAACAAAATATAGCTATAGGAATAAACAATAACTTGCGACTTAACAAGGAAAGTGACCACGTGTCGGCGTTGAATTATGTAGTGCAATTTGAAATGTCACAATATATATATATATCATCCAAGCAAGCCACAAACAATTCCGGATTACTTAACAATTGCAATCGGTAATTATACTACGAGCCTCATTGTCGAGATTAATAATAATAATAATAATAATATATTTATTACCAGGTAGTTACCTTGATGGTCACTAGAGTGCACAACTTGTTTAGAGTAATCCAAAAAAATTAGGCCCTCTTACCTCGAACTCCTCCTATGTCTCTCATATCTCTTTGCTGTGCACTAGAGTGAACATCAAGTTAACATTGAAAGCATTTTTTTTTTACGGTTAATAAAATAATAATAATTAAGTTATTTTAATAATAATTAACTTAATAACAAGAGGACTAAAATGTCAAAGATGAAAAACATGGGATCGGTTGAAGATTTAGCAACAGAGCTGAGGCAGGATAAAGAGTCGTCGCTTAAAGAGCGAGAGAACGCCGAGAAATAAGATGATGAGAACGGGTCAGAGTATGGCAGTGAAGGAGACATTCGTGACGAGAATCAAAATGTTGCATCGAAAATAGAGGAGTTATTAAAGAACGATGAGGGATCTGATTCGGAAAAAGGTAATTGGCTCACGATATTTCGCTAATGGGTGTAAACAAAAAAAAAATGATGGCGGAACTAGGCTCACGCTTACACGGGAGGTAAGACTGCCGCTAGATACGCTATGGATGCATACGGCACTCACATGTTACGTTTACACCTTGACAGGCAGTACATGCCAAGACAGAAAGGTGTAGCGTCTGCACGAGCGGCAGAACTGATCAGTAATGAGGTCTGTCGAATATGAGCAATAATTATTTGTAAATAATTAATAATGATTGTTAATTCTATGCACTTGTGTTTAACAACAAGACATAAAAAGTTAGTTAGGGTGGACTGAGGATTCACCGACATCCAGTGGTGTAATACCGAACTGTTGCTATTTTTCTGTCACAGTTGTTATTTTTCTGGTTGTAGATAAGGACGAGAATGTAGACCTGGAGGGGGAGGAAATTGAAAATTGTCTGCCAGAAGAGTTGAAAAATATCTTGGGCAAGGACCCATCGGAGGCAAAAGGTTCTTTATTAAAATTGCATCTGTCTATAAAAAAGCGTCTGAAATATTGGGCCGGAAAAAGTCTAGATGCAGAGGAGAGAGAGAAACTATTGACAAAATACGTGAGGTCAGAGGGTTTCGAAGCCCCGTAAATTAACTTGGCGATAGAATCAAAATTATCAGCCAGTGCTAAGAAAAGAGATTCGTTCAGAATGAAAACACAAAACGCTATTGGGCCAGCTCTGATGGTGGTAGGCTCGGTGGCTTCGACTCTGTTAACAGAAACTGAGGGCATAAATGTTGAGGATACATTTGAAAAATTGGTTGAGGCTTCAAAAATTCTGGTGGACGCTTTCCATCAGCAGTCGATATCTAGGAACGCAACAATAATACGCACCTTCGAAAAAGTGACGAAAGATACTCTAGAAAAAGCGAAAACAGATGAGTTTTTGTTTGGTAAGTATCTGGTTGATAATATTAAGACGATAAAGACAGCGGAGGAGGTGGTGTCCGCTCCCAAGACAGCGACTAGAAGTGGAAGCAATCAGAATAAGAATTTAAACTCGTTTCGCCCGGTGGGTCGCAGGCCCGATCCCATTCAACAGAGCAGCTGAGGCCAGTTCCGTCCACGCCTTCCGTTTCGCCAGAATCAGAAGGTGCCCTTCAGACAAAGCCAACAAGGTGCGAGGAACACGGGTCCTACGGCGAGAAATCTCAAGTCCAAGACACAATAGAAAGATGCTAGCGTCGCTAGCAGACTCAACGTTAAAGCAATACCAGTCAGCCCTTCAACAATGGAGCGAGTTTTGCACGTTGGACAACATCGACCCGTTAGAACCGGATAACAAAACTATCCTACGATTCTTAACTAACAAACAAAAACAAGGAGTGTCGTACTCATGGCTGAACACACTAAGATCGGAAGTTTCCCTGATAGCTAGAGAATAAATCGGAGCAGATCCTCTTGTAGCTAGATTTATGAAGGGGGCATTTAGACTGAAACCGGCATCACCTAGATATACTATCACTTGGGATATATCGAAGGTTCTCAATTATTTAGTGGGATTATTCCCACTGGAAGAACTGTCAGTTACAGCGATTGCGCTAAAAGTGGTAACATTATTAGCATTATGCACCACTCATCGGGCTCAAACATTGGTAGCGATAGAAATAGATAATATTGTGACAAGAAGAAGCGCATTAGAGATTAAAATCACGAAGTTGGTGAAGACATCAGGTCCGGGCCGCTTGCAGCTATTGCTGGTAGTACCGTTCTTTAAACAGAAACCAGACTTGTGTGTGGCGACAACGCTGAAGTGTTATATCGGAAAATCAAAGGCAGCGCGAGGGGAGTTGAAGGAACTGTTCATATCTACTAAAAAACCCTTTAAAGTCGTCTCGAGTCAGACCATTAGTAGATGGATAAAGATGATTTTGACCAAGAGCGGAGTAGACACCACGGTGTTCTCAGGGCACTCTACGAGACATGCCGCAACTTCAGCGGCTTACTGCAAGGAGGTTAGTTTGGATTCCATCAGGAAAACAGCGAATTGGTCAGGTGGATCAGAGATGTTTGCACGGGTCTACAACAGACCGATTACAGCAGACAATGAAACGTTTTCTAGAGCTGTAGTCGAGTAACAAATAATAATTGTCCAGCCGTACAGAAGTTTCTTTAGTTGTTAATGTATGTGTACTTGAAATTTTTATTGGAAAGATTTAAAGGAAAAGAAATAAAACAGATAAATAAATGAATAGAAAATTGGGCCAATATCTCTAAACTGCTACCTGGTAATAAATATACTATTATTATTATTAATGTCGAGAACGAGGCTCGTAGTATAATTTGACGACTAAACGAGCACGTGTAACTCTAAAATATGAGAGACATAGGGGGAATTCGAGGTAAGAGGGCCTAATTTTTTTGGATTACTCTAAACAAGTTGTGCACTCTAGTGACCATCGAAGTAACTACCTAGTAATAAATATACTATTATTATTATTAATCTCTTCGAACGAGGCTCGTAGTATAATTACGATCAAACTTCGCACGCCTTCGGCGTGCTCGTTTAATCGTCCAATTAATAATCTAAAATAGGGCTCATGGACTAATCAAATCTAGATTTATAAAATCTCCTCTTAAGACCAATCTCACGACTCATTTTCTATCGCCCCTTCTCGTGACGTATTCCGTCACTTCTCACTAACACATGTAACTATATCTATGTTCAACTCTAAATAACTTGATGAATAATTAGAATTATGACAATTTAAAAACACCATTGTAATTCTATTGTTCCTCTTATTTAACCGTGCCAATAACAATTTTAGATTATTTAATAATCATCCAATAATGATTAAAAATGATTAAAACATTTGAACCGACAACGATAGAAGAAAGTAAATATAATTTATCTAAAAATAAAAACCTAGGGATTAATAATCCGTAACCACTTAAATCATGAATCTAATTAATAATAAATAATTAAAAAACTAAAATAATCGCTATTTATTAACATGGGACTCGGCTTCTGTTTTTTAAGTGTGAGTCATTGTTCTAGAAGCTTCTACCCAAGATGGTCACGTTCGCTTACTTTCTACACCACACCCCGCAATTGTTCAACTCATCTTAATAACACTAGTTCTTGGTAACAAAATCAAATCAAGGTCGCGCGTGTTACCCCTCGCCTCTGATAGCACCTATAGAAACCGCCGCAAATTAGTCCTCTGCGTCCACTAATTATTAAGCTCTTGATTACGTATAATTTTATTATGTTAAAATATTGAAATTTAATTTCTTTGTTCCAGTCGTTACTAATTGAATTCAGACTTTATACAATTTAATTGAATCATTGTCAAAATAATTTCGATTTTTAATTCTTTTATTCAATATTATAAATAATTTAATCAATTAAATTATTTCTATTGAATATTGTTGATATTTAAAATTTTATTATTCACATTCAAATAAATTTTGTCATTTTGAAAGTGTATATTCAGACAGATTGTCAACTGCCGAGTATAAGTAAACCCCTTTGTTCATTCACATTAACAATTCTTAACACTCAAGATTCGAAACCAACTATCAAGCCACCTGAAAACAATTTATTTCGAAACGAATCTCAACCAACAACAATTTGATACGAATCGAATCTCAATCAACAATCGGGTCTCCAGCTCAGCCAAATCTTGTATCCTGACAATTTATTATATTAAATAAACCAACTGTAAGTTTAATTAATTGTTTATTTATCTAGTAATAAGACACATCCATTCACCTCGTACATCCTATTTTCGTATGTTGACATACTCGACACTAAATAGCCTGGTCCCTGTTACCCGAGTTAATGGCTTAAGTGCTTTGACTTAAAATTAAGGGACTGAATAACTTGTGTTCGCTATCCAGGACGTAACAATTAAAATTAATAACTCCTATCAATCAAACAAATAAACTATTAATATTACATTAGTAAATTTGTGAGAATGAGTACATGAATCGGCGGGACGCTAATCAATGATGAAATTCATTAAATATATAATTATTTTTGACAATAAAATCATTACAAGGAAATTAATAAAAGTTAAATAAATAAAAAATCATGCGAATAGATATAAAATTTTATATAAATGAAATAAGTAAATTTATTATTTCTAAATAAGGAAAATTCATAAAAAAAGATATATAAATTTCTATTATATAATATCATAAATAAATTAATATATTGTTATGCATAAAATATTGTAGATGTGGGTGTATGTGTGGCTGCGCACGCACATAGGCCCGCATTCAAGCGTGCCCTTACTACTTTCCCGAAAAAACATTATAAGGAAAGGGAAAGGACCCAAAGGAACTGTGCTTCGATTGGACACAGTTTTCCCCCAAACAATAGACGACATAGGACAAAGTAAAACACATAAAAAGGGCCGCAATATCTAAATAATGGCAGTTTTTTCAAGTTTCAGTTAGTCTCACTCAATTTAGTTTCAGTTTTTTCAGTTCTCAGTCCTGGGTCAGTAAGAATGAGAACATTTAAGTACAAATGTTCTCATACTTATACACTAGTTCCGCACTAG
Organism: Microplitis demolitor; assembly: GCF_026212275.2. NCBI lineage: Eukaryota > Metazoa > Arthropoda > Insecta > Hymenoptera > Braconidae > Microplitis > Microplitis demolitor. The sequence goes on along the minus strand of NC_068550.1, from coordinate 12,189,018 downwards.
TTTATTTTATTACAAGTGTTCTCACACTTTATTTTATTATTTAATTGTACAAGTGTCCTCACACTCCATTTTATTAATTATTTTGCTAGTGCTTAGTTAAATATTGTCTCAGTTAGTGATTAAATAGGTGTTAGAAATTAAGTTAACGTCGAAACAAATTGTCACCGCGACCAGTACATTAGAATCAGTGAAATCAGAAAAATAGTAATCCATTCTCCACAAATTCAGGTACTGTAATCATTAAGTTTATTTTATCACAAAATACCGGAACATTTCCAATACACGGAAATATTATAGAAGAATATATTGTATTCAAAATTTTATAGTCCTCTCTAGTATTAAAAATGAATTTTATCGTAACCATTTAATTGTAAATTAGAGTTGGCTGACTAGCCACCTAATCATTTTAATATCAAGTTTATTGTATTCACATCATCAACATTTTCAATTGTATAATATATAGTAGTTTAATTCGTATATTCAACATCTTCCATTTCAAAAAAAACCTTCCAGATAATTACTCAGTGTGATCCCGGTCTATTGGTCGAAAGACTAGGGCCGAAAATAATAACACAATATATATCGGATTTGCTATACTTGAACTTTCAAAAACTTATATTTACGATTTCCATTATAATTATATACAGCAAACAATACCTCACAATCAAGTAAAATTAATGTACACAGATTCAGATAGTCTGATATATCATTTTACAGTTCCTGATATTTATGGGTTGATAAAGCGGGATATAAATAAATTTGATACCTCAGACTATCCGCAAAATAATATTCATAATACTCTACTGGTCAATACGAAAATTGTTGGACTTATGAAGGATGAAAATAATGGCAAGATAATGGAAGAGTATGCTGGTTCGAGAGCAAAACTTTATACTTTTAGGGTTCATGGTGAACCAGATAAAATGAAAGCTAAAGGTGTAAAAAATGCTACAATTAGAACAATAACATTTAATGACTATAAACAATGTCTTTTTGAGCAAGATAATTTAGTAAAAAGTCAGTGGATAATAAAAAGTGAAAAACATGAGGTAAATACAATAAGCCAAAAAAAGTTAGCATTAAGTTGGAATGACGACAAAAGAATGATATTAAATGATTCATCAGACACATTATCATGGGGTCATAAAGATATAATAGTACTAGAATAATTTTAATTGTACTTTAGATTTAGAAAAAAAAATGTATTTTAGAATAATAAAATTATACTATAAATAAAAATGTTATTCTTTCCACTTGTATATACCCTACAACTATTATTAAAATAAGATATTAAAAAAAAAAAATTAATTTATTTTTGCATCATGATTTTATTTTTAAAATGAGATACATTTTAAAAACCTTTTTATTTTAAAATAGTGATATTAAAAAAATTTTTCATATTTATTATTAACATTGAGTTAATAGTACACTGACCGAAAGGTTATCTTGGTCCAAAGAGAATTATTTTGAGTCAAGAGAATATTTAGGAAAATGAAAAATATCTTGATTGAAGAAAATTTTCTCTTAATTTTGATTATTTTGATTCAAAAAGTTATTTTTTCGACTCAAACGGGTTGAAGTTTTAAGTTAATAATAAATCATCTCAGTTCAAAAAGAAAATTATTAAAGGAAGTAAATTATGTTTTAAATTAATATTTGGAATTTCTTCATTTATGTATAAAATATTTTATTCTACGAAATTTAACTTCTCTACGTAAGAAGTCGGATTTCTTAAACCAACTAGTGGTTATTGCTTGAAACAAAAATAAAATGAATTGAAGACAAGAAAATCAAGATCTTGGCTTTTGTCCATAGCAGCATTCGAGTAACAGTGGCACTCGAGTCTATGCTGCTTCTCTACATCGGCCATTACTTTGTGTATACACGGAGACGCCCGATGATTGCAAAAAAATAAAACTAGTCTGTTCAGCGCTGTCACCGTATGGGTGCAATTATATATTACACACCAAATATTCTAATAGTATTAGTTTATTAATTGTACAATTAACAAATTCATATACATAAATTGTTTCGAATTAAAGTATTCAGTAAAAATGTGAGTTATTGTAGTTATTAGTCATTATATCTGGTGTTTTTTCCTGATTCAAGTTAATTTAAATGATGTCGTTTTCATCTCAAAAAAGTAAGTTCATTATTATTTATGATGTTTTTAATCATATCAGATAGTCAAGTTTGTTTTCATTTCTGATTCTAAATTCTTATAAGATTGTTTCCTTTTAGTGTGGTATCATGCAGTTGATGGTGTCAATGAAGACAGGATAAATAACATAACCTTTCATTTATTTTTGTAAACAAAAAAATTTTTTTATTGTAATATAGAATCAAAATATATATTGATAATTAATTGTATATATTCTGAGAATTTAATTGTTAATAAAAACAAGTAATTTAAAATTGAACTGATTCATTATATTGAAAATAAAAATATTCTTCATTTGACATTAATGAATAATTTAATTTTAAAATGAATTTTTTTATTTTTTAAATCTAAAATTAATCGTTTTGAGATAAGTCAACAGTTAATTTGAACTAAATCAAATTTTCAAATAATTTGATCTTTACTTGGAGTAAATTAAATGTGACTCCGTTCAAGAACTCGATGTATCGAAATAAATCAATATCGACTACATTCGAGAGAACGATGTTTTTAGGATGAGTGAATATCTTCTAAAACCAAGAGCTAAATTTTCTTGAGCCAATGAGGTTGATTTCTTGTTCGGAGAGACCAAAAACATTTAAATCAAAAATTTATATTTTTAAATCAAGATTGAATTTCTTTATTTGAGAGCTTTATGTACTGGAATTTGAAAAAAAAAAATTACCAAGAGAAATTTTTTTAAAACAAGAAAATAGGATATTTTAATTTAAGAATTTATTTTTGAAAACGATTTTCTGCTTGACCCAAGGATTCCTTTTTTTCTGTGTATATTGTGCGACAAGAGATGAAATAAGACGATTTCAGACCAGGGTGAAGTTGGCTGCCCGAGCCGCAAGCGAGGGTTGACATCACCCGCAGTCTGAAATCGTATTTTATCCTGAGTCATACACTATATTTTTCATGATTATCTGCATCGGAATTTGAAGTTTCAGTGTCGGCAGTCAGTTAGAAGCAAGTTTATTTCAGGTCGATGATGCGGAGATCTGCTAAAAAATGAGAAATCTCTTATTAACAATGACTTACCAAATAAAAAATAGATAAGATAAAAAGAAATATTATTTACTCCAAAAAAATTCATTGATTTTATTTTTTTTTATTTTATTAATTTTTAAAACTATAAATATTAGATTATATGTTGATCAATTAATGTAACTAATAGTGCGATTATAAAAATTATAAACTTTTTGTCCAAATGGTACAGCAGATTGGTTTCATGTTTGTGCTTCTTGAACTTCATTTTTTACTTCTTCTTGTTCACATGATACTTAAAGATTTGTATTTATGGAAGAAGTTGAAAAATTAATAAACTCAGTCAACTGATTTGAAATCTTTCTTTTATTATTCACTGACTCTTCGATATAACCCTCAGCCGTGCTCGTAGACTTCCAACCGCCGTGGTGTTTAATAATTGTAATGTCTGTACCAGAATCCGCGAATAGCGTTGCTGAAGTTCGTCTGAAACTATAACCCGTGTATCCTGATGGATTAGGTAGCTTTAAGTACTGAGCGATTTGCATCGGACATTGAGCAATTTTATTTTTGACGATGACTTGTTTACTGCATTTTCCATTTTTGTATCTATTTTTTTTGACCGAAGATCAGCATATTGTTTGATAGTATTGTAATAAGCACCTTCAATTGTAAACGTTCTATCACTGTAAGTCTTAGTCTCAGGAACCGTAATTTTTAAAATATTACTTCCAAGATCTCTAAAATCATGAACCATCATGTTACATAGTTCTTGACCTCTGCATGCCCCAAGTACTCCAAGAATCGCAACCGCTTAAATTCAATAAAATGAGTAATCAATCCAATACAATATAAAAAATCGGTCTGTCGGTTGACCCTGCGGGCCAGCCCCAAAACTTCCCGCTGTTTTCGACCTCAAAGAGCTCGAAAACATTAGTGTAGATATATTTTCGAGCTCTTCGGGCTCGAAAATGCTATCACATGCAATTGTTTTTTTATGATCTTATCAAGCTCTAATAAGTTACCTGTTATGCTGAAGTTTGAAAATTTAAGAATCGAAAATCATCAATAAAGCGGTTTTTAAAATTTAGATCCTGATTATGTTCAGTAAAATAAGTGTATTGAGGCAGAAATCAATGTCAGGGATCAAAATCAAGATTGAGATAAGTTTTGACTCATGTAAGAAACAATAAAATATGAAATATCCGATAAAAATATTAAAAACTACGTTTTATCGATTTTTTTGTTGATAATATGATTTAAACTAAAAACAAAGTTCGATGACATTATATGATGGAAAGAAACCATAAAAAAGATGAGTTGATATGATATCAGGCACATTTTAGTACGTTATATTATGATTTATCCGGAAAAAATAACATAAAATGTTATTTTTTTGACACTTCAACGCCGATATCTTTTGAACTAATCAATCGATTTTGATAGTTGACGTGGCAATCGGCGCGTTTTATTGAATTCTAGATCTGATTAAAATTTGAAATCGATCGCGTCAGTCGTTTCGAAAATATTTAGAAAAAACCGTTTTTCACCATTTCTTTCTCCCGCGATAACTCTCGAACGAATTATCCGACTTTGATGTTTGAGGTGGCAATCGACGCGTTCTATTGAGTACTAGAGCTGATTAGATTTTGAAGTGGATCGTATAAGTCGTTTTTGAGAAATCAATAAAAAACTAAAAAAAAAAATTTTTTTTTTTTCGTAATTCGCAAATATTTTCGAGTCTATTTAATCAAATAATCTGAAATTTTCAGGAAAGTTGATGGCCAACAAGCTCTTTCGATTGCCACCTCAACCATCTAAATCGATTCATTAGTTCAAAAGTTACAAAGAGTTTACACACACACACACACACACACACACACACACACACACACACATACACACACACACACATACACACACACACACACACACATACACACACTCGGACATCATTCTGAAAATAGTCAGAATAGCTTCCTAGGTCCTCAAAACGTCGACATCTGATGAAAACTCGATTTTCGAAAATCGGGGTGAAAATAATAACTTCCCGAAATTTTTGAAAATCGTCGATTTTCTTAGTGAGAAGTTAAAAATATTATGTGAGTAACCTAGACAAAAGTGGTATAAATATATACTGGATATGAAAATGATTTTTAAATCAAAATAATATTTAAATTACTTTTTCATATAAAAAAATGGATGATTTTCTGAAAAAAATCAAATCAAAATAAAATAGAATGAGACAATTTGCTAATTAGAACATCGTTATGTACATTTGTATGAATAATGTAGATAATATCAATAGATCCAGATTAATCTGATAAATTTACACTAATCAATGCATACAAACCATAATAACCCCCCCCCCCTCCCCTCCCCCGTCAGATCTACAAAAAGAAATTTTTTAGATAACCATAGGTATACTGATATATAGAGCATGTTTACATAGATTTCCAAAAATTGCAGCAAATTATATCTATGTAGATTTAATCGATTTTTGCTGGCTCCTTACAGTTAGTTTTGAAAATATTGTTAAATAATTATAATATATAGTTGAGAAACAATTTTGATAAAGATTTTTTAAAATTGTTGTTGATGTAGAGAGATTATTATTTTAAATTTTGAATTAATTACGCGCCACATTTATCATTTTACTCTATCCAGAGATGGTAATGAAAAACTCTATTATCGAAAATTTTTTCTGTATACTGTGAGTAGACAAATAACTACAATTTATTATATTTCATCGATAAAAATTTGTATTTTCACTATTCTTTAGATTAAATTAAATAATTTTTATCAATCATAACATATTTTGCACGCACTCATCATATCTAGTAACTTTTTACTAGTTATTTTGATGGACCAATAGCAATTTAGCTATAGAACCATGCCCTAACCAGCATGATTCGGAAACTATAGCAAACAGTATATATATTCAATGAATTACATATTCTTATAATATTTTTATAAAAAGTAAATAAATGTAAATTATGAATCAATTTTTTACACATTTTCATTCATTTAAAAAAAAAAAAACTTTTTTTCTCTAGCATGTTACTGCTAAAATTATACGTACCACCTGCATTGCTAAATTTAGATATTTCATATTTATCATTTTTAATTGAATATGAATTATTATTATTAATTTATGAAGAATTAATAAACCAATAGATGGTGAAAAATTAAAAATTAAAGGTGTCGAGGCTGTAATAGTCGTTAACTCACATTATAATATTTTATTTATTTTTATTTTATTTAATCTATATTAGGATACAATCCTTATTACTATAGGCAAGAAGTACATTATGAGCAAGGGGCAATTACACAATAATTTTAACGTTTAATGTATCGAAATAAATTAGTTGAAACTATCGGATTGTTGCAGTTGGAAACAATGTTTTAGGTAAGCGAATAGTCTTTTAAGATCCGGAGAGCAGTAGACTCAAAGGAACTGGGAGAGACGATAGTGATCCAAAGGAGAATTGGCGTCCCAGAATTTGAGTCTTACATCTGAATAGAACGGGCAGACCAGTAAAAAATGTCGAATCGAATCTTTAGCTTCTAGGTGACATAGTGAGAAATTTCTAAGTGGGCTAAATTTGATGACAGCTCTATTAACTGAAATCTTGCAGGCCAAATTGCTAGCTAGACGCATCTGACTTAAGGGCTTCAGTAAATGATGCGGCGTAGAATCAAAGTTTGCAAGCACTTTGTATAGCGGGGTCGGCAGTCTTAACTGGCAGGCACTTGAGTGTTTGTAGCGCTCTAGATCCAAACACTTCAGGTTCTTAGTGTATTTGCAAAGTAAGTCTTCTTTCCGTGATTTCCAACAGCCAAGGTCCAGATTGTTCAACATATGAGACTCATTTATATTTATTAGAAATTCATTAAATTGCTGAACCCAGTTATGGCGACTACTATTAAAGGATGCTCTAAGCGAATGTGACCTTAGAAAACAAATTTTGGGAAGTCTTGAATCGTTCATGCCAAGAATTTTAATTATCCAATTCGAAGTGACTAGTGACCTAAGAATTCAAGATGACTAGTGACCTAAGAATTTTATTGTATAAAGCCAAGAGATAGTGGATTCAGTTATCCGGAAGTTCTATGAAGATTATGTAGCTGATTCCTTCAGCACCTGCTGCTTTGCCAGTCTTGCATTTTTTAAGGCTTTTGAGTAACTTATCTAGCGAGATTTCAGAATCGAGGGATTCAAGATGAGGTCCAAAGAAAGACGGCTGTAGTAGAGAATTGGCCAATTTAATATAGTGGAAACCTAAAACATGCAAACCTTCTCAATAAGACAATTTATAGATAAATTGAGAAAAATATAGATAGCCCGTACTGGGAATCGAACCCAGACCATGTCGGTATCGCGCCGAGTGCTCTACCAGTAACAAGATAACTTGGGCCTCAGTAATGCAGTTCTTGATAGAGAAATTTTCATCAATAAATTTTTCGACAGTTGTGAGGGCGTCGTTGTTTGAAACAGAAAGGCCTCTGATAACAATATTGTTTCGTCTAACATGTCTTTTAAATAAATCAATACTGTTGGTGATTAGTTTAGATTCAAAACTGGTAAGCGCAGAAGGAGCATGTGAATTGTCTTCTGTAGCATTGGGGAGACCAGCTGTGCACTCGAGAATAGTTAAACGAGTCTTGACAAGATCAAGTTCTGAGCGCAATGCTTTATTTTCTTTAGTAAATGTCTCCTTAACCTCTACAATTTTTGTAGCTTGACTAGGACTCACTTCCTCAATTTTAAGAAACAATTCACTCTTCATCTTATCTAAGTAATTTCTATCCTCGCTGCGCTAAGATTCAAGCTTTGAGAAGAGCTGAGATAGTCCATCGGGATTGATCGAAGAAGGCAGTGAAGCAGGAGTGGGTGGGTTACTTTGAGACCCTGCAGCAGGAGACGATGTAACTGACATGGCTGGAGGCGATGAAGAAAAATGACTTAACTTGGAAGGTGGCGAGGCTTCAGATGGAATGACCGATCCAGCTGTCTCAGATCTAGTTCTTTTAACCGACGCTTTCCGAAAAAGCTCTGAAATAGATAAAAAAGAATAGGAGATTGGTTTAGCGATGCGAACAGCGTTGCGGGGACGTCCTCGTGACTTAGTTGTGTTATTTTGTGAAGTTGCGAAATTGAAAATTGGAGAAACACACTTGAAGGCAGGAGCTTCAGGATTTAAATTGACCGCTGATGAATTGACAGAGTTTGTTGTAGTGACGTCATCCGAGGTTTCGAAACAAGTTGAAGCCGTAGTCTTATCAGTGTTTGACACATACATGGAGAATAGAGTCTTTAATCACCATGAACACATGCTCATAATAATAATAATGCCAAAGGGTTTTACCTAACCTCACAAATTGATGTCCAACGAAAAAAAAATTCGAAGTAAGGCTACTTAATCGAATTTGAGTAAACCAGACTAATTAAAAAGGACCTTGTAGGATTAGGATTGAAAAAAAGTTACTTCGATAAATTATATGTACTGGGTTAATTCATAATTATAAAAACTATTCACTGCACTCTGAAACAGTATAAGCACGACGAGAGCGTCCAATGCACTCCTTATAATTATATATGGTTCAAAGAAAATCCTTCGCATAAACACCCAGTGAATTCACACACTGGGTAACTGTATATTGTAAGTATTTTTTTTTTTTTTTTCCAATATACTTATATGCTAATAGAAATTATTTTTTTCAGATGACAGATGCATGTGAATTTATACTAGGCGTTTGAAATATTTATATGTGTATTATGTTTAACCTATTTTTTTAATGTCAATAATAAAGAAAAAAAGAGCCATCCGGACTTACCCGGGATAGAAAGGTAGATTTCTTATGTAAATACAATAAAGTTGCAATAATGTAATCAATACTTATTTTGTAAGCTTAAAAATGAATTTCAAGGAAAAGGGTTATGCCTTATCATTTAGAAGTTATTAGAAGACTAAGCTGCAAAAATAAGCTTTTTTTATTTTTTGTGAAATTTTCGATATCATCAAATTGTTAGAAAAGATGTTTCAAAAAATCAAGTATTGCAGTGAAAATTAAATCTAATCGTTCAAATTTAAAAATGCTTTATACAGAATTGAGTTATCATTTTCGGTTCAATAGTTATTTCAGGATAAAGCCAGAAAATTCATTTTTATGGAAATCAGAAAAAATTTTAAACACCCATAACTTCCAAACTAATCGACCGATTGGGCTCATCTTCGAACTTGATCAAGTTAATCGTCGAATAAATAAGTGTATAAAATTTCATTAAGATCCGATAAGAATTGCGGGCGCTATCGTGATGACAAGGTGCTTTATATTGTATGTATATTTAGTGGTTGAGGGTAAAATTTAACTACATCAAAATAAATTATTTAAACCAACTAATAATGATAAATAAATGTTTTATTAATCTAACGTAATTAACCCAGTAAAAAAAAATTATACAAAATGAAAATGTTTGAATGCGTGTTCGCAGCTTAGCGGTGTATCTTGTAATTATAATCTATCATGTCTCTGCGAATGAGGTAGAGATGGAATATGTAAAAATCGATGTTTGGCGTAAATTGCCGAAATTGATCGATCGTAATTATTGTAGCAACGCCACATATACATATACATATATTTATGGTGTAACGAATGTGAAACTGATGTTTTAAAATATTTGAATAGCTAGAAACAAATGCCTTCTACTCTTGTTTTTTTATAGATACGCGACTAAGTCAGTCAGTCTTATATTGACACCTTAACAGCAAACATCTGTATATCAATAAACTATATATCTCTTTACTTTCTTTTACTGCTTTTAATTGTGGTGTTATTATTTTTCATATAAGTTTGTTATTATTGTAGTGTATAAGTGATATTAATTCAAGATACCAGTCACGACAATTCGGTGTCAGAAGTGTGTGAAAAGTGATAAGTGAATATTAAAAAAAAAAAAAAAATGCCGCGACGGACAAAGCAAACAGTTGCCGATGATACTTCGAACATCATCAAAGACGCTCGGAACAATAAAATAAGGAACGAGCTTAATGACAAACTGGAGGAGTTCCACGAGCACATTGCGTGCTATCTACAGAAGAAGAGAAAGGAGGACGGAAAGCGGTTCGACAGCTTAGAATCCAAATTCTCCAGAAAGAAAGGATTCCCTGGAAAAATTGCGGATAAATTAGAAGAAGCACCAAGAGGAATTAAATCCGGTGATGTACCTTTTATTAATAATAATAATGACACGACATTTAATACGGTTCCTCCTCGGAACATCAATGTTAACACGGGAATTCATATAGACGCGGAAATGAACAAAAATTCGGGAATTGAATCAAATGAGAAAATTAATAAAAATAAACCGAGAATAATCGCGACATCCAACCCGTCATTTATTTTTAGACCAATTGATTCCATTAAGCCAGACACATTTGATGCTTCTGTGACTGCCATTAGATATTTGGAACATTTTGAAATCGTTTCAAATCATAATGGATGGACAGATCAAATTAAACTGTCATATTTAGGAGCTTCATTAAGAGGAAAAGCTTAAACAATATTAGAAAAATTGGCAATAGACGAATTAAAGAATTATAATAAATTTACTAGTTTATGAATAAATGATTGATTGATTTACCGGTAAATAATATTAAGAATTAATTATGAAAATACAATTGGTCATTTAGCGTCGAGAACTTGATAAATTACACGGCCACAGTTATGTAGTATGTTGGTGGTACTCTAAAGAAATAACATGCGACAGTTGTATATCTCCATTAGTCAAAGTGAGATATACGACAAAATGGCGTCGGCCTAGGTGCCGGCGTGAGATTCACGTGCTGCCATGGTCAGACGTGGGATAGTCTCTGTAAGAGTAGCGTGTGTGCTCTTTTACATTAAAATAATTATAAATTTGTCGCCATTTGGTATTTTGTGTAGATAATATAAACCCATTGGCATTAGTGTAGCATTTTGATAAATCACATAAAGGAAAATACATTTACCGTATTAGCGTGCAACCAAGGGAGTTGAATAATACGTAAACTGTAAGTACTTTTTGGCTAATACATTGGCGTGTAATTTTGGTTCCCGAGTTGGTGATCATTTGTATATAGCCTAAGCGTGAAAGAGATAGTAAATTCTGAGTATTAGTAAATTCTGAGTATTAGTAACTGGTCATAAGCATATGATGGAATGCGTGAATGTTATACTCAGTAAATACGAGTACAGTCAGGGAAATTATTCAGTATTATTTTACCAAACGTTGAGTGTGGTAAATGATTGGTTATATTTTATTATGATTTATTAATAATTTGAGTTATAAATTATTATTTATTTGAGTATTATTTATGAATTATTATTGATTTGATTTATGAATTATTGCTAAGCTGAGTCATGAACTATTATTTACTTGAATATTGATTATGAATTATTATTAATTTGCGTATTAATATTAATAATTTGAGTTATTACTTATTGTTTAACTGGATAGTGAGTGTAAATTATTATTAATTTGCGTATTGATTATTATTAATTTAAGTTATTAATTATTGTTAATTTGAATTATTATTATATTTAAATTGAGTTTGATTCCTCAAGTTATTATTTAACTACCACGTGAGAGTGATCAAGGTATAAATACCATTTATAATTATCGTACCCAAGAGGGGGTATTTATCTTTATTGTTTGCGTTTAAATAATATTATTTTGAAATACCGTAAATTCGCCAGTGGAATTTACTGGGAATTGTTACTGAGAATAATTTGAATAAAATTACTTATGTTCACGTGCGAGTGAAATATTAATTATTAATAGATATATGTTTTGCAATACATTTATTGTTTATGCAATAGGATTATTATTTGAATTATAATTTTATATGCGCATACTACTATTATTAATTTTTTGTAAGTGATTTACTATTATTTTCCGATATTATTTATGTGAATATGCGATATATGTGACTGATTAATTTATTAAATAATGGATAATTAAAACAAATGGTCATCAACCCGGTATTTATTTAATTTTATTATTTTAATTATTGCTATCTTTCTTGCTATCCTTATTCCTAAATCTGAAATCGCTATCCTGTTATTCATTTTATTTTCATTTTCATTTTTCTCCGTTGTGTTATTTTTGAGTTAATTTTGTTCGTGGGGCACACGAACTGGCGCCGAACTAGGTTTTCTAACCCAGCCTGAGCAGAGCAGCCAGTCCACGGAGATTCAGGATATCTCCAGATGGGACATTTGTTTTCTGGGTTTATTTATTTTTCAGTTTTCGACCAACGGAGAGCCATAACGGCTATTGAGCGCCAACCACACTCCGCCGTGGGACGCGTGAAATAGAAGAGATCGTTATAACCTCGTAAAATTTTTCTGCATCCGGTGACGAATTTTCATATAAATTTATTCACAAAACTCAGATTAAAATTTCGAATTTCTCCATTGATTTAGATGTTGTTTTTCCAGAAATTGAAGAGGATTGTTTACTGGGTAAAGATTTCCTGAAAAAATCAAAATTAATAAAAAATTTCAATAAACTTTTGAATAAAAAATTTTACAATACCAAAAAGATCTATGTAATTCAATTAAAAACAAAAAAAAATTCCTTATTACCAGAATTTTTGAAAGAAATTCACAATTCATCAATTAAAAATTTGAATGATTCACAAAAAGAAAAATTTAATAAATTTCTGATAAAACATCAAAATATCTTTGCAAAAAATAAAAATGACATTGGCGTTTGTAATTGTATTGAACATGATATTGACACAGGAAATGCTCAGCCCATTAAACAATTACATAGACGTATTCCATTACATTATAGGAAAGAAGCTTTCGAATTTTCAAAAGATATGAAAAGTCAAGGTGTTATTCAACCTAGTTCTAGTCCATGGGCATCTCCAGTCGTATTTAAAAAGAAAAAAGATAAAACTCTTAGATTTTGTGAAGATTATCAACAATTAAATTCAGTGACTAAGAAAAAAGCTACTCCAATTACTCATCAATTGGAAATTATTGATCCTATAGTAGACACGGTTTGGGTTTCAGTCATCGATTTTAAAAGCGGATATTGGCAGATCCGTACGAATGAGAAGGACAGGGAAAAGACAGCATTTTGTATAAGTGGTCAACTTTGGGAATTTTTAGTTCTTCCATTCGGGCTATGTAATGCCCCAGCTACTTTCATCGAATTAATGAATATTATTTTAGAAGGATTAATAGGAAAAATTTTTTAAGCTTATATTGATGGCATCATCGTTCGTAGCAAAGCTATCTCAGAGCACCTTGAACATTCGTTATATTTGACAGAATTCTTCAAGCAGGCCCAAAGATCAATACAAAAAAAATGTGTATTCTTCCAACACAAAGTTCTATTTTCAGGTCACGTAATTTCCGAAGATAAAATCTAATGCGATCCAAAGAAAGTTGAGTCAATTACCAATTGGCCTATTCCAAAAAATAAAACCGATCTTCGAGGTTTCTGAGGACTCTGCTCGTACTAGAGGAGATTTATAAAAAATTTTTCCCCAATCGCTAAGGACCTTCATAAATTAACTGAGGAAAAAGTAAAATTTATTTCGGATGATAAAGCTCATCAAGCCTTTGAAAACTTAAAGAAAGCTTTAAGTACTGCTCCTGTTCTAACACCTCCAGATCCGAATCTTCCTTTTATTCTAGATACTGATGCTTCCTACTTCCAATTAGGTGCAGTTTTGTCACAAGTTCATCAAATTAACACTCCTGATGGTAAGAAGCAGGAGGTTGAGAAAGTAGTAGCTTATTATAACAAAATATTGAATAAGGTGGAAAGAAATTATTGTGTTACTAGGAAAGAATTATTAGCTGTTGTTAAATCAACTAAACATTTTCGTTATTATTTAATAGGGGGAAAATTCATCATTGGAACAGATCATGCTGCATTAAAATGGTTGTTATCTTTTAAAAATCCTGAAGGTCAGATAGCTCGTTGGTTAGAGGTTCTATTTCAATATGATTTTGAGATTGTTCATCGCCCCGGTAAAAATCATCAAAATGCTGATGCATTATCTCGCCGTCCTTGTGATTGTAAAAAATGTCAAAAATTAAATTCAAAAATTTCAGAAGATTCTCCTTATATCAAAGAAATAAATTTAGGAATCGCAGATCGTTTTGATTGAGGTAAACTCCAAATCGAAGATGAATTGCTGAAAGTTATCATTGATTTTAAGAAAAAAATCTTGTATTGGATTGGCAGTCTATTTTCTCATCTTAACTCCACCTTTAAAGTTTATCTACTCTATTGGGATTCTGTAGAATTGAAAAACGATATACTTTATAAAAAGTGGGAATCTCCTAATCTCTCGAAAATCATTTAACAAATTATTGTTCCAAAAAATAAAGTTAACGACGTTCTTCATGAAGCACATAACTCTTCATCTGGTGGACATTTTGAAATCAATATAACCCTTGACAAAATTCATCAAAGATTATATTGGGCAACTTATAAGCAGGATGTTGAGTTATGGTGTAAAAATTGTAAAGTTTGTTTCTCGAAAAAGGTCCTCATCGTAAAACTAAAGCAGAATATCAGATTTATAATGTAGGATCACCATTTGAAAGAATTGCAATTTACATCCTAGGTCCAATTACCAAAGCCTCTTCAGGAAATCGTTTTATTTCAGTTGTCACAGATTATTTTACTAGGTGGCCAGAAGCAATTCCTCTCCCTAATCATCAAACATCCACAATCGTTGAAGACTTAGTTTGTCATGTTATTTTTCGTCATGGTCTTTCTTTAAAAATTCATTCAGATCAAGGTAGAGAATTTAAAACTTTAATTTTTAAAGAATTGATGGAATATTTAGGAATAAAGAAAACTCGAAGTACTCTTTTGCACCCTCAATCAAACGGCTTGGTTGATAGATTGAATAGGACGATTCTTCAATACCTCTCAAAATGTATATCGAGAAATCAAAAAGACTGGGATAAATGGTTACCACTTTTCCTGTTAGCTTATCGCTGATCTAAACATGAAACTACAGAATTTTCTTCTGCAATGATCATGATGGGACGTAAACAAGAAATAAATTTGAAATCAAATCATATAAAGCTAAATCAAATTCCGATTTAAAAATGAATATGTTAATTTTTTAAGAAAAAGAATTAGTTTGGCTCTATTTCCCCCATAGAGTCAAGGGAAAATCTCCGAAACTTCAATGCGATTGGAAGGGCCCTTATGAAATTGAAAATAGACTGAATAATGTAGTTTATAGAATTAGAAGAATTCCCAATAGAAAATATAAAATCGTACATGTAAATCGTCTTGCACCATATTGTGATCAATAAAAAGAAATGAAAAAGAAGTCCGACTGGGGCCCTGAAGAATCTCAGTATAGACGTTGCAAAGGGTTCCCGGGATTCTGTAGTCAATTGGTAAGACTAGGATATCTCTTGCAAACTGATAGAATTGAAAGATTTGTCTGGACGACTTACTAAAGAATGGTGTAGTCCTTGAGAAAAGTCTGGCAGTGGACCCTGAATAGCCACATTGTAGACGTTGCTGATGAATTCCCGAGATTCTGAAAGAAGTCTGGCAGAGGGCTTTGAACGATTTCAGTGGTAACGTTGTTCGGGGGATTCCCGGGATTCTACAAGGACTGAAAATGTTCTAGTTTTGAGTATATTAGCTAAAGGGAAGTTTGGCCGTGGGCCCTGAACGATTCGTCGTTGAAAGGAGTTCCCGAGATTCCTCAGTCATTGATCAAAGACTAGATATTTTTTTTTGATCTAACTGAGCTCAACAAGGATCAAAAGTTTGATTCTGAGGACTTATCAATGGCTAAGAGCAACCTGACTCGAGCTTTGGGATCCATCCGGAGTTGACATGGTCGACATCTTCCTTAAATAGTGCACGATTTCTGGAAGATAGGTGGATGCCCTGGAGAGTTTCCGAGGAGCTTTTAGGGAGAAAAATGAAATTTGTTGCAACGTGTGTTATTCAGAATCATTGGTATGCTAGCTTGAGATTACATATCGGAGAGTGATCTGAATGAATCGAACGGCAGAACATGAGCATATAAGATTGAAAATTATTGAATTGATCACACCAAAAGTACATAAATTAACAACTAATAAATAATAAGATGTAACGATGAAATATGTTTAAATATAAAATTTAATAAAATTTTAGAGGTACTCGTTTTGTTTTCTTTATTATGTGCAGATAATATTTCCAATTCCATTGGGGAAGGAGAGAAGGAGTCCATTCTTAGTCCTTCAAGGAGGAGAGGAAGGAGTTCCTGTTCCAATCCCGTATCTGTTTCCATTCCCATTGAGGATCCATTATTCAAGAGGAGGGTTATATTTTTAATTTTATTTATTCGATTCGTTGATAAAGAAAATAGATTCACGCGTATCGATTAACTTTTTAGCAGAATATTTTATTATTTTATCAATTCTTAGCTTAATTAAATTATAGACTATTTTTTTATGTTTTCATTGTCTTTGAGTTAGCCTACAGGGTTGTTTTTTCTGCTATGGTGTTTTTTTTTCTGTAGGGTGATAGATAGGGTGTGCTGGGACCATTGCGGAATCGAACCAAAATCGCAAATGATTTTAATTCCAATTGGGGTAGTAGTCTGGTAACATGTCGATTTTCATGACTTCTTTGGAGGGTGGTTTTTTATAGGAAAATAAAAATGAATTATCTTAAATATTTCAAGTGTTTTTATTTACATATTGAAAATATTAAAAAAATTTATTTGAGAAAATTTAATAGTTTATTATTATTAGTATTGTCACTTGAAGTTGGAACCTCAAAAAAAATGCACGTGGTTGACCCGGGTGATTTTGGCTCTTGATGTTATCTGAAATCAAATATTCTTGATTATTCTTAATCTATAGGCATGCCATTCTGGTCGGAACTACTGAAGTTAAATTTCAAGGGTAATTTCAATAACAAAATGGCGGACTTTGAAAAAAAAAAGTCTTTTTATTTTAGCAAAGAAAGGGTTGTAAAATAAAAAGTTAGGGGTGAAAAAAATTATCGTTCGTACCGACGAGAACTATAAGTGTGTAGAACAGCCTGTCAAAATTTGAAAGCAATCGATATAGTAGAAAAAAAGTTAGGACCCGGGCCGACCAGAAAACATTGTTTTGAGAAAAACGCTTATAAAGTTCAACAGCAAATTTTCATAAGTAAACTTATACTTACGTCAATCGTCTATGCCTGGAGCGTATAATATGCCTTCATCCTCTTCATAGGCATCATTATCCGCAACTTTGTCCGCTCTTCGACTCTTTCGGGCTTCTTTCGATGACATTGCTGTGTCATTTTCCGCTTTTGCAATCCGAGATTTTTTGTAGGATTTTGCAAACGCGACAGCGCACGGGCCGAGCGGAACGTACATGACTTCCAATATTTTCAGTACTGGGAAAAATCCTTTGTTAAATATACATGCTGCAGTGAATTCAGCAATTTCTAACGTTTTTTGGCCTACAAAAATATGCTTTGGTGCAAAACTCCAAGCACAATGATTAAAAACCTCGTTATTATTCTGTGTGTTTCTTCTCAAACATATTTCCAAAAGATCACCTGATGACAGATATTCGTAAATTGGTTCCAAAAGATTTGCAGTGTCTTTATCGAAAGCAGATAGATGAACAAATGTATCTTCATGACCTTCAGATTTCAATTTTTGATACTTGCACCAGGAATCGAGACCCTCTGGGCAACAAGAATGCTGGGGCTCATCATCAGTTGATATCAAATGATAATGAGTTGCTCATATAGCTTTTCTCATATTTTCAACAGAGTCTTCATTTCTCATAATAGCTAAGCCATAATAAGTACTAAGTTTGATCATTAATTTATTAGTTAGTATTGGACTTTTGGTAGCTTTAGTGCTTTCGGTATCAATAGTATCTTTCTTCGGAGTTACTCCTTTCTTTGCTGTAACTTCTTTTCCTTCTTTATAATTCTTCTTCGTTTTTTGAGATTTTTCTTCAGCAGCTTCTATTTTTTTTAGCTTTTTGGAGCTGCGTTAAAGTTTTTTTAGCTTTTTCGACTCGTCTGTACATACGCTTTTTCACATATAAAACGCACTCATTTTTTTCAACTTTAGGATCATTATTGTAAATATTTGCTTCTAGTGAATTTTTATAAGTTTTGGAGTTCCCATCACCAATATGTTTTTTATATTTTACACCGAGCTCTTCAACGGATCGTCGAAACATTTCAATAACTCCGTTAACCTCCATCTTACCAGGACTTCCTTCGTGATTCGCCGTACACTCAGTCTGGTGATCCTCGTACCATTCTAATATTCATCTGTATTTTCTTTACCCACCCACTTTTCACAAGCTTTGCAAACTTTAGATTTAACAATAACGTCTATTACTTAATTAGAGTACTTTCCGATTAGAGAAACGATGCCTAGAAGTGACGTAAAGCCACGTTTTAAAAGCAATATGTATTGTATCAAGGATACTGTAATATCCGCTGTGACTTAACCCTGGTCCCGATTCCATCATGGCACAAAAAATGTTTATACCCGATATACCAACACCGAGTAGTCGCATAACAAAAGTAAGACGTCTGTTGACCTCAAACGCATTTCTCACTTTTGGGCAAGAATTAATGGTAGCAAATTCATCGCACCTACACTTTATACACAAGTTGAATCCCAGTCCAACTTGAAATTTTTTAAGAAATTTTATATCACTCTTGCAAGCTTTACAATTCAGAACACTTTCTAAAGCACTGAATACTAAAGTAAAACTTAAAAGAGCGTACGTTGAGCACTCATCAATGGCTACTTCAATATCTTCTTCATTTTTTAATTTTTCAGCAGACTTGCTCACAAATGTTACATCTTTTTCAGCAGTGTATCTATTACCGTGAAATTTTTGCTTAATGCCTGGATCTCCAGGACTTTTTGTACCACGTTTTTTGCCTTTCCTATCGATCTAGACGCTTACGTGTCAACGTACGATCAAATACTAACAGAGTACTGTGAATTTTAACTTAAATATACTTTTAAATAAATATATACATATATATATATATATATATATATATATATATATATATATATATATATATATATATACGTATAAGCGAAATACCACTGACTCATCACCAGATCTCCGAAACTATTTGACCAATTCATTTAAAATTTGGCATAGGTACTCCTATTTCACTGTAGATGAGAGATAAGAAGGGATTTTGCAAAATTCCTAGCCAAAATAGATTTTTCGATAACCATCACGTATGCTACCCCCAACGTTGCCATGGTTACCGTTGCCATGGTTACTGTTACTATGGTTATCAAGGTGGTTACCATGGTAACCGTTGTTATAGTAACTGTCAAAATGAATAAATTGTAATAACAAATTCAGTTGTCAATTAAATTCAGAGGAATCATTAGAATAAAAGTAGAAAGATATTAAATGCTAATATTCTATAAATCATCTACAGTATTATTTTATATAATGTTAGGCAAATATATTTTGATTTTAAATTTTCTACTAGGTCGATTCAGTCTAAACTATTGGTTAGTTAATCATTTTTCTTCTGAAAGTTATAGGTCAAAATTAACCCATAATTGTAAGATTCTAAAATGGTTTAAAAAAGTAATATTATAAAAAAAAAAAATATAAAAACGGTTGGCCTTAAAGGTCATCCCTGCAACTTCCCGTTAATTTTATATTTAAGCGCTCAAAATTGTACTTACTCCGAGCTTAAAAATCTGGTAAAAGTTTAATATAACATTATTTCTTAAATTCTAAAACCAAAATACTTTTGAATGAATTAACCGATTTTTACGCGATTGGTGGCATTCGACGCAGTTTTTCAGGCCTCATAAAGAGTCTTTGAGTTTTAATCGATCGAAGTATGAATTTCGATATAATTCAGAAAAAACATTTTTTTCTGTTTTTTTTTTCGACAACGATAACTCATAAAAGAATGAATCGATTGTGACCGGGCTAGCGGCGATCGACGTGGTTTCTTAATGTTGAGAGCTGATTAGTTTTTGGAATTGATCAGTAGTCGTTTAAAAGTAATTCTATAAAAACCACTGTCACGATATTTAAATATCGTGGCAGTCTCACATTAGGTCGGTGAGCAACAGATGGCAGCACACGCTGCTCTCACGTCTCTACACTCATTAATTTTATGATTATTTTGTGTATATATAAGATTTTATATTTATTATTACACTGCTTGTACTTAATTACTTTATTAGATGAAAACTGCGCTGGAATCAGCAAAAATTGCTGATTATATTGAGTTTACAAGTATAATTATGAGGCTGGGAGATAATTATTAGTTTTATTTATATGCTTGTAATTATTGTGTTGGTCGGCGCATGCGCGGCGACGCAACAGTTGTCAGCAACAAAGTTATTATATTATAAATGAAATTTATAATTATTGGCATGCATTATTAATTGGCTTGGCAATTTAGATTACTGTTAACTAATAAGGTACAAAGTAATTGATCATTTGACGTCGGGAATTGGCAATGTTACACAATTGACATCGGGTACGTCGTCGTTGGTAGTGTTTAAAGGTAAAATGCGACAGAGATATTACTTCGATGGGTTAAACTGAGATGCACATGTAAAATATGGCCGGTCGAGGTGCCGGCATGAAAATCACGTGCTGCCATGGTCAGACGTGGATAAACTGTTGTACGAGCAGTGTGTGCGTGCCTGTTTGCTATTTTTTTTGTATTGCGCCACTTGAGTTTTTTTTTTCCTTGCTAATTATTTATTAATTAATTTTGGGCTAGTGTTGCCAAGTTGCTCCGATTATTGGGAGGAGTAATTATTACATATTGTAATAACTGGAGAAATCTCGCCCATACATTTTGAGTACACCGACGATCTGTAAGTACCTTTGCGTTAATTCATTGGCGTGTAACGTTGCATTCCCGCGTTGGTGGCCATTTGCAATCGCGTGAATATCACGTAGTTGATGAAGTATTATTGTTTATAAAGATTGGATTACAAGCATATAAATAGAATTGGTAGTGATCGAGTCCGGTGGATGATTTAATTTTAATCACGATTATTTAATATTATTTAAATAGCGAATATTTATTGTGCAGAAATATTTTTATTATTATTATTATTTTACGCCACGTGATTATCATCATATGCACCTGAGTCTCGATAGCTTGATATATATATATATATACGTATATATCTACATTACACAGCGCCGAGTTTAATAATTGGGGTTATGAATTGTCATTTATCTGAGTATTGTTTATGAATTATTATTGAGTGAATTTATAAATTATTAAT
This sequence comes from Microplitis demolitor, assembly GCF_026212275.2. NCBI lineage: Eukaryota > Metazoa > Arthropoda > Insecta > Hymenoptera > Braconidae > Microplitis > Microplitis demolitor. The sequence continues at coordinate 12,167,562 of NC_068550.1, read as the reverse complement.
AAGTTGAATTAGAAATTATTAGTTATTTATATATTTTTATGAAAGATTATTAATATAATTTATGGAATATTATCTATCTGAATTAATTATTAATAATAATTTGCGAATCGCTTACTAATAATATGCGTTAGAAATTATTAGTTAATGAGTACTATTTGCAAATCATCATTGGTTTGATTAAAATTATTAATTATTACTCAGCGGAGTATTGTTTAAAATAATTAGTATTACCGTATTAAGTATTCCGGAATTGAAGGATTGGTTATTATTTATGCGGATACTGGCTACGAAGTATGATTAATCTGCGTATTAAATATTATTAATTTGAGGTATTAATTATTGTTATTTTGAGTCCTCATCATGTTTATTTAATTTTTTTGAGTTGAGTTATAAACCCTTATTTTATTATTTGCGTTACTAATTATTTTACTATTGTTGTTCCTATGCGAGTGAATTAGTATATATTCCCCAATATATATATATATATTTTGTTCAACCCAGTTATGGTCTATACAATATTACCATTATTGGAAATAAGCTTATATGCGCATACCATTTTGTTATTATTTTGTTTGTAAGTGATTAATTATTATTTTGAACATTATTTATGTGAGTATGCGCTATATATTGACTGATTATTTTAATTAATTGATGGATAATTAAAGCAAATGGTAATCAACCCGGTATTTATTTAATTTTAGTATTTTAATTACTGCTATCTTTCTTGCTATCCTTTTTCCTAAATCTGAAATCGCTATCCTGTCATTTTATTTTATTTTCATTTTCATTTTCTCCGTTGTGTTATTTCGAGTTAATTTTGTTCGTGGGGCACACGAACTGGCGCCCAACTAGGTTTTCTAACCCAGCCTGAGCAGAGCAGCCAGTCCAGGGAGGTTCAAGACATCTCCAGGTGGGATATTTGGTTCTGGGTTTATTTTATTTTCAGTTTTCGACCAACGGAGAGCCATAACGGCTATTGAGCGCCAACCACACTCCGCCGTGGGACGCGCGAAATAGAGGAGAACGTTATACCACATTGAAAAAAATTTTTTTTTTGTAGTATTTTTGAGATTTCTCAAAATATACCGGTTCGAATCGGTATAAATTGTATTTAAAATCTAAGTTTGGTCGAGCCCTTTCGGATGGCACCAACCGAGATCAAATCGGTCGAGCCGTTCAAAAGTTATAAGAGGTTTACATACGGCCACACACACACACACACACACACACACACACACACACACACACACACACACACACACACACACACACACACATACATAAAGATATACGGACATCACTGGGGAAACATTCGGGGAGACTCCCTAGGACCTCCAAACGTCAACATCCGTTTAAAACTCGATTTTCTAAAAAAGGAGTAAAATTAATAACTTCCTGATTTTTCAGCGGGATGTTAAAAATGTTGTGTGAAGTACGCGATTAACTTTGAATTGAAGACTTGAACATAAAACGATAATAAAAATATTAGAGATCGGAAAGAGTATATCAAATAATAATAATTATTCAATTTTATTTATTTCAAACATACTTTCTATAAGTTAATGAATCTTAGATTTTTAATAATCATAAAATGGTATTTGACGCAGTTTATTGTAAATAATTCATTTGTGATTACTAATAATTATTAGTAATCGAAAATGAATTATAACTATAATGATATTGAAGTTGGCTTTAGATAAATGAATTATATGTCAATTATATTTTATTTATTGTTTTTAATTCAAGTAAGTCTTCATGAAAATTTTTTTATAATTTTTTCTAAAGTTTCCAGTTGGTAAGTGTTTATTTAAATTTATCAAAAAATTTTTTATTACTTTACTAATTCTGATTTTATCAATTTACATGAAAATTTAAATTTTACATTTAATGCGATAATAGTTTTTAATTACGAACTTCTGTTAATTTTCAGTTCAGTAAATTTAATTTTTTTTAAAGTATATTTTGAAATAAACATAGTATTTTATTATCGATAAATATTTAAAGTATAATTGAAAAAATTATTTAATATATATTCATCATAATGGATGTAGAATATATTTTGATAGATGGAATACTTACTCCTTTTAATGTTATAAAAATTAATGGTGATGAAGCATGTTTATTTTCTTCTTTATCTTTACTGGTTTACGGTAATGTATTAATGGCTAATAAAATGAGAAATATTATTGTTTCTCATGTCATTAACAACTGGGATAGATTTCAATCTTATACTGTTATGTCATCTGGCGAGAATTATGATTCAGTAGGTTGATACTTTACCGAAATGTCTAAACGAAACACATATGGATCTATTTGTGAAATCATGGCAGCCGCAGAGATATTTCCATATCGGTTTGAAGTGTATCAAGGTGATTGCATTATAGCTTCCGTTGGTGAAGCAATTCGAGGTGTAAAAAGGTTACGTTTTACGGGGCATGATAATAATGGTCACTACGATGTTTATCTTCCGGTGCTTGCATAAAAAATTACAGGTAATAACTATATAAGTGGAGGTAGTGTAAAACAAAATAGAGAAAATGTGTCATTTTCGGTGCATAAAAATCAAGAAAATGTGTCAATGAGTTTTTTATCGTATAAATTAATTCCTAACGTTGCTTCATCGTGTTTAAATTTAAATAGTGATAATTATGATAAACAAAGTGATGAAAATGTATCATTTTTAGTGCCTCAAACTCAAGAAAATATATTAGCGGAAGTTTTACTACCTCAATTAATTCCTAACGTTGAATTACAAAGTTCAAGTGAATCAGTTATTAATGATGTGAATCCCCTTCAATCAAATGGGAGAAAAAAAAGGAGGAAAAGAGTCAACTATACAATTAGAAAGAGACAATTTCGACAAGCCACTTTAAATTACACTCATCGTAATCCTGATGTACATAGAAAGGCGACAAAAAAATACGCTTCTAATAACCCTCATGTTAGTCGTGCAGCTACAACTAAGTACAACGAGAAACGATTACAAATTAAATTAATGTCTTGCCCTTTGAAAGCTTTATCTGGCCTTAGTTATGAACCGAGTATTGACTATCAAAATGATAAAATTGTAAATCTTGGGCATCGATTACCCTGTTCTTGGTGTCGTGCTTTGAAATGGAAGGATGAGGCTGAAGGAATGTGCTGTAGTGGTGGTAAAGTTCAGCTTCCTACTCTTCAACGCTACCCAGAGCCTTTACATAGTCTTTTAACTCATCAGCACCCAATCTCAGAACATTTTCTTTCTTCTCTTCGAAAGTATAATGAATGCTTTCAAATGACGTCTTTTGGATCAAAAGAGGTAAAGGAGGGTAGTTTTATGCCAACATTTAAAGTGCAGGGACAAGTCTACCATAGGATAGGAAGCCTTATGGTAGAAAATAATCAACAACCATCATTTCTCCAAATATACTTTGTTGGTGATGACAATCGTGAAAGAGAAATTCGTTGTGGGATCTGTCCTGGTATTAAGCCAGAGTTAATTCACCAACTTCAAAATTTGCTTCGTGAACACCATCAATACATTAAAGATTTTAAGGTTGCTATTGAATCAGTTCCTAAGAATCAGAAAGAGTTTCAGGTTATAATTAATGCTGATAAAAAGCCTCCGGGTGAACATCGAGGTCGTTTCAATGCTTAAATGGCTAAAGAAGTAGCAGTTATCATCGTTGGACAAAATTCTGAAAAGAGAAATATCATCCTGAACAGCAGAGACGATAAGTTAAAGCGAATCAGTGAAATCCATCGCGCGTATGATACTTTACAATATCCTCTGATGTTCTGTCGTGGAGAAGATGGCTATCACATTAATATTCCTAAGCGTGATGAAAAAACTAAGCGTCCTCTAAATAAGACCGTGTCAGCTTCTGAGTTTTACAGTTATAGAATAATGGAGCGTAATGGAGAAGAAAATCATTTACTTTTATTTCGCACTCTATTAAATCAATTTTTGGTTGATATGTATGCGAAAATTGAAACTAAACGACTTAATTGGATTCGTAACCATCAAACAAACTTACGAAGTGAAGAATACGTTCACCTTAAAGACGCTTTAACGAAAACCGACGGTCAGATAACAAAAATAGGTAAAATGGTTGTGCTGCTATCTTCTTTTACTGGTGGGCCACGATACATGCATGAACGAACTCAAGATGATTTGACTTATGTACGTCATTTCGGACGTCCAGACTCATTTATTACGTTCACTTGCAATCCAAAATGGAAAGAAATTGAAGAGCTTTTAGTTCAAGGCCAAAAATCTCACGATAGACATGACTTAATAGTAAGAATTTTTCACGTGAAAATTAAGCATATGATGAATCTTCTGACAAAAGGTTGCATTTTTGACAAAACGAAGTGTCATATGTATACTGTGTTAGAAGAAAAGCTGAGACCAGAATCTATTGATAAGGTAATTAGTGCTGAACTGCCTAATCAAGATCAAGATCAAGAACTATATGAAATAATAAAAACAAATATGATTCACGGTCCATGTGGTTCTTTTAATAGAAATTCTCCCTGTATGGTGGATGGTTCATGCACGAAAAAATATCCAAAACATTTTATAAAGGAAACCCAAACAGGAGAAGATGGATATCCTAAATATCGTCGGCGATCTCCTGAAGATGGTGGAGTAACAACAATAATAAATGGAATTAATATAGACAATCGATGGGTGGTACCGTATAAACCTGTCCTGTGTCGTACATTCAAAACTCATATAAATGTTGAAGTTTGCAACTCAGTGAAATCAATTAAATATATTTGTAAGTATATAAATAAGGGATCTGATCAAGCACCATTCACTGTTGCAGATCTTGATGAAGTGACAAAGTATGAAGCAGGACGATACATTAGCACTTCTGAGGCAGTTTGGCGAATACTGAGTTTTCCTATCCACGAGAGATTCCCTCCAGTTATGCATCTTGCTGTACATTTAGAAAATGGTCAACGAGTTTTTTTTAATGAAAATAATATACTCAATCAGATCAACAATTCCAAAACAACACTTATGGCTTTTTTTTAACTCTGTAAAGTGGACAATTTTGCGAAAAAATTATTATATTGTGAAGTTCCAGCTTATTATGTCTGGAGAAAACACCAGTTTCACAGAAGAAAACAAGGAAAAATTGTGCCAGGTTATTTAGGTATAAAAAAAGATCATGTTTTAGGCAGAGTGTATACTGTCCATCCTACCAATACTGAATGTTATTACCTCCGTCTTCTTTTGCATGAAGTTCGCGGTCCAGAGTCATTTACGGCTTTAAGAACTATAAAAGATGTAATCTATCCTACATTTCAAGAAGCTTGCAGAGTAATGGGATTGCTCGAAGACGATGCTCATTGGGATCAAACTTTAGCAGAAGTCTCAATTTCTGATTCATCTTACAAAATACGTGAATTGTTTGCTGTTATGTTAGTTTTTTGCCAAGTTGGAGATCCGATTAAATTATGGGATAAATATCGAGATAATTTCACGGACGATATTAAAAGACGAATGAGTAGGAATCGCGAAAACTCTGAGTTAGATGTTGATATTGTTTACAATCAATGTTTGATTAATCTTGAAGATATGGTCATTGCTATGTCAGGTAAGACTCTTTTACAATTTGGTCTCACTTCACCATCTCGAGAACAAGAATCTGGTATTATTAATCAACAATATTTAAATGAATTAGCTTACGACACTGATAAGTTAACCGAAGAAGTGATAAAAAGTGTTCCGATACTGAATAAAGAACAGAAAGGAGCATATGAATCTATATTGAATAGTGTCGTTTCTGATTCTGGACGATTGTTCTTCCTTGATGCTCCTGGTGGAACGGGAAAAACATTCTTGATTAATTTGTTGCTTGCGAAAATTAGAAGTGAAAAAAGTATTGGTATTGTTGTTGCTTCTTCAGGAATTGCGGCTACTTTAATTGACGGAGGCAAAACAGCTCACTCGACATTTAAATTACCTCTTGAAATGAATCATTCTGATAATATTCTATGCAATATTTCTAAGCAGAGTTATATGGCTCACGTTATCAGAGAAGCAAAACTGATAGTATGGGATGAATGCACTATGGCTCACAAAAATGCTATTGAAGCTCTCAACAGAACTCTTAAGGATATAAGAAATAGTGACCGAATAATGGGTGGAATAACTGTTGTTTTAGCTGGTGACTTCAGACAAACTTGACCTGTTGTACCACGAGGTACACGTGCAGATGAAGTCAAAGCCTGTCTCAAATCTTCAGTTTGATGGCCTCATGTTAACGTACTGTCTTTGAAAATTAATATGCGCGTTCATATACAACATGATTTGAGAGCAGAAGAATTTTCAAAGTTACTCATTGATATAGGGAATGGACAAATTTCAGAAGTTGACGGACGAATAAGTATTCCGGATAACCTAGGTGGTATTGTTGATGATTTAACTACATTAACTGATAAAATATACCCAGATATCAATAAAATTGGAGTTAATTGCTCTTTATGGCTAAAAGAAAGAGCTATTCTGACTCCAACGAATGATTCAGCGAATAGCATTAACAACTATCTTATAGAAAAGCTATCAACTAATCAAATGAAGTATAAATCTATTGATACAGTCGTAGAAGTTGATGATGCTGTCCATTATTCTGTCGAGTTCTCACATACACTCAACCCATCCGGAATACCATCTCATATTCTCAATCTTAAAATTGGAGCACCAATAATGTTACTGCGCAATTTGAATCCTCCAAAACTATGTAACGGTACCAGACTACAAGTGAAAAATTTACATAAAAATATTATTGAAGCTACAATTTTAACAGGTAAACATGAAGGAGAAGTCGTATTTATTCCAAGAATTCCTTTGGTTCCATCTGACTACCATTTCAACTTCAAACGTCTACAATTTCCTGTTAGGGTTTGCTATGCTATGACTATCAATAAAGCGCAGGGGCAGAGGTTAAAATTAGCTGGTGTAGATTTGAGACATGATTGTTTTTATCATGGTCAGTTTTACGTGGCATGCTCAAGGGTCAGTTCACCGGACAACTTGATTATTCTTCAACCAGAAAAAAAGACGAAAAACATTGTTTACAAGGAAATTTTAAGTTTGTAACTGTATAAAACTGTTAATTTTATTCATTGATAAGTATTGAGTGATTGTTATATTTTTGTTCATTATGAGAAATAAATTTTTGTAAAAAGTTAAAACTTAATTTTTTTTTTGTTGTGTATGCCTCCTGGGGATCCCGCAACGTTAAATAACGGGGACGCATTCCAATACACAGTACCTCATGGGTGATGCGGAAATCTGTGAATGACAAATGCATTGACTGGTACTATTTTTCCTGACTAAAAATTTTAAAAATTCACTTCATTTATCGATAAGAAAATATACATTTTGTATTTAATATAAGAAATAAAGATTAAAATTAATAGTGTGCCCAGCGAAGCGGGCGGGTGGCTGCTAGTATATATATATATAGACAATAGAATAACAGGGTCAACCCAGGTATAAAAAATGCGCGCAAACAATAGAAGGGTCCAAGCGGTTGCAGCTGCCGGTCGACCTTAAAGGTTAGACTCCGAGGTGCTCTAGGAAACTCGTTATAACTTCCGAAATATTTCGAATTTCTATCTGAAATTTTCACAGTATATTCTCAAGACATTGTACTTTCAAATTAAGTAAAAAAAAAATTTTCCGATTTTTTAAACCCAAGTTACCAGACTACTACGTTAACCGAAAATTTAATCTGGTAATACAAACTTAGTGAATTAAAAAAAAAAAAATTTTTAATACAAACATACCAATATTATTTAAATTGTCGATCGAATCATAAAATTGAGTGATATTTTCTACAATGCTATCAAGCTGATCAGAGTTGCTAGTTTTATGAGAAGTAGTACGTCTAAGTAAAGTATGCTCAGGTGAACTCGATGATGTTTCGTCATCGCTGTTATTAATAATATTTACGATAGGGCTATTGAAAGAAATCCATCCTCGTCGTTAGTCGATAAATTTAAACTATCTAATTCAAACTCTCGAGCTTCATCATACGTTTCTATTGGAAAATATAGGTTAAACGAGTGAAAAGATTATATTATTGGTAGCATGACGTAAAAAATAGAGTTGTTTAATAAAAACAGTGAGTTCGTTACTCAATACATTTGCATATTTATAATTTTAAATTAAGATATACAAATATGTAGCGTAACTATAATTATCGTTTTTGCTCAGTTACTAAGTATTTGTAATCACTTTACCGTATGGCCCAAAAATTCGAGTGTATTCGTAAGTTAACCAATTGTCTTTTGGATTTTCAGCTTTAATTATTTGCAAAATTGGGTTTTTTGTCTTCGGCCATTTAAAGGTTTTAGACTCTCTATCTAGCCAGGATCTATGAACGATGCCAGAACACTCGTTCCAAAATACTACGAAATACATCTCAATAATTTAATCATTCTGAATAAAAAAATATAAAAGAATCGTAACCAATCGTCAAATTTATTAAAGGCAAAAATCAAATTCTATCAGTCATTTTAGTTTCAAATATTCCTTCAAATTATTTAATAAATTGAAGGATTATTTAAAATTATTTCTATTTAATTTCAGAATTAAACTCGGAGCCAAATAAAAAGCATATAGTAAAATAAATAAATTAGTTGTTATGGGTAGACAAGTTTGGTATAGTATTGTTTAATAACTTGAATTTTGACTCATAAATAACAACAAAATATTTAATGAACAAAGTATACTATTAATATATCATTTAAAACAAATAAATTTCATGTTAAATCTTTAAGCTGAAATTTATTTAAAAAATCAACCATCAATTTATATAAATAATAAGAAGTTATTTACAAAAATATTTATAAAGAAATTCATACTTACAATTTTAATCAGGTGCTGAAAAATTATTATTAGGTGTACAAAAAAGTTCTACCCGTTTTTTGTCAAAAAAAAATATATTTAAAAATTTTAAATAAAATACAAATTTTAATCAAAATAACCACCATCAGCATCTACTACCCTTTGCCAACGCTCAGGCAACTGATGGATCCCACGGCGATAAAAGGCTTGATCTTTTGTCGAAATGAAATCATCTATTGTTTTTTGCATTTCGTTTTCATTTTGTAAGTGTTTGTCAGCCAAGTAATTTTGCAATGAACGGAATAGGTGAAAATCACACGGTGCAAGGTCTGGTGAATACGCCGGGTGCGGTAAAACTTCCCACTGTAAATCATTTATAGTGTGGTGGACGATTGAACTTCTATGAGGCCTGGCGTTATCATGCTGCAGTATCACTGGTCGAGGTTTTTGTCCCGCAAATCGTCTTTTACTGTTGATTTCATCTGCTAATTTTTTTAATTGACAACTGTAGCGTTCTCCAGTAACGGTTTCTCCTGGTTTGAGTAACTCATAATATAGCACGCCCCACTCATCCCACCAAATACAAAGCAATATTTTTTTCCCAAAAACATTACGTTTTGGTGTTGATGTCGTTGGTTGTCCTGGGTCTACCCAATGTTTTCGACGTTTAGGATTCTCATAGTAAACCCACTTTTCGTCCCCTGTTACAAGTTTCCACAAAAAACTTTTTTTTTTATGTCGTGAAAGCAACGACAGGCAGGTGTCAACTCGTCTCTCTCGTTGTTCTGGAGTTAATTCATGAGGTACCCATTTTCCTTCTTTTTGAATCTTACCTAAAGCATGTAATCTTTCAGAAATAGCTTGTTGAGTAACGTTTAACTTTTTCGCAAGTTCTTGTTGTGTTTGTGCAGAATCTTGATTCAGTAATTCTTCCAATTTCTCGTCACTGATTGTTGAAGGTCTTCCAGAGCGTGGTTTATCATTTAAATTAAAATCTCCGTTTGTGAATTTCCGAAACCATCTTCGACAAGTACTGTCATCAATAACACTGTCACCATAAGTTGCACAGATTATTCTTTGAGCTTCAGCAGCACTTTTTCCTTGATGAAATTCATATAAAAGACAATGGCGGATATGCTCATTACTTACTTCCATTTTTAACTTAATAAAAAAATATATATATCGAAGATTAATATATTAAAAGTTTAATGAATTTAAAGAGTACAAACAGCTGTGCATGTACATATACGTATTCATAGCTAACCTATAAATAGCTGTTAAATAACTCCATCTTTGAAAAACGGGTAGAACTTTTTTGTACACCTAATAATTTGTCTCACAATAACATGAGATTAAATTCGCTATTAACAATCTTTATGAAAATTAATATTATATGAAAACAATTAATAATAATATTTTTATTATGTTTTTTGTAATAAAATCTGTATTAATGCTGATACGCATTTGTTTCTGTTTATATATGTAGCGTTGCTACAGTAATTACGATCGATCAATTTCGGCAATCTACGGCGAAGATCGATTTTTCCATATTCCGTCTCTACCTCATTTGTAGAGACATTACACAATTACGAGATACACCTCTGAGCTGCAAACACGCATTCAAGCATTTTCATTTTGTATACTGTTACGATATTTTAATATCGCGGCAGTCTCGCATCAGGTCGGTGAGCAACAGAGGGCAGCACACGCTGCTCACACGTCTCATCCGACATTGTATTATAATTATTGTTTGTTTACATGTAAGATTTTATTTAATTATTGTGTTAATAATACGTTATTGATTTCTTAGGTATAAATTGTATTTGAAGCAGGAGATCTCACTGATTAATTAGAGTATATATTTGGATTTTTGTAGCGCTGGGAGAAATAGCTGCGCATTTCATTTATGTGCTCATGATTATTTTGAATTGGTTGGCACTAGCGCGTCAACGCAGCAGTTAGCATCAGTAAATTTATTTATTATAAATAAATCTCCTAGTTTAGTAAATAAATCATTGATTGATTTATCTTAAAATCATATTAATAATTAATTATGAAAGGGCAACTGGTCATTTAGCGTCGGGAACTGGGCAAATTACACGGCCAAAGTTATGTATTATGTTGGTGGTACTCTAAAGAAATAACATGCGACAGTTGTATATCTCCATTAGTCAAAGTGAGATATACGACAAAATGGCGCCGGTCTAGGTGCCGGCGTGAGATTCACGTGCTGCCATGGTCAGACGTGGGAAAGACTCTGTAAGAGTAGCGTGTGTGCTCTTTTACATTAAAATAATTATAAATTTGTCGCCATTTGGTATTTTGTGTAGATAATATACACCCATTGGCATTAGTTGAGCATTTGATAAATCGCGTAAAGGAAAATACATTTACCGTATTAGCGTGCAACCAAGGGAGTTGAATAATACGTAAACTGTAAGTACTTTTTGGCTAATACGTTGGCGTGTAATTTGGTTCCCGAGTTGGTGATCATTTGTATATAGCATAAGTGTAAGAGAGATAGTGAATTCTGAATATTAATAATTTGTCATAAGCATATGATGGAATGCGTAAATATTATACTCAGTAACTACGAATACAATCCGTGAAAATATTCCGCACTACTTTACCAAATATTGAGTGTGATAAATGTTTGGTTTTTTTTCATTATCATTTATTATTAATTTGAGTTATTATTTTTATAATTAAGTTTTGGTGCGTATTATTAGTTTATTATTTTACTTATCACGTGAGAGTGATACAAAGGTATACATATCACTCATAATTATTGTATCCAAGAGTGCTCTTTATCTGTATTATTTGAGTATAGGATAATATTATTTCGTGAATACCGTAAAATTCACCATTGGAAATTATTGGGAATTTGTACTGGAAATACTTCAAATTCTTATATGAGATTATTTTATTTAATATTTCCTAATTTACATTTGTTTATGTTCACGTGTGAGTGAGACTATTAATTATTAATAGCTATATGTTTTACAATACATTTATTGTTTATGCAATATTATTATTATTGGAATTATAATTTTATATGCGCATACTACTATTATTAATTTTCTTGTAAGTGATTTACTATTATTTTCGATATTATTTATGTGAGTATGCGATATATATTTGACTGATGATTTATTCATTAACTAATAATTGAAAACAAATGGTCATCAACCCGGTGGTATTTAATATTGTTATTTTATTACTGCTATCTTTTCTTGCTATCCTAATTCCTAAAATCTGAGATCGCTATCCTGTTATTCATTTTATTTTCATTTTTATTTTTCTGTTATTTCGTTTTTGTGGTATTTCGAGTTAATTTTGTTCGTGGGGCACACGAACTGGCGCCCAACTAGGTTGTCTAACCCAGCCTGAGCAGAGCAGCTAGTCCAGGGAGATTCAGGATATCTCCAGGTGGGACATTTATTTTGGTTTTATTTTATTTTTTTCAGTTTTTCAATCAACGGAGAGCCATAACGGCTACTGAGCGCCAACCACACTCCGCCGTGGGACGCGTAAAATAGTAGAGAACGTTATAATACTTTTCTTTTAATGTGTTAATTACGTCGGATAAATAAAACATTTATTAATCATTATTAGTTGGTTTAAATAATTTATTTTAATATAATTAAATTTTGCCCTTAACCACTAAATTGGTGACCCTAACGTGATCTTTTTTCAAAGAAAGCGTCGAACCCATGCGTTACACAGTTTGTAAAAATCTCGCGAGTTCTCGTGTCGTTTGCCGTAAATATTTTGTCACGTTGCCGATTAACCAGCGAGACCGTGATTTTCATTCGCAGTTATTTTTCTGTGAATTCATTTGTGATTTAATTCGTGTAGTAAATTTTTCTATTATTGTGCAGTTTTTTCATTTTTTATCACCCCTGGTGTATTTCTGGGCATCTTATGGACGTTATGCCGCATCAGTGTTGATTCGAGGGACCTTCAGTGCGAATCGAATAGTGATAAAAGTTTTCGGGAGCTGTGATAAAAAATTGTAATCAATTTTTTGTGAAGTGATGCGTATAATTTTCTTTCCGTTACCGGAAATACCATCGAGGATTAAGCCGATACACCGGCTGCACATTCCTGAGCCGTGCGTCATCGATAATCTATCGGTAGCACAGTACCGAATTAAAGACATTGTTGATGGGTGAGGTCAGATTCTGAAACTGAGAGTGATAAGAAAATTAAATAATTTTAAGTGCAGGTGATATTATTATTATTTGAAATTTTATTTTTATTTTCTATATTTCAAAATGTACGCATCCGCTGCAGAGGAAATCGCTGCTTTGCGTAAGCAACTTGCACTATTGGCTGCCGAGTATAGCGAAATGCTTACTCAAGAGCAACTTCCAAACACACGATCCAGAGCACACCGATACCATCGTCCTCGGAAGGTTGAAAAATTTGACTATTGCTGGTATCACTTCAAGCATGGTAAAAATGCCCGATCATGCACTCCCGGTTGTAAAGGGCAGGGAAACTTAAACGAGAATCAGTAGAGGTGGCTAATGATTCTCAATAGATTTCTTGCCGCCTGCTTATACGAGACCGAACTACAGGAACGGAATATCTTGTCGATTCCGGCTCCGATTTGTCCGTCTTTCCACGTAGCTAGCTGAAATCAATCAGTACACCTATAGGTTACCAATTGTATGCCGCACACCGCTCGATAATTCAACCCTATGGTTTGAAATCGCTTACATAAAACCTTGGACTTCGCCGTGATTTCTCGTGGAATTTTATCATTGTTGACGTCACTAAACCGATCATAGGTGTAGACTTCTTAAGTCATTATGACTTACTAGCCGACCTAAAACGGAAGTGCCTTCGTGATGGCATCACTGGTCTACTGACACCCGGAAATTCTCACACTTAGGGATGGGCAAATGAAAAAAATATATCGATATATATCGTATCGATATTTTTAAACAATATCGTTATCGGCAGAGTAAAAAATATCGATATTTCGATATATCGATATTTTTACCTCAAGGCGCGATTACTGGCAAAATTGTTGGAATATTCGAACATAAAAAAGAATAACACATATATAATCGTTTTTCTTATTTTTCAAATATGTATTTGACAATTTTAAGTATTATCACAATACATATATGACCATTTCAATTATTATAAAAATACATATTTAGCAATTTTAATCATTATTAAATTACATACTTGGGAAATTTGATTATCATAAAAATACATATATAACAATTTCAATTACTATAAAAATACAGAATTGGCAATTTTCATTATTATCACAATACATATATGACAATTTTAGTTATTATAAAAATACATACATATTTGGCAATTTTAATTATTATTAAAATACATTTTTGGTAGATTTATATTATATATTATTAATACTTATGTATATTAAGTTGTTTCAAAAAAATCGACTAAGGTTTTTTTTCGAATGGCCGTGGAATTCTGTCAGACAATATCAATATAAAGTTTCTGTTGAAATATGAGCTCTTAATATTGATATTTAGAGGTCGCGAATCATAATTTTCTATTTTCCATTTAAATAACATGGGAAAAAAAACATTTTAAGCTTAGAATTTTATACCTTGGCAATGGCTGATTGTACAGATGAGCTAAGGATATAATCCTTTAGGGAATGAAACGCTGTACAAAAAAAGTCTCTTATCATTTTTTGATAAATTTGTCTGTTAAAAAGTTATTGGAGCTTGAAGTCAAATTTATAGTGAATGTCGAGATCTTATTACTTTTTGAGTGAAACTATCAGACTTATCACAAAATGCCATCAAATCATTATTGTAGAGAATTTTATTCTGTACAAATTATTTTCAATAAACTCTTTGAAAATTCCGCATAACTTTCTAGTTATTTCAATTTCAATATTAAGCTCTGAAAAAAAAAAATAGTGTTCTGATCGATTTTAAGAGCTCAACATTAAAATGGAAATAACTAAAAATTTATGAGAAATTTGAGAAAACTTTATTCGAGATAATTTGTCGGGAATCAAATTTTCTTCAAAAAAGATTTTATGACATTCCGTGATAAATCTGATAGTTTCACCGAAAATTTAAAAAGAACTCGAAATTTACTATAAATTCGATTTCAAGCTCCAATAACTTTTTTACAGACAGATTTATCAAAAAATGATTAGAGACTTTTTTGTAGAGCGTTCGATTCTCTACAAAAATTTATCCTCCGCTTATCTGTAGAATGAGCCATTTCCGAGGCATAAAATTCCAAGCTTAAAATTTTTTTTTCCCATGTTATTTAAATGGAAAGTAGAAAATTATGATTTGCGACCTCTAAATATCAATATTAAGAGCTCATATTTTAACAGAAACTTTATATTGATATCCTCTGACAGAATTCCACGGCCATTCGAAAAAAAAACCTTAGTCGATTTTTTTGACACAACCTGATATATATATATATATATATATATATATATATATATATATATATATATATATATATATATATATATATATATATTTGAAAATTAAAATACATATTTGGCAATTTTCATTATTATCAAATATATTGTTGATAGATTTATGTACTATTAAATACGTATTTAAGTACTGATTATCATTATTCTTGGTTTGAAATAGTTGAAAAGTCAACAATTTAAGCCAAAGTATCTTATTGAAATCCTAATCGAACCAGTATTCATCAGAGATAGACATTAGCAGTACTCTTTCTTTAATATGCTCCCCGGTTCATCTACTTTTGTTGACGGGCACAGCCAAATTTACAGCCCAAGCAAGCCTTTCGGATGATACTGAGGATGCTGGACATATCAAATATTTTAAAGCGATTTCAGATAAAACCGGGGTGAAATGTCGGCAATTTACCCAAAACTCTATTGGGTCTGATTTCCTGTCCAGATGTGGTTGGTCCGAATATTGCTTCAGCTCATTAGGGACAGAACCAGAGCTTGGTATTTCTGCTTTGATCATTCTGAGATTAATCAATTTCTCATGCCTACATCAAATTGATATCTTACCAGTTTCTGGTGTTGCTTGAACTGGTCGTGGGTCTTGGGAACGCTGGCCTCTTCCCCGGTGTCCTGATCTAATGTCATTGCTGATTTTTGTTATTGAATTTGAGACAGCTATTGGAGGCTTAAAATTCTGACGCTTAAACCGAGGATCCAATATTATTGCAGCTGAGAGAAAGGTGTTTTTTCCAAAGGGCACGAGTTTTTCATCAGTTTTCTTCAGTAATGCTTTTCTTACAGTTTCCCCTAGATCGGTTGATAGAGTTGACTGGTTACTTGACGCAATAAACTCCAGATGGGAATCGCTAAACTAGAAGTTACATACTTCTCCCCACTTATCAGTAGCTTCTTTGGAAGGACGGAGAAGTGTAATAAGGTCTTTTAGTAGATGAAGCTGCGAATATGCAACCATATCAGGAGTATGATTATTACATTGACTTTTTGTGGCTAATATTTTAGCTACAAGTGCAGACAGCTTAAAAAAAACGTTCCAGCATGCCTAAGCATGAGTTCAATTGAGTGCAGACTACTTGCATCAATGTCAGCACTTCACCCTCTTTTTTTCCTGATTCTTCTTGTTCAGCTCGTAATTGGTCAGAGGCGTTTTCGGACTGTTTGAAAAACGTCACAATACTTCTGACGTCATCGCAAAGATTAGAGAAAGTAGGAATACCTTTCAATACTGCATCAACTATGAGGTTCAAGCGTGTGCGCGTGTGTGTGTGTGTGTGTGTGTGTGTGTGTGTGTGTGTGTGTGTGTGTGTGTGTGTGTGTGTGTGTGTGTGCGTGTGTGTGCGTGTGTGTGTGCGTGTGTGTGCGTGTGTGTGTGTGTGTGTGTGTGTGTGTGTGTGTGTGTGTGTGTGTGTGTGTGTGTGTGTGTGATAGAAAATAATTCCAGGGGAATTTTTTATCAATAATTTTGAAATAATTAGATCCAGGGGATCTGGCAAGTTGCCTATTTTGTTTAGTATAAAGTCCGGGGGACTAAATTTTATTTAAGCTCCAGGGGATCAGGCCAGTGGCAAACTAAATATTGTAATTTATAAAGTCCAGGGGACTAAGTAATTAATGTGATAAAGTCCGGTGGACTCCGTAGTAATGAAATAATTATAAGTAAAGTGAAACCCGGTGGGGTAAAATTGGTTGTGATAAATAAAATTGTTAATTATATTAATTAAAGTATTGTGTAATAAATTTAATTCCTCATCCTATCTCACTTATAAAATTCAACGACCCTGAAATTTTCTAAAATTAACAACTCCGGTTCTGGAAGGCCGAGTCTTATCTTCCAGTGGCGCACTTATTAAAATCAATAAATAAAGGGGCCAAATTTGACAAGGTTGAAAATTACCCTGTTATAATGGATACAAATAACAATAAATATTTTACGTGGAACGTTGCACAATTAAAAGAAGATAACCCAACTATTTATTTACCTGTTTAATAACTTTCATTTTTTTCAACAATAACATTCGTTACGAAATGGTTAGGACATGATTTCCAAAACCAAAAATTTACTATAGTCTTTTCCCAAAGGGCCCGACGTTTTTCATCATTGGAAAAAGTGGAAGTTGCTTTTCCTCTACAAAAAGAAATAAAACACTTAACTATATTCTGTATAAATTTTAATTTTTCTGATATCGAATATATACGATAATCATGCGACACTTGTAGCTATTCCAAAACACATATGTATCTGACAAACATACTGTATATTTATTATGGTTCGACATCTATATTATTTATCGAAAACATCATATAATTGATTGCAAATTTTTAAATTTATTCGGGTTTTTTTTTTTTTAAATCACTCTACAACAAATTTTTTTTTTTAAATTTGACATTTCAAAATTTGCGCTCTACCGAATTCGCGGTTATGCTGTTTTCAAGCGGAGGAGTTTGGCAAAACGCACAGAGACAGCACTAAAACCAAAACTCGCGCGCTTTAATGCCGATAAACTGAGCTCGATCTAGTAATTAATATATAAAAATAACTAGAATGTAACAATACTAAGTGGATTCTACTTATTATTGAAAAATATAATAAATTTAAAAAAAAAATATCTAATTCGATATTCAAAAATAAATATCGAATATCGATTATCCGAGATAGTAGTTAGTTACTCAGCGTCAAACGAAAAAACATTCAACGGTGCATCACATTCGAACGTCACCTGGTCAGCCAGTTTCGTGTAAAGCAAGACGCCTGGCTCCAGATAAATTGAAAATTGCACAAGCCGAGTTCCGAAAAATGATTGAGGAAGGTATATGCAGACCATCCAATAGCGCCTGGGCTTCACCACTTCATTTAGCACAGAAGAAGTCTGGAGAATAGAGGCCGTGCGGTGATTACCGACCACTCAACGTGTGAACCTTAATCGATAAATACTCGCTGCGTTATCTTGACGACTTTGCAGTATTTTTAACATGGTAAAAATATATTCTCAGTCGTCGATTTTGCAAAAGAATTTTTGCAAATACCCGTTGCACCGGAAGACGTGCCGAAAACGGCGATCATTTCACCGTTCAGACTGTTCAAGTTACGATTTATGACGTTTGGGCTTAAAAACGCGGCTCAAACATTTCAAAGATTCATCGACGAGGTCACTCGTGACCTCGATTTCGTCTTTCCATATGTTGACGATATTTTAATCGAATCTAACGACGAGAAGCAACACATGGAGCATCTAAAAATTTTATTCGAGCGTCTCCGTGAATACGGACTGGTTATTAATGTACCAAAATGCCAGTTTGGTCAACCAGAAGTAAAATTTCTCGGCCATGTCATGACTAAAGATGGAATTAAGCCGTTACCGGAAAAAGTCGAGGCTATTGTCAATTTCGAGCCTCCTACCACCGTAAAGGCTCTTCGTTGATTTCTTGGCACAGTGAATTTCTACAGAAAGTTCACCAAGAACGCTGCAGAAATTCAAGCACCGCTTAATAAAATTTTGAAAGGACCCGAAGTCAAAGGCTCTCATCCAGTCAAGTGGACTTCTGAACTTCACGAGTCTTTTAAGTCAGCTAAACGAGCTCTCGCGGATGCTACATTGTTGATTCACCACAAAATCGATACTGACTGGGCAATATTAACCGACGCATCCGAAATCGGTATTGGAGCAGTTTTACAACAAAAAGTGGATGACAACTGGCAACCACTGGCATTTTTCAGTCGAAAAGTGCCCCCGTCGATTCAAAAATCGTCGACGTACGACCGCGAATTGAACGCCATCTACGAGGCTTTTAAATACTTTCGACACATATTCGAAGGCCGGCATGTTACGATTTACACTGACCACAAGCCGCTTCAGCACGCTTACAAACAGCGCACCGAAAGAGCATCGCCTCGGCAATTTCGTCGACTCGACGTCATCGGTCAATTCACCACCGATATTCGGCATGTGTCGGGTAACGACAATATTGTCGCTGACACATTGTCACGTGTCGAAGCATTATCTATTGCTATCACGTCGCAAGAACTTGCCAAAGCTCAACAAACCGACGACGAACTTCAGCAGTTGTTACGTCAGACAACTGCTTTGAATTTAAAAACAATTCAACTCGATAATGGACCTGCACTGTATTCTGACACTGCGTCAGGTACAGTGCGTCCATACGTTCCAGGACCACTGAGGAAGAAAGTGTCCGACTCGCTACACACGCTCGCTCACCCTAGAATTAAAGGATCGCTGAAAATTGTCTCCAAACGATACGTCTGGCCGTCAATTAATAAAGATTACCGTGAATGGGCGAAATCTTGCATCGATTGCCAGAAAAATAAAATCCAGAGACACGTGTCATCGCCGATCACCAGTTTTCAACCTCCAACTGAACGATTCGAGCACATACATATCGATCTAGTGTCTTTAAAATCGTCAAAAGGCTTTAATCAATGCCTAACGATCATTGCCCGATTCACAAGGTTTCCTGAGGCTGTCCCGTTATCAAATGGAACTGCAGAGACGGTAGCACATGCACTATCGCTGCATTGGATTTCTCGCCACAGAGTACCTAAACGCATTACCTCGGACCAAGGTTCGCAATTCGAATCGTCATTATTTCAGTCGTTACTAAAAATGTATGGAATAAAATACCTACATACTACACCGTATCATTCGCAAGCCAAGGGTCTCGTCGAACGTTTACATCGTCAGCTAAAGGCAGCACTTTTGTATCATCGAGAGTTATAGTATGACGCATTACCAGCCGTTTTGCTCGGCTTACGCGCTGTTTGGAAAGACGACATCCAGACGACTCCGGCTGAATTAGTATACGGTGAGCCTATACGATTACCCGGTGAGTTACTATCTCCCACTGATAAAACTACGCCTCATAACATCTTCAATACTCTAAAACGTCATTTCAACTCATTGGCACCAACCGAAATGTCGCGTCATGGCAAGCATTCTGTTTTCTGTTTCAGGAACCTTAGTACTTGCAGTCGTGTAATGGTACGTAATGACCAGGTTGGGCCATCTTTCACAGCGCCATACGAAGTTCCATATCGTGTAATAACTTGACACGATAAATACTTCATCGTCGATTTTTGTGGACGACAAATCGCTATTTTGGTGGACAGATTGAAGCCGGGTTACGAGGTGAATCCAATCGACACGACGATGACGATAGCAAACTCCCCGCCAAATAACACAGCAACCGACACCCAAAAACGCCGAGTCCGGTTTAATATTTAAAAATTTACACGATTTAATTTTTTTTGTACTTAAAAGTTTTTTTTTACAAAGTAAAAATTCACCACTGTATTATACTCATTCATTGGCTTCTTTATTTATTTATATCATTTGTAAATATTCCATTACTTTAATTATCTTTATTTATCATTATTAGTTGGGTTTAATAAGTTATTTTAATATAATTAAATTTTATCCTTAACCACTAAATATATACTTAACCTTACTTCGCTTTGCTTATGATTGAATATATATCTACATATATATTTATATATTTATATATAAATATTGCAACTTTGGCGCGAAATTGAAATTAAAGTTCATAATTATTTCAAACTGGAGAAAATAATGAATATTAATGAAAAGTAACCACATTTTTTTTAACAACAAATTTTATTTCTTGAGCAGAATAATATGCAAATTTACAGAGTGTTATAAGTCAGTACGTGAGTGGATTAATGGTAGAAAACAATAAACTTTTTTAAAAGGAATGCAAACTGCTTCAATTTTGACATCTTCAGCAGCAAAAAGTGTTGGTTTAGACCATGTATTTCCAACGTATATATTCAAGTCAAGTGAGCTAATAGGGTAATTCGGAAAGCCGATTGGATTCAACAGCTTTACTCCTCTTATAATTATTTTTTGGTTTTTCAGATAAATATTTTCCACTCGAATAAGATTATTATCCTTTAAATAACAAAATTTATCACCTTGACGGTTTAATGACAAAACAAAATTTTGATACTGTATTTTATTATAGGAAGGAAAATTTAATTGTTTTGTAATTTCTATATTATAATCTATCACAATTGGTTGATTACAAAATTGAAGTTTTGATTGAATGCTGCATGTATTGTGTTCCACAATTCTTTTGTATAACTGCTGCAAAGGTTGGCCTGTTTTTTTTAGTTTCTTTCTTAGAATAAATACATAGCTCTTAAAGGAAAAAGCACTAGAAGAGTCGAGGTATTCAAACTTCAAGAAGTTATCAGCTAAATGATTTAAATTATGAAAATTGTAAACTAACATTTTTTTTCCACATAGTGTTTTACAGTTTTTCACAAAGTATCTTGCATAGTCATCATTACTTATACAATCTTCTTCATGACATAAGATCCTAATAGCACAGTGTAAAGTAATAAAGTGAGAAAGATAAATGTTTGGCAAATAATTTTTTGAAACAACTGGACCTGTGTACAATGAGAATTGTCGAAACTCTGTTGCCTTAAATCGATCAACATATTTTAATTTACGAGGTTTCCTCGCAAATTCTTGCAGAATCCATTTTGCAATCGTTTCTAATAGCCCAGAAATTTCATCAACTTGTTTAGCTGACCACTTATGTTTATGAAGCCCATTTACAAAAGTTGTTAAAATTTTTTTCGTAACTCCGAGACAGCAGTTATGCATATAATAGATTTGGAATTGTGACACCACACTTACACCGGCTTTTTTAAAAGGTGACTGCCCAGTATGATGGTCTTCGTCAATACAATCGATAAACTTTTGATCGGTCTGCAAAGGTGCATCTAAATTTAAAAATAGCATACGATGATCGTCATAATCGCCTTCTTCTCTGCATTTTCCACATCCAAAATATCCCATGTGTGATTTAGTAGAAGTCACAAAGGATTTTACTGGACTGTCACAGATAACTGCTCTTATTATCACTTTAAAATCTCGATCTTGGTAATTAATGCCATCAGTATTCAGTTCTCTGTATTCATCTAGAAATTCTTCCAAATATAATGCACAGCTTTTAGGTTTTTCATATCCATGATACATCCCAATTACAAATGGCTGAGAAACTTTGGGATGAATTCGCCCAAGAATGGGATAAAGTTGACTCGTCGAACTTTTGGCAATCGGAAGCCCATCGATATTAATATTAATGGCAATGAAGTTTGGTAGAGAATAATAATCAATAATTCTCAATTGATCAGTCAAGACATTTTTTAGCCCGTAATGAAAATATTGACCAAGAGAAACTTCACGAATTACTATCGGTGTTTCCGGTGTACCAAGTAAGGTTCGAGAATCAAGAGGTAGATCACTGATTTCTTCTTGATTCGATGTTTTTAAAATTTTTAGAAGTTTATTCGCTGCTTCGCATGATATATTGAAATCAGTCACCCACTGAGCTAGTTTCGATGATAAACTTCTTTCATTGATAGCTACCAAATCATTCTTTTGTAATTGATAACAGATTGATAATATACGTGAGTCAGAAATGCCACTAGTTTACTGTCAGAACTGTCATTACTTGTTTCATTTTCATTAAGTTTTTCGCTATCAATATTGTCTGTATTAATATTTCTTTCATCATCAACATCATCTAATTCATCAGAAGATGTATTATTACTCACAAAGCATGAATTATTTTCTACTGTTTCACTTTTATCACTAGATACATTTTCAAAATTATGTAATTTATTTAAAAAACCACGTATTCGTTTATTTTTTTGACCTTTACATAAATTTTAAAAATTTTTTCTTTTCGGCATTTTGCGATTGTATTTATAATAACTAATTATATGTAATTTCTTCAGAGCAGAATCAAAAAATAATGTTAATAATCATGGGTACTTATAGGTTACAATGACATTAGCTGACGAAAGTTGAGGTTATAATAGTCTGATAAGAAAGTTATTTTTTTGATGTTCTACAGACATCCATAAATAATAATCATTTTGCTAACTTTCAGATTTCTTTTAAATGACCTCAACATTAAGTTATAAAAACGATGAAATTTTTCTGAGCTCTTAAAGATAACATTTCTTGGATAACATTACTTCATCTTTATGATATTGATGCCGGACGGGATAACTTGGATATTATCAAACTAAACATTTTTAAATTTTACTGGATATTTTAATTTTAAATTACACGTGGTTCAATTTTAATTCTGTAATTTGGATATTATCAAACTGAACATTTTTAGATTTTACTTAATATTTTAATTTTACCTGGTTTTCCTATATGAATACATGATGAAGTATTTATTCTAGTTTAATTTATACTAACACGTTTCTTTTTCTCTTTCTTCATTTTATTTTATTTTTAATTTTCTTGATATTTAAAGTAAACTTGAATTTATTTAATTTTATATTTTATTGTTCTACTTTACTATTACATTATCGTTTATGTTAGATTGTTAAATTTTTGTTGTTTTACAATAATTTTTAATTTATTTTTTTTTCCAGACATTCGATTCATTTATCTAGAATCCGTGAATTGTTTTTCGATACTATTTTCGATTTTCTCAAACATTGAAACATATTTAAAACTCATTATAACGATACTATTTACTTAGGTCATACTTTTAGAGTGCAGTTCGGCGATAAGAAATGCGTCAGCTACCACTCTGACCTTAGTAAGGCTTAAGAAAAAATTTTATCTAAAGTAATATTCAAATCGAGTTAGTGAGAGAGGGCGCTACTGTGCCAATGTTGACTTCGGCTCCGTAATAATAGTGATCTAAAAATAAAAATAAGTGCATTTACTCAGTGGAAAAGACAAAAGTGAAGACATAAACAATTCTCTAACATCATACTTTGTGGACAACTTTTAATATTGAGTGAAAACTATATAATCAGTGGAAAATACTCGACTGTGAACTGTGTGTGAACTATTTGTATTGCGTGCTTTTATAGATATTTTATACATATAAAGTATAAGACTAACAAAAGCGGAAGTAAATTGTGATCTTTCATGATTCCTGCAATCGTTTTTAAAAACAATAGTGATACAAATAACCAAACTTTTTCAAGATGACTTGCAATTAGTGAGTGACACAGCTGGACAAGGACAATAGCGACATCTGTGGAAAGATACCCGTAGCACTAACAGAAGTCCGAATTATCTTCGATCTACGATCGATCCGTCAAACGAGCGGCACAATTGTACATAGACACTAGCGACATCTGTGAGAAATTACCCGTATCACTATTGCAAGCACGAACAGTCCTAGATCTGCGATTGATCCTTTAATGAAATTGTTATCTTAAGCAGGTCGGTACAGGAACTCAAGAGGGCGCTAGCAGTAACAAAAGAACTACTTTATTTACTATGGAGGAAATTATGCAGGAGCTTCGAAAAATTCGAAGAGATTTAGATGATCAGAAAACCGCAATAGAAAAAAGTGGAGAAAAAGTGACGGAAAAAGTTACGCAAAACATAAACTGCATATTAGAAGATAAGCTCAAGATATTCAACGAAAAATACGAACATTTAAAGGAAAACTGTGAAAATCAAGAAAAACGACTATATTCTCTAGAAAAACAGGCAAGAAAAAACAACATCGTCTTTTTCGGAATAAAAGACACCGAAACATCATATTATCACCTTGAAAGTCTCATAGTAAACTTTATCAAAGAACATTTCTCTTTAGAACTGGATCGCAGGGATATTCAAGGAGTTAGAAGAATAGGCAGGAAAGGGAAAAGACCTCGACCAATTATTGTCACTTTTTGTACTCTCGGCACGAAAATTAATTTGTTTAAAAACAGAAATGCACTCAAAAATACCGGCTACTACATAACAGAAGATTTCCCGCAAAATATTCTAGAAAAGAGGAAAGAGCTTCAAGAACAAGCAAGAATCGGAAGGGAAAAGGGAAACCTTGTAAAAATAAAATACGACAAACTTGTTATAAGTGG
The DNA here is from genome assembly GCF_026212275.2 of Microplitis demolitor. Lineage (NCBI taxonomy): Eukaryota > Metazoa > Arthropoda > Insecta > Hymenoptera > Braconidae > Microplitis > Microplitis demolitor. The sequence goes on along the minus strand of NC_068550.1, from coordinate 12,142,353 downwards.
AAAAAACAAAGCAACTGGAAATAACAAATGAATGCTTTCAACTTCGCCTGAAAACAAAATCACAAAAGGAATTGAAACAAAAACACAGGCAAACAAGATAAATAAATCACAAACACAAATAAGAAGAACCTCAAGCCTATCGGAAGGCATTTTAAAACCGGGCATGCTGAATTACCTGATTAACAGAAACACAAACAACTCATCAGATACACACCAAAATAACAACGTTAATATATAGCAATCATCGCCCCCCTCTCGCAACTTCAACATACAACAACCACTATCAGAAAACTAAACACATCTTCCAAGCCGGCTGGTCACCGTGGAAGATCATGACCACAACCCTCCGAACAACCCTCCAAACAACCCTACAAAAAACGAAACCCCACAAAAAGGATTATACATTCTGACATATAACGTTAAAACACTTTCATCATATGAACGATTAATAGAGCTAAATGAAGCTTTCAGAGAAATCAAATACGACGTTTTAGGTTTAGCTGAAACAAGTATTGGGAACAAAATCGAAGAACATGAAAACTTCATATTTTGCTACACAGGCCACACACCTGGAAGACATGGTATAGGCTTTATAGTTAAACACTATCTTAAAAATAATATAGAAAGCTACCTCGGCATTTCTGAAAGAGTAGGCATACTGAACCTAAAATTTGAGCATAATAGTTAATTCATTATCCAAGTCTACGCCCCTACTGTACAAGCAAGCGATAATGAAATCGATAACTTTTATGCGACAGTAAATAGGGCAATAGGATTAGCGCATAAAGACTTCATATTGATGGGCGACCTAAAGGCTAAAATAGGAATAACTAAAAAAGAGGAGCATTTAATCATGAAAGCGCATGGATATGGAATTAGAAACGAGAGAGGCCAAAGATTAATCGATTACGCCAGTGAAAATAATCTGTCAATTTTGAACACTTTCTTCAAAAAAAAAACAAAAAATAAGTGTACCTGGCGATCACCGGATGGAGCCAACAAAAACGAAATTGACTTTGTGCTGTCAAATCGACCATGTATGTTCGAAAACATAGAAGTACTAAACACTAACTACCCTTCGGATCACAGGCCAGTAAGAGCTACAATATCATATAATATCCATTTCAAAAAAAGTAGAACAAAGTTTACTAACTGTAAACATAGCATAATAACAACTGAGGAAGAAATCACCAAGTTCAAAGAATACTTAATCTCTTACATATCGAAAGACCAAATGTTCGCTGAGAGTAGTATCCCAGTACAAAAATATTACGATAACTTAATCAGAATCATCACCTCGAGTTTGCAAAACGCCCGAACAGCACAAAATCCAAAGAAAACCCACAAAATATTCTCAGAACGTACACTCTTTAAAAGAAGACAAGACCTGTAAAAAAGTTCAAATAAAACTAGAGCAATAAGAAACGAGATCTCGGCGCTTTACAAGCTTGTCAACAAATACATAAAAAAAGACTACACCAACTACAGATATAAAACGATTGAAAAACACCTCCTCCGAACTGGAAGCACAAAAAAGGCATATAAAGAGCTGAAGCCAAATAAAACTTGATTAAAAGAGTTAAAACGAGGTGAAACAACCAAAAACAAACGCTGCGACATCATCAGCATAGCAACCGAGTTCTACAGAGATCTCTACAGCACAAAGGATTCAGAAGACACTAGCCACGAGAACAATAATAACAGTAGCGACGGCAAAGTACCACAAAGACCCCAAATTGCAGAAAATGACGTCATTGAGGCATTGAACAAACAAAAACTAGACAAAAGCCCGGGCTCGGACAACCTAGCAAATGAGACTCTAAAGATAGCTGCCCCAGTACTAGCTACACCCTTGACAAATTTATTCAACTCTATCCTCGAATCTGGTGAAACACTCACGCAATGGTCTGAGTCTAACATAATTCTATTATATAAAAAATGCGACCCGAATGACATTGGGAACTATAGACCAATAAGTCTGCTGGCGAGTACATTCAAGCTATTTTCTACAATCCTGACCAAAAAAATCACCTCCACGATAGAAACAAGACAACCCATTGAACAGGCAGGATTCAGAAAAGGCTTCTCTACCATCGACCACATCCACACACTCGAACTGCTCATAGACAAATATCAAGAGGGATGTAGACCACTTTACTTGGCATACATCGATTACAAAAAAGCGTTCGATTCTGTGTCTCATAACTATATCTGGGAAACTCTACCCTCGCGGTTTTGGAAATACCGAAATAATACTGGAATTGTACGGTATAAATATCGCATAAATATGGTATTACTCGAGTTATTTTGGCCAGTTTTTTTGCCGTATTATTACCGAAAATTTACGAAATAAATTCAGAATATTTACGGCAATAAATCAGAAAAAATACGGTATTTTCACAGAATTAAAACAGTAATTATACAGCATATTTATAGTACATTTTCGGCATTTTTGCAGCATCAAACCGTTCTACCCGCCCTCGCGGTTCTGCAAATGCCGCAAAGTTCCGGCATATATACGGTATATTTATGGTGTTTTTACGGCACTATTACAGTAAAAAACCGATAAGAAAGATCCCTATAATTGTGTTACCGGCAAAATACCAAAATTATGCTGCTTATATTTTTTTCTCAATATTATAAATTGTCATTATTTTTACTGAGGTGAATGAATCAATTGCGTTATTGTTATTATTATTATCATTATTTTTATTATAGTAATTTAGTGTTTTACATGATTTGTTTTATATTAATTTTTTTATATTATGAATTAAAAGGTTCGTCAGGATTGTTTGGATCGAGTTCATTAGTTCCTTTTCTCGAGGAGCGATCATTTTTTAAAATATTGCCGATCCACAGCTTCATATTCAAAGCAGCGTTATTGCCTTTTGTGTTGTCTAATTTTTTTATTTTTTGCATAGCTAAACATAAATCTGAAAGAAAAAAAAATTCATCTTGATTAATTTTCAATAGTAACTATTTTTTATAGAAATCGTAATAATTTTAGTAAAAGTGAGGGCTCCTTATTATTCACATTTGTCTGCTGAAGTTACATTAAATTTTTTATTTTTTGATAATTTTAGAGTTATCTATATTTCCAAATTGGAAAGGCTCAACTTTTAATACCTTCAAATATATTCAGCAGAGATATAAATAAATAACTAGTAGATATCATGTTCGTGCAAGTAAACTATTATAAAATTCTGATCTTCAGCTTCCAATAATCACAGTAATTTAAATTTATTCCTGTTATTTTTTTCAAGTTATCCTTAATCTTTCTTATGTTCATGAATGTAAAACGTACTATTTATGAAATAAAATTTATTTTACCAAAAACTTTAACCTTTTACGGTGGTTCAAAATTTTAACAAATAAAATTTTCATATGAAACTAAATAAATTTTCAAACAATTGATTAAAAAGATGTATTTTAACAATTCGAATTGAGACTTTAGCTTAAATTATAATCGTTCTTATAATTTATAAGTCGAAGCTTTTAAATATTTGAAATCCTTTTTCAATCAAAGAGTTCATGAATAACAGGTTATTTTATGAACTTAAAATGCAACTATTATTATGATATTATCTTTGTTCTACATAGATTGTATATGAATCGACCAAAAAATATATTAAGTGTTTCAACTTACTAATTATTTGTAAAACATCGGACTCTTGTATAACTTCGTGGTCTGGACGTTTTTTATTCGGTCGTAAAATTAATTTTTCACGACGTTCAATCGGCCATACACTTAAAATAATTCTTCGGGCTCGGGTGGAAATCCTAGGGGCATTACATGCATTTGCGCAATCTGTATAATTCGTCTTGAATCCGGGCATTATTTCAACCTAATATAAAATTAAGGAGATTTATCATTAATGTAATTGTAATAAAAATTTAAATATATACTGTGTTATTATCATTAAAAATTATTACTTGTCTATTTGCATCCGGGTTCAAAATGAATTCGTCCTCATGTCCTTCGTGATAATTAACATTATTACTGTTGTTATTCGCATGATCATTGTTGATATTATTTCCAGCAATCTTTGACTCAACCGCTTTTAGCCGATTAGAAATATTTTCCATACATTCAAAGATGTCATTGAATTTTTGAATCACACTTGCTTCGATTTTTTTAGCTCCATTACCCCGGGGTGATAAATGACGATCCGTAACTCCACTATTTGTTACTCTTGGAGATCGTGGTGGAGATGGTGTTAGAACTATTGGTGGTGGTGTTCTCTCAGGTGGATGTGGGCTACTCTCGTCAGCTACTGATGGCGGCGTTGTCTCCGTTGATAATGGCGGTGTTTCTTCGGCTGCTGATGACAATATTCTCTCTGGTGATGACGGTATTTTTTCTGTGGCTAATGGCAGTGTTTTTTTTTTTTTTTTGTGATAACTCTTCTTCAGAATGCGACCCACATTCACTTGAAATATCTGATGCGACAAAATTTTCTGGAATTTCATCACGGCCATGTGACTATTTCAAATATTATAAGCAATAGTTAGAATATAATTTATTATTGCTAATGTACGGACATTTTTATTTAGAGATGAAGACAAGTAAATGTATACTTTACCAAGTTATGTATGTTCTTGTAGTATTCATCAGCGTTTCTTATGACTGTTCTTTTCTGAATGCTAGCTTTTTTCTATAAATTAAATAAAATTCAATTAATTAAAATAGAAGTTTCGAGTTTAACTATGATGCTGAAGTCGGCTGATATTCGAAAATTACATGATTCTTTTTAAAATTGATTTGAAACTAACAAAATATTTTTTAAAAATTGCTCTTTTAGTTTTTTTAATTTTTAAAATTTTGAATTTCTCTTCAAATTTTTTTTTCTTTTAATTAAAATCCTAAAAATTGACAGATGCCTGCTAACTTCAGTTTCATGTTTAATTATGTATTTCTTAAGGAAAATTTTAATTCGTAATCTAAAACAGTAAAACAACAAAATAAATTTCTCTCTAAAGACCATAAAATAAAATGTTTTTAGAAAATTAAATACAAGTATGTAATTACTGGAATTTAATAAATATACTAAGATTGAGACTCCTGTAATCTTTGTTTTAAAATAAATTTATGTCTTACTCTTTGTGCAGCAATAATTTTTTTTTTGCTGATTTTACATTTAATTTAAAATGTTTCTTGGCTATCTTCGGTGTGATAGAAAATTTCTTCAGCGGTCTAATTCTTTTTTTTAGCTTTGATTGATTCCTATCTTTAAGTATCAGTTTATCATCTGCAAAAACATAAAGCGTTTAATTAAATTTATCAAGATTGAAATTTTAATACTATTAAAATTATTTAAAAAGAACTAATTAAAATCTACCATGTGTATTAACTAGTCGTATTGAACTGTCGTTCATTGCAGGACACTGGATAAACAAATTGCTGTTTTCTTTATCTTTATCTGTAATAGAAACTTTTTTTTTGTTCTCCTATTTAAATAAAAACTTAGTTTCTGTAATAACTGGTGCGTCTTCACTAGATAAAATTAAACAATATTTCCCCAGCATAATGTCTTGTTAGTTCTGTACGTGTTAATAAATAAACATTCCATTATAACCTAACAACAAGAAAGTATGCTTTTTAAAAAACGTGTGTTAAATTTGATCAAAGTTGATTTATCAAATAAGTTATTCACATATCACTTAAACAATATCACTTGAATACGTAATAATAATTGCACAAATTCTATTTCATCCAGAATCACATTTTACGAATTTCTCGAAATTTATAAGTTTAAAGACGTAAAAAAACGTATTCATTTATATGTATAAACATATATATATATATATATACCGGTCTGTCGCCTCGATTACACCACCATTGGCCACTTACTAAATCACCGGGGGGAACACACTACACACAATAAACACATTTACACACAGCCCCACACATACACACACAAACAGACTCTTCCTCTACCGAGGTCGCTACAGTTTTAGCCGCTATTCTTTGCTTTGGTTATTATTATTATATTACATATACTACGTAAAACCACGCTACCAAAATTTTATAAGCCGTGTTCATTATTAATAAGTTCGTTCATTTATAAGAGTATTAATTCATATTTAATAAATACTTGTAGTTTCATAAAAGTTCCTACATCATCTTTTTAAGTTACATGTAAAGGAAAAATACCTCGAATTAGGTAAGTAACTTATATAGTCCAAATTAAATAATTTTTAGGTTAACAGGTTTATTTTTTCAAATAATAATTGTTAATGTGTGGTTTATAAACTTACAAATACTCAGTCTATACAAAAAAAGCAGCAAATTAAAACAATTTTGATTCGAAATAGTTCAATATTTATTGATTTGTGAATTTTATAGTTTTGTACTAAAAATGGAATGAAATGGCCAATAAAAATTTCTTTATAACTACTAATGAAATGAGAATAATTTTTATTACAATTGCTAAGCCCTAACGTTCAATAGCCACTCACATATTTTTCTTTTGTTTTTATAAATTATGAACTATTTAGAACATTTAAAATTGTTTTATAATTTTATATGGTTTGTTTTCTTGACGCTTCTTGCTTTTATCTTAAAAAACTTGATAGGTATTTGCTAACTTCAAAGTCAAGAATTATATGTAAATATTTTAATATTTAGAGTGTATAAAACATTAATATACTATTACTTTTTCAGGAAGTGTGTGATAAAATCATATTTGTCGACATAATATCGAAAAATGAATAAACAGCGCCGAAATAAAAGTTTCTCTTGTAAAGCTGCTTCCCGCCGTAATTTGAAGAAAATAAAAAGTCATCTGAATTTTCTTTCATGTTATCCGAATATTCAAATTTCCAATGATTATCTCGAACAACAGGTGAGATAAATTGACAGTCTTTTTAATGTTATTTTTTATTAACTATTTTTTTTTTGGTTGTAGTCAGCGACATTGTTCTATACTCGGATGCAATGTGATAATGATATCGAGAATGAAAGTAGTCGGCTACCTTCAAGTGAAGATGATATCACTAAGACAATTTTTGATAATAAAACCGTTCATGACAGTAATAACGATTACTCGGAAGACAGTAACAGATCGTTAATAGTAGATATTGAAAATACTTATAACAGAGTGGATAGTGATAATAGTAATCCTTATTCAGTCAATAAGGAAAATCAGATTCCTGAGAATAAAAATAATGAAAGTGCAAATATCAACGGAGGAATTGATAATAGTGTTCTAACGAAAAATTGTGGTTCATTTAATGTTGCTATTAATTTCACTTCTAACATTTTTATGTTTCAAAATAAGAATACTACTGTGAAAGATCATCTATTATCTGTGGTGGCTTTATCACTGAGGCATCATTTGAGTTATGAAGCTATTTTAGATACGTTTAGATACATAAATATATCGTATGGAACTGCAGAATTACCAACAACTAAACAAGCCTTTTGGAGAGCTTTAGGTCGTAATAATGCTCAAGTAAAAAAATATTTTTACTGTCAAGAATGTGATGACTTTTTAGGAAAAAAATCAAGTATTTCAAACAAATTGGAACAACAGTGCTGCTGTGGTGCATGTGGTCCTGAAAAATCTAATGTATCCGAAGGTTATTTTTTGTATAATAATATTAAATCTCAAATTCAACAACTACTGTCTACAGCAAGTATTATTGACGCAATAAAATATAGATTTCAACGACAGAAACGTGATTCTAATAATTTGGAAGATATCTATGATGGAAGTAAATACAAAAAATTAATTTCATCTGGAATTTTAAAAGATTGGTACAATTTATCGTTGACGCTTAATACTGATGGATGTCAAGTTGCTAATTCATCTAATACCAGTGCCTGGCCAATTTTCTTGCAAATAAACGAACTTCCACCCCATTTAAGGAAAAAGCATATGCTTCTAGCAGCAGTCTATGTAGATAAGAAACATCCATTAATGAATAATTTTCTGCGACCATTAATGAATGAGTTGCGTCAATTATATCAAGATGGAGTGTCTTGGAAATTACCTAATGGAGTAGAGATAACTTCTAAAATCATTGTTACAATGTGTTGCTTTGATGCCCCAGCTCGATCTGCCGTAACTCGTTTTGTACAGTATAATGGTTATTTTAGTTGTTTATATTGCTATATTGAAGGTAAATTTGTGTCAAATAAGAAAGTTGTGTTTCCTGTCCTACATAATTCCATAAAACTTCGAACAAAATCGGATATAGAGGCAAATATGTACGAAGCTAGCGAAATCGGACAGCCTGTTAACGGAGTAAAGGGTATTTCATCACTTATAACATTACCGTTATTTGATATTAGCAAAGGAGTAATAATTGAATCAATGCACGCTGTGTATCTTGGCGTTGTAAAACAACACACGACATTATTACTAACAAAAACAAAGGCACCTTATTATGTAGGAAGCCGTAATTTGTGTGGAATTATAGATAATTGCTTATTATCTATTAAGCCGCCTTCTCGCCGATCGAGAAAACCTAGATCTATTTCTACTTACAAGCAGTGGAAAGCCTCAGAATGGCGAAACTGGCTTGACTACGCTCCAATTTGTTTAAAAAAAGTTTTGGGAAAGAAATACGTAAATCACATTGCCCTTCTATCAGAAGCAATACACTCTCTTAACAATGATTCAATTTCTGTAGGTGATCTGGAACGTGCTGAAAATTTATTGAAAAAATATGTTTACCTATTTCAAAAATATTTTGGGATTATATCTATCAGTTCCAACGTGCATTTACTTAACCATATTGTTCAATGCATACGCAACTGGGGTCCTACATGGGGATACTCAGCTTTTACTTTTGAGGCTTGGAATAAAAGACTACTAGATAAACTTACTAGTTCACATTGCCGAGCTGAACAAATAATCACACGTTTCTTAATGGAAAAATTTATAATAAATTCGTCTTCTGATCACAGTGTGTCTGTTGAAACAAGAAATTACATCAAAAAGCTTCTTAAAATACCTGCTACGGACAATAATATAGATTCACTATCAAAATTCAATTGTCTAGGCAAACCCGTAAAACGCTCGCCAACTTTTCAAGAAATTGAAGCACTGACTGCAGCTGGATATTTTCCCGATGATTTGACATGCTATAAGAAAATGAGTCTTAATAAAGTAAAATATGATTGCCATTCTGAGGAAAGGAACGTTAAATTCTGTAATTCAATAATAAACGATGGAAATAAAAATTATGGAATCATACAATCTATTATCAAGTTTACTCATGAAAATTCTAGCGTTTGTGGTTTACTAATATTAACTTTCAATAAAGAAGAAAGTGCATTTGAAACACGACATATAAGCAGAGTTGAAATTTCTGAAAATTTAGTTTTTATTCGTGAAAATTCTAAGATAAAACCAGCATGCCTCATGAAATCTTCAAGAGAAAGTTACATTGTAACTCTTGCAAATTGTTGGGAGACAGACTGAATGAAAGTATGAAAAATGTCGAGAATATGATTCCCCTATATCGAAAATATCTACAGACTATTGAAAATCACGATTCCTGAGCTTCTTTTTTTATCATATTTTTTTTTAATTAAGTATGAAATGTATCTCATTTTAATTATTTTATCAACGTGGAATAAGAGAAGTTATAATTTTTTCGTATTATTATTATTATTACTATTATTATTGTTATTATTATTATAAGTGATAATTTGTAATTATTCATAAGCAATTATTTTTTTGTGTGTATTAATATTGTTCTGTATGTAATAATTACATGTATATTAGAAATGGTAATGACATTTATAATTTTGAAGAAATAAATTCTTTAACTTTTGTACATTTTCTAATTGCATTTTGATTCCAAACAAAAGATTGAATAGTACAAAAAAAATTGAACTATTTATCATTTAGTATCAAACTGAATAGTGTCAATCTCTTTTTGATACAACCTTTAATAAGCGCTTGGCATGAGAATTCATTATTAATCTTTTTTTTTTTTACTGAAATTAGCAGAAAACGGCCTAATCATCTAAGGTCACTTATTTAAACTACAGAAATTCGCAAGACTGACCAGAGTCATGGATTTGAATTTCAGTGTGCGTTACATAGATTTTTTCACAGAAGATTTTGTTGTATAGTCACTTTAATTTTACTTATCACAACTCAAAAAATCCCACAATCCCTATGCTCCCAATGATTCTTTGAATTCAATAAAAAACGTTTAAATTAATTGAAAAAATTATAAAATTTCATAATCAGCACAATTTTGATATCATTTTGAATGCAGTAATTAACAAAAAATATTAGATTTTTTGCAGTTTTCTAATTATATGAGTTTAAAAATGGCTAAATTTCCGTAAAACTTTAGTATTAATATTATAAAAATACAATTATATTACTAGAAAATTTCAGTATTATTACTGGTTATTATTCTATTTTTCTTAGTAAAAGTTCAGGTAACTCTACAGCAGAAATAGAAAAATTTACAATTTTCTTTTTCATCAGCGTAAATCTGGCAAAATTGCAGGATACTGACAGTATTATTATCACAAAAACAACGATTTCATTATTATAACATTATCGTATGATAGTTTTTATACAGCATTTTATTGGTAAAAGTTCGGCATTTTTACAGTTTTTTTTGAGCATTTTTTTGGTAAAAGTTCGGTATTGTTATAGTTTTTTTGCAGCATTTTTGTAGTAAAAGTTCGGCATTTTTATAGTAATATTACTGTAGTAATCTGGTAACTCTACAGCATAAGTACAGAAAGTTATAACGGTGACCTTGGCTACTTCGTGTCCAGTAGCCACGAACCACAGTTAAATAATTTCCCGACTAAATGATTAATTATTAATTATAAATATAGATTTTTAATTATTATATGGTTGGTTCTGGAACGCGGGAAATAGATCTCAGAGATGGGTCGACTCGTCTTGACCGGACACGCGGCTGAAATTTAACTTATTCTAAAGACACTGGTGATGAAAAGTAATTTCTTTGAGGCTTCATTTAATTATTATATACAAATTTCATTTAACCAAATTCCCAATATATACAAAATTTCCCTTTGCTTATTAATTTAATTCCTTTAGAAATAAATAAGTGTTCAGCGACGATGCTATAAATTTATTTAACGCACTAAGCTTAATGAACACGGGAAAAATAAAATCTAATAATTATTTACGCTAGATCGCGTTGAAGAGAGATAAATAGTAATAAATTTATTATTAATCTTATCTGGATTTTATTGAGTAGGACGTACTGCAGGAATCGGGCGTCGCTGCATGGCGAATCCTAGTGTGACTTCCTTTCCAGTTCCTGGGCTGTTGATGGACTTGGTGCTTGACACTGTGGCAAATCACTTCACTTAAATTTGGTTTTATAAACCAGTTTATATGAAAGAACAAATATAAAAAAGGATTTTTCCAACGAACTAATCGACTAACTAACGATGAGGCTGTCGGTGTCAGTGCTTCGACTTGAGTGTCGATCTATCTAGCCGAACACTTGAACTTGAGTGTCGCTTGAATTGAATTCCTCGCCTGCACTTGAATCGTCTCTTTTATCTAGTCGTCTTAGGCCCCAACCTCCGATGACCCCTACCTAATTATGCGCACATGACCGATTTACGGTCACCTGCTGCGTGGAATCATCCCTTGTGGTCTAACGCCTAGCTCAGCCAAACTCGGCAATCAGGCTGCGATGAGAAAGATAGAGAAAGACCAAATCAAGACTGAGACAGCGAGAGAGCCGCACTCTCACGTCGTAAGCCAACGCTGCCCGGTTATAAAGTATATGGCATAACTACAGGAAAAAAACTGGCCAATATAACCATATTAATACCAAATTATTACGGTAAATTTACGGCATGTGCATAAATGCCGAAAATTTACGGCATTTTTACGGCATTCGCAAAACCGCGAGGGTAGCAACACAGAATGTGGAAAATGAATATATAAGAATCATCAAAAGCATATACAGGAAGAACAGAAGTAGAGTAAAGCTAGAAACTACCGGCTCTTGGTTTCCTATGAAGAGAGGCGTGAGACAGGAGGACCCATTGTCACCTGTACTATTTGTAGCCATACTAGAGTCGGTAATGAATAAAATTAACTGGAATGAATGTGGTATAAAAATAAAAACGAAGTATTTAAGCCACCTACGTTTTGCTGACGACTTGGTGCTGATATCAGAGAAGGGAAAACCACTACAGCAAATGGTAGAGTCACTAAACAAAGCTAGTAAGCTCGCCGGACTAGAAATGAACCTCACTAAAACTATGGTAATGACCAACAGCACCAAGGTACAAATCTACGTCGATAACGTGCCTCTCCCTTACACCGAAAAATACATTCATCTCGGCAAGCAAATAAGCTTCGATAGACTGAACAACTACCCGGAGATTGAGCGCAGGGCCCAGTTGACATGGAATAAGTACTGGAGCTTAAAAGAAATATTTAAGAGCAACATGACAATCAAGCTGAAGACTAAGGTTATGAATTCCTGCCTTATACCATGCCTGACCTATGCTTCTCAGACATGGAAGTTCAACAAAAATGTAAAAGACAAAATTATAACGTGCCAACGAGGAATGGAACGGAGCATGTTAAACATAAAAAGAAGAAATAAAATAAGGCACACAAAAATACGTAACATCACAAAAGCGACAGACGGTTTAGCACAAGCTCTTGCATTGAAATGGAAGTGGGCCGGACACATAGCACGCCTGCAAGATCAAAGGTGGACAAAAACAGTGTCAGAATGGAGGGGGCCAGTGGGCAAAAGAAAGAAAGGTAGACCTCGCAATAGATGGGAGGACGAAATCAAACGCATAGCGGGTCCAAACTGGATGCAAACAGCACAATCCAGAGAAAACTGGCTCAATTTGGAGGAGGCCTTTACCTGCAGAGGGGTTCTTACAGAATAATATATTATGTAAAAATTCAATATAGCGTATCAAATTTTATTATAAACGTATAATAATGTAAATTAATACTGTAACAAATAACTTTAAAACTTTTTTGATACTCTACTAATCAAAACAATTATTTGTTTGTAAACTTGCATTTTCTGAAAGAAATAAAAGGCTTTTTTATTTTTATTTTTATTTTTATTTATTTTATAATATTTAAATTCATGTGTCCAGAAAAATTTCTGACGATTTGCCAATCTCTTGGTCAACATAAGAAATTAAATTAATTGATTGAAATGTTTTGTTTCGTGGCTTGAACGACTATTTTCTGATTTTTTTTATTTTATTTAATTTTAGAATTCTATTTTTTGATTTAAGCTTTCTCTATGCTACTGATGCTACTTCTGTCTTGATCACGCAAATCAAAGCCGTACTGATATTCCTGAATTTTCCTATTCTCCTTGAAAAAATAAATCTCAGGTCCCTGTTCAAGCGCCAAGATGTTATTTTAGGAATTGGCATAAATAAATGTTTTGTGGGTATTCATCCCAAGTGGAAGCCTATAGACCGGGAACCCTACAGATCGTTTATCAAAGAGGATAGGTTTATTTTTAAATTAATAAAACGATATTTAAATTTTAATTTCTATCTATATTGTCAACTCAATTACAAAAACTGTTAAGATTGAAATAGTATTCTCTAATCTTTACAATTTATAATAAAAGTATTAGGTGGCTAGCAGCCGACTCTAATCACACAATTCAAAAATTATATTTCCTATTCCAATTTTAATCTGCACATGTTTGAATTTTAATTTTATATTTTGGCTATTATCAAACTGAACATTTTTAAATTTTACTTAATATTTTAATATTAAATTACATGTGGTTGAATTTTAATTTTATAATTTAGATATTATCAAACTGAACATTTTTAAATTTTACTTAATATTTCAATTTTGAATTACACGTGGTTGAATTTTAATTTTATAATTTGGATATTATCAAACTGACCATTTTTAGATTTTACTTAATATTTCAATTTTACCTGATTTTCCCATATGAATACATGATGAAGTATTTATTCTAGTTTGATTTATACTAACACTTTTCCTTTTCTTTTTCTTCATTGTAAAAAAAACTTATTCACACCTCGATGATTGCAGACAGAAGAGAGCGAGACTTTTTTTGTTACTCAGGCCCAAAATTTTCTTATCAGCCCCTCCATATTCTTTACTTTGGTCGACGCACGCATTATTCTCCCCGCTGAGATTTTCCTTAATAGATATTTTGTTTTTCGCGTGGCTCATTATATGTTATAAAATTTCATGAAAAAAAAAAAAAATTGTTTTGAAAATCATAAAAATTAATCGGACGTAACAATTAAAATAATTTTACAATTACTTATTATAACTATATACTATTTTTATGAGTATTCTACATGGTACTAGGTTAATCTTGCGCGAGCCATAAATTTCTTTTTTTATTTTCATGATGATAAGAAAATATAATGATATCGTAAAATCTTTAACTCAACAAAATAATTCTTTGAATACAAAGTTCTTCACTAACCTATTAGTTTTAGTACTATCGAAATAAACTTGTTATGATGACCAGTGCCTAACTCTAGAAAATGCTACGTAAAGCTGACCATGATTAAATACGTCTTTTGTAAGATCGATTTTAATACTGTCAAATGTTTGACCATGAGCTTTGGTTATTGTTATACAAAATGCGACTCCAATTGGAAATTGTCGTCTTTTGAATGTGAATGGATATAAATTTTCACAATATAATGTTAATCTATTAATAAAAACAATATCACTATTTTTGTCGCCCGTTAATATCTTACATCGTATAACGTTAGCTCCTGCATCTAAAGTAATCAATCTAGTACCGTTACACAATCCCTCACTCAAATTAAGATTTTTTTATTAACATAACTATTAAATATTTTCTCAAACGAAGTTCATAAGGAGGAAAATTTGGTGGATTTAAGGAGTTCAAATATTCTGGTAAAATAGCATCATCAAAGTTTCCATTATCACAGTTGTCGGTACTATCAACAGATGTATAAATTTTTTCCGTCGAAATGTCTAAGAGTTCAACCACTTATTTATTTATCTCATCGACATCTACATTTCGAGCGGACAAAATTATAACGTAAACCGTTTTTGTTTTCACGACGGAGACTTGAAACAAACTCGGAGTCGTATGTGGTCACCCAAGTGTATTAAAAAAATTGTAAATAACAATAATAATTATTACTAAAAATAATAAATAATTATAAACAAACTAAAGATGTGCCTGGACCAGCTTCTCAGGCTGGGTTAGTGCACGAGGGCGCCAGCCCGTTTTTACAAAACGAACAAAACCAATAACGATCAGTGGAGAGATCACGGGACAAAATCTTGAGCGAGAATGTATGCACCAAGCGGAATGACGACCAAACAAATATATAATAAATAAAAATAATAATAAGGAATAATTACTACTAAATATATCCAGGAAACAAACAAATACATATTGGCTATCACTGGGTTTCTTTTACTAAATTATTCAATTCAAAATATATTTAAATAAACTCAAAAAATGGTTACAATAATAATCAATCCAATTCAAATAATATTCTTAAATTATCCACTGAAAAAACCAAATTACAAATTACAAATTTTTACCCAATATAATTAATATAGATTGTAACAAATAACATAATACAAATCTTTTTCTTTATTTTATACTATTTACTCTGGGGAAAGAAAGACACGGGTACTCACTATATATTTGGCAACACTGGGTTGCATACCATTAATTCATAAAATAAATTTTACCCAGAGAAATAATATTTTAAATACTGAAATATAACATTAAACAAAACGTAAAATACTAGCGTAAGACAAGGAGCTACATACGCTATCCTTGTCTAATCTCCTAAGGAATTCACTCGACGCGTCTTCGTACATATGCACCCAAATGCAGTGACGGACGCCGAATGTATTCAACTTATTATAACACTAACTCAGGTTCAATTATTTATGAAACAAATACCGCGATCAACTCTACTGAAGGACCAGCGATAGCCGATGCAACAAATGATAACACAATAGACTTACCGGCGTTGACAAAAATTACTTCTGGATCTATTTAACCATAATAATGCTCAAACTATACTTTTGACTTAATATAATAAAATAAAAATTATTCAAATTAAACAAACTTTAACTATTTAATATAACAAAATTACGGCAACTGGGCCAGAACAATTTACTCAAAAATGATCACGGACAACAACACGTCCTACATTCACAAAATCCCGGTCCTCTCTCACTATATCTTTCATCGATTTTTCCGAGGGAGGGTAATCACGTGTTATCCCCTCTCATGACCTCGGACCCGAAATTATCAATTAAAATAAAACATATAAACTTGTCACATGACCTGAGTTATATCATAATAATAAATTGAATAACATTTCCTATCTATAAACATAAACATAATCATTACTATCTCTTTCAAATAATAAAATAATAATTAATTTAGTGTACCACGTGGCTGGATAAAAATATTGATTTTTATCGCCACTATATCGACTTACTCTCCCTTCGGTCGATATTTTTATCTATAACATACGCGCACGTGTGCTACTTACTGAAATGAAAATATCGATTAAGTACATAATTTTCAAAATAATTATCAAAACATATATATAAACATAATAAACAACAATATCAATAAATCCATAATTAAATCATACTAAAATAATTTATTGAAATAATATAAATATTTAAATAATAAATTATAATCAATAAATGCGCTTGATTTGAGCTAGGAGGTGTTGTTAAATTCACGGCGAGATGGAAAAGCGCGCGCAGCGATTCACGTTTGAATCGCTACGTGACAAATCTTCCCCGACAACTGTTGGTTTCCGAGTTTTAATTATCAAACAATAGAAAAATAATAATATTTCACAATATTTAATTTCGTTAAATTATTAACAACAATAATACCTGGTAATTGCCCCAAAAATATGATCGCAGTATCACAATAAATTATATAAGCTTAACAGACCAAAAATAAATATAATTTAACTTAATTAAAAATCTTGATTTAATATTAAGGTAAAGAAACAATGATTGAATTTTTAAATTTTCCCAAATAAGAATAATAAATAATAACAATCTTTTTATCTCTTATTTTATCTCTTAACACTTGTGCGAGAAAGACACGGAATTTATCCTCACTCACACTCAAAATAATAAATTCTTCTCTGTTAAAATAATTTATAATTTTAGATAAAAAAAATTCAATAATAATTTTAGACCGCTGGGGTTAATAAATAAATCAAAAAAAAAAAAAAAAGTAAAGCCACCTAATTATCTTAAATAACAATAAATATAAAATAATAATGCTCAATATTCATACGCATACTTTGAGTGAAAACAGAAAAATAATTTTAATACTTTGGGGAATTTTCACCCAATTGATGATGTTAGTATTTGAGGAATTTGCTCAAATACTGTATGCGCTTTGTGGATATTTATATCTATAGATATATATATGTCTACCGGCAACGTTTAACTATGTTGTATTCGACTAGTATACATATATGTGAAAATACCTGGATATTTTCAACTATATAAAATAATCATGCAACGATACTTAACAATCATTATTTATGCATATGTCGTGTATTATTCAGTTCATAATTATAAACAAAGCAATTGTATCCTCCGCGGCGAACAACAACTACCGGGGGAGGTTATCAGGTAGAAAATATACACAGCGAAATGAATCCAAAATACTTACTCAAAAATAATCATCTCCAAAGAACCAAAATAATCTACGTCGAAAGAAAAATATAAATTAATTCACCCGGTGAACTATCACTGTGATCTTTAGCCAAAATATGAAAACACGTAATGATGCACAATTTTACTCTGAGGACAGCGTCCGCACACAATAACTACCCGTATCTTTCTAATTTAATTACTCTATCCTCCACCTGTTGGTCGTCACCCACGTGGCGCACCCGTCGCCCTTATTTATTATTACTATTGTCTTTACTAGCCCTGGGCCTAGTTTTAAATTAAAATATAAACTATTAAGATAATTTCGCGACACCTGAATGATACATGAACAATTAATTTTATATATGAACTATTTATTCATAACATATGCATGTTTTTATTCTTTCTAATAAATGAAATAATAATTATTTAAAAATCATAAAATTGACGTCGGGAATGTAGCCAAGGTATTGATTTTCCCCTACCCGGTTGTCAATATTTTTTCAAACCACAACTGACATCCTTAGTCGGATGACAAGTTTAAATATAATAATATGTTAAACAAATGTTGGGGCATAATGTTACGCTGGATTATGCATCCCAACTGTTTCGAAATCATAAACAAAAACTTATAAATAACAAAAATCAATGGTTTGTATTTTTAAATCATAAAATAAAATTGTTTTGCACACGTGCTCTCTCATACGCTGCGCGCATGCGCTAGCACTGTGCACGGACTGCCGTCTCCATCGGCGAAATGGTGGAATGCCCGCGTAACGATTCAAATTTAAACGTAAAATTCAAATATTTAACTTAAAACCAATTAAAATAAAGAAAATTTTGAATCGCTACGTGACAAAGTCGAGTTGTGAGTCATTATGAATATTCAAGCGAGGAGTCAACTACAGATGTTGCAGAGCCAGTATCGTTGCTGATTCAATGATCAACAGCAAGAAATTGACGGCTGAACTGATCCTGCTAAATGAATCATTTACATTCAGGATTTTCAAGTATACGATTTGACCAGTAAAGTAAAAATAATCATATTAAATTTGTTTTATCGCTAAAATTTATAAAACTCAACAATATTTGTAGAATAGAAATACTAAAAGACTTAACTCTAGAGATATTATTAAGTCATGATTTTGAATTTTACAAATGACTGAGATCATAAAAATAATTATTAATTTTAATTCTTATTTATTTATATAAAGAAATAAAAATACAGTATCTCAGGAACTGACTTGTTTCATTTTGAATTAAAGAAGTAATGCATTGTGCCGAGTCATTTAATTTCATTTCAGTTGCAACTTTCTTTGTCTAAAACACTGTGACTTGCTTAAGTCGGTTCACGTTTCCGAAAAATTGATTGATTAAATAAATATAATTTATTTAAATACTATTTTTATTCGACGCATGCCTGATTATCGTGACTAATCATATCTCCAAAGCAAACCCTAAATGACCGTTTACCGATCGGTAGTTAATAATTCGTCTAAAAGCAAATAGCGTCTCATGTTCCTCAACAGCGTGTGTTTACGGGCGCATAAACAACCGCACATGAATCCATAAACACATTTCTCAAAAGGCATTATTAAGAACTAGTATCATATAGAACCCCACCTTATTAAGGGTTTACTTTGCTAGTATAATAATTCGCAAAAATCAGAAAATTGTTGAGTAAGCTATAGTGCAGAATACGTGGGTTGTCTTTATCCGTCAAACACAATGTACTTAGCAGTCGTCTCCGATGCACACTAAGCACTCGCTGGCACTCGTACGTGTGCACCTACGACGTGTTAAAAACATTGTGCTTTCCAGATAAAGACTCGCCTAACCCACTCGCTATGCAATGTATTATTTATTTGTAATTTCGAAGCAGTGTGAACGATAACATTGCTGATATGCATTTTTAGAATATCAGCACAGTTCATCCGTAGACGAAACAAAGTGTTTTCGTAGATGAGAATTGAACTGCCTTGAAGTTCCTGTAAGGAATCTCAAATGCATCACTTTATTCGTTTCTAATAGATAATTATGCAGTGACAAAAAGAAACTCAGTTAGTCGGAGGATGCAGCAGAGGCTGGTACTCTGCTGAATCTGAATCGACCAGCTTCTTTTTGAACTCCATTAATCATTAAATAAATCTAAGGTTAATGTAAAATAAATCTCTCTATATTTTTAGGTGCCAATTGGCACCGTAATACTTTCACCTGCACCATGACCTATCCATAACACTATTGTTACATAGGGACAATCACTTAATAGCAATTCCACCCTGTTCTATAATCCTGCGCGCTCAATAGCAGTTCGGGTTTCCTGTTGGTTTTCCTACAAATCTTTAGCCGGTATATTTCTTGTGTTCTGGGCGCTGCTACTGGCTGCCGAAGATAACCATCTTAAATATAAGGTGCTGTCACCAGCAGCCCAATTATTCACCCTGGCCTGAGTGCTGCCATCGGTTGTCCACCCATCGCTTCAAATCCTTAATCTTACATTTCTATGAGTCATTTCACCAAATAAAATTTTTTTAGAGTGCAAACACAGCGGATTTTGTTCAAATCTTGTCGAAGAATTTTCTGCATCAAAATAAAAATTTCCTGAAGAAGTTAACTATTACTATGAATTACTTTTGTTGCAATGATTTTTTAAATTTGGACGATTTTTTTTTAAACTGTTTCGTTACTGTTTTCTATAATAAAAACATAATCTATAAAAATCCGAGCGATACATTTTTTCCATGGAAAATTCTCAGCTTTTCAATAAAAATATGCATTTCTCATTATAAGTAATGTAAGACCCTCAAAAATTGAATAATTTTATTCAAAGTGGAAAAAATCGATTTTTCTGGCCTTATAACAATTATTACTTTGAATTTGATATTTTTTTCTGGAAGCTGAAAATTTTTTACATAAAAATTGTCATTCTTGCGATTGGATTATTTTCTGTTTGAACATAAATGAATCATAAAATAATTGTCAATTATTTTAACATTTTTTTTAAACGGTAATATATTATCATACTCACCGCCAAAAAATTTGCTTTATATATTCTATCATCCATTCAAAAAGTGTTGCTATGTTACTGTAAGTTATATTTGTTAATGACGATGTATTTATCGGTTTGTTCATACGGTTATTTCATGGAAGTAAAATTTTACTATCGAAGAAAAAATAACTCTGTCACGAAAATGACATATTTTGTGCATAACATTTTCAGCTTCTAGAAACAAAATCAAATATGATGTGATAATTGTCGCAATGCCAGAAAAATCGTTTTTTGTTTGCTTTAATTCAATTTTGAGGGGTCTTCCATTACTTACAATGACAATTTGATATTTTCATTGAAAAGCTGAGGAATTTTTTTACAATAAAAATGCATCTCTTGTATTCTTGTAGAAAATATTCTTACTGTAAAAAAAAAAAAAAATTTACGAGAAGAAAAATAAAATTGTCTGAGTTAAAAAAATCATCCCATGAAAGTACTCAATTTTAAGAGCTCAACTCTTCAGGAAATCGTGTTTGATGGAGAGAATTACTTCACGAAATTTGATCAAAATCCGGAGGGGGCCACAAAAAAAAATTTTATTCCGTGGAATGACTCATATATTTAATAATATGAAGGATTAAGGCGGTTATCGGGATCGATACATTTTTTGCCATCGAGATAAATTTTATATCGCGAAATTTAATAAATAATTTACTTCATAGAATAATCGACGACCAGGGCCAACTGGGGGTTCTTGATATCCCAATGAAGCCCAACCTGGACATCAATAATATTAATAATTAGAAAAATAATTCAATTAATATTGGAAAACTTTCGGTATTTAACAGTGGTGTTGTGGCCAGAATCAGCTACCATTGTTTATAAGCAGTAAAAATAATTTTCGAATATTTAATGAAAATTGAAAACTTCCAGTATTTAACAAAGACGAGCATTAAATACATGGATAAACTAATAAATTTTCTAAATAAATTTAAAAAAATTTTTTAATGAAGAAAATGTTTTTTTTTTTTTCTTTGCAACTCCACCATATATGTAGGCGTTGCCTGTTACATAGTATACAATATTTACTGAGCTCAATTTTTCCTATACCCATTTTTTTATGCGGCTGTGGCTTGACTTATGCTTGTACTGTTCTGTATCATTTCGGTGATGCCCTAATACTTCCCTTGTGCAACGAAGGTGCAGTGGGATAGAAAAACCACAGAGAAAACCTAACCAGTACAGTTTCGGTTTGAGTGAAGCTCCAGTGATCGAGAAAATTCCCATTTTACTGCTCACTGGAACTTCATCCCGCGCCTAACGGTCAGAGACCTTCATTCGGATCCGACGAGTGGCTACGCGGACACCCAGCCAAGTAGTAATCATGCTTGATGCTACTTAACTTTGGTGATCGCTCGAGCAACATGCATGCTGAACGGCTGCCTTAGCCACTTGAATGAAGAATTTTTTTTTTTTATTCAATTTCATTTTTTTTTTTTTTTTTTTTTTTAAATATATATAATAACATTTCTTAGGTGGGAGACGAAGAGGCAACAGTTAATTTGAGATTGATTTTGCATGAATAGATATTTTAATGATCCAAAACTCTTTCTAGTAAATCTTACGAAATAATAATTTTTTTTTTGCATTAATTAGAATAGACATTGGAATGGAAGTATCACTTCACACGAAAATTACAGTAATTGGGCATCGAAAAATGGTTCACACTACAATGATTCCAAACAAACAAGGTAATTGCTTGAAGTTATTTTTAGTATTATATACAAGCAAATTATTTTTTATGTTATGTACAAGCGTGTAAATGTTGAAGCTATTTCGAAGCCAAAATAGAAATAAATCTCTCATCGATTTTTCATTTGGGTTCTCTGCGTTATCATCCCTAGACAAAATATCTTCAAAATAACATACCCCTAGACATAATACCCAAAGATGAAATATCGCCAGTCATGACACGCCAAGACGAAATGTCCCCAAACAAATTATTCCGAAATCAGAATGTGTCAAAGATATTATAACTTTACAATGTTTTAATAATGTTTTTTTTTTTTTTGTTTTAAAAAATATAAAACTTAGCCTAAAATGAATCCTAGAAAAAATAAACAATGATGATGATTATGTGTAAGGAATTTAACAATGATAATAATGATTTGTCAAGAGTCAAAGTCTTTTAAGCAATTAATATGTACGGTAGGGGACTCAACTCCTACCCCCACTAGAGCTTCGCTTCTGAATCCCACGAGGCTTCACCCCTGGACCCTGTCGGGGCTTCGCCCCTCGACCCCCTTGTTTAGGTGTTCTTTGAGGAAATAAATTACAAGAAAAAACTTTAACACGAGTAAATAATTAGGAAAAGTGTACTCAAACTACTATTTTTGGGTACAAATGAGCAATAACAAGAAAATCATTAAAAAGAACGTAACTTTAATCATAGATAAATAAGTGTAAAATTAATACAGAAAACAGTTTTTCTTTTCGCAACGGAGTCGAAAATATACCTGAAATTCTGTATGTGGTTACCCACGTATCAATAAATTGTAAATATGAAATGTAAAAAAAACTCAAGATAATAATAAAATATAAACAAAAAAAGTTGGTATCTAAACCAGCTCCTCAGGCTGGGCTTGTGCAGGAGGGCGTCAGTCCGTTTAAAAAAAAATGGATAAAAACAATTATTCAGAGCAACAACTTGCGAGAAATAATCCGAGCAAGTCAATAAATAACGAGGCAGATTAAGAAAACCATCGGAATAAAATCATAATATTAATAATCATATTATTAATCTTAAATAATAAAAATGAAATTAAATAGATAGGAAAGATAGAAAAAGATAAATATTAAATACTTCTGGTAGCCACTGGCTTCCGTGTATGATTTATGAATAAAGTTTTATATTATTTATATTAATTCCTTCCATTATAATTTTTAATTCAATATTCGTCGAATACTCAACAGATTGTTGAATATTGAATAAATTAAATCAACATAAATTTTTTCCCTGGGGATATATAAAACGTACACAAAAAAGTTAGTAATTGAAATTCTGGTTGTTAATATACGCAGTTATAAATATGTATAGAAATCAACAATCAATTAATCAATTTCAACGTACCAACGCAGTTTTTAATTCAAACATAAATAATCGAACTTAAATTTGTTTTATTACTTTAACGCTAGGTAATTACGCTTTACATGTCAGAGAGAGAGAGAGAGAGAGAGAGAGATACGGGAGTAACATCCTCAATTTCACGATCAAACTCTGCTTTGTCTCTAGGTGCTTGATTCTGCATAATTTTCCCCCGAGCATTTTTTGTTTCAGTTTTTCTGCTTGCCTAATTAACAGGTCTCGCTTGTGAGCTATCATACATTACAATTTGAGGCCTGTTTTTACATTGATTTCATCGATTCTATTTTGGGTATCGGGATTTTGAGGTTAATGTTCATTTTTTATTATCCACATGTTAATGCTATTGGAGTGCCATCTATAGAGGATCTACTGTCCTCGCAACACACTATTCAAACGAGAATAGCAGCTTAGCGCCACCTGCCGTGAGCAGACTGTACTCTGATCTAAATTAGATCACAATTCTATAAGATCGATATAAATCGCCATCTTGAGTTTCACTCTGCAACATGGATGATACTGATCGTGTTGATTCTGACTTGTCGGATAAGCCATCCAACTCTTCTAATCACAGCAGACCTTGTGATGAACGGGAACTTATACCGCCACCTAAAAAACCAACTGGTCCTCATCCTTCTATCGCCGCGATTGCAGCAAATATTAATTTAATAAAGAAAGTACTTGAAGTTCATAGCAGCTTATTAACAGAACTGCCTAGCATAAATGATAAGCTCGAAGCTTATAATCATGACATCTCTTAACTCAAAAAATCAACTTCAGAGCTTAAGTCGGAGAACACTGAGTTCAAAGCTATGCTGTCTGATGTTATTTCTTGAGTTGACAAGCTTGAGCAAAACTTAGTTGCTGAATCGTCATCTGCTTCTGATTTACAAATGTCCTCGCTAACTGCTGCTACTAATGCTAATACGTCACGCATACAAAAAGCTCTTGGGAGATTATCAGGCTGCACTGAGATAGTTATATTCGGTTTTCCGGACAATGACCTTTATAAGAATCACTGTAGGCTTGTGCAAGCAATACTCATTACTCTCAATGTAAATGGACCCTAGACTCCTCTAATGTCAGATGCTTGAAACGTAAAGCAGTTTCAAATTTACCACCTGCAACATCTTCAGTTACTCCTACTTTGTTACGTCTACCTAGCTTTGTGGATAACAAAGCAGTTTGGGATAGAGGTCAGAGGTAACTAAAGGTGCGGTTGGTCCGTCTCCTTGTTCCAAATCTGTTTGGAATAATACTGTGTCTGCGATGGCTTTGCAAATTCGCAGTATGACATGGATTCCAATAACGCCGGCGCTGGCCGTCCCAAATTTCAAAAATTTGCCCCAGGTCTTTTCCTAGGCGTTATCCGCTAATTTCTCCAGAGCCTCATCATCCAGTAAATTTATTATTGATGGTTGACTGCTGTGTTTACCGCTTGAAATTTTCTGAATAACATTGGCAACGACCGCACTTTGTTCCATAGTGAACATTATGCGGCTCTTCATCTCATCAAGTTCTTTTTCGGTGTACACGCCGCTGGTGGCCAAATGATGCGGATTTCTGTAAGTCCATGATATCTTGGTGCTGGGTTTTAAGCGCATTGGTGCTACAGTCTCCACCGGATTGGACATTAGTTTATACCAGGTCTGTCCCACGAGATAATACTGGAGCAGTAGAGAATGGCATGGTACTTCGATTGCCTGTGTGGTGATGACGTGGGCGCGAGGCGTAAGGAAGAGCGTTTGATCTCTCCTTTTTACCGGGAGGCGATTGTAACATCTCTCCGATGGTGCCAGTTTTAATTCCACGGGGATACATTTGACTAAATGAATGACCTCACCCGCCAGGCTATTTCGTAGAACTTCCTTTTCTAATTTACAATGGTATGTCATAACATCTTTATACAAGTCACGGATCTGAGACCTAATGCAACGTTCCACATAAATAAATTTGGTATTTATATACAGGAATATATCCATGTTATCTGGATGCATTGTGACAACATTATCCGTTTCCAACATTCCCAAGCCAGTCCCTTGAACTATAAATAGTTTAGGGTGCTCAGTTCTAAACAATGATTGGCCACATGAGGTCTCATCACCGGTTACAATTAATGAAAAGCTAGTGTCGCTTACATTTACTGAGAAAATAACTTCTTGTTCTCGTTTAAGCTTAGTTGCTACCCCTTTATATAATACCGAATAGGTATTCGTTTTACAAAAGTTTTTCGGTAATGAGTTCCAAACATATAACCTCCTTCGGGGTCAATACAGGATCCTGCTTCTAAATTACAAGGATGACCCGAAGGTAGGTGAATCCTTCCAGATTCTACCTTTACTCTAGCCAAAGAAGATTGGATCGTGATCGTTACGCTTCCTGTGACAACAACATTGTCCCAGGTACCGCAAGGATCAGAATATTGGGCCCCTTTACATGATTCATCGGGACCCGCCCTTCCGGCAAAGGTTATACTACGCGTAATAGTAGTGTTTTGAACTAACCCATCTATATTTGCGATGCCGAGACGAAACGTACCATGATCGTACGCTATCTGGCACACCTCGTGCGAAGTCGTGTGGACATATTCCATATAGGCGTTATTAACTATATAAGAATCTTCCCAATAACCGCAATAATAAACTAATCTATTAATTTCAATTTTGCATTGTAGAATCTCTGTATGTTCGAAATCATTTATTTGTAGCAAATACATATCCACAAGCGACATGTCCACACGGTCCGCCACGACTTCGCATTCCTCTATGTCCACCAAGGAAATAGTGGTCATGTTAGTTATCTTGTTACTACAATCATTACCAATAATCGCGTTGCCAGAATTTATTACGAATAGTAATAAATACAAGTCCGAAATAGCCTTCAAGATCCCCATATCTTTCCTGTAAAACAAACATTTGTTAATATGTTCTAAATCCTGAAATCAGGATCTGTATCTTTGCTCTTGCCCTTTCCCTTTACCTTTGATTTTAATTGTTTTTTGACTTTTGAATCTGAGATCTTAGTTAATTTTAAACGGTTCGGATGTATTGTCTTGACCTGATTTTTGATTTCTAGTTTAATGTTCCCATTGGGTAAAACTTCCAAAACTTGATAAGGCCCATCATAATGGTTGCCAAATCTGTTGGGTTTGGGCCCCCGCAATAAGAATACCAAATCATTTTCTTTAAATTCTGTTAGCTTCAAATTTTGGTCACAATGAATCTTTGATTTTTCCTTCGCCGTTATTAGATTTTCCCTAGCAAGCTTACGAATATCTATCAATCGCTTCACCAAATCGCAAATATAGTTGTCATAAGTAGGGAGGCGATCTAAGTGATGCAAAGGTTCTTCCGTAGGCACGCGGGCAGTACGGCTGTTTACTAGTTCAAAGGGGGTGTATTTGGTCCCCTCATGCATAGAAGTATTATACGAAAACGTAGCTATTTCCAACCAGTCATCCCAATCTTTCTCTTTTTCTACGTATTGTTTTAAAAACTCCCCCAGTACATGATGAGATCTTTCTAAAGACCCATTAGACTGGGGTCGAAAGGCTGTAGTCTGAATTTTTTTAATTCTAAAACGCTTAGCTATTCTCTGCATAAATGTACTAACGAAATTACGTCCCTGGTCTGTAAGGAGGGCCTTAGGAGCTCCGTACAGACAAATGAAACGCTTGATAAAAACGTCGGCTATAGTTATGGCCAACATATTTTGAATTGGTATAGCAATACAAAATTTAGATAATAAATCATGCATGGTTAAAATATACTCATTCCCTTTGTCTGAGACCGGCAATGGATCAACTATGTCCATCGCTATTTTCTCAAATACAGTCCCCGGAGTATCAGTAATTAACATAGGCTGTCTCGTTTTAATTCTTACTAGATTTTTCAACTGACAATCCGGACATTGCTGAATGCGACGTTGAATGTCATCTTTCAGGTTTTCCCAAAAATAATTATTTTTAATTCGTTGATAAGTTTTAGAAACCCCTTTATGCCCTCCCAAAGGTGAATTATGAGTCTCAAAAAATATTCTATCCCGTTCCTCAGGAGGAACATATCGTATCTTTCCTAAACATATTATTACCTTTATATCTACATGCTCAAAAACATCTACCAACATTTTCAGAACCTCAACCCAAAGCACATTAGCAATGTATTCGGAGAATGCTATTGAGAATGTCTTTAAACTTTTATCCCTCAGGATACCTTTTAATTTTACCAGGGTTTTCCCTATATTACTCTGAATACGTATGGAGGATTCCCCACTGGTCTTCAGTATTACTAAACCGAAATAATGTTTCTTATTAATGCTAGACCAGGTGACTTGTCCAGTCTCCGTGGCCTTTACCACTGGTAGTTTGTTTAATCTTTTTAAAGCTTGGGAACCGTTATCACAAGGACAAGCGTTTGAGTCAAGGAAATACACTAGACTATCCGGTCTATATTGAAATAATTCTCGCGACGTTACTATATTAGGAGGTTTTGAATGTACCTCATTTTCCTTTAGTCCTACCGTATCTTGTACTACTGGACTCTGCAACTCGACATCAGACGAAGATTTATCCTCTGTATTAGAGTCGCTACCGTGTGAAGTTTCTGAGTCTGAAGAAGAATTTTCAGCCCATATCGCTTCCCTAAAATTCTCGGAATCGATCACCACTTTACGTGGTCTACCCCTTGAATTTTCAGACGGTCCGATAATACTATCCTGTATTTTCCCGGGGACCATCTCCGGACTTTCCGCCCTGCCAGGTACCTGTGACAAGTGGGGGCCAGGGTTTATCAATTCCTTTGAACAAGACGACCCGCCAATTAAAGACTTCCCGTTTACTGGATCCGAGTCAAGTTCTGGGGAGGTACTTAACATCTTTCGTGGTCTACCCCTCTCACTCTTAGGCGGTTCTACAACACTATCCTGCGTTGCTTCCTGAACCGTTTCTACATTTTCCACACTATCTATTATCTTTTGGAGTCGACTATCCAGAGATTCTTGTTCCCTAAATTTTTCCTGAGCGCGAGTGGTCACGTTTACATTTTCGATTGGATTCCTAGATAAAGCATCTGCATTTAACTTTATTTTCCCTGGCTTATGAACTACTGTATATTCGTATTCCGCTAACCGTAATCGCCATTTAAGGACTCTAGCATTACCGTCCTTAGCAGTTCTAAACCAAACTAGTGGCTTATGATCGGTTACTATAGTTAAAGCTCGACCGTACACATAGGGTCGGAAATTCTTAACAGCCTGGACTATTGCTAGGGCTTCCCTTTCGTAGGTGCCATAACGCAGCTTGGCTCCCCGTAAGACTCTAGAGTAATACGCGATGGGTCGATCTTTACCTATTTCTCCCTGAGACAACACCGCGCCTACGGCAATTCCGGAAGCATCTGTTGTAATGATGAACGGCTTGGAGAAATCAGGGTATTGTAGCACTGGTGTGGTACACAGAGATTCCTTTAAAACTTCAAATGAGTTCTGAGCCTCGGGAGTCCAAACAAAATCGGCATCTTTTTCCAAAAGCTTAGTCAACAGTTTAGCCGTTTGAGAAAAGCTTTTAATAAATCGTCTATAATAACCCGTTAAACCTAGAAATTCCCTAATATTTTTCTGTTTTTTTGGAACTGGGAATCTCTGAACAGCTTCTAATTTCAGTGGATCAGGTTTAAGGCCCTCCCTACTGATTATATGACCCAAATAGTTAACTTCCGGGCGAAGAAAGTTGCATTTATCGGGCTGTAGTTGTAAATTAGCTTTCCTCAATCTTTCCATTAAGTCATCTATGCGCTTCTCATGCTCATCCAGATCTTTAGCAAATACAATAATATCGTCAAGATATACAAACATTTAAACACCTTGTAATCCGGATAGCACCGTATCCATCAATCTTTGAAACGTGGCCGGGGCATTCTTCAGTCCAAAAGGCATACGGGAAAATTCCCAATGTCCTTGTGGCGTGGAGAACGCTGTTTTGCAACTGTCTCTCGGATCCATCTCAATCTGATGGTATCCCGATGCCAGGTCGAAAACGGAGAAGTACCTCGACCCTCCCAATTGATCAAGAATTTCTACTATATTGGGCAAAGGATATGCATCTGTTATTGTTCTTTCATTTAGAGTTCTAAAATCGATTACTACGCGCCAACGCTTGTTCCCGTGAGGATCACATATTTTTGGTACTATTGTAGGGAGACTCCGAGGGTTTCATAATACCTGACTGGAGTCCCTCTATTATTTGTTTATCTACTTCAACTTTTAAAGAATGAGGCAAGCGATATTGTTCGGTAGTAAATGGAATATCATAAGTTGTCGGAATTCTGTGTTTATAATAATTTGTGGAACCTAACGGCTCACTTGGAATATGAAAACAATCGGAATATTTTTTTACCAATCTTTCAACGTGATTTTTTTCTTCTACATTTAAATATTCTAAATTCAAAAGGGGTTTTAATTTTTCGAATCTATCTTCGTTAATATTACTTTTGATTACTGAGAAAACCTTATTGGTAACCCCCAAACCTTTTATAATATTACTGTAAGACATTTTTTGATCAATTGTACGTGGTGAGTAAAACTTCTCTATCTCTTGGATAGCTAAAGTTGGAATTCTTACTCCTATCTCATCATTAGTGGTATTATAGATTTGCATGTAAGCTCGGTTATCTCTAACACGAACCAAACAATCTCCCGCATAAGCACTGTTGAAAATTTTTAAACGAGGAATATAACCCTCTCTAATATCTGGGTTCCCAATTTTAACAAAAAATGTTGATTCGCGGCGAGGGGGTATATACATAACCCCGTTCTCAATTTTATTGGTTTTTTTGAAGGGTATTTTTTATCGTTTATTTCTAAGACTCTATTTTTATAATCAATTTTTGCCCCATGAGATGAGAAAAATTGGGAACCAACAAGACCAGCATGAGGAATCGCCGTATCGTCCGGTACGACATGACAAGTAGCTTCCTCCTCAAACAAATTTAAATTAATGTTTCCTAAAGTTGATACCGGTACGTCCGCTATTCCTTGCAATTCTATGATATCGTTAGTATCTATTTTTGAAAATAAATCTATGTTTTTCAGTTTAATTAGATTTGGAGAAGCTCCAGAGTCCAGCATCATAATAATATTTTTATTTTGGGCCGACTTGCCTACAACCGCGTACGGCAGATCGTCCCAATCTTTATTTATTTCTACTTTCATTAATTTGAATTGTCGTCCACCGTGACATCCTGGACAATGTTGACCGGACGCACCTGACAATTGTCTGTCCCCGCGCCCGTTGGGTGAGACAAATCCCCGTTTCCCTGACTGTAACTTACCGCCCTTTACCATCGGCAATCTTTTTCGTGATGTGAACTATTTTGACAAAAGTTGCAATATTTTCCAGTATTATTAGAGGTAGAGATTGGACTTGAATTGTTCTTTAAGGAATTACAATTCTTCGCCGCGTGTTCCCTCGTCCCACATAACTGGCAACGGACAGCTACTCCATTACTATTTCGACCATTATTTCTCACTACCTGCGGACAAGCTTTCGCTGTATGTCCGAGCATCTCATAACTTTGACATTTACTCTGAGGACAGGTCCTCGTGATGTGACCTGGAGCGTTGCAACGATAACAAACTAGGTCCTGATTTCTATTATTGTTAGACATTACTCGCGTTTGATTATCATTATTACTTTTCGTATTACCATTTTTACTGTTACTATTACCGTACCATTATTACTATTGGTATTATTATTATTGTTAAATTTATTCGCTGGATGAGTATTTACTAAAGTGTTTGGAGGAGCTTTTGAACTAGTGTTAACAGTGAAATTTACCACCTTGGTGTTGGTTCCTTTCTTTTTATCATCCCCTGTGGCAGAATCCCGTTTTAATTCCCTCCGAGCATTTAATTTTTTTTCAATTTAAATTGCATTTTGCAATGCCTCCTCTACCGTAGCAGAAGGTGGCATTCTTTGATCTATTTCATTTATTAAATTATTTGTAAAACAATCAGCTATATTTTTATCAACTCCATCTTTAAACTCTTGTAATTGTTCAGGAGTCGCTTCGGCATTTTGGGACTGATAGCAGTCGACAATTTCTCTCGCCTTTTTCCTCAACCTGTTTACATAATTAATAACAGACTCATTTCCCCTTCGAAAAATACGACCCAATTCTCCTTGTAGTTGAAAAAGCGATTTAGTTGGAATGAAATTTTTCTTTAAATTTTTAACTAGCTCCGCGATTGTAGCAGGGATTATATTATTTAACGAATCTTTAACATTTGGACTCAACTTACTACTGTAAACTAATTTGACCAAGTTGGCTTCCGCGGCGTCGGGAAGCATTCCCTTCGCCTCTCTACAACAAGTTGCAAAATCTATCAAATCACTCGGGACACCATCAAACCGAGGAACACAAACTAAAGCGTCATTTAAAGATATGGATTGATTTGCTGGAAGAGCCATTGTTTCTACGTTTTCAGGGTTGTTACCGTCATCTTGATTATTATTAATCTGATTATTATTGTCTCTATTATTATTAATTTGATTGCTATTATCTTGGTTCTTATTATTGTTTGTTGTCGGGAGTTGAGTTTCGTCTCTCTCGTCTGGCGAACTCTCGTCGTCAGTGAGATCAGGGATGCCGGTCGTTCCAAGACCCGAATCAACAAAAGTTAAATTTCGTTTCCTACGCGTAGGTAGGGGTAACCCACTCACAAGACCATCATCCCCCTTACTTCTCAAGGAATATGGACGTTGATCATCGGAAATTTATCAGCATCATTTAATCACTCTGCATTTAAACCTCCCAAAACAAAATAATTCTTTATGGTCAGGTTTAGTCAACAATGACTAAAGGCTAATTAAAATGTTGCGATAATACAAACCGTCAAAATTTTTGAGGGTAAAGATAAATAAATCGCATCATTAAAACCAGAAATTCATCATGACACCAAAACTAAGCACAATTTTTAATTTACTAATTATTGTTACTCAAATCTAAAAGAACCCAAACCAACTTGCGGCTGATATAATCATTCGGACCACAATATGTTCCCCTAAACCAAAATAATGATACCTTCAAAGTTTTATATAAAGATTTTTCCAAAGTTTCTTTTGGTTTAATTTTTTTTTTTTTGCAAAAACAAAAAAAAATTATTTTCCCTTCACGATGCAAATATTGTTTCTCAAGAACAATTTTAGTTTCAAATTCATTAATTTTTTCTCAAATTTTAATATTCATTTCACAATTTAATTTATTTTTCCAAAAATTTATTTTATTTTTAAAATTTATTAACTTTCTTTAAAAATTCGATATTCATTTCACAAATTAATTTATTTTTTCCAAGATTTATTTTATTTTAAAACTTCATTAATTTTCTCTAAAAATTCAATATTCATTTCACAAATTAATTTATTTTTCCCAAGATTTATTTTATTTTAAAAATTTTAATTTATTGATCCCAAAATTTACTTAAATTTTTGAAATTTTCTACATATATATACATTTATATATTTTTTGGTTATTCATCAAAAGTGTTTAGCTTCTCCATTTTGCCTATTATCCCGGCTGAGCCCCCAAAAATGTTATGTCCGGATGACATAACTAATTAATTAACTAAATATTAATTGATTAGAGTGAAATATTTTTACCCTGTCGGTTAAACCAATAGGTAGGGAGTCAAGGCTAGGAAAAACAACCACATCTATGAATAACCTCAGTAATAAAAAACAATATTGGTTTCAATTTATAAACTATATTCTGAATTATAACATAGATTTTTAACACGATACAATTTATAAAATAACAGGACTTACATTAGTGAAGAGCGCTCCATATCTCGCTGCCGATATTAAGCCAGAAAAATGTTAAGGATCTGGAAGGTAACTTTTAAGGAAACTAGGAAAACTAAGAAAACCCAAGATGAGTCAATAACGTTGGGGCTATAACTGACTGCTTCTCTTAGCACTTCTTGGCTTCCACATCAACAGAAAAATATGGGCGTTTAACTCATGAAAATTTTGGGGTCGGGGGAAAATTCAAGCCAATAGAAATTTTCCAGAGGCTGGAAATCTCCCCTTCCGTTAGGGCCCAACGTTTCGTGAGTCGCACTAGTCTCCCTTTACGTCGGTCCAGACCATTATTTATCTAAATATTTATTTATTTGTTTAATTAATTATTTAATTGTTTATTTATTTATTTAACTTTTTTTTTGTTTATTTAATTATTTAGTTAATCATTTACGGAGCTATTTATTTAACTAAGATTTGATTTATACTATTTCTAAGAATTTAATTCTTTACTTCCCAGTTTACAAATTGATTTTGTTATTACTTCATTTTTGTTCTGTGTTTCCTTTTTATGTTAACAATTCATTGGCTAATTTCGAAATTTCAATTCGTTCTTATTATTAAATTTCCTATTATCTTATTTCTATTAGTTAATTTTCTAACTTCATTTTATTTTTATTATTTCATTTTCGCTTTTATATATTTTCTTTGTTAATTTTTTTTTTGTTTAGTTAAAACTAAGTGAAACCTTCATCTTTCTATTTCTTAAAATAGAACATTCAAGTATAAACCTCGGTAATTCTCAAAACTCTTAGTTAAATATATTTTTAAAGTATTTTTTTTTTATATTATATTTACTTAGGCCTAATTATTGTAGAGATCCTTCCTTTTAAAAGTGTAATGGGTAATAAAATTGGACAATTTACGACCCTGGGCCTACGGTTTTTTGGGACCCACGTAAGCTGTTAAGGTTTAATTTTAGTCTGTACCGATGCACGGTGTGCAGGATTCCGAGAAACATAAGCGAAAAAAAAAAAAACTAAACGATAATACAGTTGAAGAAAATATCTCCAAATCTATAAAGTTCCCGGCCGGAAATGCCTCATAAAATAGAGATAAAAAAAAAGGTTCTCATAAATATTCCTTTATAATAGAAAAAGTTATTTCCGAAAGACTGATAAGATATAATGCATGTGTACTAGAACTAAAATAAAATATCAAAATAATATTATAAAATAATGTATATGAGAAAAGAAAATTTTAATTGTCGGCGGTATACGCCCGACATAACACTGTTTTATTGTAAATTTTGTTTTGTCATTATTTCGAAACACTGTTGAATCGAAAATATTTGATGAATAATAAAGTGAATTGAATTAATTAATTGATCAATCATTTTTTTCTTCCGGTTTGGCCCTCTGTTACTTCGTTTCTGTTGCGTTTAGAAAAAAATGGACATAGACAATTTGGTAGAGAACTCAATTTCTTATATGGTATTCGAGAGCAAAATTGAAAAAAAATTTCTTCGAGTAGTTACTTTTAAAATGAAAAAATAAAAATTTTACAATGACATTTTAATGGAAAAGGGGAGCCCCCCCCCCCTTGCGCTAGCTAAATTTTTGAGATATTTAGCTCAAACTTTAAGAAAATTTTTCTTTCATATTGAAAATACTTTTAAGATAGTTTTAATCGAAAAAAAAACTTATTTTGGCACATTCTAATATACATCTTCCAGTGAACATATGCCCTTATTTTGACGTCATACGTAGGTCATAGAAATGCCACGGCATCTTATGTAAATTCGATGTTAATCTGACGTTCTACATGACTTTAATATGATGTAAAAACTTGACTTCATATTGATGTATGCATGTCTCTTGTATGACGTCACAGTTATAACTTATGTGTTACGTACGCTTGACATCATATTGATGTAAGCATGACTCTTGTATGACGTCACAGTTATGACTTATGTGTTACGTACGCTTGACATAAATTCTACATCAAATAGTTACGTTGTGATAAAGTCATCATTGTACATCATAATGACGTAATGTTCAAATCATACATTTATGTCAGAAGCAAAGTCACGGTTGTACGTAATATGGATGTCCCGTAAATCATATCTTTACATCAGTGACAAGTCAGTATTTTACGCAATGCTGATGGAATTTCCGAGTCATAGTTTTTTATCATCTATTTATTAAAATAAAATAATCATAGGATGAATTTTAAAAAATGTGTACAAGTGTAAAAATAACAACTCAATGACGAACGTTTTTGGGGCCAAAGTACTCGATAAACTCGATAATAGATTTGAGACATTTTACATTAAAACATTAGCGTAAAGATAAAAAAATTAACTTTATTCTTGTAAGATAATAATCTTAACATAAAATATTTATTTGCCGGGACTAGGTGTTAAAGAAGATGGTAGACACATTCGTGGTTATAATTATATTTATTCTAAAACTTATCACAGGTATAGCTTTGATTATACAGAGTTGAGAGTTTTACACAATTATGAGCACTTTGAACACTTATTGTAATAGTGAATTATTGATAACAATTTAATGAGTGAGAGCTAGTTGAGTACAATTGAGTTTTTGTCATTAATCAATGCATATTAATTAATCTGATTATGAGTGTAGTATTTGAGATCTTCAATTGAACTGTTAATTATTTATACATTTTAAGTAACACTAGCAATTATGAGCAATAAATATGAGTAACAGTGTAGAATGAAGTGCGCTAGATTATCAATTAATTAACACTTAATCAATACTCAGAGTATGAGCGTGTGAATTGAATGAATAGAGTGAACACGGAAACTTAAGAGTAAGATGATCACAGAAAGAACACCGAATGGCCGCCAAGGCCCAGGAGTTAGCAGCAGTCACCAACAATCCCCACCAAGCAACATCTGCAATGTGGCATTTGATTATGACGCACGATGACTAGATTTCTATAAATAGCTATAATAATTATAACACGTGATTGTTGCTGGTTGGAAGTTGTAGGTGGCTGCTATACATATACATGGGAATGAGTAACACATGGAGAAGCCATGTGACAATGAGTGAAAGAGAGAGGGAGCATGTGGGTACAGGTTGGGATGAAAGTGATCTCAGGAGTGATTGAATGATAATGATTTGTACCTGAATTGCCAATGATTAACACTGATGATTACAAATGATCAAGGGACTGCTGTGGTCGATCTGAGTTGCGTTGAGTAGATGTGCTGAATAATGAGAACTTGCTGCACAAAAAATACACTAAAACGGCGTCTGAATGCTATAAGATTGGCACGTGTTATGAAGTATGACTGCTTGCCGGTGAGCCAGTTGAGTTTGAGGTAGGCCACCCGAGGGCGCATTTGTAGCGGCACCTCGGTGCTACCAAGTTGTTGCGGGAAGATTTACGTGATTCCGTAACAATTCTTTTGAATAATAAACCGAAAATATTATTGAGGATGACAAAGAAAATGTAACGACAGTTTGTGAACTCTTTTGACATTAAGATTGTAAAGTTTAGTATTGCAATTTTTCAATCAATTAAATTTCATACAATTTTGTGGAATTATTTAATGTTTCGCAAAATTTCATATAAGGTTTTTTAAAATTCACATTACAACAGAAAATTAAAAAATTTGACGAAACTTAATAAAATTTTATATAATTTTTTATTATTATCATTTATGAGTTCATGGAGTTTTTTTAAATTTTGTAAAAATCCATCACGAAAACTTATAAACCCTGTCTTTATTGGCATTTCACTCTTACTACATCCATTAAGCATAAGACTTGAACTCTCATGATGTGACCAGTAAGCAACGTTCAGGATTGCCAGCCAAGAGGAGCCGTGTTCGAACCCAGCAGACGCCCAGGATTTGATCAAATCTTGTTTCTGAATTCGTAATGCATTCACGCGGTAATAATCGAATCAAAAATTCGGTATTTAATTTTTTTTTAAATATTTTTTTCCGGATTGATGATTTTGACATCTCCCATGTGTCATACTGACGTCATGGAATGTCACACATACATCACATTTACGTCATGTATACGTCATTAGTTTTACATCATAATCTTGCGTAAAAAAGTGCGAAATAATGAGTCACACCTGACTCATTCATGACTTATATCTTACGTAAATGATGACATAGCGTAACGTCACTCTGACGTCAGATTTACGTAAATGTGTTTACTGGGATATGTATCCTTTGTTAACTTTGCAACTAGTATATATAGATATAGATATTAAATCAGCCAACGGTATAGTGAGACGTGGCAAATAACTTTGATTATAGTGTACTTCAGAAGTAAAATTCCTTAAGTACAGGCGTCACCCTTCAGATAAAAAATTATCATAATAATCAGATTATCATAATAATTGAATAAATTATTATTTATTATTTATAATATTTATAAAAATATTTGATACCTCATTATTATTTGTATTATTGAAACTAATTGATTTACATTATTTGAATCTATTTTTTTTTTATACCCCAGAATTTAAATAATTGATTTATTATCTAGCATAAATAATTATCAAGCGGATAATTGTTGAGTTATAAAAGAATTTATTTTATTTGTTATACATGATTATCTGATATTAAATAGAGCGTATTTTGTATTTTTGTAGAAAAGTTATTGGAGAGTTGAGTCTCCGATGTGAGTGAAAATTGAGTGTGGTCGCCATATCTTTCTTTCTCTCTCTCTCTCTCTCTCTCTCTCTCTCTCTCTCTCTCTCTCTCTCTCTCTCTCTCTCTCTCTCTAACATATAGAGAGAGACGACCCAACGCGAAATCATTATTTTATTTATATAAATTCTGATAAAATTATTGTTTTTCGTTTGTTTAAATTAACTTTCTAACGCTTCTAGGCGTTTCCCCCACTTTGCGGCTTGTCAAGAGGGCGGTACGTATCTGCGGTCGTGTGTATCCGTGAGCTCTGGCGAGCAGTACTGTACGTAAAGATAAGTATTTAAAAAGAAGAGAAATTATGAGAAATTCATGATTAAAAAAAAATAGTTGAATTTAAATTTCTTTTAAAACTTAAAATAATTTATAATATTAAAAATAATTAATAAAATAAAATCATTGAAAACATTAAATTAACAAATGGAAGGGTACCAAAAGAACCAACGACATGAGTGAATTTCGGTAACGACCGAGCCAGATCTCATAAACTGAGGTAGTGGGGACTGTCAGCGCAAGCTGTTGGCTGTCCTAACTTTGGCGCCGCATGTAATGTTATCTTATTTGTGGTTTCTGTTATAAATTCCACATTCAATGAAAAATTATTATTGGTTTGAAATGTTTAATGCTCTATAACCCATTATTATTAATTGATATTTATTTTGAATCATTGTCAATTGTTAGGGAAACGTGAGTCAGGGTAATTAGTTTCGTGGAATAAACTTTTGCTTTGTCCTGTTTTATATACTTAGTATTTTTTCAATTTACGCCTCAATATATATATATATATATATATATATATATATATATATATATATATATATATATATATATAGATGTGTTTTGCGACTTGAACGCTTTACCATTTGAGTCGGGACTAAAACTTCCTTTTACTCTCTCCCAGCTTTAACATTCTTGCGTACTAGATCATATGCGTAGTGTGTGGTCGTTTAACTAATCTACTGCGCATAGCGCCTTAATTCAAAATTTATTACTTTTTCAACACGCTTCCTTAATAAATTTGGAATGTTCGTTTGACAATACTATTCTCGAACTTTCTCTAAATCTAGTCAATTTCATTCAACCTAAAGGCTTCGTAAATATATCGGCTTCGTTATCATCAGATTTCTTTTTTACTATATCAATTATCTTTTTTTTGAAATTTTTATTTACAAAGTGGTAGTGAGTTTACATATATTCAGCATTCTTTGTGTAGTTGCCATATTTTGCAATACTTCAGAGAATGCTACATATTCAGCTGCAGTTGATTATTTTGTGACTCTTCTTTGCTTTTTTCATTTCCAAAAAATAACATTATCAAATAATTTACATACGTAACCACTATTCAATTTTCTATTACATCCCCAGCCCAGTCTGCATCTACATAAGCTTTCAAAATATCATCTTTCAAGTTTCTTTCATATGTTAACCTTATATTTTTAGTTAAGAATAAATACTTAAGTACTCTCAACGCATATTTGAATAACGTTTAATTTAAGCAGTTCTACAAATGGCTTAAATAGTTTACGCTAAAGCTTATATCTGGTCTCGTTTGAGAGCTTATATACAGAAGTGCTTTAATCGAATTTCTGTAATTTTTATGTTCAGGTGCAGACTGTGTTGGTTTACATTGTAAATTTTGTTCGATCGGAGTTTCATACAATTTCGAGTTTATTATGTTATATTTGTTCGCTAATGACTCAATATAATTTGCCTGATCTAATTTCATTATGCCTATAATTATTTCATACTCTATATTTATACCAAAATAAGTCTTTATTGTGCCCATCTCTTTCATATTGAATTTTTTCTTTAATAACGCTTTAACTTTGTCAATTTTAATTTGATCTTTACTACCTATAAGCAAATCATCCACAAAAATAATGAGATGTAATGGATCTATTTTATTATCTTTTATATACAGGCAATAGTCGTTAACGCTACGCTCGAAACCCAAATTTTCCAAATGTTCATCAAAACACTCATACCATGCTCGTGGACTTTCAAACCATACAAAGCTTTCTTTAATTTCCACACTTTACCCGAATTATCATCAAAACTTTCTGGCTGTTTAACAAAAACTTCCGATTTTAGATACATATTTAGAAAAGCCGACTCAACATCCGTTTGATTTATTATATACATTTTCTGTAAACATATACTTAAGAATATTTTCAAAGTTTGGGTTTTAATAACAGGAAAATATATGTCATCCATTGTTTCTGTCTGTTTAAATCTTGTTACTACTAATCTCGCTTTAAACTTATTTTCACTATTCTTAGTACAAACCATTTAACATTTATAATCTTTTTAATTTTTGACATCTCTATTAATTCATAAGTTTCATTTTTCGTAATACATTTAAACTCATTTGTCATCGCTCCCTGCCAATTAATGCTCTCACTGCTATTATCTGGTTCTTTACGATCCCGGTTTGATTTTCTACGTGTTATCACTTTTTCTTTTGCTTCCTCATTTTCAATGGTATTTTTTTTTTTAATTTCTATCTTCAAAAGTTGAATCATATTTGCTATCTTCGTTATTTTCTATCTCATTATCTGTACTCGATTTATTTTCACTAATCCCTACTAATTTCGCATTTGTTTCTATGAATTCTACATGTTTAGCTACTATAACTTTTTCATTAACTAAAATTCGATCGCCAACATTTTCGTAACCAACCAACACACCCTCTTTTGCCTTTTTTGTCCACTTACTGTTTCTCTTAGCTTCTGATATTCTTACATAA
This sequence comes from Microplitis demolitor, assembly GCF_026212275.2. Lineage (NCBI taxonomy): Eukaryota > Metazoa > Arthropoda > Insecta > Hymenoptera > Braconidae > Microplitis > Microplitis demolitor. The sequence goes on along the minus strand of NC_068550.1, from coordinate 12,101,330 downwards.
GTTTTGCTTCCATAAACTTTTAAATTTTTAGTATTCGGTTTCTCTTGTAACAGAATCTCATAAGGGGTCTTTTTTTCTATAGTATTAGCCAATGTTCTATTTTTTAAATACGCCGCTGCTTTTACTGCTTCTGGCCCATACTTCCTATCTAACTTAGCATCGCAAACAAACATCTAGCTATATCCATAACTACTCTTATGTATCTTTCCGCAGTACCATTTGACTCGTGTACATATGGAGGGGGGGGGGCAAGTATCTATCATAATGCCCCTTTTATTGGTAAAATTTTGAACGTCGGAATTTTTAAACTCTAAACCATTATCGCATCTCATTTTCTTGACTTTCTTACCTGTAATATTTTCGAATAAATTCACATAGGCTATTAAATTTTTTATTGTTTCTGATTTTGACTTTTATGTGTGTACTTTGACAAATTTACTGTAATCATCTACTATTACTAGAAAATATTTCTCTCCACATAAACCATCCCTGTGTGGACCACTTAAGTCTGCATGACTAATTTCAAGTAAATCTTTTTCTCGTCTATGATTATCGAATTTTATATTATGCATTGTTATGTCCGAATTAATTTGATTTAATTTAGTTGGTAGCGTGTAAATAAAATTATTATTTTTCATGTGCCGGGTAATCGGAGTACGACGGACAAACAGCTCTGAATTTTCCTAAGGTGAAAATGAATCCACCCTGATTTTATATTTGATTTTCGGATCATCGAGTGCCCAGCCCTAAGGGCGTTTTTCGTATTGGGTTTGACGGGGAAAGTTGGACAAGAGAAAAACAAACTAAAGGGGAATTTATTGGAACTTAAGATCAACTACCTTCTCGCTGGGAATTCTGCTCAGCCTGTTAGCTGGAATAGATCGGTTGCTGATTCTCCTTTGGTCCTTGGGGGTTGTAGTTGAATTGCCTCAGAAGGGAGATCCGTTAGTGATGGGTGACGACCGTGACCCTTGGGAAAACCGCCAATGGAATAGTGTTCTTAATGTATATTAAATTAAACGCACAAGCTCTGGTCTTAACTTTTTCACCATTTATTTATTCAATAAACAAACTAACCCAAACTATAAAATGTGTTTTTACTTCACTTAATGTTACTTAAACCTACAGAAGTCAAATTATCCTCTGGCAGGACCGGACTTAATTCACTAGCGAACTGTGAACTAATATATTTGTATTATAACACTATAATTTATTTTGTTATGTATTTTTATTTTTAGTTGTATTTTTGTGTCCGAGTCCAGACGAAATCTTCGCTCGAAATAATTTTTACGAAATAATAGATGGAAGAATAAACAAACTAGAAGAGTTTGTCTATTCTTACATGGATTCTAACCTTCAGGGCGTAAATAAACAGATACGAGATATGTTTGACTGTACTGCGTCAACAGCTCTATAGCACCAGAAGGGCGATATTTCTGGGGTGTGTAGTCCACGCCTTCATAGCACTACGGGCCCGACAGATCGTTCACTGCGTACGAGAGACCTCGATTGGAATTTGCATTGGGTTTTTATAACTTCGGTCTCTAAAAAGGTGGGGAATATTTAGAATTTATAAATAGTAGCAAAAAGTCACGTTATTAAAAAAAAAAATTTAGTATTGGTGAGCTGCTGGGCGGTGCCATAAAGGTAGTAAAGAGACAGTTGCTACTGCAATGTTGTCTACGCTGAGTTTTCGCGCGGTAGTGAAGGAGACCTTGAGCGAAAAAAGTAATTTTTTTCTTTTTTTTTTTTAAATTCGGACATAACATGTCCCCCAAGAGAGATGGCTATCTCCTGGCAGGTAAGGCAGCACTGGTATTTTATCGATACCGTGCGTATGTCTAAGATGGCAATAAAGTACTCGCAGAGCAGCATTTTGACGCTAGACGTATGCATTTTTTGCCAGCACAGGACATGCTGACAAAAGATGCATAAGCGTCTCTGGATGCTGCTTACAGACCCGAAACAAAGTGTCGGGTAGCTGCATCTGGAGCACTTTAGCACGGTATTCACGAGTGTAGATAACACATCTTGGCAGACAAAAATATAGCCTTCAGTCTCGGACATCAGGCCAGCTGACTTAAGGAAGGAAAACGTCAGCTGGGTGGACAAGCCATGTTCACGCACGTATTTAAAGAACACGCTGTGCATGGACTTGTCTATGGGTGTACTGAGCAGTTTTAGTTGCTCAGCGTCCCTGATGACCCCCTTAAATTCCTCCTTAGGGGGTTCAATACGCGGGTTTACTCTTCCAAGACCGAGGGATTTTGCCGTGTATATTGCTGTCTTATATAAAAACGCTTCCTTCTGTCCATTGTAGGAAATATAAACGATTTGCATAAGGAAGTCGTTTTCATCTGCTGTGCAATTGGCAACTTCATATGTTATACCCAAAACCAAACGATCGTGGAGACACTCTAAGCTCTGTAGACCTCTTCCTTCGATGTGCCGGGAAAGGTATAATCTGGTGACTGAGGATTTAGCGTGCATGCTCCGATTCATATTTATAACTTTACGTGTCTTGATATCGAGATCTCTGAGCTCTTTTCGGGCCCATTTAAGAACACTGAAAGAGTACAGAAGTACCGGGACAGCAATCATGTTTGTTGCAGGGACTTTGTTTTTCCCGGAAAGTTCTGATGACCAGATTTTCCGGAGTCTCCGCACATACTCGCTGCAGAGAGTCGTTTTGATTTTCGAGACATCCTGCATAGGACTCCCGTCAATGCCTAGATATTTGTACGACTCTCCGGCGTCAAGATGGTCAATGACGCTCCCATCTACTCACTCGATATCTTCACGCACATCAGAACACTTACCCTTAACCAGATTAACGACCGCGCACTTGTCCAACCCAAAAGCCATGCCGACATCCCGGGTATACTCCCCTACGATGTTCAAGGCTGTCTGAAGGCGTTCCTCATCAGGATCATACACCTGCAAATCATCCATGTAGAGTAAGTGGGTGATCGAATACTTCCGATCAGCTGGTGGCCCACTGAGCATCAGGAGCATACACCTTCAAATCATCCATGTAGAGTAATTGAGTGATCGAATACTTCCGATCAGTTGGTGGCCCAATGAGTATCCACGGGTGTGGCGTAGCGCAACAGATATTGGCTGCAGTGAGATGCATAACAGTAGAGGGCTCAGAGAATCTCCCTGAAAGACTCCTCGTTTGTACTGTACAACTTCGGCTACACGTTTCTTGTTACCACATAAAATGTGGAACCGTGTTCGCAAAAGCTGCATTGTAACAGGGCTATGCTGTTACTCTGGTCGTCCTGAATTTACCTTTTTAAGGGCGCCACTGGAAGTGATAACGGCCTCCCAGAATCAGATCTCAAATCGTCAGGGATGGTGTAATTTATTTAATTGTAATTGAAGGATGAGGAAGGATAATTTATAAAGAACTTACTTTTCCTATTAACAATTTAAAACTTTCTATTTATTCAATACCTTTTAACCTTTAACCTTACAACTTTTATAAGCTTGTGACTTTATTACCTTATAAACCTAATAATCTCATAACGTTCTGAACCTTATACACTTATAAACCTTAGATACCTTTTATAAACTTATAACCTTATACCTTTATTAAAACCTTATTTTTATTAACCCGCAATATTTCACTTAATTCTAATTTAATTAATTGACCCACAATAATTTCTTTATTGAAATTGGCCAACTACCTTTGGCATTTCCACACACTCACACGCACAATAATGTTAAAAATCGCTTAATCTTCGCGATACTTAATTACTAAATTTTCCATTAAAATCTTTACCTATTTCACTCACGCACTCACTCAATCCTCTGGACTTTTATTACACTGAGTTTAAAAAAATTTTCCCGCAATAAATAAATTAATTAATTTGGAAAATTATATAATTATTGATTAATTTATTAATTGATTTTTCCTTTACTTTATTGATTCTTATACCTTTTATCACTTTTATCACCAATAACGTTTACTTCAATAACACAACGACTTTTCCTCCGTCATTTCATCGCGACGTTACCAATTTATTCAAACTCAAGTTCCGCCATTATATTTTATCCACTTTTATCACATGTTCCTTTTCAGGTACTTGTTCATCGCAATAATTATTCTTATTTTAGTTCCTGAGTTTCCGTCATTATTTCTTTTACTTAGTTGATTAGTTTTCCATTTATTCAATTTTTATTTAATTAAATTTTATCAGTAACTACGACCGTGAACCTTTTTATAATTTTCCCCGAGACGAATTATTATTAATTTTATTTATTTTATTATTTTTATTTGCTTATAATTAATTAATTTTCCGACTAGCGACTATGACTAGATTCGACAGTTTCCGGTGCGTGGGTTACCCGACCTACCTGGAAACTTCTAGAATATTTCTGGCTACCTGCCTGGAAATATTTGACTACGTAATCGCTTCGGCTACCTGCCTGGAGTTAATTAATTACTTAATTTTATATAATTAAATCTGGGTCTAATTTATGAATTTTTATTTACGAAATTAATTATTAATTTGCAAGTCATAATTTTCGAACGCTAAGACTCGACGCTACCAGACGTATACTATGTATTTAATAAAATTTTCCGGCTTACTGACTGGAATAAATTTTATAAATACCTTTACAATCAAACCACTCGAGTTCCTTTCCTCGTCGTTGTCTTTGTCCTGGTCTCATCCTAGTCTGGCAATTTTAATTGTTCGTCTCGTTCTTGTCTCGTCACCCTCCTCTCTCTCTCTCTCTTTCGTCTCAATAATCCTCGTTCTCTCCTTCACCTGTTATTCAGACGCAATCAGTAATTATCAAAGAAATACCGGCTACCTGCCTGGTATTTATTAACAAAAATGGAAAGTCTCATCGTTTGGTTCCACAATCAAAACTCAAGCTATTAATTGAATAATTACCTGATAAAATTAAATTGACGGCGTCTGTCCTGGCGTCTGTTATGGTGTCACTTAGCTGTTCTCTCCCACGTCTCGACGATTCGGATGTTCCGATGGTTAATGCCCGATTGTCGTTCCGGTCCCAGTTTATAATTGCTCGCTCACTTCTTGACTTCGGTTGTCTTTTCTCTCCTACTTAATTCTGAGTGGGGTTAACGGTCGAGCAAGTGAAATTTCCACTTCCGGACGACTAGTCGCTACCTACCCAAAATACCCTGGGTGGTAATGTCACATGACCGATTCACAGTACACATTATAGATTTTATTTTGGACTTTCTTGAACGCGGTCAATTCGAATTTACCCCGTTACAGCATCGTACGCTGAATGTATCCCACTGTATTGTGATGGACCCCATGACATTTAAGCAAAAAGAGAATAAGCTCATAAGATGTTGAATCAAATGCCTTGTGGTAGTCAATCCAGGCCATTGACAGGTTGCGCTGATAGTAGATCGCGTCTTGAATGACAAATCGATCCACTGACAGATTTTGTTTGCAACCTGACAGGCCTCTTTTACTGCTACGGTGTTCGTATATCTGCTCCCATATAGGGTCTATCTCCTGCAGAATACGATTATTCGAGATTTTGGGGAAAATCTTATAAGCCGCAGTCAAACAGGTGATAGGCCTATCGTTTTTCGGGTCAGACGAGTCACCTTTCTTCGGGATGAGCACGGTTCGCTCTTCTACAAGCCAGCATGGAATTGGTTCATTACCTCTGATGAACGCTGTGGAAATCCGAGCCAGATGACTACGGGTAGAAGTTAGTTTCTTCCACCAAAACAAGTTAATGCTATCCGGCCCCGGAGCAGCTCAGTTCTTACCATTATTCAGAGCTGAATGAAGTTCTTCCACGCTGACTTGAAGGCTCTCTTCATCAGTATTGTCGTTGCGATGTTGTCGACAAAATGCCTTGAAGTCGTTGAGAGTTGGAGTGTCACGATTAACGATCGGTTGATCACCATACAACTTGGATCAGAAAGCTCCTACTCGCTCAATAGATGGGGGATTGCTAGAAATAGATGTGTTAGGGGTCAGAAAGCGTGAAGGACTTAACCGAAACAAAGAGTTATCGGTAAGCCGCTTCAGCTTTTTCTCTAGTGACTTTTTAGCAGTCACTAGAGCCCGCAACCTGTTAAGGGAAGCTTCTTTGATGTTTAAAAGATTCTCCTTATTCAGTGTGTGATGCTGATAGCGTAGTCCATCCGCAATGCGGCTAACTTTAGATGTAGATGCTTTACGTGCATTTACATACTCAATCACACACTGAATGCGGGAGACATGTTTCCGGAGATCATCAATCTTCAGTGAAAGCTGCCCAATGCGCCCTCTTATCTTAGCCTCAGAAGAGGAAATATTTCTCCTCGCTGGAGGTAAGAGTGAGGAAGCAGCATCATAGACAGCTTGATTGATGGTGAGCAAAATAGAGTCTTTCTGAATCCGAGTAGACAGTTCGTGGTTTTCCGTGTCAAGTAGATGTTTTGGGTAATGTATCTTCTTAGAGATACATACTTGTCGTCTTTCAAATTTATTGTTGGCGTCTTCGGAAGAAAGGCGTCTCTCCTGCTGCAGCTGTGCTGAAAATGACAGACGGTGAGATAACCGTCGATTTGTCAACAGTGATCTTCGTGTAAGCCGGAGATGAGAGGCATAATCACGGAGATGTTGTTGTGATAAATGGCTATGGTGAGGGTGCATATCACTCCGAAGAGCATGCATCCTCGCCATGTAGCCTCTCCGCTCCGGTTCATCTAAATGTAGTCCGTTGTTCACCAAGGTCGTCATCGTTCGGAATCTCGGTACTCCGCCCAGCTAGTGGGTAGCCCTCATCCGAGAAGGGCCGGTTGTGGGGAGCACTTCCTGGTTCAGTATTGTCTTGAACTCAGTTTAACTTTGCGTTGGGGAGTTAACCCAACGTAAAGTTTGTTATTATTATTATTTTTATTATTATTATAATTACAATTTTTTTTTTTACGCAAAGTGATTAAATCTGTTTAGCTAATCCCCTTATATTTCTGCTAAGATTAGGAAACTCCTCAAAGGATCAATTGCAATACACCAATAGGCCGAGAGGCCTAATTCATCTCAGAAGGTCGTTTTTAATCCTTAAAGATGGGTTTTTTAGTCTTTGACTGAGTGAAATATAAACATTTAAATAAAAAAGAATTCTTTAAAATTATACAAGTACAAAAAAAAAGAAATATTATATAATATTAAATGGAGTCTTAGCTGCGGGAACGGTGTATCTTGCTAGTTGTAATTCTTCTCTAGGTGAAGTTATCTGACGAACCTCAGGGATAGATTGAGCTGGTAGCACAAGTTGCGCTGGAGTACTAGCGTAAATATTCGTTACAGGATTATTCATACCTTCTGCCGTATGTTTTCGGCTTTTAGGTGATCTAGAACGGCTGAAGCAGTTTTTGATGTAAGGAGTATAACGGCACAGGACCAACCCACTTGTTATCAGGCCGATAATACCCAATCTGCCAAAAGAAACAAAATGGACAGTTTTATTAGTTTCTTTCTCCTGGTGATAAATTTTATTTCTTTCAAGCGATTTTGTGCGGGCTCCAATCCTTCTCCCCAAGGAGCAAATTTATCAGCCGTCGCCAGAAGCTTTCCTAATTGTAAGGAAAGCTCTTTGGTCAGGTTCGATGACAGGACTAACAAAGTCAAGTTAATAGATGGGCTACTGTGATAAACAAAAGTGTAGGCTTGAAACATACCCTTTATCATCAGGTGTTTACTATTGAGGTTACATCCCTTGACCATGTGTAGCATCCCGGTGCCTTGTATCTCGAGGTTCGGCTGTGGATATCCGTTGCAAGTAAGTCGAAATTTTCGTGGGAGGCGAGTAGAGTAGATTCACGAACTTGGTTGATTCAAACGAGTCCACTGCGTTTGATAATGCAGAATGGCTCGAACGTTGCATATTTGCAGTATATATCGGCTGAAGGTTAAATCAGTAGTTCTGCATCGCGATCAATATCTTGCAGGATCGATCATGGGAACAAGCTAGGTCTCGTCCCATAGGCACACAGCAGCGTATATATTCCTCGTCAGTGAGGAAATACCGTGTGAATCGTGGGTCTTCTATCGAATAGTTCTTCTCAAGCACTATTTGCAAGCTTCTTAGTTTTCCTCGGATTTCTTGAGGCACCAGCATCCGTCTAAGGCGGTATGAGTCGAGAGGCACAGGGTAAAACAGCGGTAGGGTAATGACGATAAGGAAACGTTTATTTGCTCTTCCGACCTCGATCATGGAAGCTCCGGATAAGGTGTTGATGTTGATACGGTCAGCGGGTTGTGGGGGGTTCAGGTCTGAAAACTTCCTGATGATGTCGATAGTTGCATCTCTCAACTGGTTCGGTGAGATTACAGATTAGAGGCTGATCGAAAAATTCGTACTCGAGTCCACGAAAAAAAAGGTCACTTATAAATTTCCTGCCTTTACGTTGATATTCTTTACTCTGCTTTATTACCCCCTTGAATGCTCCTTCGCCGTTGACCACTTGGATTGGCTGCTGAATCTCGTACGCCCGATCTTCAAGCAAGGGTTGGGTGATAGTACTAGCTTATTCTTATTAATTAAAACACAATAGTTGTCAGCACCTTCTATGTTTCTTTTATTTCAAACTGTTAACTCTCGATTAAAAATAAAACTCCTTTATTTTTCTTAAAAGAAAGTAGAGATGATACTCTCTAAAGGTGTAAAATGAGCGAATAAACTAAATGGATCTGGTTTAGGCGAGGTTGGTTAAACAATTAAAAATTACACAGATTTTGTCACTAAATAAATTATAGATTTATTTACACTTATTTTCACTTAAAAATTATGAGAATTATAATTAATAGCGAATGCGACTAGATAAATTATACGCGATAGCGAATGCAAACTCAAAGATATAATTCACGTATAAAATTGACACGTGGTCAATAGCGGTTAAGTCAATACTAATTAATTAACAATTAATTATTGTCACAAGAACAATTTATTTATTCTCAATAAATAGCAGCCTTGATGTACTGTCTAAACATTGAGGATAATTTAGCATAGCGATTTAGTTATAATTTTACACAAATTTTTTACTGAAGCGGTTCAAGCACGAGGTTGCAAGTAGCAAAGACACGTTGTAGAAATGTCTGAGCGAAGCGGTTAGACAGATAGTTGTAGAATGAATAATGGTAGCGTCGTTGAATCGTCGAGAAGCTTGGTGTCGACGTGGCAGCCTTGCTGCATATAACGAATTTTCCTATTGGCTTAAAAGCGCGCCAACAGGTATCAGTTGATAGCGAGCTCTCTCATAGGCTGACCAATATAAAACGAATTTTGTGATTGGTCAGCTTGTAGCGGGTTCTCAGGACGTCTTGACACGATCCTGAGTTAGAAATTGTATGTGCCGGGCCCAAATAGCGAGTGACCCGGCACTATTCTGACCTTCAGTCAGTAGCGAGTTCGGCAACTCCCGAACCGAGCGGAAATGCACGAAGCTTGATTCAAATTAATCAAGCTCGTGACTGAACAAAAGGAATGTATTATTATTTTTAATCTGCCACGTAACGATTCAAAATTATTTAATTTCAATTAGTTGTGAGTTAAATATTTTAATTATACGTTGGAATTTAAATCGTTACGCGAACATTCCGCCATTTCGCCGGTTGAGAGACAGCGGTCCGTTCGCAAACTAGCGCGTGCGCGCAGCGTGTAAGTGAGCACGGGTATAAAATAATTTTATTTTCTAATTTAAAAATATAAACAATTGATTTTTTTTAGCTTTAAGTATTTATTTATGATTTTGAAACAGTTGGAATGCATAATCCAACGTGACTTTATGCCCCAACATTTGTCTTATATCTTATTTTAATTAAACTGGTCATCCGAGGAGGGATGTCATTTGGTGATTGGGAAAAATATTGACTGCCGGGTAGGGGAAAATCAATACTTAAGCTATATGCCCGACATCATTCCCATGATTTAAAATAATTAGTATTTAAATTATTTGATAAGATAAAAATATGAAGATAATATAAATATAATATAAGTATATAGTTCGTACATTTAATTAATTACACCGCCACACAAAAAAAATTAAGTAGAATGTGCATTTGACTGGACCTACCTACGGGTACGAATTTTGGTCCGCTGGATCTGAATTCGAGGTCAGTTTAACCCCTACACCCTCGAAATTTCGAGAAAACTTCAAAAAACCGTAAGAATGATGAAAATTGGCAGTTTTAATGATAAAAAAATGTTTCGGAATTAAACTAAGCGTGATTTTCATGTATTTCGATCCGCTAAATATGAATCGAAACTTTGTTGAGACCACGAGCCATTTTAAATGTGAAAAAATCACACAAAACTCTCGAAAATTTAGAAAAAATAAATTTTTTTGATTTTTTTACTCTCGTTTTTGACTTTTGAAGACTTAATTACTCGTGCCTGTAACCAGGGCACCTCCATATGGTGACAGTGGGCAACAGAACCATCTGACAGAATCCCTGGGTTAACGGCGTGTGTGCCGTCATGGCAGGTACAAGTGATAAGTAGTTTACGATTCAGGGAGTCGGAGCCCCAGTATCGGAGTCTGGTCAGGGTGAGAAAGCAGGCTCGCAGGCGTCGTCATCAAGCGACTGCAGCTCTTCAAAAGTAGGAAACTTGGCTACTGGAGAGTATACTATTACAAGAAGTAATTCTCATCTGTATAATAAAAGTCCTGATTCATTTTGTTACATTTGTAGAGAGTTCAATTTGGAAAGGAATCAAAGATCGTTATCTGATTAGATCAAACAAATTTATGAAGAATGTTCTTACCGAGACATCAGTGAAATAGAGAGTAGATACCAAGGAAATTGGACTGTTAACATGATGGCAGATTTTTGTTGGATGTTGAAAAGAGAAGTACCCGAAGAAAATCGTAAACGAAAGAGGAGTCTACTACGAAGATCATTTGAGAATAAAAGAGTGCGATACAAACGAAGCAAAGTTTAGGATTCGTAAAAATCATTTCTTTCTATCTTTTTATGTCTTGTGTTTTTCACAGATTTCAAGTTATTTGATATATCTACGTTATAGAGTATTTATTTTAGGCATTAGATCATGTTCAATCAATTTTTTTTCTGTTATGAATGGAAATTTTTGCAATTTTTCGAATTTTCCCAGCTTTAGAGGGTGAATAGACTAAAAAAATTAAGATGCGAATTGAAGACATCAAAAGATATAAAATTTTATCTGAATTAGACCAAAAGAAGTTTTTTTACTATGGAAACTATATTTTTTCGGAATTTTCGAGAGTTTTGTGTGATTTTTTCACATTTAAAATGGCTCGCGGTCTCAACAAAGTTTCGATTCATATTTAGCGGATCGAAATACATGAAAATCACGCTTAGTTTAATTCCAAAACATTTTTTTATCATTAAAACTGCCAATTTTCATCATTTTTACGGTTTTTTGAAATTTTCTCGAAATTTCGAGGGTGTAGGGGTCGCACTGACCTCGAATTCGGATTCAGCAGACCAAAATACGTACCCGTGGGTAAGTACGGTCAAATGCACATTCTACTTAATTTTTTTTTGTGTGCCGGTGTTATTGATGTATCATTCAGGTTCGGGAATATTATCTTTATGATTTATAATTGTAAATTGAAACTAGGCCTAGGGCTAGGAAAAATAATCGTAGTAGTAAATAAGGGCGACTATTGCGCCATGTTAGCGACGACCAACAGGTGGAGGATAGAGTAATTAAATCAGAAAGATACGGGCTAGTATTGCATACGAACGCTGCCCTAAGAATAAAAATTGTTGATACGTTTTGCTCTGTTATTGTTCACCGGGTGAATTATTCAATTCAATTGGATTTGATCGCTGAGTATTTTGCTGAGACTGTCTACGAGTAAGTACCCTGGATTTCTTTTCGCCGCATATCTGTTCACGCGATAACGCCCCCCCCCCCGCGGTAGTTGTTGATCACCGCGGATAATATAATTAATTTGTTTGTGATTAACTGAATGATATATGATAATTACGATAAATAATTATCATTAAACATTATTGGAAATTTCTTTCTTTGTTAAACTTGAAAATATAGCTATATATATATATATATATATATATATATATATATATATATATATGTGTGTGTATATATATACAACGTTTGAGAAACGTTGTATATATATATATATTACTATTTTTACTTATAACTATTATTTTTATTACTATTTCCTACGAGTTACTATTATTATTATTTAAATATGACTAGTATTAATGCTACAGTTCATTCTTATATCTATGACTTATTACTATTTGTGATATATTACTACGATTTATAACTAGTATTATTATTATTACTATTACATTATTATTACTTGTGACTAAACCGAAAAACTATGGTGCTCTTTCTAATTACTATGTATACTTAAAAACTACTACATAATTACTACATGTTTAATTATGATCTACTATTTGTGATTCAATTAATATTGATCTCTATTTTTTTTTTCAATATACTTTACGCTATTACTGTAATTATGATGATTTACTATTTTTCTATGGCTGTGTTTTTTATTTTTAGTAAGATTTTGTGTGATACTATGGTTATACGAGTGTATGAGTATGATGATATGAATACGCGCCGAGTGAAAATTATTCTAAGTCCCGAGCCAGCAAAATCAAAGAGAAAGAAAACACGTGAAAAATTATTCCATGTGAATCTTTTAAAAGATTCAAGAGATCGAAAGAAATATAAAATAAGACAAAATTATGAGAAATAATGTGTCAGAGTTGAAATTGACTTAGTATTTTAATCGCGTATTCTTCCATTCTCTTTCTATTCGCTCGCGAGTGCGTAAGCCGTACGGCTAACTTCTCCGTATTCAATGTTTGCTCAAACTCTTAAACACATTCTTTTTCTTTCCAAATCATTTTTTATATTTCGTTTAAATTATATTTTTCAATTCTCGTTGATATTATCGCACAGAATTTAGAAGAAATCCAGTCTCTTGACATATTATTTTGTAATTTTCTGCTTCCTGTCGATTCAGTCGCCCAGGGAATAATTTCTCGATCGCCATGCTTAAGCAAGTGACGCTAGAGGGCGATGAAATTTATCCCTTTTCGTATGTGTGTCGGATGAATCAGGTAATAAAAGCGCTCGTAAAGGACGTATTGGCAACTTAGTCTCCCAAGACGTTTTCTCAAGGAAGGCCATGCCCTGGACAACATCTGGAACTTCGACTACCCCGAGTCCGACCGGACCAAGGTAAGCAAAATTTGATTCTCGGGGAGATTTGAGGGTCCCCGCTCTGAGGCCTTCTGCCAAGGGGTGGTAGGTGAAACCAGCCGATTAGGTGGGGGTCAGACGGAGACCATCCACTTACCCTCGGGGAAGGGGAATTCGTGCAGGGCCGACGGGGAAGTCGACCAGACCGCCTGAAGCACCCGGGAGAGGGTAGATCCGCGTCACTAGACCGCGTAACTTTTGTGTGTGTGAATTGACCGCGTAACCGTGATTTAAATAATTAAAAACCGTAATCAATTGTTGTAGAGGTAGTAGAACAAGGGCTCGAAGCCTATGTAAAGTGTTGATTTGAATAAAATTTAAATTGTTATCTTTAATATTGTCTGTCTCTTTGAAGACCCCTTTTGTTCTCCACCCTGGACTCCGGCGGGCAGTACCCGAGCCAAAAGAGGTAGTTTGTGTTTCTAAATTTGCTTATTAAAAGTTACTACGATATTTCAGTGAACCAATTGATTGAAAGTATTATTTATTCATTAATACTGGCTAATAATTACATTCAGATTCTTATCAATTTACTGGTTCATCTTTCCTGGTTTTGTGTGGTTCATCAATTGATTAATAACTTTTAATTGGCAATCGAAAGTAACCCCAGTTTTACCCGTTACAATATATATATATATATATATAAATATATATATATATATATATATATATATATATATATATTTATATATATATATATATATATATATATATATATATATATATATATATATATATATATATATACATATATATATATATATTTATATATATATATATATTTATATATATATATATATATATATATATATTGTAACGGGTTTTTAACCACCGGGGATCTACCGGAGTGAAGTCCGAGTACACGTACTATTTGTTCACCTTGTCAAAATTGTAAAGTTAGGCGCCAGGTGATTTTATTATCACCAAATAAATAATTATCAAAAAATGTCGGCTCAGGGTGGTGGATCGCGGAAAGGTCAGGCACTTAAGATTACGATAAATGATTGATCAGTATTATGCAAATTAGTCGTATGTTAAATAAACAAAATAATTGATCGGTTTCACAAAAATGATCGATTACAATAAATTATAAATTGCCGTGGTCGGCTTGACTCGATATAAACAAAATAAAGAAAAAATCGTAATTGATCGAAACAAAGTCAGCTCAGTGCTCGGAAAAAAATAACAGTCAGTTGACAAAATTAAAATACGTATTTTATGTCACAACCACACATTCGACGTAGTTTTTAACGAAATACTCGACCGGTGACGTCAGAGTATTTTACATGGCACGACTCGGCTGCCGCAGCGAATGAGAAAGAGATAATCCGTAATTCTCAGAATTGCTCGATTGAAATAAAATAAAATATAAAATAATATCTTATTTCGGTAACGCGTAATTTTTACTATCACCTAATTATTGCGCGTAATCGATTATTAAATTAATTATCATTTACACAAATGCGCTTCACTTGTTCATTAAACAAAATCAGTCGGTCGTACACTTGCTCAGTTCTCGGACCGAGGCTTCGGCTTGTTCACTTTGTCACGAGAGGCGATTTCCGTCGGTTTCAAACGATTTCTCACGGGTAATTGTTAGTTGATCAAACTCGGATTGTTTTTAAATTTGAAAATCGTATTGTTCAAACTCCGAAACGGAATTGTTCTTCGGTCGAAGTCGAATTGTTCAAATACAAAAACGTGGCCGTTCAGTACGGCATCTATCCCGAATCTCTCTTCACAATCCATGCGTTGGATCAATTGCTCGGTCGAAGTCGAAATTGTTGATTCTAGATGTTATTAGAATTTGCTCATCCGGTAACTATTGATGATTTGAAATAAATTCAATTCGAGACGATGTCAAATTTTTTATCATGTTACAAAATATATATATATATATATATATATATATATATATATATATATATATATATATATATATATATATATATATATATATATATATATATATATATAGTTATTCCGCAGTACTTGAGTAAATTCCACAAGTATTGACATCATCGCCCGGGTGAAAAATTCCCGAATTATTATAATTATTATTTTTACTTAAAACTAAGTGATTTTATTTTTGATTTATTGATGTACACCAGCGGTCAATTGAGGACAGTTCATTAATTATTAATTATTAGAAATTATTTAAAAAGAGAAAAATCTATTATTTGAGTGTGAGTGAGGATACATTCCGTATCTTTCTCTCTTTCACAAGTGTTGAGCGATAAAACAAAATAAAAACAATATTGTTGTTATATGTTATTTAGGGAAAAATTCCAACGAATTAATTATTTCTTTTATTTGATACGAAAAATTAATATTAGTAATTAAATTAAATTACATTTATTTTCTTATATTGAGTTTAAGTACTTTGTTTTTATATACTAAAATTGTTGTATTGAAACTCCACCCCCAGTGGCATATGCATAATAATTTTGAATTGTATACAATAAATTAACCCGGTATTATTGTTATTTATTCAGATAAACTAAATATTATGAAAAATTATTATTTTACTATTGTTTATATTATTAAACAGTCGGAAACCAACAGCTGTCGGGGAAAAATTTAATATTTAGTTTCCTCTGGATCTTTTCCTACTGCTTAATCTTATTTTTCCTAATCTTATTTGTTATTTATCGACAATTTTATTTTTATTATTTATTTAATTTCTATTGTGTCGCTCAAATGTTTATCCACTACGTGGCTAACCGCTTGCTCGGATTTTTACTCGTAAATTTCCTCCCTGAATAATAATTTTGTCCGTTTTGGATAAACGGTCTGGCACCTGCGTGCACTAACCCAGCCTGAGGAGCTGGTCCAGGCACAACGTTTATTTATTTACTTGTACTTTAACAATTATAATTTAGTTATGGTTTTAATTTATTATTTACTCATAATTTGATATCAGTATTTATTATTATTTAATATTATTTATATTGTTTGATTATCACACGTGGGTAGCTACATACGATATCGGACTGCTCCGTATCTCCTTCGCGGAATTTTAGCTCGGTATACGTTATAAATCATGTATTCGAGTTCTGAATCATGTGTACGAATTCTACCAGGTTAGTTAACTCCCGAAGTAAACTTCTCAGTTCTTTATCTAGCGGACCCTGCGACCCCCCAATAGCGAGTAACCTTAATTCTTTCAAAGTCTGCGATATTTCATCAATTAAAGCGCTGGAGATGGTGGAGGCAATCCCAGACTCGATGCCTGATGAAATTGCTAGTCACGCCTGGTGATGATAGATGACCTTCAGGGAGAGCGATTTTCAAAATGTTAAGGTTTAACCTTTGTGCATTGAATACCCCAGATAAGACCTCATCGGTACTTCTTGCCCCAGCGATGTTGAGAATCCTTTCGATGTTGTCAGCGTTTAGGTTGAAGGTTCAAATCTCGTCCTGGACATACTGGCACATACCAGAGGTTTCCAGGCATAGTGCGCATATATCGGCAGAGTCCAAGTACTTAAAAATTTCTATCCAACAATACGCATTGAGATATTCATGCAAGTTGGATCCGTCCACGCCCCCGCTAGCCGATAGAAGTCCAGTTCCCAATTTCTTGTATAAAACGATTCGCAATTTACTCCTTTCGATAATAAACTGTTTTTCCCTGAATTAGGTTTGCAGCTGTAATGCTGTCAAGACCGAGTAATGTTTTCTACGCCCTAACGCCAGATGGTTTTTTCCGGGAAAGATGGAGAGGCTCTTCACCTCCTCTGGTTTGAGCTGTAGGATGCCCATCAGCTTCTTCTTTGTTGTGATTCTCGGCAGTCCATAAATGAGCAATTCGAGCATAGGCTGGTTAGCCTCGCCCCAGATCTCGGGCATAGGTCTGGGGGTGCGCTCGCGTAATATTATGTCGTGGTAATATTCAAAATCGCCGTCTCGAGGGTCGATTGGGTAGACTCGGGTACTGTTTAGCTTTGCGTCAAGCTCTTTCCTATGTTTCGCGGCTCCCTCCTGAGCTACATACTTGTATTTCTCCAAGTGTACCTTGGCTTTTGTCATGGTCCAGGGGTTACTACACTTGAACATGATTATCGGCTACTCTAGAAATTAAAATTAAAAATTATATGGGACCTCCCTTTATAAGGAAATGGAGTCAAGGCCCCTCTTACTTGATAACCTATCGCTCCTAAATCTATTTCCTATCTTAATTAGAGATTAAACCTAAAATTCCTTTATTTTTCTTAAAAAAAATAGAGATGGTACTCTCAAAAGGTAGGTTATTCTATAAGGTATTAATTTGCAGTGCTGCCACAAATACTTATCCATTAAGGGTGTCTCAACCGTAACTATAATAAGGTTTTCTGATCTTGCAGCAGAGGTTCGTGCTAATTTGTTAAGGTTTGAGAGTCAATATGATCTTATGGTGTTGGGGAATTTTTTTCTTTTTTTTTTCCTTTTATGATGAAGGTCTCTATTCTAGACTTTTCTTTGTTAAATCATGGACTGAGAATGCTAATTTTAATTTTGACGGGTGCTTCGAGAATCTATGTCCCTCATTTGTTTCTAAAACAACAATTTCGTTTTTTAAGATTTTAACTATCTCATAGGGGCCGTGATAATGACTATCGAGTTTCCCCTTTCTCGGTTCTTTTATTGTATTCACAAATTTACCAGGTGAAAAATCTACCTCGTGTAAAGTTTTATTGTATCGGTCTTTTAAGTGAATTTTCGAGTCTATTAGATTAATTCGAGCTATAGCTCGGGTTTCATTCAGTCGGGTCAATAAATTACCAATTGACTCAGGATAGGTCTCTATCTGTGAGTAATCTGGGAATGAAGTTGGAGAACGGGCATTTATTCCGAATATTAATTCGAAAGGTGTAAAATTCTTCGCATCATGTACAGTTGTGTTATAATTAAACATTGCCATAGCTAAATATTTGTCCCAATCTGAGAATGATTCTATGAATACTTTTAAATATTCAACTAAGGCATGATGCGATCTTTCTAATGCTCCGTTAGATTGTGGATGGTATGCGGATGTTGTGATTCGCTTGATTCTTGGAATTCGTGCTAATTTATTCAGAAGCTTGCTTGTGAAAGAACTACAGTTATCGGATAAGATTACCTTTGAGCAGCCATATAGACTGATCAAATTATTTACTAAAGCTTCGGCTATGGTTTCAGTCCGTATATCCGGTACCGCGACCGCGGCACAAAATTTTTAAAAATTGTCTTGTACAGTCAGAATGTGTCTGTTACCGTCTGGAGTGAGCTCAAGTGGCCCAACTGTATCAATTGAAATCTTTTCACAAGGCTCAAAAGGTGTGTCAGTTATTATCAAAGGTTGTCGAGTCTTCATTCGCGATAATTTTTCGCACTGGCAAGCATCACAGTTCTGCATAAATTTGTATATGTCTTCCTTCATTCCAGGCCAATAGTAACGTTCACGAATTCTCCAAAATGTTTTTACTACGCCTTTATAACCTCCAATTAAAGTAGAATGGTGTTCTGTAATTATTGGTAATTTTTGGTCTTCTGTTGGGCATATTATTTTACCGTTCGTAACTGTGAGATTCAAAGGGCAGAATTTAAATATTTTAGTCAAATAAGGTTCTATTCCCTCCCCAATTTCATCACCATTTTCAGCTATTCTTAGAGTTAATATTTTGTATTTTTCTTGAGCGCCTCCTAATCTATACAGGGCGTCCGATATCATTTCTGGGGTGGTTTTATCAAAGTGATGGGGTTCAAAGAATACTGTAAAACTCGACTTTTTCCATACTCTGTTACAAACACCTGTCCTACTTTAGGCTTATTTATCTTAAATTCTAATTCAGAGATATAATTTGATGCTTGCAGTAACTTAGGTACTGACTGAGTGAATTTACAATCAACTGAAAGAAAGTGAGCTATATTATCCTTAACGTAAGCGAGGCCGTCTTGACTATGAGAGATTTTCAAAAGAGGTTCTCCTACTGATCCAGAACTGATTGTATTTTTCAGTTCAGGGCCAACAGGATTTCTACCTACTTCTGATGATTCGGGTTCTGTTTAAAAAGCTTTAGTTGTTCAATGCGCTGTAACTGCTTTGGGCAATGGGTAACTAAGATTTGGTTTCAAGCAGTGATCGGCAGTATCGATATTTTAGTTAACGATATCGATAATATTACTAATTTTTTTCAAAAATTAGTGATGAGCGAAAAAATATTGCTAATTTTATTTTTAAATTAGTAATTAGCCAAAAATTATTGCTAATTTTCTATAAAATTAAGAAATTAGCAAAAGTATATTGCTAATTTTTTCAAAAATAAGTAATTAGCGAAAAAATATGACTAATTTTTCTCAAAAATTAGTGATTAGCATAAAATACTGCTAATTTTTTTCAAAAATGAGGAATTAGCCAGACATTATTACTTATTTTCGATAAAATTAAAAAATTACCAAAACAAAACTATAATTTTCTTCAAAAATTAGTAATTAGCCAGAAATTATTATTAATTTTCGATAAAATTAAAAAATTAGCAAAAAAACATTGCTAATTTTTTCGAAAATAAATAATTAGTAAAAAAATATTAATATTTTTTTTTTTTTTATGAATTGATAATTAAACTGGATATATTACTAATTTTGGTCAAAAATTCAAGTTTAGACTAAAAATATTCCCAATTTTTATTCTGAACGAGTAATTAGCTAGAAAACATTGCAAAATATTTTGGCGAATCAATAATTTGTAGAAAATGTAACTAATTTTTCGAAAAATTGATGATTAACAAAAAAAATGTGACTAATTATTTCACACAAATTAGTCATAAGTTGAAAAATATTGCTGAGTTTCTGAAAATATTAGTAATAATTATAAAATATGATTAAAAACTATAGGAATAACATATTCATAATTTTTGTTGGGAATGAGTGTAAAAAATAGACTCAGTATTGCACAACTTATTTGCGAAGCAATGAAATGTGTTCTACTAATGCTTTCTCGATCCGAGCTGATTCACTCACGTAGAAAACATTTTACACTCGTACAAATATACTGAAGAAGATATTAATTCATACCATTTGAAAGATAATTTATTAAGCAATAAAACAAATACAATTTCAACTCTCTTTTTTTAAAAATATTGATTGGAAAGCAAAAAATATAAACAAATCCTGTGATATCCGTCAGTATGTATGAATGTTAGTAAACACATTAACTAAAAAAATGCACAACCGATTGATCTTTTTTTTTTTTTATTACACTTGAATTCTTAAACAGAAAAACCCTTATGAAAACCACTATTCAAAACTTTTTGGATTCATTATAGTTAATATAACCCAAAAACTGACAATTGACGAAAAAATATAGCGGCCATATTTTTGATTTTTATTATCCTTGTTATTATCTAGCATATCGGGGCGCCATTTATCGACTGGCTTTTTAAATTATTTTTATACTCCAATTTCAAATTATTTTTCAACGTGTAACGGCGAGAGTGAAACTGGTTGTTTTTTTTTAATTACTGAAAAAAAATAAGACGTGGAAACTGATAATTCATAAAAAATTTAGCTGCCTTTTCTTTTGCATAACTATTTTTTTTGCTTCATATTTTATTTTTAATTATTTTTTTTTATTATTATTATATATAGACAATCTGTCCTAAACTACCCTAATAGCCACTTGAGCTTGACATCGATAGTAATTTGACGTTGAAATAACTTGAAATTCGTTGCCCGAATTTGCCTACAATTCGACAGCAAAAGTTGGAAAGAAAAATTAGCGATCAATTTTTCCTCAATTTCGAGGTAAACTTTTACTAGAAAAAAAATCGGTAATGTTCATTCTTACCATTACAGAAGGTAAGCAAGTTTATACATAAAATTGTCTACAATTTGACGATAAAAAAATACTTATCAATTTTTCAAATCAAATTAATAATAAATTGATATAGAATTTGCTTGAAAATTGACGACAACTTATTTCTAGTTATCTTTTAAAGTGAATTTGCATTCTGATGTTAAAGAAATCAGTTTAGGGAGATCATAATGACAACAATTCGGGTTTTTCATATCCATGATATCTTCCAATTCCAAGTGGCTGAGAAATTTTGGGGTGAATTTGCGCAAGAATGGGATACAGATGACTCGTCGAACTTTAAGCAATCGGCAGCCCATCGATATTAATATTAATGACAATCAAGTCCGGTAGAGTATAATAATCAATAATTCTCAATCGATCAGTCAAGGCATTTTTTAACCCGTAATGAAAATATTGGCGAGGAGCAACTTTGCGAGTTACTATCAGTGTTTCTGGTGTACCAAGTAAGGTCCGAGAATCAAGAGGTAGATTAGTGATTTCTTCTTGATTCGATGTTTTGAATATTTTTAGGAATTTATTCGCTGCTTCACGAGATATATTGAAATCAGTCGCTCACTGAGTTAGTTTCGATAATAAACTTGTTTCATTGATAGCTACCAAAGCATTCTTCTTTAATTGATTACAGATCGATAATATACGTGAGTCAGAATTGCCACTAGTTTCACTGTCAGAACTGTAATGACTTATTTCATTTTCATTAAGTTTTTCGCTATGAATATTATTGTCTGTATTGATATTTCTTTCATTATCAACATCATCCGATTTATCACAAGATATATTACTCACAAAGCATGAATTATTTTCTACTGTTTCACTTTCATCCCTAGATACATTTTCAAAATTATGTAATTTGTTTAAAAAACCACGTATTCGTTTATTTTTTTGACCTTTACATAAATTAAAAAAATTTTTTTTTTTCGGCATTTCGCGATTGTATTTATAATAACTAATTATATGTATGTTCTTTGTTAAATCTACTGTAATTTTCCCTATTAAAATCATATACGCTCGAATAATATTCAACTTAAGGCTAGTTTTCCAAACCGCATTTATTTTGAATCTGGGTTTAAATTTATACTGCTCGTATATCGAAAGGTATAGATATTAGGGTAATTGACTTAAATCGACTATTTTTTATGTGCTACTACAGCTTGAAAATATTGTTGTAAGTTGTATTATTGTCTATAGGTATTCTGATTTAATTCTTTATACGTCATTCGCATTTTAGGTTATCGGCTCGCCGTTTGCAGCACTTAGTAGATGATTTGATACTCTTTAACAGTGTCCGTGGTAATTTTACTTCGACTCGAATTGTTTTTCGTGTATTGGTTCTGAAAAGCATTTTCTTAACGATCATTTGTGTTTTGAGTTAATATTGACTACATAACGTAATGTAGAGTAAAAGTGCAGATAAACATTTTTTAGATAATTTTATTCTCCACAAAAAAGGATTTCTTAGTTAAATGACTCAAGTTCTTCGTTCATGTAATGCAGGGACTGTAAATAAAATATTTTTCAAAAATTATTTCGAAGCTTATCAAATTTAATCCTTCGTATTTTCATTAACGGATTTAATAATAAAAAGATTATTTTAACTTATATATTTACTCATTTAATATTAAAATCGAAAGCCATTTGGTCAAACTTTCTAAGAAATATTTTATTTACAAAAATAATAAAATCCCTATATCACGTAAATCAAGAACTTGAGCCACATAACTAACAGAGCTTTTTTTGTTGAGAATCCAATTTCCTTCAAAATTTTTATCTGCATTTTTACTGTTAATTTCGTTATTCAGTCAATATCAACTAAGAACTCAAATTGTCTTTAAAAAAATGCTTTTCAGAACTAATACAGAAAAAACACCTAGAATTTAAGTCAAATTATTAAGGAGACTTTTGAAAAGTTTTAAATTACCTACAACATGCCGTAAATGACGACCCAGTACCTTTAAAAGCGGTCGAGTCATTGAAAATCGAAAAAAACATCCTTTTCTATGTATTTAAAATGAGAAACTTCAAAATGAAATAAAAAGTACTTATAATTATAATTGAGGGCTGAAACTTGCAGGAAACTTTTTTTTAATGTCTATAAGAATATTTTTAAGTGTAAGTGAAAAAAAAAATAGTCGTCCCAAATGAATTACCGTAATAGATATTCTACTAACCTTAATTTAAATCTGGATTAAAATAAGCTCGGTTTGAAAAACTGACCTTTAAAAATCTAATCTGTTTTAAATTTAGAGCTTCGACATGTTAAACTTATCCTAAATCTCTTTACAATGAATCAGAATACACGGTTTCAAAAGTTTTCTTAAATTTTTCTTCAAATATCTATCAACTTCGGACTTTTCTCTTTGCGACG
Source organism: Microplitis demolitor (assembly GCF_026212275.2). Taxonomy (NCBI): domain Eukaryota; kingdom Metazoa; phylum Arthropoda; class Insecta; order Hymenoptera; family Braconidae; genus Microplitis; species Microplitis demolitor. The sequence continues at coordinate 12,077,904 of NC_068550.1, read as the reverse complement.
ACAATTCGCATACAACTTGCTATACAATTTTACGAAAATTTACTATCCAAATTGAAATGCGAATTCACTTCAAAAGTTAGAAGGAATATCTTTTCGTCAATTTTCAAGTAAATTTTTACATCAATTTATTGTTAATTTTGCTTGAAAATTGTAAAGTATTTCGTTATCATAAAATTGTAAATAACTTTTGTATAAATTTGTGTACCTTCTGAAATGATACGAACGAACATAAGAAATTTTTTTTTAGAGTAAAAATTTACCTTTAAATTGAGAAAAAAATAACCGTAAATATTTCTTTCTAACTTTTTCTGTCCAATTGCTGACAAATTCGGGCAGCAAATTTCACGCAACTTCAATGTTAGTTGAGATTAAGCTGACAGTAAATTGTCTGTAACTTGGATTCAATTTGACTATGAGTGTTACTGTCCGACAATGACATTAAGATCATTCTTCCACCTTTTGCTTTCAAATTATCAGCGTATTAGGGCAGCAAATTTCGGTAATTTAAATTATCAAATTACTGTCAGTTCCAAGCTCAATTGGCTATTAGAATATATATTAGACTGTTTTTTTGTTAGCGACTATTTTTTTTTTGCTCCTATCCCAAAATTGTGTTGAAAATACCTCCAAAAAATTCTCTGAGAGATTAAGCCCTTAATATTAATATTAAGAACTTTTCCAGAGCAGGTGAAGATTTCCCACATAAAATACACGTAAACTTGGGTTTTTATTTTTTAAACTTCTATAATTCCTTGGCATTTTATGATATCATCTCGCCCGAAGTCGGGATTTTTTCAGAATTAAATGCTCTACAAAAGTGCCTATTGTCGCGAAGTCATAACTCATACGGGTAGAGTGAAAGGACCGCTAAGCCGAATTTTTCCATAGAATTCTTTTTTTTTTCTCTTATTATCTCATAAACAACAAGGGCTACAGAAAAAATGTGAATGACAATTCTATGAGAAATTTAATTTTCTATGAAAAAGGTCCTTAGCACTAAACCACTAAGATTGATATTTTCTGAGATATGAATTATTGAAGACTACGTAGCACTGAATTCCCATAAAATGTCGAATCAAATCTTAGAAAACATTGATATTTTATTTATCTAATATCTCGGAAAATATCATTCTGAGTGATTCGTTGCTGAAGACTTTTTCTGTAGGTCTTGTAGATTATGAGATAATGAGAGAAAGAAAAAGAATTCTATGGAAAAATTCAGTTTAGCGGTCCGTACTATCCCACCCGTATGAGTTACGACTTCGCAACAGTGAGCACTTTTGTAGAGCATTTAATTCTGAGAAAATCCCTATTTTGTGCGAGATGATATCATAAAATGCCGCGGAGTTATAAAAGTTTAAAAAATAAAAACCCAAGTTTACGAGTATTTTAAATGGGAAATCTTCACCTGCTCTAGGAAAGTACTTAATATTAATATTATGGGCTCAAGCTCTCAAGAAACTTTTTTTGGGGTATTTTCAACAAAATTTCGGGATGGTAGCGAAAAAAAAAATACTCGAAAAAAAAACAGTCTAATATATATATATATATATATATATATATATATATATATATATATATATATATATATATATATATATATATTGTGACGTTACATTGCCGAGGAGATGGAGTAGAAGGGGAGTAAACGTGAGTCTGTATGTTAGAGAGAGATAGAGTTAGTACGTGTGTGGAGTTGAGTGTAGGAGATAGTGAGTAGAGAGTATGACGTACGTGTGTGGTGAAGTAAGTGTGTTGAGAGTACGTCGTCCACGAGGGGTTCCCGATGTCATATTCAGGTATTTATTTGTCTGATGGACCGAGAGTACTCGACCGTGAGCCGCTTAGGCCCTTCGCGTCGCTCTCGCGTCCTCTTTACGATATTTTATGGAGTTTTTATTCCTGTATTTTGTTTAATTTAATTTTAATTAATCGGCTTCTTCCGCGTAAAAAGAACCGCGACCCTCTCTCCACAACCTAGCATACTGAGCGCACCAGGACATGCCGCTACCTCCGTTCATTTCTCTCATCTCCGAAGGATTTAGATATTAGGTTTCAATTTACGTGTACGTTTAGACCGGTTGCCGATACCGGGGAAATAAAAGTCGGCTGGCGCTCGGCAGGATCTGGAGGAAATGAGAGGAGTGATCGGTGGGCGAAGTGTAACGTAGCCCGATTGTGTATTTTGAGTTTGAGTATTTGAGTAAGTTTATTGAATGAGAATTATGTGTAATCTGGTTAAGTTTAATCGAGTTATTTAAGCAAAAGAATTACGTTACAATATGTATATATATATATATATATATATATATATATATATATATATATATATATATAGTTTTTTAATGTAGATAGTTTATTTCAAGAAAGAAACAATTTCAAATTGCAAATAACTCAACCTTACAGTAGTTTATATGAACTTTTGTACTCCAAAAGTATTTAAAAAATCCCCTTATAAGTGGCAAATGATTATTGATTCCATTGTTTAAATTATATTTTTGTTAATTAATTATATAGGATTAAAGGGTATATTTAAATATGCATACCGAAATTAAGGAAAGACGGACTCTGACCGGAAAATTCGTGACGGTCATTTCGCAATAGAACAGGCTCCTCATCTAGGTCCGTCGGTGACAGGACCGTCAGCGGACCGTCTTGTGACCAAAACTCAAAATGACGGTCATTCCACGTCACTAGTCACATATCAATATTAGAGTAGTTCAAATACCAACTTCGAAATAAACAATTCAACCCAAATTACCGTGATAGCCACTTTAGCTTGAAATTGACTGTAATTTGATATTGAAATTACCTGGAATCTTCTATCTGAATTTGTCGAAAATTTCACAGTAAAAGTTGAAGAGAAAAATTTGCGGTTAATTTTTTTTCAATTTAGAGGTCATTTTTACGACAAAAAAAGTCGGTAATGTCGTCTTGTCCATTTCAGAAGTTAAGCAAATTTTTATACATAAAAACTATTTACAATTAGATGATAAAAAAATAATTTACAATTTTTCAAATCAAACTAACCATAAATTGTCATAAAATCTGCCTGAAAATTGACGACAACTTTTTCCTAGTCAACTTTTGAAGTGAATTTGCATCCTAATTCGGATAATATAAATATATTGTGTACGCCGAATTGAATAGCAAATCGCATACAAATTGTCGTAAAAAACTGAACAGTCCGAAGTTGACGGAAATTAGTAAACTCTTTCGTAGAATCAAAAAACGGTGTAAGAGAAAATCTTACCGCTCATTTTGCGATATGAAAAGGCAGATAATTTGCAACAAATATTACCACTAATGTCCAGCAAAAAGTTAACTTTTTTATATTTCAAAAAAGATAACTTTATGGTAACAATTTGTTAACTTTTTGTAAACATTTTAGTTACTTTTTGATAGCACTTTGAAATTTTTTTTGACAAATAGCAATTAGATTTATGGTACCAAAAAGATAACTAATTGACAACTTTTTTATGTTGAATAATATTTTCAAAATATCTTTAAAAAAATAAATAAAAAATAAAGTTGATTTTTTTTAACTCTCTGTAGTGCTTGTTACAAAATATTCTCATTACTCCAATTAAATATTAAATGAATTAGGTGAACTCGTTGTGTTTAAAAGAGTTATAATGCTGACAATTATATGTTGTCATCATATAAAATTTTGATAAATATTTATTATAACATCAATTTTTATATGAACTTTAACATAAATTAACTTTCAATTCTATGAAATTCATCAATGATATCTTTCGCACCGTCAAAAATTATTCTGTCACAAATTTGGTCAGTCGCATCTAGATAGATGATTTGTGACTTGTCACAAATTTGGGCTTGGTCATGAATTTTGTCAGTTACAACCAGCTAGATGATTAGACGCAATCTTTTTTGCAAGTAATTGAAAAATTTAATTTTTTCTTCGTATTCTTATCTCGTGGTATTTTTAAGAAAACGGCGGTTTCAAAATTTGAATTCGTATAAAAGTTAGAAAGGCGTTTGTAACATGTCACCACAATTGTGACGGTACGTTATTTTATGAATGGTCCGCTGACAGTCTTGTGACCATGACGTGACGGCCAAAAAACGACACGAACGATCAGCTCCACATTACTATATGTGACCCAGCTCTTTTATTTGTGCTAAGTATCCCAATTCCAACTGGCCAAATATTAACTTCTTTGTATCGAAGAATTCAGAAAAAATTTTAGATGCTAAAAAATATTTAATAATTGAAAGATCAAAATAATTTTTAGTGTTTTAGGACAACAATCAATAATCAAAATGATACATGACTGTAGAAAGTGGTGACGTTTAATTAATAATTGAATATTTCGCAAGGTTATGTTGACATCTGATCGGAGAATAAAGACACTGTAGCCTCAGTGCGCCAACTCAAGGTTACTAGCATAGGGAGGTTGGGAAAAGTTTGTGTCGCTGGTCCTTTTTTTTATTGCATGTCATTTCTTTCTATGAAAACACTACCATAATATCGTTTGTGTCTGTAGCATTTCAGAGTGATGGTTAAGGAGGTTCGACCGAATCTAATGTAAAAAGGATTTTGCAACGTTTAGATTTGAAACTTAGTATACATTTAAAAAAGTACTTTATCTATGTATTCTCAAAATTTGAATATGATCCACCGTCTAGTTTTTTATAAAAAAAGATTCAAAAATGACGTTTTTAAAGTTCTTATACACAGGCTCTTATGACCGATAAGCTCCCGTCATGACTTGTTCGAGTATTTTCATTATTAACCTCCCAAGTTTAAGAAATAAAAAACCATATGCCATAAACTTGAATGTTTTTGGAATATGATAAGATTTTAACAATATAGTGTTATCTTTATAATTATTTGAATAATTGAACTTGAACTTTATTATTTAATCTCGTTCATCGACAGTTACATGTTATTGAGGGTTTGGCAACATCGCGGAAGCAGCTGAGAGAAAAAACAAAGATACAATCACATTAATAAGAGAGACAAGATTAGAAATAAATTTTTCCCGCTTTAATTTGAATATCGATGTGTAAGAAGTTAGAACGCGCTGTTGCTCAATCTTTTTATTAAATCGTATGAGTCCAAAATAACCAAGTCATTTCATTACTTTCTTTAATTAAATGAGCAATAAATATTAATTTATGAATTCGTGATGTTATTATAAATTAAAATAATGAATTTTCATAACTATTAGAAGAATTTAGCAAACAAAAAAATTCAAACACTACTTTGACTCACTAGTGTCGGTCGAACCTTCTTAATCGTTCCGTGATTTTCAATACCAATAGAAGTAATGAATTCTCCAATTTTGTTACATCTGTTAGATGCCGTTACTTTAACATTCAAAACATTCATATAATTCTTAAAAAAATTTAAAAACCACGGGATCATGCGTGGTACAGAAAATACGATATCATGTTTAATAATACATTCATGAGCAATAATTTTTATCCGGGTAGTTTAGCTTGTAGGAAAAATGAAAACAATAATCGAATTCTTCTGTATGAAAATTCCTACAAAACATGATGACGGACTGAATAAAAATTGTAAAAAATTAGGTCATGCATTACAAAGTGTATAAAAATATATTGTAATGAATATTATTGGCTCTGTAGACTTAAAAAAAAGAAAAGTTAGTTTTATATTTCTAATTTTTTTATAGTTAGAGTCGAGTTCCAGATTCAGACAGTCAAATGCGATTGAAGTAGAAAGTTCAATGAGTTGAATCAAATCGAAGCGTTAATGGACAAAATATCAAAGAAGTCTAAAAAACTGTGTTTTTTCTTAAATTTTCTAGATAATGTGACTTAAGCTAACAAAACGATGCAATAAAATATGTAGTGATCGAAAGACGCTTTAAAATGGTAAACTCAATTCAACTTTAGATACATTTGATGAATTACATAGTGAAGTATCCTGGGAAAATGAGGACAATTGTTGTCTTTGCAGTATATTTCATCGCCAATATATGTTGCACTATTAGACCGATTTTGACGTTTAATGCGGCAATCGACCCAGTTTTTTAATGTCTTACGCTTAAAGTTTTTTTTTTAAATAATCAATTTAATGTTTTTGATTTTATTCGAAAAAAATAGTTTCTTAAAATGTTTTAGTTAACGATATCTATTGAATAAATGATTTAATTTTAATTATAATAGTGACATTTTTGAAGTAGATTATAGAGTTCTTGAGCTACTTAGGTTTTTGAATCAATCCATAAAGTAAGTTCAAAGTTATTTGAAAAAAATTTTGTTTTTCAAATGATTTCGAACATACTGTACTGATTAAGCTAAATTCTTTACAGATAGTAGAAATCCGCTGTGGAAGCCACCTCAACGATCTCGATCGGTTAATCCATGCAAAAATTATAGAATATTTTTTTTTTCCGTTCGGCTATCGTCCCAATTGGGTCACGTGCCAGTTACTATTGCAGATTATAGAATATTTGGACACATACACTCGGAATGATTATCGAATACTTGGATTTATACACTCGGATGTACTCTCGAAAATAGTTCGAATACCCAGATCGCAAAATGACGTCTTGATGAGTCCTGAATGAGTTCCTATTTATGATTTGGACGTCGCGTCAACATCTTAAAGAAGTCTTTAAAAAGTTCTCAAGATATCGAATGAGCCACCTAGCGAGCTCAGTAAGATGTCTTTATAAAGAGTTCTCAAAGAGTTCTTTTTTCTGACTTCGCAAATAAGACTTCAGTATGAATTTACCATGACGTCTTTAAGGAGCTCCTAATTTTGACTTTATAAAGAAGTTAAATAAAGAATACATTTAGACGTCACAAAACTGACGTCTTATTTATAGAGTTTTCAAGAACTCTTAATTAAGAATTATTAAAAATGACATCTTTAAGAACAAACAGACGTCGTAAAGCAGTCATTCCGGCTTGAATGCAATCTGGGTAGCTTCCTAAGACCTCAAAAAGTTGAGATCTATTGAAAACTCTGTTTTCAAAAATCAGACCGAAACCAATGTCTTCCCTTTTTTTTTTAATATATTTAATTTTTGTTAATTTTGTAAGTTAAAAATTTTTTTCCCTTACGTCCATATGCTAGCATTCTTCCAAACGACTTCTGATTTCTCCGATGACTCAAAAATTCGATCAAGACATTAGTTTTAGCTAAGATCAACGCCTAAGAAAATCTATAGAAAATCAAGACTCACTGGCTTATGCTGAAAAAATAATTGTTTTTCTTACTCAGATTTGACGTTTTTCAATTTTGTAAATTCATATAAAATTAATCAACGCAGTTTTTTCACTTTGTATAAAAAACTTAATATAATTTACTTGATATAATTTAATTTACTTTATTTTAATTTAAAGACCTAATATAATTTTGATTGAATTGTTTAATTTTAATTTCATTTTATTATGAAATAATCGTTTTAAGTTTTATAAAATTTATTTTTTCATGATAATTTTTAGTTAGTAACTTATTTTTAGTTAAAAAACCCCCATTAAAAAAATTTACTTTTGCTGGAAAGTTTTAAACGATCATATACTAGCTCCATGTTCTTTTACGAATTTAGTTTAGTTAATTGCAAACTTTGACAAAATCAAATTTGAAAATAGCTATTTTCTATTGAAGTATTTTCCCTACACTCTTAATATCAATCAGCGGCAATTAGCTTTCAAATTTAATATAAAAAATATTACCATTTGTTGCTTCTTATCTATTGCGCTTGGTTTTTACTTTTAATTACGTATAGAGTACAGAACCAATCTCTGTAGAGTATTGAAAATTCATCCAAATGCTTCGGGAAAGCTGATTGGTAGACCAGCATTTATCCCTAGAAAGGGACCAGCAACAAAATTTAACATTGGGATAATGGTTGACCCAATCTCCCTAGTAACCTAGTATTCTAGTAACCTTGCGCCTACTCACATATTCACATATGTTAAACGTGTACTTGGCGCGAGCCCGCAGAGTCTTCGGATTCAGACACTAAGTATTTATATGTAATCAGCACTCATAAATGATGAATAACATATGTCATGAATTAATACGTGAAATGCGCAAGTATTCATCTTGATTCACTGCAAGTTTAAACAATAATCCTTAATACCACAGATTAAAATTTTCAATTGTTCTCACTATACATTAACAATTATCATATAATTGCTTTTGCTAAAAATATTTATTGTGATTAAACAATGATGATTACAAACATGGTTAATATGACACAAAAAATTCAAAATATTTGGAAGGACAACGATAAAAATGATAATTATTATTATAACTAAAAAAAAAAAAGATGGATAATTTAAGTATTTGAGGACTTGGTTACGAACAATTACAGACTTTAGCTGTCAGGCATAGGTAAATTATGCACTTAATTTTATGATGACTAGCGTACATATTTCGCGCCCAAGCACTTATATTTCATCAAAATTTTATTGTAGTATAGTTTAATATTAATTCGAGTTTTGTATACATAGATTCTAGAATAATTTTGTGTTTTCAAATTTTGTGTAGATTATATATGTTACAAACGTAATTCTGATTTTACACAATATATTCCACTATGTATGTTTGTTCAGTCACGAGCTTGATTAATTTGAATCAAGCTTCGTGCATTTCCGCTCGGTTCGGGAGTTGCCGAACTCGCTACTGACTGAAGGTCAGAATAGTGCCGGGTCACTCGCTATTTGGGCCCGGCACATACAATTTCTAACTCAGGATCGTGTCAAGACGTCCTGAGAACCCGCTACAAGCTGACCAATCACAAAATTCGTTTTATATTGGTCAGCCTATGAGAGAGCTCGCTATCAACTGATACCTGTTGGCGCGCTTTTAAGCCAATAGGAAAATTCGTTATATGCAGCAAGGCTGCCACGTCGACACCAAGCTTCTCGACGATTCAACGACGCTACCATTATTCATTCTACAACTATCTGTCTAACCGCTTCGCTCAGAGATTCTACAACGTGCCTTTGCTACTTGCAACCTCGTGCTTGAACCGCTTCAGTAAATAATTTGTGTAAAATTATAACTAAATGGCTACGCTAAATTATCCTCAATATTTAGACAGTACATCAAGTCTGCTATTTATTGAGAATAAATAAATTATTCTTGTGACAATAATTAATTGTTAATTAAATATTATTGACTTAACCGCTATTGACCACGTGTCAATTTTATACGTGAATTAGATCGTTGAGTTTGCATTCGCTATCGCGTATAATTTATCTAGTCGCATTCGCTATTAATCATAATTCTCATAATTTTTAAGTGTAAATAAGTGTAAATAAATCTATAACTTATTTAGTAACAAAATCTATGTAATTTTTAATTGTTTAACCAACCTCGCCTAAACCAGATCCAATTAGTTTATTCGCTCATTTTACGATGTTGTAAAAAGCAATTTTAGATTTACCAGTATAATTTTGTAGATCTCCGAGTGGAAAAACTGATAAAAATAATTAATTCCTGATGAACTGTCAATAAGAAGAAAGTGTAGTTTAACGAATTGTTTTTCTTAAAATATGACTTGAAGTTTCATCAAATGAGTGTCAATATCACATATGCAAATAACAATTAGCGCTGTGGAATAAAGTTTCAAAGTGACAAAATCTAATTTTCCGGTGTTATTGAAAAAAGTATTATTTAATTAAAAATAATAAAATTATAATTTTTAAGCACGCGATTGTCAAAAGAGAGGGAGAGAGAGAGAAAGAGAAAGCTTAATAAACAAAACTGGTCACAACCTGAACGTACAATTTAAATGTGTAAACTATTTGAAGAAAAAATTCTAAATAATTATTAGTTTCTGCAATTTTTTTTTTATTTATTTTTTATATAGATATTGAAATTGTGAAATTACAATCCACAATTCCTGCATTAACTTTGTTATGCATGCAGCATTTTTTGATTGTCATTACTGATCAAAAATAAAGTCAAGGACACCAATGTAAGGTGATATAAGACAGAATTTGGACAAGCGTTATTTGTTGAAGATATTATATACTATTTTGCTAGATGATAGAAACATATCTAGATGACTGGAAAATATCTTAAAAATCTAAATACAAATAAAGTAGACCATTGAGAGCAAAAAACAGTAGCCACTGTCTACTTTGAATGAATTTTATTGTGATTCATATATACTTTAGTAACTGTGTAGTCTTTGATAGCCGTATTTACATATTTTTTTTTGTCTAGAAGAATTTCAGGTGTTACTACTGGCGATTTGAACGGTGATTCATACTGATCAATCGAATGAACTAAGCTTTTGTATCCGTTCATTACTGAAAAGAAGTTCGATAATGATTTCCAGAGAATAAGAGATCTGATAAAATTATTATAATTTCTACTTTATTGCGCGATAATTCCAGACAATCCCATACGGATTTATCACTCGATAATACAAATTAAAAAACATTATCTAGCTCATTCTTGAAGTAGGCAATATATAAACAAACAAATTGTTTATTGTGACTTAATTTTCAGAACTAAAAATAAAGATTGAATAACTTAATGTTGGTAACCCCTAATATTTTCGGGAAAACCATAAAAGAAGCAACATATTAAATGTCTTAAGGTAAATTATGGAAGGTACACTGAAAATAATAATTGCTAGCTACTAACATCAGTATCGCGCAAGTATCGAATAAGGATCACAGAGATGTTGCAGATGTGACACACAAGTGTCGCACACGTGTCGCGCAAGTGTCGCATGAGTGTCGAACGAATATCACGGATATGTCGCACAAGTATCACACAGGTATCGCTCAAATGTCGCAGAAGTGCTGAACGACTGTCTTACAAGTGTCGCAGAAGTGTCGCGCAAGTGTCGCACAAGTGTTGCATGAGTGTCGTACGCCTGTCTTACAAGTGTCGTTCAAGTGTCACGCAAGTGTCGCACAAGTGCTGAAAAACTGTCCTACAAGTGTCGTACAAGCGTCGCATGATTGTCGTACGACTGTCTTACAAGTGTCGCGCAAGTGTCGGACAAGTGTTGCATGAGTGTCGTACGCCTGTCTTACAAGTGTCGTTCAAGTGTCACGCAAGTGTCGCACAAGTGCTGAAAAACTGTCCTACAAGTGTCGTACAAGCGTCGCATGATTGTCGTACGACTGTCTTACAAGTGTCGCGCAAGTGTCGCACAAGCGTCGCATGATTGTCGTACGACTGTCTTACAAGTGTCGCGCGAGTGTCGTTCACGAGTTTTACAAGTGTCGCACGAGTGTCGTACGACTGTCTTACAAGTGTTGCACATGTGTCACAGAGATGTTGCACTAGTGTCGTACAAGTGTCGTAAAATGTCACGCAAGTGTCACAGAGATGTAGTACACATGTCGCACAATAGTTGCATAAGGGTTGCACGAGTATCGAAGAAAAGTCTTACAAATGTCGCCCAAGTATCGCAAAAATGTCGCACAATTGTTGCACAAATGTCGTAACTCTATGTTAAGTAGTTTCGCATAAGTATCGTACAAGTGCTGTGCTCATGTTGCACAATTGTTGCACAGATCTTACGGAAGTGTTGGGACTCAATAGTTGTTTATGTCGTACGTCGCATAAGCGTTGTGACCAAACAGTAGGTTATGTCGCTCGAATGTACTAAATAGTAAGAGTCATTGCATTGGTGTCACGCAAGTGACCTTTTGGTTACACACAAGTTCTGCGTAAGTATCGCACAGATGTCAAAGTAGTGCCGTGACTGCATACTTAGTTGTCTTTAGTCGTATCGAACAAGTGTCGTTACTAAAGAGTAGGTCATGTTGCAAGTGAATAAAAGTTTGTTTTGCTGCACAAGTAGAAATTTGGTTGTGTTGCATAAGTAATGCTTAACCGCAATGACTAAATAGAAGATTATAACCTTCAATTTTTGCAGTGAAATAGTAGGTTTCGTTGGTAAAATGAACTTTTACGAGTCGTCCGTTGTTATAAATATTAATCGAATTATAGGGGTCTGCTCAAAGATAAATATATTAGAATATTTAAGTGTAACAGCAAATTCATCTTGCTGCAGTTAAATTTCAAACTTATCTAGATAACATTATTGCTCATTAAAACGTAAATCAGCATGTCAGTATTCAATTTCCTTCTCTATATTTGTTAAAGAAACTTGTCTCAAAGTTATGTGTACAAAATATGATTTTCACTTAACACAAATATCTGAAATGATTTTACTTTAATTACTCTATGTTGTAAAGCACTTCCTACGATTGTTGCTGTTTAGTCAAGAACTTCTTGCTTCCATGTTGTTATGTATTCCACAAAAGTCAAGCATATTATCAACATATTACATCGATTTAGTAACTTACTGGATCCACTTCACATTCACTGGCCTGTTACATTTACCGCAAATCTTCAGGAGTGTAAAAAAATAATATATCTAGAAGACAGGATGATTGATTTAAATTCAACTGCAAAACCATAAAACAAACACACTGAGCGCTAAAAACACTAATGTGGTAGTATTCAGTAATGTTGTTAGTAGTGTTTTAAAATGAATAATAATTACCAAGAAATGATAAAGAAATGTATTTGTAACAAATGAAGTAAAAGTAAATGGAAATAAATGGACGTAGTACTGTTAGTTTGTACTATTCTTGAAACTGATTATAATAGATTACTACATATTGAGCGAAGTGTGAAAAAACAAATCCACGTCTATTTGATCTGTATTGAGCTTTGCAATGACTGAATGACCTTTCGACCTCAGCGCTTTGTAGTGGAGCAAATATCATTTTTCTAGCATCATCAGGGGTCCAATGTGGAGGTAGATTGATAAATTCATCATTTTCTAAACAATCCTTAATAGATCTTATAGTTCGTGTGAACCCAGTGTTATTCTACATCACTTGTTCTACTTTTTAAGATATTTCATCTGGTATTTCAGGATCTTCGGTAAGTTCCGTTGCTAAGTGATCGATGATATCGCATAATTTCACTATTGAAATATCTCGAGTTTGTAATACTTCAATAACTTCAATAATGCATGAAAATTTTTGAGTGACAAATTGAAATTCAGCGTGGGTTTCGTCGGTGAAATTTTCCTGGAGTCTTTCAACAGCTTGACTATCCGCTTCGGGACCCAATACAAAATTTTGTACATCGTCATAATGTAAACAGTAGTACTCTGCAGCATTCAACCATGTCCCCCACCGGGTTACTGCGGGTTTTGGAGGTAGTGGAAGGTGAGCAGTTTGAAATTGATTAATCCGTTGCCGAGATCTAGCGAAAATATCGTTCATGTCTGAAATTATGTCATTAGCATTCCGTACGTCTCTCTCACTTTTTCTGCGACGTTATGACAAGCATGTGCTAAGCATGTTACATGCACCATTTTAGTGTATCTGCCCGACAATAGCCGACCAGATGACTTCATGTATGCTGCTGCGTCAGTTACATACAATAACACTCGACCATACTGTATTCCTTCGGGGCACAATATGTTCAAAGATTGATTAACAAACTGTTGAATCATGTTTCCATTAGGATTAGAAGGAATTTCTTCGCAATAAATCAACCTTGGGACTGATGGTCTGTCAACTAATAATGCTCCGATGATAGCATGCGTACCGCAGTGACCATTTGCATCGACAGTTTCATCGACTGAAATGTAAATAGAATTGTTTCCAATTTCTTCTCTAATTCAACGGATTGTATCATGAAAAACCAAGGGAACATACTCCTCCCGTAGAGTGGTAGCAGCAGGCATTGTAAATCTCGCAAGTCTTTCCATAAATCTTCTAAGAATCGGTGAGTTTACTTTTTCTAATGGAATGTCGATCTGGACGAAACCTTCTGTTAAATATTTAAAATATGCTGATAGGTGACTTGGCAAACCTCTATAATCATTTTCGGTTGGGAATAAATGAAGGTTTTGGATTCGCAGTACTTCCTGGTGTTTTTGACTTTGAATATACCGGCGGATACTGAATGAAGTTTAATTTAAGAGCGATGTGCAGCATTTCAAACATCGTACACAATTATTTCTTGAGCGAAAGGTACCATCAGGAATGCGTAAATTATTCATTATACTTTGAAAACGATATCTTCGACCCACAAATGCTTCTCGATTTCGTATTTGTTCGCCGTCCATAACTAAATGAAATTTAAATAATAATTAAACATATTTTATTTGATATCGATTAAAAACCATCAGTAAACATCTAAAGTCATTAGCAATAACTACAATGGATTTCTTTCAAATTTATGAATGAAATAAGACTTAGAATTCAATGAGTTGTGATAAATCCTTATTAAACAAAATGAAATAAATTATACGGTGCTTCAACAACATTTAAACGCCATCAAATATTTAAAACAAAAAAGAATCATTGGGCATATGTGGAACAAACGACGTGATCGAGACGAGATTAGTTAAAATCAACATAGCTTATAAATCTGTAAAGTTGAAAGGTTTGATATTGAGCAGCAAAATAGTTTAAAAGTAATTCAACTGAAATATCTGTAACTTGATGATTACAGAATTTAAATTTTTTAAAGAATGCAATTATTGTTTCTAATTATATTAACGATAATTCAGATTTCATAAAATGTTGACGATATGGAGCGATTCTCACTATTCTTAGAACGAAGTCCAAGTGGAAGTACGTATGCATATTGCAACCGAATTCAGCGTCACCTGAGTGTAAGTAGCTGACCAAACATGGCACAAAAATACTTTTGAGATTAACTTGCCTGCTAACTTACTTTTAAGTTAGGCACTAGGCATTTAATAAGCACTGCTAAAATAAACCTCATTCGATGCTACTGAGTGTGATGGACTACGAAAAGGTCAGAAACTAAAAATTAGGATCGAAATCACATAAAAATCTGTCAATCGATGACCCTGCGGGCCAGCCCCAAATTTCCCACTGTTTTCGAGCTCCGTGAGCTTGAAAACACTGTTGCGCATACATTTTGAGCTCTTCGAGCTCGAAAATACTTTTGTATGCCTTTGTTTTCGAAAAATAACGTTTTTTTACCATTTTTTCTCAAACGATATCTCTCGAATGAATTGACCGATTGAGACGGTTGAGATGGAAATCGACGCGTTTCATTGAGTTCTGTAGCTGATTGAATTTTGATATTGAATGAATAAGTCTTTCTTGAGAAATTTCAAAAAAAACCAAAAAAAAAAAACAATGTTTCTTAATTCTTTTGACAACGGTTTCTCTTGTAAAAATGAAACAATTTTGTTGGTTGGGATGGCATTCAACGCGGCTTATGAAGCTTCAGAGCCCAGTCGATTTTAGAATCAATCCATCGAGCACATTACAAGTCATTCAAAAAGTTTATTTTTGGAATATCTCTGAAAGAGCCGTACCGATCAAGCTCAATTCAATTTCAGCTTTTAGATACTGATAAGTAGCGTCGAATGACACCTTGCCGACCAAAATCGGTTAATCCGTTAAAAAGTTATAGATATTTACATACGTACGTATATAGATAAATACATACATACACTCGGACATCATCTTGAAATTAGTCAGAATAGCTTCCTAGAACTTCAAAATTTCAAGATCTCTTAGAACTTCGATTTTCGAAAATCGGACCGATACCAATAACTTCCTGAATTTTTGAAAATTTGCAATTTTCTTAGCGGGAAGTTAAAAAAATGTGGTAAAAGTGATTTCTTCTTCTTCGGTTGATAATATTATCTAAACTATCAAAACAATTGTATTGTATTGCATAGTGATCGAAAGAGACTATAAAGATGGAGCGCTGGTATGACTTTCAAACAATTTGGTAAATTACATTCTGAGCTATTCGGGAAAAACGAGTTAAACTATTTTTATAATTTTTCGACGCCGATATCTATTGAACTAATAAACCGGTTTTGAAGTTTAATGTGGTGATCAGTGCGTTTTATCGGGTTCCAGAGCTAATTAGTTTTCAAAATAGATTAATGAAGCTGTTTTTAAAAAATTATCAAAAAAACTGAAGAAAAAAAAATATTTCTTTTTTTATATCTTCTATTTGATCTATCGATTTGAAACTTCCAGGAATGTTGACGGTTTATTCATTAAAAAGATATGGAGAGTCGATACGCGCACACACACACACACACACACACACACACACACACACACACACACACACACACACACACACACACACACACACACACACACACACACACACACACACACACACACACACACACACACACACCTCTGGAAATGATCAGAATAATTAACTAGAACCTCAAAACCTTGACACCTGATGAAAACTCGATTTTAGAAAATCGGGATGAAAATAAAAACTTTCCTAATTTTTTAAAATTTACAATTGTTTAAGCTGGAAGTTACAAAATACCAGAACGAAGGTATAAATTTTTCATTCTTAAATTACTGGAATATACAACTGTACAGTGGAAATCATACAGTCACATATATCAATTGTAGCTGAGCATTATGAAATTAAATAAACATCATAAAATAAACTTTAAATTAAAAATTATTAATTTGAGAGAATTATTCTTCCAATGTAAAAAGAATAATCACTTGTGTAGTTGAAATAAGGACTTGAGAGTTCACAAAAATCATAGATTTCTGACATGTACTCTAGTTTTTAACCCTATGATATTTTTCAAAACTTCTCAACTAACAAAATTGATTGATGTAATGGGATTGAAGTCCACCTTCGTGTTACCGGAGGCTGTTTCCGACGACACTCTTAGCCGAAAAATATAATCGAGTGATAACTTAAGTACACATTAAATGGAGTTATAATCAAAAATCCTTAATGCGCGTGGTATCTAACCACAGCTACCACGCATCCATAACTCTCTTGGACTAAACACTACTACGATCTCAGGAAATAATGAGACTCTAGTCGAATTGGGCTTGATAAGACCCCCCGTAGTACCAGTCTTCCTACACTGGTCAACAAATTACTCATGGATAAGTGGTGGAACACAACTTCTCCCCATATCCTAAGAGAAGAGTTTCTGACATTTGTTACCTTTTAAGTTTCAAACAAGCGATTATCCACTTGTTTAGTCCTTAATGGATTTTCTACTTTTCAAGCCCTCGACACTAATTATTCAAGACGAATCATAGTTAGAGTCAGAGATAATGTAATAAACAATACAGTGCAGAGAATGATAATCCTCATGTTAAGCAAAAAGACATTCACTTTGAATATATTATAATCAACGAGAAAATGTAAATAAAATTTAATGAACCGTGCATAAAAAACATTAAGAAAATATTATTAAATTAACTTACCAATAAATAAATTCTCTATTATTAAATCGATTTTATCTCAAACTATCTTGACAGATAATGAAGTGAGTTAGAAGTACGTGAAGTTTTAGTAAAATAAAAAAAAAATCATATGATACACGACATTCTATATTTAAAAAAGATTTATAAATAACGATACAAAAAATTATAATTTGTAAAACTTAACAATTAAATTAACAAATTAAACATATTAATTTTAAAAATAAAAAGCATATTTTTAAATAAAATAACTATATTAAAATCAAAATCAGTCTTTTAAATTTCATTTAAATAGGGTTATTTTAATTTGTATAGCAATAAATAGAAATACATTTTAAACGGGTAATTTTCTCTAAAATATTAATAGTTATTCGAAGAAATTTTATGAGATGCTACATTTGTTTGTTTTCAATTGAATTAGCCGATAAGCAGATTTCATCGGTGAAAAAGAACACCAAGTATGCAAATCAAAATAATCACCTAGTACCTGAGCGGCACATAAACATAGACAATTATTGCTTAATTTATCATCTGTGAATCTGCCTATTAGGTATAATTAATCTGGATAAACTTGACAAGCCAGTGCTATATTCATTTATAGCTTATTTAAGATAATACCGCCGTGTCAAGATTAGCCGGATGATTTTCAAATTTCACTTTTTTGCATATTATATAAACATTTTACCTACTCAGCAGAAAAAAAAGTTGAAAAAATCTCGGATTGAGAAACCAATCCTATATTCAAGTAGGCCCTAAAAGTAAGAAAAACGATTCAAAACAATTTGCAATTGTAAATGCCCATAAGAACAGCGATTTAAAAGTATTAAAAGTATTCAAAAACATTAAAAAGTATGAAAATAGTATATTAACGCATTGAATGATAGGTGCTTTCGACAACGAGTGTGATTGGTTCACGAAACGTTAGGCTAGTGTTGCCAACACACGAGTACCGAAAGCCTTCCCTGCTCAATCCGTTACGATAGTTTTTGCATCGAATGGTAAGAATGAATGTTTCTGATTGGTAAAAAGGACACTACAATAAATTTAATTTTTTAACTAACCTAAAATAATATTCAACCTTATTAATATACAATTAATTCCTGTATTATTTTTGATGCAAAAGATTATTAAATAATATTAGCAACAATTAAATATGATTTCATTGATTTTTATAATAATTTAAAATTACTTTTATTATTTTTAGAATATTGAGACTCAGCAGAAAATAATTAGAGTTTTGTCAACGTTCATATAGTGAATTTTACACTATAATTAAATACAGTAAGATGATTTTATATAGTCTGGGGCTTTTCGTTGTCCTAACTGTTCATTGGGTTTTCTATTGGATCGTTTAATGACTAATAAATAGTATATGTATATATATAAAATGTAGATATGTCATATTTTTTACGAACAATGTGGATATTCTTCGCGATATTTAATCTCTGTAGTGTCATTTTTGATCAATCAGAAACGTGCTATCTTACCATGAGTTGCAAAATTTATTTTTACAATTTTTTAAAATTGTTGCTTTTAATAAGTATTATGTATTAATATTAATATTAATAGTAATAAGTATATATGTATTAATATAGACTTAAAATTTTCATTCAATCATAAATATAACAAATCTTGATTTTCAACTCTGCAATCTTAATAGATGAAAGAAAACCTTAATGCCAGTTTTCATTCCGTCTTTTTATCAAAATCAAGAATTAAGTATAATTGCAAGTGTACGTTGTATTCAGCAATGTAACAATCTTGTTCAAGGCTTGAGTAAATCTGGTCTCATGATCGATAGGTGCTAGTGTCTTTTTCTACGTGTATCTTGCTGCAGATACTTGTGTCTAGATTTCAATAGTATGTCTAGTGCAAGCCTTGCACAAGAAATTCGTCCCAGAATATAAATCGATTCTGGAGAAAGACTATAGTTGAAAACAGTTGCGCATGGCTTGCTCAAGATCGGCTCAAGGCTGAAGGTCAATTTTGGGCCTTGCATGAGCCATGCGCAAGTACGTGCCTTAAGTTACTAGTGCGAGAAATGTGCCAGAAATTTTTTAACAGCACCATATCTAAGATATTCCCAATATTTGTGTGTACAATGTCTTGAGTAAGTTATGCAGAATAGGGTGTCCGTTATTTACAAATTAAATTTTTTTACTAGGCCATGATAAACATCATTTATTTGTGATCCAAAAATAATAGAAAAAAATATGAAAGTTTATTCTAACGCCGTTTAACCCTGCCTAAGTAATAATACATTCTCATTTTAGGATATCAAAAAAAATTTTATTACTTGTTTAAAAATGAGTGCACAGCAATGACAAATACGTATAATTGTAGGAAATTTTCCGCTCTTCACAAAAGATCTTGTATGTTTTTTTCGTGAATCCAACTGTTTAAGAGATATTAAAGGTCAAAGTTTGATTTGTTTAAAAAAATTGGCGTTTTTGTTTGAAATTTAATAACTCTTCAACAATCAGACATAAAATTAAGCGCTACGAATTTTCATATAGGAAATTCAGTGCCCTTCAAAAAAGGTTTCTTATACTTTTTCTGTAAATTCAACCATTCAAGTGATATCGAAGCTCAAAGCTGATAGATTTAAAAAATAATGTTTTTCGGTTAAAATTTCATAACTCTTCAGCAAACGGATATTCACTCAAGCTTTTAATAGTTATTTGTCGGAAATTTACCGCTCTACAAAAAAAGTATCTTTGATTCTTTTGATAAACTCAACCATTTAAAAGATATTTAAACTCAAAATAAAAGAAGTTTTTTATATCATCAGAGCAAAATTTTAGTTAGCTTGTAATACTTTTCTTTCAACTCAAAGCTTAAATATCTCTTGAAGGGTTGAGTTTATCAGAAAAATCAAAGATTCCTTTTGTGTAGGGCGGTAAATTTCCGACAAATAACTATTAAAACCTTGAATAAATATCCGTTTGCTAAAGAGTTATAAAATTTTAACCAAAAAACGTTATTTTTTAAATCTATTAACTTTGAGCTTCGATATCACTTAAATGGTTGAATTTACAGAAAAAGAATAAGAAACATTTTTTGAAGAGCGATAAATTTCCTATAAAAAAATTAATAGCCCTTAATCTTACGTCTGGTAATTGGAGAGTTATCAAATTTCAAACAAAAACGCCAATTTTTTTAAACAAATCAAACTTTGACCTGCAATATCTCTTAAACAGTTGGATTCACGAAAAAAACATACAAGATCTTTTTTGAAGAGCGGGAAATTTCCTACAAACATACGTATTAGTCATTGCTGTGCACTTATTTTTAAGCAAGTAATAAAATTTTTCTTGATGTACTAAAATGAGAATGTATTATTACTTAGGCAGGGTTAAACGGCGTTAGAATAAACTTTTTTATTTTTTTCTATTATTTTTGGATCACAAATAAATGATTTCTATTATGGCTTAGTAAAAAAATTTAATTTGGTAAATAATGGACACCTAAATGCTCAAGTATTGATGATGATTTCTTGATACATGATCTTACCCAAGACTCATACGTAGAAAACGACACAAGTGACTAGAGGTTTTGATGAAGGCACTGGCATCAGAATCTTCCTCAAGCATGTGTTACTTGGGCAAGTGTTAGAGTGTGTCTTAAGTTATCATTAATTTTGGATTCTTCAATTACTGGAATGGAAAAAAAATTCATCATTTTTCAACGAACAGAAAAACAGCAACATTAAACATGATTATTTTCATAGTAAATTGGTCGTTGTAAACAAAAAATTTCTTACGATTTACTCATAAACAAAAGCACTTGAAAGATATTCCAAGACAAAATTTGATACATTACAAAAAACACATTTTTTTTTTCTATTGAATTTTATAATATTTCGATTAAGAAGAATGTCGAAATAGTTAGTTTATATGTTGGTAACGAATGAAATGTTTTCAAAAAAGGGTTCGAACAAAAATTTTTGTAAATCCAACCATTTTTACCACTGTTTTATTATAATGTAAGCTCTCAAAAATCAAACTGTAAATCATAAAATCACTTAATTCTTCACATGATGAAAATTTATTATTCGTATTTAATTCATATTATTATTAATCCGAGTTTAAATTTAAAAAAATGATCTAAAATAATAGTTACGAACACAGTAATTATTAAACATGTTTTTCTTCAAATTGACTGTCAATCACGAATTGATAATAGGTGTAAATTTGACTAAAGCTATAATTTTCATTAGATATTTATATTTTTGATTGATAATTTAGATCAATTTGATAGACCAATTCTAGTAATATGAACAAATAAAATGAATTTAATTGAAAAAAAAGATTTTAATTAAGAATAGAATTAATTGAATTATTAGTTTTTATTTTAAACCTCAATAAATGAAAGCTCAGTGCGTTTCCACGTAAATAAAATTCATTGTAAAGAAATTTGAAAAAAAGTTCGACATATCAAAGTTCTAAATTCAATACAGATTATAATTTTTAAGACCAGTTTATCAAACCAAGTTTATTTTTATCAGGTTTTCAATAAATATTGGTAGCATGTCTATACGTTAATAGCATATAGATATACCAGCAATATCAATTGACACCCGGATTACAAATAAACTCGGTTTGAAAAACTGACCCTAAGTTAAACTTTATTTAAACGTTTAAGATTTTAATACCAACAAATATAGTGGATTTAACACATTATGTGAAAAAATTTTATGCAAGGTGAGATCATTTATAAAAACCTTACTTTGAAAACCTATACTTACTCCAATTTTCACCTTCTATTTTAAAGCAACGCAATTCGCAATTTCTTAACTTTTTTACAATAAGGGAAAAATGAAGGAAAATATGTTTCGGAAATTCCGTTTTAAACAACTCTCATCCGGCTAAAAATTCATCCACGTGAAAATATAAATCAACTATATTTTCTACAATCTATGGGCATGTTCGGCCGAACTGAGTCCTAAGTAAACTTAGTACCATTTAATATAGTACGGGCTAGTTTTTCAAACCAGGTTTATTTTAATCCGGGTTCCAACTGATATTGCTAGTATACTTCTATACATTAATAATATAAATAAACCCACAATGTAAAATGAGCGAATAAACTAAGTGGATCTGGTTTAGGAGTGGAGAATGAAATAATTAAAAATTACACTGTTTGTATAGAGTAATAAATTGGAGATTTATTTACACTTTAAATTGTAAGAACTTATGCTTAATAGCGAATGCGACAAAAACAGACACGTGATAGCGAATGCAACCTTGCTGATAAGATTCACGTATAGAATTGACACGTGGTCAGAGCGATTACCTAAGCGACAATTATTTATAATATAATTATAAATTACAATTAATTAATTTACTCTCAGTAAATAACAGCCTTAGTATACTGACTAAACAAAGATAGAATTTAGCGTAGCGGTTTGATTTAATATCACACAAGAATTAATAATAGTAAAGCGGTTTCAAGAGCACGAGGTTGCAAGTAGCAAAGCACGTTGTAGAATTACAAAGATGGTAACGTCGTTGCGTTGTCGAAAAGCTTGGTGTCGACGTGGCAGCCTTGCTGCAGATAACGAATTTTCCGATGGGCTTAAAGGCACGCCAACGGGAAGCAGTTGATAGCGAACTCTCTCATTGGCTGGCTAATATAAATCGAACTATGTGATTGGCCAGCTTGAAGCAGGTCCTCTAGGCGTTTTGACACGGTCCTGAGTTAGAAATTGTATGTAACGGGCTCAAATAGCGAGTGAACCGGCACTATTCTGACCTTCAGACAGTAGCGAGTTCGGTAACTCCCGGACTTAGCGGAAATGCACGAAGCTTGATTCAAATTAGTCAAGCTCGGGACTGAACACACAATAATAATATAAACCTAGATTGAAAATTAACCTAGTTTGAAGAAATGACCCTAAAAGGATATCTACTATCTTCTATCTCAATATTGGTAAACAAATCGATTCCACAAACCACGGAATGGTTAGCAGGCTAAATTCAGAGATCAAAAGTCTAATTCCGCGTTCCGTATTCCGATTCCACGTTCCAGATTCCAACACATATAGTATAGTTTAGTCAATACAGTGAACTTGCTTATATACCTAACAAGTATTGGTCATTATGCCGAGAAGAATTTAAAGCTCTAACCTTACAGCACGAAGTCTCGTGCCTTGGTAGTCAAATTGGATTTTCATTGAAAATTATGCTTTAATTTTTCTAACTATCAACGTATTGATTTTCAATGTAAAATTAATAAATTTTATTAAAATTCCCCGAAAAATTTAGAGGCTTGCCTGCAGGATCAAAAGTTTTTCAGATTTATATTTTTGAATCATTTTTGTTTAGGAAAATGTTTTTTATTATTGAACCCCTGATTAAAAGAAACAATTCAAATCGATTCGGAAAATGGGAATTTTAATAATCAATTAAAAAGCATTCAAAACAATTAGGAAATAAAAAATCGAATACTTTTAAATCTACATTGAATCTACATCAACAATTAGATTGCATTAAAAAAGACTCAAAAAATCTAATTGTATTGAATCGTTTTGAATCTTCCCGGGATGCAGAAATAAAATTATTATTTGTCGACTCAAAAAGATTGAAAACGATTCAAAAAATCTAATCGTATTGAATCTTTTCGAATCGACAAATAATAATTGAATTTTTGCATCGCGGGGAGATTTGCAAAGATTTTCGAATTAAAAAAAAAATGATTCGAATAGATTCTAACTGATTAAAAAAAAATTTTTTTTAATCGTTTTGAATACTTTTGATTTGATTTAATCTACATAGTTTTTAAACAGCAAATGAAAATGAATCGTTTTGAATCGACGTACCCAAAATAGATTAAAAACAATCTAATTTTTCAAATACTTCCAAATGCTCTTGAATCGACAAATAATCGTCGAATTTCTGGTTCGTCAAGACGATTTAAAAAGATTCAATCCGATATAATTTTTTAAATTGTTTTGAATACATTTTAATCAACAACTATAGTAAACTAATTTCTTATTTGCAGGTAAATTCAAAATAATTCACAACGATCTGATGGTTTAAATAGTCTTCAATACTTTTGAATCGATAAATAATCGTTGAATTTCTGATTCATGTAAGGAGATACGGTTGAAAAAATCTAATCGTATTGAATCTTTCTGAATCGAAAAATTCTGAACATTATTGGTCGATTCAAAATGATTTAGAACGATTCGAAAAATCGAATCGTATTGAATCTGACAAATAATGATTATAATTTGTCATAAAGTAATATAGGATATACTATATTACTTTCAAAAATGGCACATCACTCTGTCAAATGACAGAGGAGTACTCGTGTCAGAATCGCTTCTAAGTTTGGAATATAAAACTTCTAAAATAAGTTTCTTACCAGGGACACTACGAATCGTAGGCGCGATCTCGTGGCAAGTACTGAACTACTCCCACTGCTGCTGCCTAGCACCGGTGACTCTTCTCTCCTCTATATGAATCTTTTCTTTCAAAAATTTTTTCTTTTGGTTTAAGTAACTTTTTTTCTTAGTTGAAACATACGAAATTTTATACGTTTAACGCCCCAGTGAAAAAAATTGATGCACAATACGTATGTTAAAATATAGAAATGTTTTGTCCAAATAATTTTTTTTTTATTTTAAAAATTATTCAAAAATGATTATTACAAAGCTCTTCTTTTCAAAAGCGCGCGAAAACGCAGCGTCAGCTATTTCCACCTTTTTATGCGACGAAGAATAGTGGGAGGATAACTGCAATAAGACGAACGAACAATTAATAAACTGTCGTCACCTTCCACCAATAACAATAATCGAAAATTCCCCATCAATCGCTAAATCAAATTTAATAAAAAGCCTGACCACCATAGCTCATGGCTAGTCGGTTCTTCTAACTTACGGTCCGCGAATATTCGAACTTCGAACTTTCGTGCACTCTTATTGCAGGATTCCACCCCAGGCGTTGAAAAGTCAATAAGAGGATCTTTAATATTTTCTATTTAAACCTTATTGCAGGATTCCGCTTAGGCGTTGAAAAAGCAATAATCGACTTCTATATCTATTAAAAATCCTCACAGATTAATAGAAACTTCCGGTCCGATTGAAATAGTGACGCAAATCACGTGTATTTGCGATTCCATCTCGGTCTGAGTTATTTTGCTCATGAAATCACTTCTCGGGAGTATAAAAAGGACGCATTTAAATATAGAATAAAAATCTTATAAAATTTCCGTGAATTATCAATATCCTTAAAATATCAATTGTTAAAAATTGGTGTAAAGGATTCAGTGTACAAGTGAATTGTAGCTAAATCAGAAATAAAAAGCGAAAAACCATAAGTTCAGCCTTCCGAGTTTCATTCGAGAGTAGCACATAAGTTTACATCCTACAGCCCCAGCCACGCCATCCAACCAAATCCTACAGGAGGAAGCTGAGTGAGCTGCAACGTTCTGGAGGGATCTAACCTGCCGTGACTAGAAAGAAAGAAACATCGAAAGGTAGGTGAAAAATTTAAATTCTATTCTTTCATAAGATAACTGGTTCAGCACAAGATCACCAGTTTCTTCGGAGACGTTTGGGTTCTTACTTCGAAGTAAAAGATCTACCACAAATAATAAATTATAGGAAGATACCTCTTTCTCGTATTCTTTAATGTTGTCCGCAACCTCCAAATCGCTCGTCTAAATTTTTCTATCGCTACCAAAGGGAGAAATCCCGGATAATCAATTTAAATTTAAGCGGCGGACATAACATAAAGAACACTGGTGGCAGCGGTGGAATTTTCAAAGTAAGTGAAAATCCTTCTTGTTGAGCCACAGTTATAATTCCTCTACCATTTTTGAGAAAAGGTAGATTTTGGTGGTTATTTTTCTCTTCTCGAAATTTTCACATCTTACAATTTTGAGTTTCGTGGCATTTTCTTGAGAGTGCTACACCCTGCTTTCGTGGACTTGCCACACCTTAACAGGTAGCAATTCCACGTATTGTAAATTCAGCATTTTTCGCCCCTCAATTCGAGTTGCGAAACGCCTGAGTTCACGGTCCGCGACTTCGCGACCAGATCGTAAAGTCAGCAATAAATCGCACATCGACCTCACTGTACAGCTTTGAGCTGTTGAAAAAACTTATTAATTCTTTCTTTCTCTTTTTGACCAACTCAGCAATTTTGCTCAGAGTTCAGAGACGTTTAACATCCTTGTCTTACGCTTTACCTTAGGGTGTGGTCACCACCATTATTCGTACCAACAAAAATAGGAGGCGAAGAAATTTGATGCAAACACCCCACCTTCTCAGTATGACATGGCCAAGGAGCTCTATCGAGAGCTCCCTAAATTTAACGGAGAAGGTCCAAATTACAAACAAGATTTCAAGGAATTTGACGCAATCGTACGGAGTTGGTTACCTTGCATCATCCCGGAACATCAGGACATGTTCGTGGCAAAAATCGTAAAAAGAATTTCTGGTCGTGCTAGAGATCAAATTGAATACACTCCGATTCATAGAGTCGTAGAACTTCTCGAGATACTGGGAGAAAGGTATCGAGATGGCGATCCAGCTCTTGTTTGGCACAAACGTCTAGCTTCAGCTAGCCCGAGGGAAGGCGACACCATCGAAGATTTCTTTTTCAGGTTGCGCGAAATGATCAGAGGCCTGGAAGCCGCGTTACCAGAGGAGAATCGGGAAGCCATTATGTCGCAACAAGAAAAGGTTGCATTCGATACTCTCTAATCCGCTTTGCCTGACCTCCCAAAATGTCTTGCGAGTCTAAAAGATCCAAAGACGCTCGAAGTTCTTTATAAAGCGGTAAAAGAGGAAAGAACTCGCGAATGCATACGACCAAGGCGTAAACGCGAACCTAACGACTATCAACATCAGTTTCAGAGGGACAGAGGCTACGACCGAGACTATAACAGACGTTACTCGAAAGACGACCATCAAAGACCTCACAGAGATTACGACGATTACGTAGACCGTAGAGAAACCAGAGGACGAACGTTCTCTTACTCTAAAAAGCATTACAGACCGAGTAAATACGCTACATACAGCGAAGACAGTGTGGACTCCAACGATAGCTCAGCGTCTGCTGACTACCGAACGTACACTTACACCTCGAGTAAAAGGGGACGTGGACGGACCTACGATGACGACTCGACGTCACGAACGTTAAAGAAAAGTTCATCACGTTCACGAACGGAAGAACCCTCTTCAACGAAGAAAAAGGTCGTGACCTTCGACTCTGCAGACATTGACACTGAAAAACTTGAACATCTGAAACTAAAGGCCCCTTGCTGTAACTGTGCCTTCTGCCCTCATCGCGAGGCAAGTAAATCTGCCTCCTCAAAAGACAACGATGAACGTTTAAACTCAACGGGCGCTCGACAGACCGAGGCGACTGCGAGTATGCCCCGAAAGTCGCGCCGACTTACAAACCCTCATCAGAAAACTCAGACGGTGAAGGAGTTCAGAATTCTTCAACGTCCGAAACCCTTACACTAGTCATCGGTAAGGGTCCACGAGTCTGGATCACATCTCCAGACCTCTTCCAGGACGGATGCAAAGTTTTGTTAGATACAGGTTCTGACCTGAATCTTCTTTGCATCGATGCTCTGGGGGATGATACCACCTTTTACCCTGAAAATGGTGGTGTGGTGGGCGGCATAGCAACCAGTAGTATGCCCATAATTGGAACTGTGACCCTCAAGATCTTTGACGTAGATGTTTGTTTCCAGGTTGTACCTAGACCGACAGGTGGTTATCTGGGCATCCTTGGAAATTAATTTTTCATCAAAGAACGAGCTGGCATTACCTTTTGTTGGAATACGCTGGTCCTCAAAAATAGACCTACCCGCCCTATCCCTTTTTTAATGGATAACAACCTTGATGTGATATATATCCTGTCCCTAGGGACAGGGCCAAAAATTTTCGACAAATGTAATTCGCTTCATGGAGAATTACAATGCTTTCTGATAGATACAGGGGATGATGTGTGTTTGATGAATTCTTCCGCTCTTAAATCCGAAATTAGAGTGAATCGTGGTAATACGATGGTACTCCGTGGTTTGAATGGACAGTCCATGGAAACAATTGGTACTGTAGAATTAAAGGTTTTGGGTTCAAAAATCCGATTCCATGTCTGTGATGGGAATTTACCCTTCCATGGTGTCGGAGTTTTGGGCAACAACTTCCTGAAAAATGAGCAAGCGGAGATTTCATACCATCATCAATCTCTGAATTTATCATCTCGACCTTCCCGACCTTTACCTTTCAGTCTCGGGATAAAACAATCCCGTTCATACGTAATTCCACCCCGTATGCGGATGTCCGTGTCGTACCTGTTGTAAATCCTGAGATCAAACAAGGCTACCTCCGTAAGATTTCTCTTAAAGATGGACTCTTAATGGGCGAAGCCGTTGTCTCAGTTGATGACGATCAAGCGATGTGTATTGTCATCAATACCACATCAGATCCAGCAGAAATCGAAATTGAACCTCAAATGCTTGAAGAATTTGAATTTGATCATCCTGATCCATCTGACGAATTTTCCGACATAGCGGAAATTCCATCTGGAACACATTCACTTTCTAAGCGAGACCGTATACAAGCAATATTTGATAAAATTCCTACCAATCATCTCAGTCGCATTGAAAGGAAGCAAATTTTCCGACTTATTCAGAAAAATCATGACATATTTCACCTCCCTGGTGATCGCCTGGGACGTTCTAAAAAGTTCACCTGCAAAATCGAAACCACCAGTGACAAACCGGTCCGAATCAAGCAATATCGGTTTCCTCAAGAACACCGCGACGAAATCAAGAAGCAAGTGGATAACCTACTTAAGCAAGGACTTATTCGGAAATCAAAATCTCCGTATAATTCTCCTCTATGGATTGTCCCTAAGAAATCTGATGCTCAAGGTAATAAAAAGTGGAGAATGGTTATCGATTTTCGAAATCTAAATAAGATAACCATTGGGGATGCTTACCCCCTCCCACTTATAATCGATATTTTAGACCAACTCGGCGGGGCCAAGTACTTCAGCGTATTTGACCTTGCCAGTGGGTTCCACCAAGTACCAATGGACCCCAGAGACGCTGAAAAGACGGCGTTTTCCACCCCTGACGGTTATTGGGAATATTGCTGTATGCCTTTTGGGCTTGAGTGTGCTCCAGCAATTTTTCAACGTATGATGGACTCCACATTAAGTGGTTTAAAGGGTACAGAAGTATTCATCTATCTCGACGACTTCGTAAGTTATGCATCTTCGCTTGAAGAACATGAGGGACGAGTCCAAAGACTTTTCAACCGCTTTCGAGAGCCTTGCCTATCCGAACTTCAATCGACCTTTTATATTGGCAACTAGCTCCTCCGATGTCGGTATTTCAGGCATCTTGAGCCAGGAACTGGAGAACGAAGATCGTACGCCTGGAAACCCCGATTAAAATGTTGAGAAAATTGTCTCCTGTACGTCTCGAGTCTTGCAAGAGACCGAGACAAGATACACACACAATGAAAAAGAGTGTTTGGCAGTCTTGTACGCGGTGCAACAATTTCGGCCTTACCTTTATGGTAAGCCTTTCACCTTGTATAAAAGCAGCCCTTGTATGTCTTGGTTGAAAGACAGCCAAACTGTCACCGAACGACAAATTAAATGGAGATCCAAACTAAGTGAATACAAATTTTCGATTATAGTTCGACATAAAATCTCAGAACAATATGCCGAAGGGTTGTCCTACAATCCTGAAGGTAGATCTCCAGAGGAAATGGATTCAAACCAAAATTCGGTCGAGCAAGCAGTGATGCTCCCACTCAGGAAAACTTCTTGTCCTGACGAAGAAGCCATAGCAGCTGTAAAACGAGGAAGAAAACCTGGAAGTAAAAAAAAACCTCGGGTTAACAGCGCCCCACACCCTCGTGATGCAATCGCATCCCGATTACGGATGAGACGGGCTACAGAACTGTCGCAAAACCGGAAAAAAATAAACTATTGCGAAATAAGTACGACCGAACTTGACGTCTCAGAAAGTATCGAAGATGACGTTTTCGAGGTAAATCAACCAGGACCATCCTCAGCACCTCAAGCTCCAGCCAACCTGGAAGTGGAGATTGGGCCAGTATCCGGACTAGAACTGGAAGAAACAGATGAGGAAGAAGAAGAAGCAGTCTGACTCATGAATGAAGAATATCTGCTCAACGAATTGAAGAAAAGTTCCAGTGATCAGGGAGATGAAAATACTCCTGAAGCGATAAATCGACAGCAAATGCGCGAAGATTTGAGAAAATCATTTAAACGCTTCAATAAAGCCCTAGAAAAACGAGCAATTAACGTTTCAGATGAAGAAGCGGATCGTACTGTTCGTCCAGAAGATTATTACAATCCACTGCCTGTAGTCAGCCCTCAAGTAGCCAAGGAAGTTAGGGAATATCTTGAACAGGGCTACTTATCAGACGAACACGACGACTCTGAAGACTCGAATGAGTCCGACGAAGAAGGAGAAGAGGAATTCCTTCGTGAAACTCGAGATATAGAAGAAAATGAAGATTCAAGTGAAGTCAGCTGCTCTGAACCGGAATTTCAAGTGGAAATAACCCCTGCAACTCCACAGACACCGCGAGCTGACGAAATTCGAGAGAAATACCTCACCGCAGGTAAAAGTCCGTCGACCCCTATGTGGAAGAACACGGTACTGAAAGCAGCGCAGGCAAATTGCAAGGAACTTGACTATGACGATCATACAAATAGATTTTATTGGAAGGACACCGGAAGTTCTGATGACAATACATCTCCAGTCATCGCGAGGCCTTCTACCTGCCAAACTCTGAACGTCGAAAATGTTCCTGCAGCCTCATCCAGTATGGCACACGTGGAAACGCCCAAACGCAAAGTGACATCTACTAGTAAAAATCTAGGACAAGGAAATACCTTGCTGAACGAGAATCAGCAGCCAAATTCACCAAATCGAAATTCTGCAAATGATCGAATAATCATAGCGGAGACATCTCCTCAATCAGGCCAATCAGATGCCAGCCAATTTGATGGAACTACAGTGATTCAAGTGGAAGTACATCGAGAACAAGACGATGGAAATGCTCAGGTAAATGAATCTGACCCTCTCCACACGACTCTACCGGAAGTTGTTGACGAACAACTGGGGGATGAGCCGGAGATAAATGTAGATTTACCTCCTAAACTTCCGAATCAAGCTCCGTGGTACGTATTTGATCCCCCTTCCTCCGATATAGCGGAAGATCTGAGAGATCAACGCTATTCACCACCGGAAGTTTCGTCTTCCTCGAGCTCTGAGTCTGATAGACCTCGGAAACTACCTGAAAATCGAATCAAATTTGAAGACAGTCGAGATGGAATTACTTCTGTGAGAGATCACATGGTACATTTCCTGTCCCTGGATTGTGAATTGGTGAAACCAGTTTCTCGATTAGTAAGAGATCTTACTTTCATCGATCAGGAATATCTGAAGACAGCCAAACCAAAAATGGGTGATGTATTAATCATATTAATCACAAAATTGGGTCAGTGCTTTATCTTCACGGTCTTTGTCAAGAAAAATCATTTCGAGAAAGTCGATTTAAATAATTTAATTGAAGGATTACGAAATTTAAGAGTGCACATGTTCAAACACGAAATCTATACATTTCGCATGGCGAAACAGGGGGATGAATTCGATGATATAAACATTAAGCCTTATCTCATACAAGAATTGGGCGACTGTCCTCTCGAGGTAACACTTTGCGAAGGAAATATAGAAGTTCCTACCGAAGAGTAACGTGATAAAATCATTGAAGAAAACCACTGCAGCCCTATTGCGGGTCACAAGGGTGTCGTGAAAACTTATTGGCGAATTCGAGAGAGATTCTACTGGCCAGGTATGAAGGAAAGAATCTATAGATTCATCCGGAAATGCGAAATCTGCCAGAAGAATAAACTCACCCGAATCAAAACAAAACAACCCATGATGATAACCGATACTCCCTTCGAACCCTTCGAGAAAATCTCTATTGATATCGTGGGACCACTTCCTATGACTAGGAGCGGGAATGTCGACATATTGACTATTCAGGATAATTTTTCGAAAGCCGTAACAGCAATTCCGATACCTGATATCCGGTCGACAACAGTGGCACAAGCCCTTGTAGATCGTTATACGTGCTATTATGGTTGTCCGAGAGTCATCCTCTCAGATAAAGGTACTTCATTTACCTCTAAAATAATACAACAACTTGCGAAAGCCCTAAAAATCCAAAGATTAACGACTTCGGGTTTTTACCCCCAATCCAATGGTTCTCTAGAAAGGAGCCATCAACCACTGATAGATTTCTTAAGAGTAATCTCGGATAAGTATCCGGACTGGGATCGATATGTGAGTCTTGCGGCGTTGAGTTACAATACCAATGTGCATACTTCAACCAAATTCACTCCATTCGAGCTGATGTTTGGTCGAAGAGCTCGGTTACCAACCCAGTTCCCCGATTATTCCAGAATCGAAACTTATTCCGACTATCTCGCCGATCTTATGAGTAGACTGTCAAAAGTCAGAGAAATCGCTGCTGATTATCTCAATAAGGCAAAACTAGATTCCAAAATTCGTTACGATCGACACAAACACGCCCAAACCTTCAAGTAAGGCGACTTTATTTATGTTCTAAAGGAACCGCGAAAAAATAAACTCGATGTTTATTATACCGGGCCCTATGAAATCGTCGAAATCAACGAATTTGGGAGTCTGATCTACCTGAACGACAAAGGGAACCACAAATTGGTAAACCCTAATAAAGCTTAACCTGCTTTTGACCATAAGGCTAAACCTTTATAAAGTTCTCTGTTTCAGATCCTCAAATCTCTCACCATCATGAGACAATTATTGATATTCCTGGTCATCATCATCCAAGGGGGTCAATCCAAGGACGACCTGACCATCCAGCCACTGGCAGACAACCCGGGTCTACTGTATGACCCGTTTAAGAAGATTCACCTAGCCTGACCGTAATCAACGAGCTCCATGGTTCGGGTTTGTCGGCACCATTGCCCGAGAACTGTTTGGAACCATGGACTATGAAGAGAAAGAACATATCACCAAGGAGATCAACAAATTATATCAAGACAATTTAGAAATGGTGCACCTAGTAAAGAACGCCACTCACCTCGTCAAGAGTGAGATCAATACTATTCTCTGAAGCGAGGCGCAAATGCAGTCCAATCTGAATAACCTCGCAGATGCTACCACGAACTTTATGAATTCCACCAACAATTCCTTGGGTAAACTCGCATATTTGATGAAAGTCATGATGCTGGGGGATGAACGAAAGGAGATTGCCAATAACCATCTTCGAGACCTAAAGAAAGCTGAAACCATCATAGAGGAAGCCAAGGCCGGCTGACTTTCCCCACAAGCTATATCACCAAGACAACTCTATCGAGCAACCGTTGACATCATGAGGAAGCATCCGGATTCGAATCCACCTCAACCAATTGACCGAATGGATATTTTAACCTTGTCAGCCGTGTCTACAGTAAAGGTAGCAAGAGCGAAAGGTTACCTACTTATCATAGTAACCTTACCCCTGTTCCATAAAATCCCGTTATTGTCATATGAAATGAGACCACTACCAAAGCCGGAAAATCTCAATGGAAAAATTAAAACCTGACGATACTACCATCAAAAAGGTTCCTAGTTACCGATCCAGGCTTGAGGAAATTCTACCTAGCAGATTCTGAATATATCAAAAACTGCAAATCTATCGGTAACGATTTGTCTTGTCGTCCCGACATACCATTCCAGTCTGCGGAAGTCCAAGAAGAAGTAGACTGCAGAATGAAGCTACTTCTGAAGTCAACTGAAAATATCTCCAGAACGTGCAATGTCCGCATCATCCCAGGATGTAAAAACACTTGGATCAAGCTCAACCAACCAAATTCTTGGGCGTATTCGACTTGTAAGGAAGAAAAATTAATTTTCAAGTGCTTAAGTCCAGTCAAGAAATAATATCACATCAACGGAACAGGAATGGTCCATGTTAACGGTAGATGCGAAATTAGAAGCGAAAAATATATAATCAAAAGCATAGATGAAGAGATCACTCAGCTGAACATCACCTTGCCAAGGTTAAACTTAACCTTGGAAACGCTATCAACGAACTTAACAGCTGAACCCAAAATATCTGGATTTCTCTTCAAGAAGAGTTAAAGAACAGTAGACAAATTCCAACCCTGGGGAGCAGAATTGGAAGAAACGGAAAATAGAATGTCTGAAATATCGTTACACCATCAAGAGGAGGATATCCATCGAACAATGACGGTGGGAAACATGTCCATCCTAGCTGTCCTGGGTGTTATCCTCGTCGTTCCAGTACTCTTC
This sequence comes from Microplitis demolitor, assembly GCF_026212275.2. NCBI lineage: Eukaryota > Metazoa > Arthropoda > Insecta > Hymenoptera > Braconidae > Microplitis > Microplitis demolitor. Next base: position 12,043,338 of record NC_068550.1, on the reverse strand, counting down.
AAATGTTGCGTATGCTCAAGCAAGAAGCGCTGCTTCACCTACAAGAAAAACAAGCAGCCAGGCAAGGTACATCCCAAAATAGTAAAAGAAACCAGACGTACCTCAGACTCCAAATCAAGGTCTGTCCAAATCAAGGACCAACCAGAAGTCATCGAGCTCCAGGAAACTCCGCCAGCTCTTTCAAGTCGTGTCGTCTTCTCTGCAAGTAAATCAGCAACTCCAATTCGTATCACGAGAGGCCTTCGCCTCTCAGATTTCAACGCTCCGATCTAATCATCCTAAACAAGATAAGAATAATGTATAAGTCAAATCAAAATTTCACGGAAAAATAGAAATCCTCTTTTGAAGTACTTTAAATCCAAACCAAAAATATTTTCGGGCCTTTCTGTAACTTTACAAATTCTTATGCATTTACCGACACTTTACGTCGTCTTGAAAGAGGATTTCTATTTTACCAGCATAACATTTTAAGGAAAAATTTTATTACTATATTCTAAATAAGGAAATGTTTAAAATCTAAATTTATAAGATTAAGTTTCGAAAAATTATATATCTAAACTCAAAATTCATTCAAATTATAACAAATTTTTAAGTCACCTGGACATGTGAGAAAACAGGAGAATTGGTAATTCCTGTTAAAACTAAAGAAATTATTTAAAAAAAAAGATCTACTTAGAAACAAGTGCTTACCTCTCACAGCGCATGCGCAACTCCGAACATTATTTAACAGCCGCTTCTCAAAGCCGTTGACACAACTCCTGAGGAAACACCATTCTCCACTAAAATTCGCCTTCTTAAAATTCAGCTTCAGAAAAACCTCCTTATTACGCCTATTTCACCTCCTAAAATAACAGGAAATGGAAGCAATAAATAAAAAAGATATTTTCTCTCAAAAAACGAGCATCAGGATGTTACTCACCTTATAATGGTCACATATTCCTTAAAAATTTTAATTAACTTACCTGGCGAATTGCGCCATTTAATAATAATAATAATAATAAATTTAAAAGAAAAGAGGAAAAGAAAATAAAAACTGTTTTTTCTCTCCGTTTACACTCGCATATTATTTATATCCGAGATTGTATACGGTTATTAAAAAGGATGGGAAGGTTCTGGGTTAAAAGACGGAACAAACGAACTTTAAGCTCATTTCCTCTTTATTGAAAAGAGAAAATTGACAGCTAAAAGTGACTCGAGAGTGATAACATCTCCTAATTCATTTAGCAAACGCTGGTGATGACCAAATTGCACCATTTTAGTCCTCGAATTTTTCCCCCTCTGGCTCATCTTTCCCATCCTCCTCAAAGAGCCAAGAGATCGGTATCCAATCTTTCATCCAATCATCTAAATCCTCGTCCTTTTCTCTCAAAAGATGTTTACTCCAGACCAGGAAAAGCTCACGCTTTAATCGGTCAGGACAGTAGGGCAGAGAACCACGGCTTCAATAATACTGGACAAACGAATAGAATTATAACGTTATAAACACAATTGACCTTGACTTAACACTTAAACACTTACGTGAAACAGATTATTACGCACACTACACGAGTAATAACACTCACAAATATGAATCCTGGGATCCCAGATTGCTAAAATCCTCCAAATTAAGTAAATTCGGCATAGGATCTTACAAAATAATAAATGGGATTCCCAAGGTCGTACTTTTATCCGAAAGACGTGCACATTGTGTCAGTTTCAAATCAGATGACTGAATGCTCGACTTTGCGTATAAACGCTCAGTCAGCAGTAATAAGCCGCGCTAGCTGTGAGAGTGTTTATTCAATCACATGAAATAAAATTTATGAATAAAATAATGAGAGTAACTCTTGAAAACTTTCACAATTAAATTCTTAACATTTTGAAATTCACTCAAAAAAAAAAATTTATTTCTTTAAATTATAAAACATTAACGCCTTTAAAAAAAAAAAAACCAGGTGATGGAAGAACCTTCAAACTGGAATGCGTTCTGTGATAAGACGGTAGCCGGAAATCATATTCGCTCGTGCAGACGCAACAAAATCGAACTAACAATTAAATATCGCTAGATGTCGGCTAAATACAGATTTCCACGGTAACTGCAAATTATTCTCTCCGGTTTATTTCTTTATTTGAACACCTTTTAGTTTCTCAAGGTCACACACAAAAAAAAACACACACACACACACATACATATATGTGTACGCACTATATGCATGTGGAAAAATGTAATAATTCTGTCATCCTAATTTTTGGTGAATATCTTATGTAATCCTTATATTTAAAAATAGCTATTATTTTGGTGATGGGAAAATAATAGATTTTAGAGGAAAACTATATAAAATAATATAATAATATATAAAATCATAACATAAATATTTACCATATATATATATATATATATATATTTATATATTTATAGAGATACATTTAGAAAGATCAGAAAACCAAAAAAAAATAATCTTCTATATTTTGTATAATTACATGATCTCCTAGTTGTGAGACTTTTTAGAATTGTAAGCGTTATCGAAAGCTTTTGTAAAAGAGAGGACATATGTTTAGGAAAGCAAGCGAGTTTTGCAACCCTCTTACTTTCCGGGGGATTGTTATGTCCAAATAATTTTTTTTTATTCTAATAATTATTTAAAAATGATTATTACAGAGCTCTTCTTTTCAAAAGCGCGCGAAAACGCAGCGTCAGCTTTTTCCACCTTTTTATGCGACAAAGAATAGTGGGAGGATAACTGCAATAAGACGAACGAACAATTAATAAACTGTCGTCACCTTCCACCAATAACAATAATCGAAAATTCCCCATCAATCGCTAAATCAAATTTAATAAAAAGCCTGAGCACCATAGCTCATGGCTAGTCGGTTCTTCTAACTTACGGTCCGCGAATATTCGAACTTCGAACTTTCGTACACTCTTATTGCAGGATTCCACCCCAGGCGTTGAAAAGTCAATAAGAGGATCTTTAATATTTTCTATTTAAACCTTATTGCAGGATTCCGCTTAGGCGTTGAAAAAGCAATAATCGACTTCTTTATCTATTAAAAATCCTCACAGATTAATAGAAACTTCCGGTCCGATTGAAATAGTGACGCAAATCACGTGTATTTGCGATTCCATCTCGGTCTGAGTTATTTTGCGCATGAAATCACTTCCCGGGAGTATAAAAAGGACGCATTTAAATATAGAATAAAAATCTTATAAAATTTCCGTGAATTATCAATATTCTTAAAATATCAATTGTTAAAAATTGGTGTAAAGGATTCAGTGTACAAGTGAATTGTAGCTAAATCAGAAATAAAAAGCGAAAAACCATAAGTTCAGCCTTCCGAGTTTCATTCGAGAGTAGCACATAAGTTTACATCCTACAGCCCCAGCCGCGCCATCCAACCAAATCCTACAGGAGGAAGCTGAGTGAGCTGCAACGTTCTGGAGGGATCTAACCTGCCGTAACTAGAAAGAAAGAAACATCGAAAGGTAGGTGAAAAATTTAAATTCTATTCTTTCATAAGATAACTGGTTCAGCACAAGATCACCAGTCTCTTCGGAGACGTTTGGGTTCTTACTTCGAAGTAAAAGATCTACCACAAATAATAAATTATAGGAAGATACCTCTTTCTCGTATTCTTTAATGTTGTCCGCAACCTCCAAATCGCTCGTCTAAATTTTTCTATCGCTACCAAAGGGAGAAATCCCGGATAATCAATTTAAATTTAAGCGGCGGACATAACAGAAAATACATGTTTAATCGCTCTTTTATCCGATTATCGTATATATTTCAGATTTTTTCTTGTAATTAAAATATATTTGAAATTATAAAAAAATATATCGCCATAATAATATAAAAATATATTAATAATATAATTCAAATGTACACAAAAAAAAGATTTATTGGTGCAAAAAAATTTTTATTCTCTCCAAAAAAACTTTTACTTAGCCTAAGAAATTTTTTTGCATCATAAATTGGAAGCAAAAATCATCTTGGAGCTAGAAAATATTTTTTGAGTTGAGAAAGAAATTCTTGCGCCAAGAAATCATTTTTTTCCGGCATAAAAAATATACTTATGAAAATATTAAAAACATTGTTTTAATTTGATCAACGACATAGAAAAAAAAAATTATATAAATAATATTAAAAAAATTATATGAAGAAGATATAATTTTTTTTTTCTATGTTGTTGAGCAAATTGAAAATTAATCTTAAGAATTCCATAATTATATTTTTTGCATATTTGAAATTTTATGGCAATATATTTATTTTATATCATCATATCGATATTTTTTTTATAATTTTTAACACATATTTAATATATTTCAATTATATTTCCATGCATATATTTTTTATATTCTAAGATATATTTTTAATATTTACTCGTGCAAAAAATTGAAGGAAAACAAAATTTCTAGAATTTTTTTTCTAGTAATAATTGCAAGGCTGTATTGTGTGAAAATGAATCGTATCAAGATTTCGAAAAAGCAACTAAAAGCTTGAAATCTCTAATTTCAATCGGTTTAGCTAAAAAAAATTTCACGGCCTGTAAACTCTTTAAAGGAAAAAAAAAAAAAAAAAAAAAAAATGGAAGATTTTTGTCTCGCGGCTTTTCTCATGTTTGCGCGATAGTCATAGCTTTAAATAAATTCTGATAAAAATATATTGAAACTAGAGATTTCAGGCTTTTAAATGCTTTTTCTCAAATCTCGATAAGAGTTTTTTTCACAAGGTTATAGCTTTGCAAAAATCACTTAAGAAAATCTATAATTTTTCTGTCTCTTTAATTTTTGAATGAGTGTATTTAAATTACATTTAGAATATGTGAAATATATGCCAAAATCGGCAGAAAGCTAGCTATTAATAATGTTCTTTTTATACATTTGTAAGATATATTTTTTATATTTTTTTAAAGAATTTTTTTCATGGGGCAAATAGTGCTAGTTTCGAGAAATTTAAATTTCTTTAAACAAGAAAATGCAATATTACCACAAAAAACTATCACATCTTTATTCTTGAAACAAATAAAATTTTTTCTACCAAGTATCAAAATATATGTTGACTTGAGGACAAAAAATTTTGATTTTGCAAATTGTTACAAAGTATAATCTTAAAAGTATTTTTTTGTTTCACAAAACTTCATTTTCTCTACTTGAATTGTTATTTTTTCAATGATTGAGAGTATTTAGAGTAAAATGACATCAGCAATATTTTATTCTTAATTTTATATTTATTAATTATATTTAATCTAAATTAATTAAAAAAAATAACTGACGGATTTGGAAAATAAATATATTTTTGTTTTTTCATTACCCGAAACTTCATTTTCTTTACTTACATTATTGTTTTTCCAATGATTGAGAGTATTTAGAGTAAAAGTACATCAGTAATTTTTGATTATAAATTTCATATTCTATAATAAAATTTTATCTAATCTCTACTTATTTTCGAAAAAATTAGTAATTTTTTTCTACTAATTTTTTTATTTTAAAAAAAATTAGTAATAATTTCTGGTTAATTACTAATTTTTTGAAGAAATTAGTAATATTTTTTTGCTTATTATTTATTTCCGAAAAAAATAGTAATTTTTTTTTTTAATTTTTTAATTTAATGGAAGATTAGTAATATTTTCTGGCTAATTACTAATTTTTAAAGAAAATTATTAATATTTATTTGTTAATTCTTAATTTTTTTAAAAATTAGAAAACGGAAATAGGAATTTTTTTTTTGCCGATCACTGCGCTACACGATATGAAATTATCGGCCTAGTACCTTTATCAATTTACAACTTAACTGAATTTAAATGTAAGATAAACCACTGTTAATAAAATAATACCGCTACACAACATGAATATTGGCCTAGTACCTTTTATTAAGGACGGTTATTTATTGCCTTCTCTAGGACAGATTTTCGCAATAAGATTACGGGCTATCGACGCTGTTTACGCGGACCGTAGGACTCGAAATTTAAAGATCTGATCGACAACCACGAAACCGTATTACGCGGATCGTAGGACTCGAGATCTGAAAATTGGATCAACAACTAAGGCCCTGAGTCATGGTGCTCAGGGTATTTAAAAACTCTGATTGATGTTTGATGGGAGTAATTAAATTGTTGTCATTGGTGGAAAATGACGACAAATTTTTATTTATTCGTCCATCGTTATTGCAAAAATCGTCGTGCTACTTTTGTATGCATAAATGATGGTAGAACTGACGCTGCATTTTCGCGTGCTTTTATGAAAGAGGAGTTTCTTAAATTTATTTATGAAATAAAATAAATTAATAAAAAAAATGTTATTGGACATTAAAAATTAATAATTATTCTTTATTCCAAATACGTTAAGAGGAGTTTATTTGAAAATTTCATATTAAATCATCAACATTTCATTTAGAAATTTTTTTTATATATAAAGTTTTATAATTATTTTTTTTTGATTATCTAAATACTTCAACAAATAAGTATTTAGTTTTTTTTATAACTCACTTAAATTCACGAGAAAATTTACGATTTGAAAATTTTGTTTTACCGAAACTTTTATTCTGGAAATTGTTCTTTAAATTCTATCCAATCTATCAACGTAATAATATTCAATCCAGTTAAACCAATTTTAAATTTATTAATTTAGAAATCAATAAAACTTTTTTTTTCTCTTTCCTGAAATTATTAACAATAATTCATTTATTTAAATCAGGTCAAATCAATGCGAGGTATATTAAATAAAATTTCTTTTATTGATACCATTTTGAAATCATTAGTAATTTGAATCTCATTCAAAAGATTTGACTCCAATGAAAAAAGAATATATTGATAATTGATTCACGTTATTTTAAATTTAACTATCAAACGAGAATTTCCCTTCCTCAACCTTTATCAATTACATTTAAGTATAAAAATTTTATTTGAGAAACTTTAAATTCATTTAACTGTTTCAATTTATTTGCAACTTTCCATAATATTTTTTCACTGATTATTGATGTGTTTTCTATAATTTTATAAAAGGGTTGACTTTGCCCCTTTTATCTGATTGGTAAATTTATCAGTTGGTTTGCGGTTGAAAATTTATTATTTCTCGAAACCTATTCGGGATCAGGGATTCGCTGACTGACTTATTCAATAAATTAAAAAATTTAATAGAGCAAAGATTTTTACTTGAAGTTTAGTTTTTTTGTCTTGTTATTGGAATCTTCCAATTACTTAAATTCAATTCCCATCAGGAATTTTTTTATTCAATTAGAATCAATTGAATTAAAAAAAACCTGTACCTAACATTTAAAACCTTTTTTTTATCATCCATCCTCTCCTATTATCCAGGAAAATAGCTATCTTGAACTCTCCAAAAAAAAAAACACAATGATGACAGATAGCAACTAAGAGATCCCCCTGGGTTGGTCAATGATCGTTGATTCGCTGAGGGTATCATAATTCCCTGTAAATAAACTATTCCCTTCCTACCCATCTAATTCTATTCGAACAATAAAATAAATAAAAAGAATCTCAATCATTCAAATTAATTAAATCATTTAATTATTTTTTTTATTATGAGTCAGTAAGGGAACCCGCATTTTGAAGTCAGGAGCAATTTAATTACTATATCTCTCTTTTCCATTTCTATTCTACCTTCCAACTTTCTTTTGAGAGCGTCTTTCGGGACGAACATGGTTGTCAATATGTTTTCGAACAGAGTCAATGGCGCCGAAATTACGCCGGCCTAAAGGTTCTGCTCCAAAACCTAAATACTGTGATTGTGACTCTTGTACGGAGCATGATAAGTTATGTTCTGGTCAAGGTTAACATCAACCACTAATCAGACCTAATTTATCCTTTGTAAGGAGCGTCGTTTCCCTTCCTAAATCTTTTAAGATCAAGAAACTTAAATATAGATTGATCCCAATCACCGAAGTCAAGAGGCCTATACGTCTTATATACATAAAAGTGAAACAGATCCATTGTTCCGTTTCTACGCGGACAAATTCCTGTCCGGACTTTCCTAGTTGGAACCATACATGGAGGTCCCTGACGATCACGTGGAGTTAATCATTCTGGAGTAATTTGAGGAAAAGGTATCTTTTAAAAATAGGTCCCCTATTTCCATCAATGTAAGTAGAAATAAAATTTTAAAATTATCTTTCAAGATTAGAGATTATCCCTCGGAATCTGTAGATTCCTAAAAAAACAAAATTTCCATCCATATTCCCCATCGGCCCAATTATCACCAGGCCATAACAGCGGTAATCTGAAAAAATTAGATAAATAATTTTTAACCTATTAATACAAAATATTATGCATAATAAGGAGTAAAATGATTTTTAGTCAGTAAAAATAATTTCTGTTACTCATTTTTGAATTTTTTATAAATTTTCTAAATTAAATAAAAATTAAATAAAATATTTTTACTCTTGGTAATAAATAAAATTCAACTGAAGACTTTCCAGTTAGATCAACGTGAACAGCTGTTCGAAGCGACGTTGTCAGATCCACATTATGAAAAAAAATACTTGAGTCAAAAACTTCATTTTTTATTTATATTAATTAAATTAATGAATTAATACGTTCGAAAATAATAATAAGTACAGTCTAAATTTAGATAATGAATTTATATAATTACATTTTCAATTTTCGGGAAAAAAAAATTTAGATTTTATTTTGATTCATGGGTTACTGTCCGAACAACCTTAATATGGATATTTTCAAGGATATTAAACTTATACGTCCCCAAGTTTAGTCACGTTGCATATATTAATCGATCAATTTAGAAAAAAAAACTAAAAACGACTCCCACTTACTTATAGGTGAATTTTCCATCTAAACCAGCAGATTTTATCTCTCCAAAACTTCGCAGCTCATTTATCCTCTTCCCGAACCGAAGTTGGTCAAACAGGCGTGGCCAGAGTTTTACGATATAACCTTATGTGCTACTTTTGAATGAGACTCGAAAGGTAGAATGTATGACCTTTTGTTTTTTCTTTAAATGTTTTAATTGAGCTTCACGTATACACTATAAGTTTTGACACCTTGAAACTTTTGAGATTGTTCAATTGTGAAGAATAGAATTTTACTCGAAAATGCACCTTTAGGTGGCCTAATGGTTTTTTATGCGTAGACTAACTCGACTCGAAATTAGACTACAAACTTCACTTAATTCAGGTCAATATTCAATCAAGCTCAACAGATTGTTATGGTTTTGCAAGTATCTAGATCTATTTGCAATTTGATTGAATTGTAGGACAGATTACGGGCTATCGATGCCCGTGATGGGTTTTCGTGGGCCGTAGAACTCAACATCGGAAGATCTGATCAACAACTAAAGCCCTGAGTCATGGTGCTCAGGTTTTTTAAAAACTTAATTCGATGTTTGAAAGGAGTAATTTAACTATTATCATTAGTAGAAAATGACGGCAAGTTGTTAGTTATTCGTCAATCAGTTATGCATGAATCCTTTCGTTACTTTAGCTTACATAAATTATGGCAAAGCTGAGGCTCCGTTTTCATGGGCTTTTGCAAAGAGGAGTTTCGTAAATCTTTCAATGAAATGAAGTAAAATAATAAAATTAGTCGGACGTAACACCGTTAATTCAAAGATAATGTAACTGACCGTCACTTCAACAGAGCATCGTGTTGTGGCAAAACACTAATAAGTAACAAAATCTTCTTGCTTTTTTAGAATAAATCCAATCCATGAACTTCAGACTCGTGGCAAAACAAATGATGACAATGTATCTGATACTGAACCACCTTTCAATTTCCAGGTAATGTAAACTGTATTTATGTTTGTGAACTTCAATTTTTATATTTGTCGTAATTATCATCTGCAAAATCTTCAAATCAATGCTTAAAAAATATGCTGCAATAATTTGCATGTAATTTTGATTGAAAATTTCGAATACCTCCGAAATAATTTCATATCATAATCGATGCCAGAAATTTAAGTATTATTTAAGGGTTGAAAAGTATTCTGAATGATGAAAAATTTTATATTCTGTGCTTCTATAATATTAAGAATGATTTGATAAGATCAATCATGAAATTTCAGAACTGATTTACATAATTTCGAAGGATTGAAAAAATTACAAAATTAATTCTATACTGAAAACAACGTATTTTCGACCCAGTATTCCTATAGTAAGTAAGCGTATTCTCATTGAAAGAAACCTGGTATAATTCCCACAGCAATACCGAGTTTGCTTGTGGGACTAAAACTTTATACTATTTCACTATACCAATTGCAGTGGTGTCTCCAGCGCTCACATACTTATCCTATAACAATTTTTGTTTCCGCATTTTTACCTCATCTTATCATGACATAGAAATAAGAGTGCAAGTGACAACAAATATTAAAAAAATACGTGCGAATTTCCTCTTTATAATTATTAAATTATTAATTATCATTTATTCGTTTTTCGTCTCAATTGTTTACAGTACATCTGTTGTAATGAAAATTTCTCGTATTTACATACATTTATACATGTCAATAAAGTAGGGTTAAGTTTATTTTAATTTAATTGTGGTATTGTGCCTACAGCAATACCGAGTTTAGCTACAGTCAGAATACGTATTGCTCTGTGAAATAATCTTTTGTATTTTTACCACAAGAATACCAGTATTGTTACCCGAACAAAACATTTACTGAGAGAATAAAAATTTTTTTTTCAGTGTATCAAATGATTTTGTTTGGTCAGGGTACTCTGAGTCTTAAAAAAAAAAATCGGACTATCAGTTGACCCTGCGGGCCAACCCCAAAACTTCCCGCTGTTTCCGACCTTTCCGAGCTCGTAAACATTGTTGCGAATACATTTTCAAGCTCTTCGAGCTCGAAAATACTTTTAAAAGCCTTTATTTTCTAAAAATAACGTTTTTTACATTTTTTTTTCTAATTTTTTACATTTTTTTTTCTTTCGATATCTCTCGAAAGAAATGACTGATTGAGACGGTTGAGCTGGCAATCGACGCGTTTTATTGAATTCTAGAGCTGATCAAATTTTTAATTGGTTAATATAGTCGTTTTTGAAAAATTTCAAAAATACTATAAAAAAATTTTTTTTTACTTCTTTCGACAACGGTTTCTCTTGAACGAATCAACCGATTTTGTTGGTTGAGGTGACATTCAACATGACTTATAAAGTTTTAGAGCTTATTAGATTTTGGAATTGATCCATTGAGTGAATTAAAAGCTATTTAAGAAAAAAAATTTTTGAAAAAATTGTATTTTTGGAATATCTTCGAACGCACTTGACCGATGAAGCTCAATTTTCCACAGCTTCTAGATATTAACAAGCCGTATCGAATGTCACTTTAACGATCAAAATTGGTTCATCGGTTCAAGAGTTATAGATATTTACATATGTACGTACGTCTGTACGTACATACACACCTACATATACTCGGACATCGTCGTGAAATTAGTCAGGATGGCCTCCTAGAACCCCCAAACGTCAAAATCTGATAGAAGTTCGGTTTTCAAAAATCGGGCTGAAACCAATAACTTCCCAACTTTTTGAAAATTTTCAATTTTCTTAGCGGGAAGTTAAAAAATAGATAAACACACGAAGCTTGAGTTTACAAAAACGTATTTGGAAAATCCAAAAGTGCACACCTCAAATGCTTATGTAATATTTTCAGTAATCAATTTACTTTTATTAATTACTGAACCACGTATTTTTTTTTTTTTTTTTTGAGCTAAAAAAAGTTTTCTCTGTTTAATTAACGCGAAACAATTTTTGACAGAACGATACTGGCAATTCTTATCTAGCTACTGAGAAAAAAAGTTAAATAACTATAATAGCAAAAATAATCAAAATCAAACCAACCTCATTACGTTTAATTTTTAATTTAATTTAAATGCTCAGTTTAAAAATTTTTTCCCGCGAACAAAATAGCCGCTTTCAATTCGCACCACCAAGTGTCACATCGGAAGTGATCAAGTCCCAACAACAGAAAAAAAAATAACAAGTGCTTACCAAGTGTAGAATCGAGGTACTAAAACCTTTGTATATCTATTTGTAAAAAAAAAAAAAAATTACGAATTTGTTATTAGTTGAAACCATCAATTTAATGTTCTTCTCTGAATAATTTTACGCAGTTTTAATAGGTAAGTAGTTTCTTAATTTGGTTAGTTATAAAGAAAATACCTGATTCGATATAGGTACAGTTTATTTATGTCTTGAACCTATAGTCGCTCAGTTTTCATGTATCTGACACATTGTGTTGATTTATTCTTAAAGTTTAGAATAAAAATTCTCAATTTGCATATTATATAAATAATTAATTTAACTATAATTAAGTTAATTTTACACAATTGAGTACTACGTATAAAAAAAAAATTATATATGATATAAAAATTACATGAAGAAAATTTGAGGTTAATAATAGAGAATTATGTTTTTTTTTTTTTTCATTCTAAAAATTAGTAAATTTGGATTTATTAATGATCATAAATACTTTTATTGTCAGGTTTACGATGGCTAAAACAAAAAGGGAAAATGTACATAATGAAGGGGCTATGATAAATGCTATATATAATGTAAAGTGTGGCAGGTCAATGCGTCAAACTGCTAAAGAATTTCATGAACCCTTTTCAACGTTAAGATCAAGGTGCAGAGGCAAATATGATTCAATGTCAAAAAAGGCCCCAATATTGTTTTATCAAAAGAAGAAGAAAGCCATCTTGCGAAGTGGATGATATGGTACATCAAAAATTTTAGTGAGCGACTATGGGTATACTCGAAGACCTTACTTAAATAGTTAATAATAATTAATTATCAACATTATTCTTCAAACTCAAATTTTATTCTAATAATTAAAACTACAAAAAATAATTTTAAAAAAAAAATGCTTTTTTAATTTATTTATCAAATTATATTGAGTGATTTAATTTTACTATAGTGAAAAGTGAGCGGGTGTAGGGGCTTTTACCTTACTAATTTTTTCGAAAAATTAGGAATTAGCGGAAAAATATTGCTAATTTTTTTCAAAAATTAGTAATTGGCCAGAAATTATTACTAATTTTCTATAAAACTAAAAAAATTAGCGAGAATATATTGCTCATTTTTTCGAAAATAAGTAATTAGCGAAAAAATATTGCTAATTTTTTTTTAAATTAGTAATCCGACAGAAATTATTACTAATTTTGATAAAATTAAAAAATTAGCGAAAAAATATTACTAATTTTTTTTTCATAAATTGATAATTAAACTGAGAATATTACTAATTTTGCTCAAAAATCCATATTTAGAGTGAAAATATTTCTAATTTTTATTTTAAATAAGTAATTAGTTAGAAAATATTGCAAAATATTTTGGCGAATCAATAATTTGTAAAATATATAACTAATTTTTTCTAGAATTTATGATTAACAAAAAAAATATGACTAATTATTTCACAAAAATTAGTAATAAGTAAAAAAATATTGCTGAGTTTCTGAAAATATTAGTAATAATTATAAAATATGTTAAAAAACCGTAGGAATAACATATTGATAATTTTCGTTGGGAATGAGTCTAAAAAATGGACTCAGTATTTTTCATTTATTAGTTAAATAAGAAGATATTTAATTATTCCTGAAAATTAACAAAAATTTTGAATGCTATAATTATTTTCTACTTAAATTATTTGAAAAAATTCATCGAGTAAGTTGGGCGAAATAATTCAATTTTTTGTTTTTATGAATTCATCATTTTCTCTACCTAAATTATTATTTTTCCAACAATTGAGATTATTTAGAGTTAAAGTACATTAGTAATTTTTACTTCTAAATTTTATATTCTGTAACAATATTTTATTTAAATTAATTAAGAAAATTAATCGACGGATTTGAAAAATCAAAATATTTTAGCACTTTTTTCCTGTTTTACGAAATTTTAGCTTCTTTACTCTTAACTCATTTAGTATTTTTCAATCGAGTTTATTTTGTGTTAAAATATATTAAGTTTTTTCCGATAAAAAATTTTTTTTTTCTGTAAGCGTTTTCTGTCATAACTCGAAAATAGAATTTTTTATTGTGAATCACACTTTACCTATATTTCTTTACATATTTTCGAATGTTCATTAATTGGTTTTTTGTGGCGCTTTTACCATGTGATTTCATGTAACACGTTAATATTTCAAGGTCAACTTAACTCTTAGGTATTTAAGCTATAGCTTGATCTTGCTCATCAGCTATAGATTATAGTGTTGAAGACGTGATTGCATATTGAACGTTTTATTAGTATTATTAATTGTTTGATAAAAAAACGACTGACAGTGTTAATGATATGTTAAGTCAAATTAGCTATTGTTGAGTTTATCATTTTCTTGTTTATCGATAGAGCATTATCGACTGTGATTTATTTTTTCTTTTTTTATATATACTCAACACTGTTCTAGTGATCACGTTTTACATATATATATGGAACTTTGTTCTTTTTCTATAATTAATCAAAAGGCTAAGCTATTAGAGTTTTGTATTTTGCGAAGTGACAGATTTAGTTATATCTCAATAAAGTTGCTATTTAATTAATAATAAAAACACTGTTATTACTGCTGATTATCCAACCTATTTTGCTCCAATATAATATCGTAACAGGTTATGGGCCCAGACACGTGTCTAACAACCAAGGTATTCAGTGTATAAATTTTTTTATGGATGATAAAAATTACCGATGTTGAAAATTCTGCGATAGATGACAACACGTTGTTGGATAAAACACTTGAAGAGTTTTATGCAATTGATGTCAGTGACGTTACGGAATTCTCAATAGAAGTTCCTTAGCTAGGTCAAGTCAAGATGGCAGAATCGAAAATCTATCAGATACATCGCTTTAATGGCCAACATTATTAGCTATGGCGAAGACGAATGAAAATCTACATGACGGAGAATAAACTCAAGGGATATATCTTGGGTACATTTGTGAGACCTCAAGACAATACGCAACAGTGGGATGAGAAGGATGCTGAGGCTCAAGCCTTCCTCATGAGAGATCTGAAATTAGAGCAGTTGAAATATTCGAGTGATTGTATGACAGCAGCACAGATGTGGTCACGTTTAAAAACTATTCATTCAGAAAGAAGTGAACAATCAATACATGTTCTTTTGGAAAAATTTAAAAACTGTAAAATGGAGGAAGAAGAAACCATGTCAGACTATATTGCCAGAGTTACTTCATATACACAGCGATTGAAAGACATGGACCACGAGCAAATGGAGCCTATGATCATTGTTAAGATTTGGAGTAGTTTACAGGCTAAATTCGATAATGAACGAGCAGCGTGGTACGCTGTACCGAAAGATAAGCAAAATCTCGAAAGGTTAACCGATTTCTTAGTCAATGAGGAATCTATAGCAAATTTTCGTGATAGTGACGATGGCAACCCTACAATACTAAGTTCGGCTTATATAGCAATGAAGAGCAATAACATTGATATCAACGGTAATTCAAAAAAACCAAAACGCAGAGGAAACTGTTATTATTGCAATATTCCGGGACATTGGGCTAGAGATTGTCGTAAACGTTCGAATGACATGGAAAATCAGCAGAAAAATGATATTCGGCAAAGCAGACATGATAACCACTTACTTGTAAGAGAGAAGGAAGTGAATGAGGACCAGGGTGATAAATCATCGACGTCATACGAATACAAGTCACATCTTTTTGTTTTGCAATCATCAGGGCAACAATACAAGATACAAAATGTATGGTATGCTGATTTTGGAGCAACGGACCACATGCCATTTCAGAGGGAGTTTTTTAAAAATTTTGTGTTATTTGATGATAGTCGATGTCAAGTGAGAGTAGGAGATGGCAGAAGATTGTCAGTAAAGGGAACGGGTGACGTAGAAGTTCAGGCTACAAATATAAAAGGGTTTAAGCCAATTCATACTATTAAAAATGTTCTGTTCGTTCAGATCTTGGTCGCAATTTTATATCTGTTTCTAGATCGACAGAAAAGGGTATTAAAGTCATTTTTGAAGAAGGAGCACAGCAAGTCAATTTTATTAAAAACCGCTGTGTAATTGCAAATGGAGTTCGGGAAAATAGACTTTATAGAATGAATTTGGAACCGGTTAAAACAACAGAGCTGAACACATTAATTTCAAGCTCATTAAAACTATGGCATGAACGTTTGGGTCATGTCAATTTCAAAACGCTAAGACAGATGAATAATCACGCCATCGTTGAAGATCTCAAGATAAGCCCTACAGCTGAGGAGAACCCTTTTTGTGAGGGGTGTGCATATGGCAAACAGCATCGTTTAAGTTTTCCTAAAGCTGGAGCAAGACGAGCGCAAGTAGCTGGAGAAATCTTCCATGTCGATTTGTGTGAAAAAATGAGTATGACGTCAATAGGTGGTGGGAATTACTTTATACTTCTGAAGGATGATTATTCAAGGTACTGTTACGATTAATTTTTAAAAGATAAAACAGAAGTATTACGTAATTTGATGAGGTTTTATACAGAGGTAGAAGCAGATGGACATTCAATTAACCGGTTGAGGTCAGAAAATGGATTAGAATTTTGTAACGAGTCCGTAAAAAATTTTCTCTTAAGTAAAGGAATTAAGCATGAGACGTCCACACCACGTGTACCTGAGCAAAATGGACTAATAGAAAGACAAATCAGAACCACAATTGAAAAATCGTACAGCGTCGGAAGTTATAGGAAATGTCACTCTTTACGAATTGTGGTTTGGACGCAAACCTTCGGTGAAAAACCTTCGAATTTTTGGTAGAGAAGCTTATGTTATTGTGCCTCCAGAACAACGCAGCAAATTAGAGTCTAATTCGATAAAATGTCTGATTATTGGGTATAACGATGATAGTAAAGCATACAGAATGTATGATCCAGCCAGGAGAAGAGTTTTAATTAGACGGAATGTAATATTCAATGAAAATCGTGATGAACTACATTTGGTAACTGATCAGACAATACAGAAACCTCTCGAATATGAGGATAATCAAGATGACGACGTTTTTGAGCATGATGAAAATCAATCAGAAACTAAAAATCAATTGATGAATGAAAAGAAATACAAGTACTTAAGACAACCAATTCCTCAAAGCCCTTACAATATGCGGAGTAGCACAAAAACAAGTACTGATGATCCAAAGCAAGTCATGATAATGGCCGAAGTGTGCATGGCACAAATGGAACCTGTTAGTTTAGAAGAAGCGATGAATGGTAAAGACTCAGAAGTAAATAAAATATTTATTGATAATATTTTTGCAAAGTCAGTGTTAAATAAAATTATTAACTACCCGCCAATTCACACACACCAGATCCTCTCATCCTTATATAATTATTATTAATTATTTAAACATACTGGATTATGCCCAGTCATTCAATGTGCAAATGCGGTCATTCAAAGAGTCTTTACATTTTACGATGATTGTATGTAATTTTATGAAAACTATAATTAAATAATAAATAATCATATTAAATATCAAAAGACAAATGATTTCCCGCATGAAAAAACATATATGTCAAAAATATACGTGACATATATGTGATATATACGAAATATATGTACGCAAAAAAAATATAAACCAAATATATTTTCAGTTATATGTTGATATAAGTGTATCCATGTATGATCTCATAGATGTCAGGATGTACGTTGAGTATATAAGATATATATGCAGACACATATTTTCTCATATATGTCAATATATATGTCTGCATACATATATAAATGTATGAAAGTATATATCTCAATATATATATCAACATACATGCAATTATATATCTCAACATATATACAGTTATATACTTTCACATATATATTAATCTATATACAAACATACGTGCTTACATATATGCAAACGTATATGTTCATATATATGCAAATATATATTGACATATTTTTTGACATATTTATCACATTATCACAAACTTACCTGAATAATTTTTTATTTTTAATACCTGAAATGTTTTAAAAAAAAAAAAAAAAGAAAACTACAATTGAATAAAAATCTTTTGATGTTTTATTATAATTTTTAATAGTTCAAATAGTAAACAAAAATCATAAATACTAAAATTCAAAATTATTAAGTTTCAGCATCTGTAATAGAATTGATAAATAACACTTAAAGCTTACAGTAGTTACACAGAATCAACTCATAAATTCGTTGTTTACTATATTTATACAATCAAAATGATTTATTAAATTTGCTGATTTTTGAGATTGGTGAGTTTTACAAGATAATTTATAGTAAATATACGTTAATCATCAATTATCTACATTAATGAATCTTTAGTAATTAGTTAACAACTTATATTTTAATCAAGTAATCCATGGCGATTCGGATAGATACAGGCTACACTACTTGCATTTTTAATTGGGATAATTGTTACTCTTTCGATGATATCACTTGGATCAACAATGCCTAGTGAGTCACAATTATTTTTTATCATGCACATATGCGTTAATTTTCTCTCTCGTAAAAATGGTTGTTTCAATTTGTCGAAATACCGTCCAATGACGTAGCAACATGTTTTGTCTTCAATTTCTACCACTACAAACGTGTCAATGTCAAATATTTCATTGTTTAAAAGCTTAACACAACAATTATTTCTTTTTTGATATCTCTCATATGAATGACTATGGATAACTTGATGCTTATTTACTGCGCGAGCATATTGTTGAACTGCTTTTCTCTCATCTAGGAAAATATTACGTCGTTGGAAAGCAAGGAATTGTTGCCTAGTTAAAGTCTGTATGTAAGGTTCACCTAATAACTTTACGCCATCAACTGTTTGCTTATAATTGAATTTACTTTTGTTTCCAGTCATTTATTCGATAAACGCTTTTTGATTATATGTTAAATCTTTATGGAGAATATTTTTTAATTTAGTTATACAACATTTTGTACGAAATCCATCATAAATTTGGTGTGCTACTCCATTAGAACTCTGAATAGAAGCTAATATTTCTTGGTTGAAATTTTCAAACATAAAAGTATAATGACTGCTCAATGGGCCCCAATTATTTACACTTTCAGCTAAGTGAGCAAGTGAATGAACGTTGAATGATAATTCCTCTTCACCATATAAGTTTTTTATCCGTTAATAAACTCAATTAAACAGTTGTGTGCATAGTAGATATCCGAAGGCATAATTGATGATTGTAATAAAAGAGATATGGCATCCACTAGAAGTGCCCAATGGTCAAGATATTTTTTTTTTTAGCTACTACTTGCAAGATCGGAAGACTATAAAACAATAAAAATGTGACCCACTCATGAGCTTTCCAGTGAGCTCGGTCAGAAATTTCACGAGTGGTTCTAGACATATCCATTGTTGGTTTGAATGACAACAAAAGATTATCAACTTCATCAATACGTTGACCCAAATAAAAATCTTTTTTATGATTTGCAGTTTCAAACCATAGTCGAGCGAACTGGCGGCAAATACCTAACCCAACGCAGTGCATCCAATCCACATCAATACCTAATATAATGTTAAATTTCGGTATTTTTGATAGCTCGGAATCGCCTTTAATACCTTTTTCTTTTAGTGCAGCATGTGATAAAGTGTCGGTATGTAATCTTAAACCCTCGCCGTAAGGGTTGTTAAATTCAATTGGATAAATATTAGTGCTACCTGCACCTTTTTTTATTCTTTTCCCAGCATTAAGACACAACCCACAACCATATTTACCATTGAACTGCATGGAATTACGGAGTTTTGGACGAACTAATGCGTCGTTAATACTCAACACAACAGCACATTTTTTTGTGAATTTTAGACCTTTAGAAGTATAGCTAAATCCTTGATGATACAAACTAATAGCTTCTGAAACAAACGGTTTAAAATATTCTTGTAGAGACTCTGGTTTCCCAGATCCAACCCAAAGAGATACAAAAAGTATATTTTGTTTACGGTCGAACGGATTTAATTCATTAGTTGAACATAGAATCGGATACGCAGAGCAATCAGAGCTATCAAAAATAGGAACGCCGTTGGTGTTAAATGTGATGCTTATCATATCACTATCCACATTACTTTTATACAGCTTTCCATCCCTAATGTCTTCAAAAGCATATTTATTTTCTTTCACTCGAAGTTGTTCCAATCTCCGGTGAAAATTTGAGTTTTCAAATAACTCTTTGAGCTGATAAGCCAACGAAAAATACAAAAATATTGACCCGGATTGATAATTTTTTACCACGTCAACATCGATATTACATTTCTCACAATGGAGTATGTCAATTTCTTTTTTCAAATTTTTTGTGCAACTTGAACTAGATATTTCTTCATTCTCATTTGGTAAAATCAATTCTATATTTTTTTGTTTTTTTAAATAAGATCCACACGCTTCACAAAGATGGTGAATTGATATAGGATCAGATAAACAATTTACAATTTTTTTCCAGTGATATTTAGTGCCTTTCACCGCCATAGAATCATTCAATACAGACATACCGCGAATAAAATCTTCTGTGGCAGTATACGTTAAATGATGACGCGATTTCACAGCAAAAAATATTAATGCGGCTTTTAATTCTTCAGTAGAGTATCTGGAGTATGAAATTTTCTCGACAGTTGTAGAATCACCACTTGAATCTGAATTGGAAGGATGTAATGACTTCTGCACTTCTACATCTTTTGTAATTTGTTGAGAAAATAATTCACTTGATTCATTTTGTACGGGAAAAGTCGAACTTGCAGCGTAATCAATTTCGGAATTAACTTTTTCAACAGTTTCTTGAGACAAGCTACGTGTTGTCTAAAACAAAAAGAAGTGTTCCAATAAATAATAATAGTCAATTCTATTTCATACGCTCAAAAAATAATTATGAAATAATAGTTTACCTCACTAGACCTGGCATCATGTGTAGTAGATTTTGGAGTTATATATTTGAGGTTATATTTATCAAAACTAAAATCAAACAAGTATTTTTTTTTGTTATTATGCTGAATTTCAATTAAAAA
Source organism: Microplitis demolitor (assembly GCF_026212275.2). Lineage (NCBI taxonomy): Eukaryota > Metazoa > Arthropoda > Insecta > Hymenoptera > Braconidae > Microplitis > Microplitis demolitor. The sequence goes on along the minus strand of NC_068550.1, from coordinate 12,022,456 downwards.
ATAAAAGATTTGCAGATTTTACATTATTGTATCACAACATGATATCGTCAATTTAAAAAATATTTGATAAGCACATAATTTATCTCTAAAATTACCTTTTTTGTTTTTTTTTCCTAGCCCAGTATTGTTGAGTTCTCAATGGAATTTCCGAAGTGCTACCTAGATAACAGTATTTTTTATATGTTTCCCCTTTTTTTTTTTTTTTTTTGATTTTTTCTTTTTTCCATCGTTGTTTTGGTCACTTGAATTCATTTTTAGTCGTTTGAAGTTGAAAATATCCATCAATTATATGAACCGAACGGATAGATTGAACATATCAACAATCGAAATAAATCGATTGTGCAATTTATCGAGTCCAGTGTGCCAAGCATTAATACCTTTATTATATTTATTTAACTTAATAAACAATTTTAATGATATAATATAATTATATGAAAATGACTAATGTTTTTTTATTTTTATTTTTTTGCTATTCAAATATTTATTTCATAAATTTTACTGCATCAATACTTTGACTATATATAATGAATATTATAAATACATTGCCGCCATTAAATTGAAATATATACTTTAAACCAGCGGATAGACTGTTACAATCAATACCACAATTGTAATTTATTAATTATTATAGTAAAGTAGACAACCAGATTCGCTCACGTTTTAATAAATAATAAAAATATTTATCATTGGCATTATATTTTCGAGAAAAAAAGTTTGAAATATCAACTTATCATATAAATGTATACAATTATTAACCTTCAATTGACTAACATCTTTAACGTCCATTGTATATTACACCTTTGATGTCATCAGACAATGTGAACTTGGGATTTATTTGTGATGAAATAAGTATTATTAAAAATTATTTTATATTTGTCGCTGTATAAATTTTAATTACACCTGTGCTCAAGTAATAAAATTTTATTAGTCAGTGAAAATTAAATAATTGACATTAGCAACAGTAAGTATTATACATATAAGTATTATAACCTTTCATAGTAAACTTTTACTCAACCGAAGATTAAAATAGAAATATATGTATATACATTTTTTACACTTTTTATTGTTTTTAATTTAGATAATATTTTTTATGATGACTCAATTATTTGCATTGGTGAAATGGGTTGGCCCAGAAGAATCTGGTACTTACACTGTCGGTGTACCGACCAACCCCGATGAAAAAAGTTTTTGTCTAATTATATATAATTATATATTTTCATATATATAATCATATATGAAGTTATATATAATCATGCATGATTATATATAATTATATATGACCCCATACATAATTAGATCTGATCATACCTGGCTGTTATTAGCCCATATATATGTCTATATATGATCAGATCTAATTATATATGTCTATATATAATTAGATCTGATTATATATGAGTCTATATATAATTAGATATGTTCATACTTGGCTGGTATAACTCCATATTTAACCATATATAAGTCTATATATGATCAGATCTAATTATATATGACTCTATATATAATTAGACATGATAATACTTGGCTGTCAACTCCATTTACTACCATATATAAGTCTATATACGATCAGATCTAAGTATATATAAGTCTATACATAATTAGATCTGTTTAGACATGACTGATACAAATCCATATACAATTAGATCTGATCAGACATGGCTACTATAAATTCATGTATGCTCGTGCATAAGTTTGTATATAATGGGATCTGCTCAGACATGACTGATATAAAGTTATATGTAGTTATATATACATATTACATAATATGACAATTTTTTAATATAAATGTTATTGAATTTTTATTTTGTCAACTATCAAATAAAATTAAATTCCCAATACTTAAAAAATGTTCAAAGGTTTCGGCAGCAATTTAAAAGTATTAATCGATATCGATTTATATACGAATATTTATAAGTTTATAGATAAATAGATTTGATTATATGTATCTATTGAATTCTATTGTAATCTATGTACAAAATCAAATTCATTATTAGGTGCATTATTTACGTATGATGTATCGACTTGATTATTTGAGTTAAGTAATGCCATAGACTTTTCTTTATTGTAAGTTCATAACAGACTAGAGGATCAGAGTACAATCCAGCGATCACTAAAGTTAAGCAGCATCGGCGTAGGTCATTGATTGGATGGGTGACCTCGTAGTAAAGTGGTGGTCAACGAATAGTAATTTTTTTTTTTTATTTAAATTTAAATGATATTTATATTGATGAAATCAATAAATCCTAATTAAATTACTTAATTAATAATTTAAAGGTATTCTAAATGAGATTCTAAAAATGACTATATTCATTTATGCATGATCATGTATAAACAGATCTGATTATATATAATTAGACCTGGCCAATTTTTGGATCCAATCATATATAGACGATTATGCATAATTATATATGATTAGACAAAAACTTTTTTCATCGGGACTGGATAAAAAATTTTTCATATGAAGAGTTCAAAAAAGAAACGTATGACCCTGATATTAGTTACATTATCGAGTGGAGAAAGGGTAAGAAACCATTAGCTGGATGGCGAGTATATGATGGTTTGGTGACTGAAGTGTCAAGTAAGTAAAATTCTATAGAAATTTCAATTGAACAAAAAAAAAAAAAAAAAAAAAAAAAAAAAATTGCTACAGCTTTTTGATTTTAGGTAGTATTTCAAAGCTTGAAAAAAAATTCAGGTCGTATTATCATGGGGCAGAATCATCTAACATGACTATGGATTTAGATGAAGAAGTCCCTGATAATAGCCAAAAGTTGAATGAAGCAACCACGCGCCCAACAACGTCTGCAACACAATCTAGTGAGAACTTATTTCATTTCTCTCCTTACACTAAAATCTCATTTTATGAATCTATTTTATGATGATTTCATTTATTCGCTTTATCTTAGGAAGTCTTTTGTTACTATGTAATTACATCTTAATTGATTTTTCATTTTTATAGTAGTGTCTTAATTAATTTAAGTCAAAAAATCTTGGTCGTTGTTCACCTTCACGGCCAATAAATTTTTTGGTATTGAATCGGGCAAATTAATTTTATTTTCAAGTTATGAGCTATTCTTTTTTCTCAAAATTTATCTAAAAAAAAAACATTTATTACAAATATCAATTTGTTAATTTAAAAAATTTTTAATATATCATGAAATGAGTTGAAATAAGCTTATGTTGTAAAAATTTTGCTAATATGGTGTTTTTCTTTCAGCTGACCATAGTGTTGCTCTCAAAACTTTAGAAGAGATGCAGAATATGTGACAAGAAATGACTCGTATTCGAACTAATCGAAAAAATAGCACCTCTGATGAATCAAATTCTGAAACTGAAAATGATCCAGAGAAGGTTTATTTAAAAAATTTTAGTCCATATTGTACCTTTTCAAAAGGAATCAATGATAAATGAGTTGAATCCATAGTTATTAAGTGTTTCGTTGTAATAAAAATATTATCGCTTGGACTTTAATTACTGATAAAGTGTGGATAATTTATTGATTCGAGTTATTTTTCGCTGATTCGTTTTCAAAAAGTATCAGTAAACAAAGAAAGTATAGCGATCGCATATTATTAATATGATGCTTTCAGATTGAAATTGGAAGACCTGGAAGTGGGATAAAGGTGATTGATCAACAGTGGAGATGCGCTAAGTCGCAACCAACCTGTACTGCTATGGCAACGACTTTACTTATTGCTACTTTTCCAATGGAGACATTGTTAAAAAGCAACTGTAAAGGTGGCAAATCAAAAATTAATAAGGATCCTAATAATGTAATCCAATTGGAACGGATAGATCGCAATGTTCTCGAGGCAATCAAATGTACAACGGAATAATTTAATAATTTATTATTTAATTAATTGATGGAATCGAAAACGAGTATGCGGAAAAATCTTTGATTTTTGGGTTTTAATTGAGACTTTTATACAAAAACTGCAACTCAAATTTAGAATAAAACTATTTTTCTGAATGCTCGTTATCTACATCGGTAATTAGACTATTAAATTTATTTAATTTTTACATGTTTTTTCATTGTAGATTCTGTCCAAAAAAAATTCAAAAAATCGTATAACGACACGAGTATCAACACAGCAATTAACAACAAATTGACTGCATTGAGGCTTAAAGCCAGAGCCAAGGACAATAACACGAACTCTTAAGCAATAAAGAGAATTATTTATGTTCCTTTTTAGAGCCTACAAATTTTATTATTTTTGTTAAAAAATGAGATACTTCAAGTTATTCAATAATTTATCATTTTATTGTAAGGAATCAGTTTTCATTGGTCTCAATTGAGTTTTTTAATTTGAATAAATATATTTTCAGCAATTTTGCGATAGTATCATTTGAGTTACGTAATTTAGATGATATTATTTTAATAATAAAAATCGTAAATGTTAAATCTTATGTGCAAATAAACAATTAATAATTAAACATATATATGTCAACTTATTTCTTATAATTTTGCTAATCTACGGATATGTGAATGAGAGAATATATACAATTATATATTGCAATATAGGAATATATATAGATGAGAATATATGCGAGTATACATACAAACGTATATGCAAAAATAAATATCTGCTTATATTTTTACGTAAATGCTCGTATATACACAAATATGTAAGTCAAAAAATATGTAGTATACATGTAAAAATATATGTAAAAATATATGTGGACATATACATAAATATATATCTAAAAACATATGTTGGCGTATATTTAAAATATATGTGATTTATAAATGTGAATATATGCAAACATATATGAAGTTTTATACGTAATTATACATTTCTATATATATGTAAACATATACGCGCACGTATAATTTAACGCAAAAAAAGTATATGTCTAAATATATTTTTATATCTCACGTATATTTTACATATATTTATGAGTATATTTTTCACATATAAATTTTTCCATGCGAGTTCACAATGCGATTATAAAAAAAGACCATTCGACAGCCGATATGGAAGGTAGATTTCTCTCTAAATCGATGTAAAAAGTTAATTTTGCATGTGCACATCTTGTGATAAATATTAGTATGTAGGCGTAATATCGAATTAGGTTCATTTTCTATGAGTGAGAGTGAAAAAAAAATAACTTACATTCTGGGAGAACTTCAGATAGACGATTAAATAAAACACTTTACAATTTTAAGATCTACATGAAAATTTACGCAAATAAAGTATTGCTGTATTCATAAGTTACAATGTTTATTTTAATTTGACATGGTTACTATGGTCTAACAGTCTTACTTTTAACACAATATTATCTTTCAGAGTAGTCGAAATATAAAGTTATTGTATTAGCGACAAGAAAAATTTAACAAAAATAGATTTTAATGTGTAATATATGTAAGTACTTGAGAGTTAAAACTATGAAAGATATTGGTTTCAATATTTAAAAAAAAGTTTGGAAAATCCAAAAGTGCATACCTCGAACGTTCCTGTTACAATCAAATTTATAAATTTTCAATTTTCATTTTTAATTACAAAATTTTTTAATAAACATTTAGAAAGAAATTCGCCGTTTTTTTTTTTTAATTAGTTAATTCAATGACAGTTGGAAATAAAAAAAAATTGTATAATGTAAAGTAAAACCTTATGATATCAGCAAAGTTCGATGATAAAAAGAAAACCCTGATAGCCAAGTTGGCGAGAAACTGGCGTGAAACTTACAGCCGCAACTAAACACCACGTTGGCCGCAAAAGTTGATACTTCCAAAGTTGATAGATACTTTCTGAGAAAGTTGGTGGCAAAAGTTGGAAATCCAATAAGTTGACGGTCACTTTCTGAGAAAGTTGATGGCCAGAAGTTGACAATCCATAAGTTGACGGAAAGTTGCCTTCAATTTTCTCAGAAACCTGCGTTTCAGTTGCGACTCCATACAGGCGTCAACTTGATCAGAAAGTTGGCGGTAATTACAAGTTAACTTGTAGCCAAAAGTTGTAAATGATAAAGCTGTTGACAGCTTGTCGTCAAGTTGGTCGAAAAAAAAGAAATACGAACTTTTGGACGAGAAACCTTGGCTATCAGGGAACATTTCCGATAAAATAAAAAAAAGGTTGTAGTTTGTGTTTGTTTACATGGTGCCGGTTTTAATAGAAATGATTTATTATGAAAAAAAAAAAAAAAAAAAAAAAAAAAAAAAAAATGAGCAGGACTACAGTAGTAATTTTCGGAAAGGACCTTCTTTGCATAATTCTAAAGAAAGTGAAAAAAAAAAAAAATAAAGTCATTTTGTCAAGTCGTTTACGAGGTGTCCATGCCAAAGACTTTCTTTGGACTACAAACGAACTGACGTCCACGATACGTATTTTTTATTGAACTTTTTTTTTTAATATAGTAAGTATCGGACAACTTAATGAGTGTATTAGTCTTATTAATTAGTGATTCGTCTTTAGATTAATGTGATTTTTATAACGTGTAAGTATGATATGGAACCTTGACAAGTCCATTATAAAGCACACGTTCGAGGCGTGCAAAGTTTTCAATGTTTTAAATGCATCATAAGACATAGTCAACATCTCAGGTATCAAGATCACAATACTATTGTTATATTAAGTGATCGAATTGAATGATAATAGAGAATAAATAAGATATCAAGAATGGAAATAGTATATTGTACAACTAGTGCGGTAAGTTGTCGATTGCCCACAAGAGCAAAGTTGAGCGCACGAACGAAGTGAGTGCGCTCATTTGCTCGTGTGAGTAATCGGCAATACCGCACCCATTTAACACAGTTTTTTTTATCATGAATGCGATATGAGTACTATTTTAGTGCTCGCTGTTTTGTTCCCCAAGTAGCTTTTTGCTGATTCAACTGTTGCCGCGACATTTTTGTGGGTTAAACGATAATCTGCGTATGACTAGAAGTAAATTTGCGTGCGACAAGTAAACTTGTCGCACTTAAGACGCGTTTTCATTTGTTTCTCTATTCGCACTCAACTGGATAAACGGTACTATCTCTGTTGCACTTGTACATTAAATAGGAACTTTGTCCAAGCTTTTCTCGTAAACAAATGGAAGTTATCAAAAAATTCAAGTGCACTTCACTAGTTCATAGAGTAAAGCATCGGATCTGTGTCTTTATTTTGCGTTTAGAGCTTTTATTTCACAGAAAAGCTGGGACAAAATTATCTGAAAACCGTTCTTAAATTTACTTATCGCATGCAGATGATCGCTTAACGCACACATATGATGTGGAAACAGTTGAATGGGCAAAAAGCTACTTGGCGAACAAAAGAGCAAGCGCCAAGATAGCACTTTTAACGCATGAATGGTAAAAACAAATTTTTCTAATTTTTATTATTCTGTTTAAACGTTCAGAGGTATCAAATTATTGGATTAAATCGTCGAAACATAAAGTTTAAAGTAAAAACTTCCAGCTTATTTTACAAGCTTTCAGATACTTTGTACAGAAATCATCTAAGAGTTTTGGTTTTGACCTTATGTAAACGTTAACAGTGAATAAGAACTGATCTTTTCGAAAATTCATAAAAATTTTAAACAGCCAGAACTTCTAAGCCACTAAACTAATTTAGCCCATCTTCAAACTTGATCAAGACAATTATTCATAGAATAAATAAGGAATTTTCATTAGGATCAGATTATAATTGTAAGAGCTATTATGTTAACCATACATGTTGAAATCATAAGGCGTACTGGTACGTTTGAAGCATAAATAATAAAATAAATACTTTTAAGATATAAAATGGTGGTGATGTTTATAGATTATTTTGTTCACAATGAATATAACTGATGGAATTGAATAATAATTGTAAATGCATAAGTGATCAGGAATAAAAACTATATATTCTAAATTTTTTTATTCCAACGAAACTTTCAAGTTTATCAAATTATTAGAAGAAATAGTCGAAACATATAGTTTAAGATAAAAAATAAAAGGTTATTAAAAACAAGTTTCAAGATAATTTTTACGGAAATTGTCCACGAGATTTGGTTTTGAAATTCTATGAACTTATCCGTGAATAAAAACTGATTTTTCTGAAAAATTGTAAAAATATGATGTTAATTATTTACAATCACGGTTCCACCTATTTTTGGTAAAAAAAAAAAATCGAATATATACAATCATCAATTTTTTTTTTTTTTTTTTTGAAAATGTTCCACTTTTCGGCGCATTTGAGGATATGAATTCATTAATTAGTGGAGATTTGATTTTCTATTAGTAAATTCAATTTATAAAGTAAAAAAATACACATTTTCGATGTTTTTGTTGAAAATTTTGTAAAAAAAGTTTTTTTTTCAGCTATTATTCTTTTTTTTTTTTGTAAAATTCATTTAAAAACGAACATTTTACGAAAAAAATTATTAAAATGTTGATTGTTCGATTTTTTATGATTTACAAAGTTTTTTTTTTTTAAGTCTTTTTTTATGCGATCATTATTTATTTTTCTAATAAATCTACTTTTCGGCGTATTTGAGGATACAAACTAATTCACTTGTGAAAATTTGATGAAGTGAAAATAAAATTATAAAAAAAAGAGTTGAATGTAACTTTGTTCAAAATCTTTATTTTTATCACAGTAGTTAAACTATAAAGGCTTATAACATCAAACTATGGCGACACAACATTTCATAAATTTTTAAGAAACAATTTTTTAAATATTAAATATGTAATTATTATTTTTGTAAAAATTAATAATTGATTTATTATGAAAATTATTATCTTTATAACAAAAAATCTACGGAAAACTTATTTTTATTTGAAATTCTATAGTATCATAGTAATACTGGTCCGTGTTGGATAACTTTTGGAGATTAAAATCAGCATTTGCAAAAATTACTATGACAATAGTAAAATCAACAATGATATCATAAATTACTGTAACCACTGATAATTTGAGTTTCCCTTACTCTTGTCCATAATGTTTAAAGGGCCCGCTCGCGACTGAGGAGCTTAACTAACTATAGTTAAATTGAAATATATATATTTTGGTATATAGCGATGCTTATTGACCAACGACTGTCAATCATTTTGATGATACTGATTATTTACTGCTGCTAATTGGATTCTTACCCTATCACATCATAAATATTAATTATTAAACTAATTTTGGTCTATATTCATTTTTTAAATTGATGTATAATTGATTGAATATTTCAAAAAATTCATGAATTCTCATACGAGGATTCGGAAATGTAACGTGAATCATAAATTCGGCAATATATCCAAACATACGGTTATCATTTCTACCGAATTTTGGAATGATTGATCGTGCTGTCCGCCATGTGCGCTCTATATTTCGAGTATGAGCGCCAGTATCAGGTTCAACAAAATTGTAAGAGTGGTTCACGGTTAAATGACGATATCCTAACAATAAATTAATTTTGTGACAAAATTTTGAAAAGTGAAAAAAATACAAATAAATGAATATGAAAATTATCAACAATTATACCTTTCATCTTTTAAGCAATCATTTGATTTTCAGGAATTGAATATTATTATTGTCCCTTTTCTTAATTTTCTTTTGATGACTGCTAAAAGAGTTTCAGCTGATCGATTAGGAACTGGCTCAATAAAAAATTCTTTAGTTTCTCTCTCGATTCCATCAAAAAGCCAGGTTCCATCGATTATTCGACACCGATTATATGTTGTTCGACCAAATTTGGCTTCATCGATTTCAACAATTTGGTTCCGGTCGATTTGAATTGGACGTAATGAGAACTTACATATAATTATAAATGATTATTAAGTATGGGTTGAACAGCCACCATTTGGTGGTTGAAATAAACTGGTTGTTTCATTATATATTATTTTATATCTCAATCCGATTTATTCAATTGTAAAAGAATAATTTTGAATGATGTGAAAATATACAATTGAATCAATTTATAAATTTGTTTAAAGTACTCCTAAAAATAACTTTAAAAGTGTAAGAAAGAAGTTGAGTATTTAATATTGAGCCTGACTGCTCTAGATGATTCTATATTTTGACTGATTTCTCATGATCGAGAAAAACTAGAGTGTCTCTTATCAATACGAGGCGCTTGGGCATCAGGCCCGCGCATCGTTCGATATAGAGAGGCGGATCGAGATAAGAAATATTCTCAAATGATCCATTCTCCGTTCTCACGCTTTCTCCGTTATTGTTAGTAACAAATGAGTCACTTATCTATGAACAAAAGTTATCTTAGAACAAAATAGATGTTTGAGCAGCTGCACGTCTCGAGGATTTACTCGAGGCGTTAGCGTTTATTTGTACATAACAAATATTAGGAAAATAATAACTTTATCAATATGTTTTAAATATTCTAAACAATATTATACTCTAAACAATAAATACTGAATATTTTATATTATTATATTGTGTTATATTATCATATTAAATTATATTATTATATTAAATTATATTATTATATTCTATTATGTTCTATAATATAGGGTGACTTATTAATTATGCTACTTGCTAAATTATCAATATACATCTTAATTAATTAGTTAGGTCTCAGATCGGTCTCTCAATAATTAGTATTTAAAAATAGTCAGAGACATCTGACGATCAGGCTGGGACGTAACATAACGATAAATTTGAATATTCGAACCACGAATTTTTCCGAATAGATTGTTTGAAATTGCATTTTACATAAATTACATGTTGGTTTTTTACAATTTTCCTGCGTTTTTGACACCTCCAAAATATTGTTGTGGAGTCCGAAATACAATTTTCATTGCATGTTGAACAATACATGTCAGAATCAATGCAATTGTGGGCAGTTAAAAATTCAACGGTAAATTCAAAATTTTTGAACATTATCACAGCATCCATGAAATTATAAGAAGATTTACGACTACTCATTTTAAAAAGATAATTCTTCAATTCCATGTATGAAATATTTAAAAATTAATTGTAGTTAATGTTTATCGCAACTAAATTAAGGAAACCTTTATGATATAAATATATCAAATATACGAAAATTATGAAATCAATCATATTTTGAAAGAAATTTAGAAAATCTAAAAGTGCACGACTCATAATGCTCATTTGGTATAAAATAATAATAAAAAAATGGTGGGAATCACGTATAAATTAAAAATATATACAATTTTCTTTTATTAATTTTTTTTTTTCCGATTATATTAGTATTTTTTTATAATTATAAAAGAAACTACTCAAAATATCTCGATTAATAACAAAAAAAAATATATATAAATAAAAAAAGTTAAATTGAAAAAATTCAGGCTTACCAGTTAGCAAAAAAAAAACAGCTGTACTAAGACGGTAATGGGCAAGCACCCCTAGTAGAATAAATGTACGTATTATGGATGGATATATCACCAACCATGTTAATTTTACATGGATATGTATAGAGATATTTATACAGTCTTTCTTCTTCTTTTATTAACAGTAATTAAATGGCACTGAGTTACCTAATCATTCGCAGTAGGAGACCTACAATTCTTCCAAAGAATTTAAAAAAAAAATTTTTGATTCAATTCCTGCATTTTTTCGCAAATTACAATGTATACAGATTCTAGACTTGCCGGATAGGAAGTTTTTTTAAACTATTTTGATGTTTTTTTTCGTTTTCATTGAACTAAATAAAGTTTTGAAAAGTATGGAATCAATCTTCAATAAGCTATCTTTAGAATAGTATGCAACATATCTTAATTCCGTGAACTAACAAAGGTATAATAATTGAAATAGTTGCCGAAGTGAGGCGAAAAAAATTTTTCTATCGTAAAGCACACTCTGATGCTTCGCATCATGAGTCGTGCAATATATCTAGCGACACTTAGTATTCATTAATTGTTAACTTCAATTAATAATGAAAACAACTTTATACGTTGATGGTGAAATAGAATACTTCAATAATTCTTGAAATAAATTTAATAATTATTTATCTACTAATTTTACGAAATTTTTTATTTTTTACAGGTTTTGTGGGTGTTAAACTATAAAACATATAAAATTATACGCTTTAAATAGAACGGCACCCATCTTTCACAGGTTTTGTAGGTGTTGAACTTTAAATATATTAATCTATACACTTGAAATTGAATTGTGCCGTTTTTTCACAGATATTGTGGATGCTAAACTATCAATAACTGAAACTATACGGTTGAAAAAGAACTACGACCTTTTTTTACATAATTATTAACAAATATGTATTTTTTCAATTTGTAAGTTTAATTTACTAAAAGAAAATCAAATTTTCTCGAATGATTAAATTTATATCCTTAAATGCGCTGAAAAATAGAATGATTAAGAAAAAAAAAGTTGATAAATATGCATTTTTCGATTTTTATGGCCAAAAATAGTAAATTATAAAATATCCAAAATTTATGATACATTCAAAAAATCATAAAAAATAGTAAAATCAACATTTTAATAATTTTTTTTTTTTTCAAATTGTTTGTTTTTAGGTAAATTTTACAAAAGAAAGAATGAGAGCTGAAAAAAATTTTTTTTCACGAAATTTTTAACAAAAACATCAAAAATATGTTTATTTTTTTTATGTAAATTTAATTTACTAATAGAAAATTAAATTTCCACTGATTTATGAATTTATAACCTGGAATGCGCTGAAAAGTAGAATATTTTCAAAAAGAAAAAAGTTAAAAAGTACGCATATTCGATTTTTTATGGCCAAAATAGGTGGAGCCGTGATTGTGAACAATTACCGGTTATTAAACAAGCTTCAATATACTTTTTACGGAAATTGTTCGCGAGCTTTGGTTTTAAAGTTATGTAAACTTATCATTGAATAAAAACTGATTTTTCCGGAAAATTGTGAAAATTTCAAACAGCCATAACTTCTAAACTAATTAACTGATTTGTCCCGTATTTGAACTTGATCAAAATAATTGCTTATAGAATAAGTATATACATATATTCAGCGGTTGAGGTATAAAGTATACCGGATTAAAATTTGCGGTGAAGACGCGGATCAATCCGGTAAGCCGTATGTGGTCACCCACGTGTAATAATAAATATCAATAATAAATAAATGTAAAAGATAACAAATACTGATATTAAATTAACATAAATAGAATAATAATTTCAAACAATAAGATGACGATGTGCCTGGATCAGGCTGGGTTAGTGAACGTAGGTGCTAGACCGTTTATTTAAAACGGCCAAAATAGTTGTTCAGGGGGGAAAATTTACAAGGGAAGATCCGAGCAAGTAGTACGTAACGAGGCGGATAACAATCGAATGAAATAGTAAAAATTGAATAAACAGAAAATAATTATAGAGAACAGTAAGAATAAGAAAATAAAATTCCAGCAATAAGGAAAGATCCAGGAAAAAATAAATATTAAATTTTTCCCCAATAGCTGTTGGTTTCCGAATATTTAATGATATAAACAAAAAAAAATAATTCTCACTCGGTTACAAGATTTAGTTTAATTAAAGCAATAAACAATAATACCAGGCTATTTTGCCGTAAACACATCAAATTATTAAAAATTTTCCCTTGGGGGTTGAATTCATAAACAGATTAAATTCAATATAGAATAATAAAAAAATTCAATATAACAAGAGAAAAATTTAATTAGATTAATAAATAATATTAATTTTTGATCTGAATAAAATATTGAAATTATTTATCTACATTCATGTAAACAATAAAATAATAATAATAATATTGCGCGGTGATCTCTCAACACGTTTGAGAGAGAAAAAGATACGGGATTACCCACACTCACACTCAAATAAATAAATTTTTTCTGTACCGTAATAATTTATATGATAATAATTAATAATAAATGAATTAATTTAATTGACTGCTGCGGTATTTAATTTAAGTTATATAATGCAAATCGCTAATCTTAAATCAATTAAATAATAACAATGATGTCTCATAAATATTTCACATAAATAATTTAGGAATAATGTAAATTATTATAGTAGTAATAATAATAATTATCCGGGAATTCTCATCCGGATTATTACGTGAGTACCTGAGGAATTTAACTTTTTCAGATACATTAAACTCGAAAATATTCGCCACGTCTTACCGCCGGCAGATTTACTATAGATTATATATGTATATGCATATATACTATACGTAGAAATTTACAAACAACAAAAAAAATTAATTACACAAAAGAGTAATTAAAGAATAAGATTATTTAACCCAAAGAAATCAGCGATAAATTCTTAATTGTTTCAAACACTAGCAATATGTGTATCATTCAGGCTGAGAATTAAAAAATTTATTTAATATTCACACACACGTGAATATTGCCTACCATGGCGACCAACAACTACCGGGGGTTATCACGTGAAAGTTGCGACAAAAGAATTCTAAGGTACTTACTCTTCAAGATTTTCAATTTATTAATAATCAAATCCAATTATGAACTGGATAATTTACTCGGTGAATTGATAAATTAACTTAACTTTAACGACAAAAAAAAAACGTATGAGTAAATTTTTCACATAGACAGCGTCCACTCGCTATTACGCACCGTATCTTTCTGATCTATTTTTCATTTTCTCCACCTGTTAGTCGTTCACGTGGCGCAACAATCGCCCTTAATCATTATTATTATTATTATTTTTCGAGCCCTGGGCCTAACTTTAAATCGAATAAATAGAATATAAAAATTCTTTTTCCCGACATAAATAATACAAATATAATTAATTGAATATACGTAATATTTATTTATCCGAAATTTGAATTTTTAACTTATATAGTAAATTAAATAATAAATATTTCAAATCATGAAATCAACGTCGATAGTGTATGGGAAGTATTGATTTTTCTCTTACACGGCAGTCAATGTCTTTCAATACATCGATACCCGGATAACAATTTTCATAAAAATAGAATGTTAAGCAGTAATTGGACCATAATATCATGATGGATTATGCATCCCAAATATTTCAAAAGCATAAATATAAACTTAAAACTAATAAATATCAATGTTTTATATTTTCAAATTACAAATTCAAATTAATCCACACACGTGCCCATACAAACGCTGCGCGCATGCGCCAGTTTGCGAGCAGACTGCTGTCTCACCGCCGGCGTAAGGGTGAAATGCCCGCGTAACGATCTAAATTTAAAATTAAAACAAAATTTTTAATATTACAACTAATTAATACTAATTAATTTTAATCAGTACGTGACAAAGGGTAAAATCAAATATAATAAATAAATTATTTAAACCAACCTATTATGTTAAATAAATGTTTTTAGGAGTTTAACACAGTAAAATTAAAAATACAATAGAAAATGCTTAGATGCGTATACGCAGTCCAGTGGTATAATCTATTATGCCTCTACGAATGAGGTAAAGACAGAATATAGAAAAATCGATGCTCAGCGTAGATTGCCGAAATTAATCGATCGCTTTTTACTGTATTAACGTTACAGAAATCCCTTTACAAACTTTAGCATTGTGGCCAGATCTATTACAAGTTTGACATCTTTCTCTAGAATTTAATAATTTAAAACATTTATCAGCAGTATGACCTGGTTTATCGCAAAATTGACAAATAACAGTTTATCTTAACTTTAATTGTTGATTAAAATTTTTATTATTGTCAAATTGTTTATTTTGAGTGTGAAAATCTTGTTTTTGTAGGTAATTAGATTGATGTGGTTTTTAAGAATTATTGTGTTCGCGTTTAACTTCATCGCAAAGAAACACGGGTTTTTCATTGCCCTTTCGTTTTATATTTTCATATTCACTCAATTCCTTTCTTAATTTAATTTTTTGCTCAATTTTAATAGCTTCATCGAGTGTCCCTTGAAAATTATTATTTAAATTTCGAATTTTACTTTCAATTTCAGGATTAAGACCATTCAAAAAACTTTCTACTACACTTTGTTCTACTTGTATTGCATAAGCATTATTTTCTGCTTGTGTATGTGTTCTTTTGTGTACTTCAACTAATTGTGTTGCAATATCACAAATTCGATTCGAATATTTTAAAATAGATTCCCTGTCTTTTTGAAAAACTCGACCTAATTCACCCAATAATTGAGTCACGTAACGATTCAAATAATTTAATTTTTATTTAGTTGTAAGTTGAATATTTTAATTTTACGTTTAAATTTAAGTCGTTACGCGGGCATTCCGCCATTTTGCCGATGGAGACAGCGGTCCGTGCACGGTGTTAGCGCATGCGCGCTGAGTATGAGAGCACGTGTGCAAATGAATTTTATTTTATGATTTAAAAATACAAATAATTGATTTTTCTTAAATTTAACTTTTTGTTTATGATTTTGGCACAGTTGGGATGCATAATCCAGTGCAATATTATGCTCCAACATTTGTTTAATATATTATTTTATTTAAACTCGTTATCCGACTAAGGATGTCAGTTTTGGTTGAAAATGTTGACCGCCAGGTAACGATAAATCGATACCTCGGCTATAATTCCGACGTCAATTTTATAATTTTCAAATAATTATTATTTCAGTTAGTGGATAAGATAAAAATAGGCATAAATTATGAATAGATGGTTCATACATTAAATAATTATTCATGTATCATTCAGACATTTAAGGATTGTCTTTATATTTTATATTTTTAATTTAAAACTAGGCCCAGGGCTGACAAAGATAATTATAATAGTAATTAAGGGCGACAGTGGCGCCAGGTGGGTGACGATCAACAGGTGGAGGTTGGGGTAATTAATTTAGAAAGATACGGACTAGCAGTGTGTGGACGCTGTTTCTATTTGTACAACCGAGTATTTATTATTTATTGTGGAAAAAGAAAAAGGATAATTATTATATTTCACCGGGTGAATTGGTTAAAGTATTTGTTTCAATCCATATTATTTTGGTTCTTGGAGATTGTTAATTTTGAGTAAGTACTTTGCATTTCTTTCACGGCATATATTTTTCACGTGACAACCTCCCCCGGTAGTTGTTGGTCGCCGCGGTGAGGGAAATTAATTTATTAATAATTGACACTAGATGATACATGATTTCTATTATACATAATAGTCAATTATTATTATTGTTTATTATTGGTAAAAATATTCTGATATTTCTATCTATATATATATATATATATGTATATATAACTTAAGAACAACGTAGTGAAGCGTTGCCGGTATACATATATATATCCTTATAGTATACATATCTATGTAGCGCATACAGTACTTAAGTAAATTCCTCAAGTACTGACATCATCACTTGGGTGAAAATTCTCACTCGAAATATTTGTAGAAAAATATTAAACATTATTATATGTATTTATTATTATCTATATTTATTATTATTTAAACTAATTGAGAACTTTATATTCTTTTACTTTTGATTTATCCGTTTGCCCCAGTGGTTTAGAATTATTACTGAAATTGTATTTTAAAAATTATAAATTAGTTTAATACCGAGGAAATTATTATTTTGAGTGTGAGTGAGGATAAATTCCGTATCTTTCTCTCTCTCACAAGTGCTGAGAGAGAAAATGGAATAAAAATATTATTAGTATTTATTATCTTGGGAAACTCTAAGTGAAATAATTGTTTATTTTATTTGATATTAAAAATTTATATTATCAATAATATTATATTTATTTCGTTTTGGCTATTCAGTTTATATAATTTATTGTAATATTGCGGTATTATTTTTTTTTTTTGACAATTACCAGGTATTATTATTGTTATTAATTTAACAAAATTAAATATTGTGAGAAATTATTATTTTTATATTGTTTATAAAAATTAAAACGTGGAAACCAACAGCTGTCGGGGAAAGTTTAATATTTATTTCCCTGGATCTTTTCTTACTGCTTAATTTCATTTTTCCTGATCTTATTTATTACTTATACGCAATTATTTATTATTTATTTACAAATTTTTCTATTATTTATTTTATTTCTGTTGTGTCTCTCGAATATTTTCCGCTTTGTCACAAGTCACTTGCTCGGATTTTCCCTCGTAAATTTTCTCCCTGAATAAAGTTTTGTCCGTTTTGGGATAAACGTTCTGGCGCCTGCGTGCACTAACCCAGCCTGAGGAGCTGGTCCAGGCACGACAAATATTCATTATTTATAATTTAATCATTGTTTAAATATTTTTATTTTATTTTAATTTGTTCTCTATATTTAATATCATCTATTATTATTTATTATTATTTATTATCACGCGTGGGCGACCGCATACACTATATTGGGCTGTTCCGCGTCTCCGTCGCGAAATTTCAGCAAGATATACGTTATATTAGGTGTACAAAAAAGTTCTACCCGTTTTTTGTCAAAAAAAAATATATTTAAAAATTTTAAATAAAATACAAATTTTAATCAAAATAACCACCATCAGCATCTACTACTTTTTGCCAACGCTCAGGCAACTGATGGATCCCACGGCGATAAAAGGCTTGATCTTTTGTCGAAATGAAATCATCTATTGTTTTTTGCATTTCGTTTTCATTTTGTAAGTGTTTGTCAGCCAAGTAATTTTGCAATGAACGGAATAGGTGAAAATCACACGGTGCAAGGTCTGATGAATACGCCGGGTGCGGTAAAACTTCCCACTGTAAATCATTTATAGTGTGGTGGACGATTGAACTTCTATGAGGCCTGGCGTTATCATGCTGCAGTATCACTGGTCGAGGTTTTTGTCGGGCAAATCGTCTTTTACTGTTGATTTCATCTGCTAATTTTTTTAATTGACAACTGTAGCGTTATCCAGTAACGGCTTCTCTTGGTTTGAGTAACTCATAATATAGCACGCCCCATTCATCCCACCAAATACAAAGCAATATTTTTTTCCCAAAAACATTACGTTTTGGTGTTGATGTCGTTGGTTGTCCTGGGTCTACCCAATGTTTTCGACGTTTAGGATTCTCATAGTAAACCCACTTTTCATCCCCTGTTACAAGTTTCCACAAAAAACTTTTTTTTTTATGTCGTAAAAGCAACGACAGGCAGGTGTCAACTCGTCTCTCTCGTTGTTCTGGAGTTAATTCATGAGGTACCCATTTTCCTTCTTTTTGAATCTTACCTAAAGCATGTAATCTTTCAGAAATAGCTTGTTGAGTAACGTTTAACTTTTTCGCAAGTTCTTGTTGTGTTTGTGCAGAATCTTGATTCAGTAATTCTTCCAATTTCTCGTCACTGATTGTTGAAGGTCTTCCAGAGCGTGGTTTATCATTTAAATTAAAATCTCCGTTTGTGAATTTCCGAAACCATCTTCGACAAGTACTGTCATCAATAACACTGTCACCATAAGTTGCACAGATTATTCTTTGAGCTTCAGCAGCACTTTTTCCTTGATGAAATTCATATAAAAGACAATGGCGGATATGCTCATTACTTACTTCCATTTTTAACTTAATAAAAAAATATGTATATCGAAGATTAATATATTAAAAGTTTGATGAATTTAAAGAGTACAAACAGCTGTGCATGTACATATACGCATTCATAGCTAACCTATAAATAGCTGTTAGATAAATCCATCTTTGAAAAACGGGTAGAACTTTTTTGTACACCTAATAATTGCATTTGAGTTTTATTCGGGGCTGCTTTTCCCCTTAAAAATTCATAAAATTCTCGTTTTGCATTTATTGTTGCACAGTTTATAGATTTTCTTAAATCACCTCTTAATTTTTTTCGCAATAATTTAACCGAATTAGGTTGAGCATCTCTTGGTAAAGAACCAAAAGCTTCATTACAAGCGCATATAAATTCTGTAAGTGTCATATTTTCACCGTCATATTTGGGTACAAATTCTAACGCGTCACGTAAGGAAATAAATTGATTTGCTGAAAGAGCCATTCTTACTGGTTGTTCGTTATTGATTTGATTATTATTATTATTATTGTTATTGTTATTGTTATTATTATCGTTGTTATTTTCGTTATTATTATCGTTATTATCATCGTTATTTAAAACTTGCTCATCATTTAACGGTGCATTGTGTCGATTATTGTTTGTAGAATCAGCTGCAGGATGTTGTGCAGAATTATTTGTTGTGTTATTATGTATATTTACTTCGTCATTTTCCATTGGATTTAAGGTTAATTTTTCAAGTGGTTCAGTAACATTTTCAATATTAGAATAATGATTGGATTCAGAATTATTTTCATTAGGATTTTCTTCAATACTTTCATTAGTTAGTTGGTTAGTACTATGTAAATTATTATTTTGAACAAAATTTGAATAACTAAGTGGAATCGAGGTATTTTTAAGAGAACGTCTTCCACTAGGTCGATAAGGATTTCTTTGCTTTTCAGTGGATGAACCTGGATTTTCTTCCGGAGGATCCAGATTGATATCTATATTATTTTCTTTTGGAAATTTCCGAGTAACTATTCTATCGGACATAGAGAATCATTTTTTCTTTGAATGAAGTTATTTCAATTATTTATTTAATTCGAATAGATTTTAAATTTAATTTATTTTTTTTTTTAATATTTTCTTTTCTTTTTATAAATTAATTACTTTAATCATTATTGATGTTAAATATATTATTTTAACTAAAAATGAATAGCATCCTTATGTATCCCGGACGAGCCTCCAAAAATTTTTAATATATGTTACGTCAAAATAACACATATTAAGAGTAGCGCTTCTGTTTAGCCTTCGACTAGCGAAATAACTGGGACGGAGCTATAAGGATGACTGTTTATTTAAAATTAAAAGAAAATAAAAATAAAAATGTTTTGTTGCCTAAGAGATAAATTAAAATATTAAAAATTAGGTAAAATAAAATCTAATTGATTAAGTAAAATAATCAAAGCAAAATTAAAACAACTTCCAAATTTATTTTAATCAAAACAATTATTTAAAAATTATTACAAAACAAAATTTAGTTTACATTAGACAATTAAATGCAATTTACAATTTTACACTTTTATAAAATGGTTTAACTCTCGATTTCACTTGTTAATTTATTTAAAATCAATCAACTATTATTTAAATTTGATATTTAATTATTTATTCAATTAAATTGTTACCTTGATTTATTTGATGATTATTATTGTTATCAATAATTATTTGATTTTTTGTTATGTGTTATTCTTCCTTCTTAACTCTTGATAATTGATGGAATTTTATCAATATTGAATTTTATTTATTAAATTAATTATATTTAAATAATTGAAGTTGAACTTGATAATTGATGGAATATTTATCAAAATTATTTTTTTATTAAGATGAATTATTACTTTTAATAATTCAATAATTATTTAAAAATATTCTGAATTATATTTTTATAATTCAGTTTATGAATATTTAAATCATATTACAATGATTTAATAAAATTAAGGACCTTGCCTTTAAATAATTAAAATTTCGTTAATGACGAATGAGCTCAGTTAGGAAACTGAACATCCCTTCCAATAATTATTTAATTATACCAATTATTTTATTGGCTATGATTAAATCAATATTTTTTTTTTATAATGATTATATATATATATATATATATATATATATATATATATATATATATATATATTTTTTTTTTTTTTTTTCATGACTTCCAATGCAGTTAGCAACATACGCATAAAGCATTGGAGTCGAATTTACAAATCAATATTTATTGATTCTTATCATTTTTTCTTTATCTCAATAAATTCATTTTATTATTTAAACATTTTATCATCTTATCAAAATTTTTTTATCAATATTTTCATTATTTCAAAATTCTATTTTATACTTTTCATAATAATATTCTTTTCATATTTCATAATTTCATTTCATTTTTAATTATTAATCATCATTATTTATTTATTAATGTAATTTCATCAATTCATTTCATTATTTCATATTTCATATTTATAAAAATTAAATTATTTCTTTTTATTATTTCATTTTTCATATTTATTATTTTTTTTTTATAATTTCATCATTTCTTTTATTCAACATTAATTTGATTATTAATAAATTTCATTATTTATTAATAATTAACAAATATAAAAATTTTAATTTATATTTAAATTTAAAAAAAAATTTTTTATTATTTAAATTTTTCCAATAATAATTTTACACAAATAAAAATAATTTGAATTTAAATTCAAATTTCAAAATCATCAGCCGTAATAATGGCTGGAAGTCACTTGCTAATTAATTTATTCATGCATAACTAGATGGCATAATAGGTATGATTTTTTAAATAAGTTGATTGACAGCAAGTATACGACGTCGTGACGTCACAATACCAAATATTGATTTTGGGAAATATTTGGGTATTACTTATTTTGTTTATTTTTTTATTACAAGTTATAACCGGGCAGCGTTGGTACGACGTGAGAGTGCGGCTCTCTCACTGTCTTTGTTGGTTTTGGTCTTTCTCTCTCTCTCTCGTTACAACCCGATTGCTGAGTTCGGCTGAGTTAGGTGCTAGACCACAGGGGATGATCTCGCGCAGCAGGTGACCGTGAATTGGTCCTTTGCGCATAATTAGGTAGGGGTCATCAGAGGTTGGGACCTAAGGGAGTTGAAACGGAATCGTCACTCGAGTGGAAGTGATCGTCTTGGCAATCACGCCAAAATAACACATAAAAGATAAAGTTTGTAGTCGTTTTCTTCTTGAAAATAAAATTTATATTGGAAGTGAAGAATTGGTGCCAAATTCCGGTCAGCCAGCAGCCCAAGAACTTCCAGAATCAACGGCGGCAATCAAAGATGAACCGACGCCCGATCCCACCTGTATGTCGTCTGTACTAAACCAAATAAGATTTATAATAAATTTTCTTATGTATATTTTTATACTCTCTCTCTCTTCAACGTAATATTTTACTTTAAATAATTATTTAATTTATTACCCCGTGTTTATCAAATATTTGCGCGTTAAATAAAATTGATTTCATTGTCGCTGGACATTTATTATTTTATAAGTAAAGGGAAAGTCTTGTAAATATTTGGGACTTGGTTAAATAAAAATTCATTATATATAATAATTGAATTAAGTCTCTAAAATTTACTCTCATCACCAGCGTCTTTAGAATAAGTTAAATTTCAGCCGCGTGTCCGGTCAAAATGAGTCGACCCATCTCTGAGATCTATTTCCCGCGTTCAGAACCAGCAACATCATAATTAAAATTTATATTTATTATTAATAATTAATTATTTAATCAGGAAATTTTGTAACTGTGGTTCGTGGCTTCTGGACACGAAGTAGCCAAAGGTCACCGTTATAAAGTAGTAAATATTAATTTTGTTGTGACACATCATATGCGACTGGATTCTCAATAATCATTTATAAATTATTGAATTTTTCTTGACAAATGAAATTTATATGCGATTTATTATTATTAATTTAAATTATTACTGATATAAATATTATTTGCCGGTGTTCAAAGAGTAGTCTGCCGGTAGAACTTTATATTGAAGCGAATTCTCACGTTCAAATTTGGTGGCCTTGAAAAAGGCCGTTGGGGTCTTGAGAAAGACCGTTTGAGAGATAGACGTTGAAGCTGGAGACGACGATGTAAGTTGACTGCTGGTTCTTAGAAGAACCGTTTGGTTTGCTAGAGAAGTCTAGCTGGAGACCCTGAGGTCAAGTGAAGTTAACAAGTTCTTGTGAGACTAGCCCGGAGACGAGCTAGTCAGAACTTGACGAGAAAGTTCTAAAAAGAACTGATGGTGTCGAGATGCAGCTGGAGAAATATTCAAGCCTTGCTCGCTTGAATATTTATTCTAAATCGCTGATAGCCTTGCTCGCTATCTGGAGAGTATTCTTCATCGTAGGACTGATCAGAATGGAATGCTTGTCGCTCTCAGATCACCTTTTTTTATACCCGGGAGTCCGGTTTCTAGAATGTTCTCGACGGAGTGGGAGACATCGGTATCTGCGCTCCAATGAGATGGCTGGCTTTCAAAGAGAAGGGGAAAAGTTAAGCGCTGGCCAATGAGAAGTCTTAACTGAGCGTGGAGGGGGTCGAGTTAACTCCTATTGGTCGTTCGCGTACTGAGAGCGAGCAGTCTCTCTCATGGTCCGTGCGAAGTTGATGAGGCATGGAATATCTTCATGGTCCGCGTAACGTTGATTACTTAATTTCGAACAGCCGGCGTTTATTATTATTCTACTATCACGTGTGAGTGATATACGAGTTATAAATATTATTTTGGTAATTATTATTGATCTTAAATAATTATTGTTATAAATATTATTTGGTGCTGATAATATTACTGCTGCGAATACCGCTTAATATTCAACAGTGTTGATTTCCGAGAATCAATTACTGAAAATATTTAAGAATTAACTGAGATTATTTTATTTCATGTTTGGAAAATCATATGTGAGTGATCTAATAATTTACAAATATTAAATTATTAGTTGCGATGATTATTATTTAATCATATTTATATTTTTATTTTTCACGTGCGAGTGGAATTATTATTGACTAATATTTATATTTTTTTTTGATTATCACGGGCGAGTGATAGTATTATTTACATGCAATAAATAATTTTGTGGCTAGTATATTTATTGTTTAGTCAGTATTATCATTTTCCTAATTTGTATACGCATACCGTGTTATTTTGTAAGTGAACTATTATTATTTTATTTTGATATTGTTATTTTGGATATGCGATACAACTGAGTATGGAATTTATTGTTTAAAATATATTTGAAACAAATGGTCATCAACCCGGTATTAATTTAAATTTTATTTATTTACATTGTTTCTATCTTTTTCTTGCTTTCCTCTTCCTAAATCTGAAATTGCTATTCTGTAGTTTATTTTCATTTTCATTTTTCTCCGTTGTGCTTTTATTGTTTTGGAATTTGTTTCGTGAGGCACACGAACTGGTGCCGAACTAGGATTTTCTAGTCCAGCCTGAGCAGAGCTGCGGGTCCAGGGAGATTCGGAATATCTCCAGGTGGGACTTTTGATTTGTTTTTCTCATTTTTATTTTCAGTTTTCAACAACGGAGAGCCATAGCGGCTATTAAGCATCAACCACGCTCCGCCGTGGGACCCGTGAAATAGAGGAGAACGTTATAACTTCGCCGTGAATTTTCATGGAATTTCATAATTGCTGACGTCACTAAACCGATTATAGGTGCAAACTTCTTAAGTCATTTTGACTTACTAGTCGACTTAAAACGAAAATGCTTTCGTGATGGCATCACTGATATACTGACACCCGGAAATTCTCACACGTCATCAGCAGAAAGAAATATTAAATCAGTCGATGGTACTTCTGCGGACATGGAATTATGAAGAGAATTTCCGATATTACACGACCTGACGCTACTCAGCATCAAATAAAAAAGCATTCAACGGTGCATCATATTCGAACGTCACCTGGACCGCCAGTTTCGTGCAAAGCAAGACAACTGGCTCCAGATAAGCTTAAAATCGCACAAGCAAAATTGATCGAAGAAGGTATTTGCAGACCTACCAACAGTGCCTCGGCTTCAACACTCCACTTAGCACAGAAAAAGTCCGGGGAATGAAGGCCGTGCGGTGATTACCACCCACTTAATGATCA
The DNA here is from genome assembly GCF_026212275.2 of Microplitis demolitor. Taxonomy (NCBI): domain Eukaryota; kingdom Metazoa; phylum Arthropoda; class Insecta; order Hymenoptera; family Braconidae; genus Microplitis; species Microplitis demolitor. The sequence goes on along the minus strand of NC_068550.1, from coordinate 11,997,061 downwards.
AACGCTGACTGACAAATATTCATTGCGTTATTTTGACGACTTTGCCGTATTTTTACACGGTAAAAAAATATTTTCAGTTGTCGATTTTGCAAAGGCATTTTTGCAAATACTCGTTGCACCGGAAGATGTCCGGAAAACGGCGATCATCACACCGTTCGGACTATCCGAGTTCCGATTTATGACGTTTGGGCTCAAAAACGCCGCTCAAACATTTCAACGATACATTGACGACGTCACTTGTGACCTGGACTACGTCTTTCCATATGTTGACGATATTTTAATCGCATGTAACGACGAGAAGCAACACATGGAGCACCTGTAAACTTTCTCCGTGAATACGGACTGGCAATTAACGTACCGAATTGCCAGTTTGGTCTACCAGAAGTAAAATTTCTCAGCCATGTCATCACCAAAGATGGAATTAAGCCGTTACCGAAAAAAATCGAGGCTATTGTCAATTTCGAGCCTTCTACCACCGTATAAGCTCTTCATCGATTCCTCGGCCCAGTGAATTTCTACCGAAAGTCCATCAAGAACTCTGCAGAAATTCTAGCACCTTTAACTAAAATTTTGGAAGGACCCAAAGTCAAAGGCTCTCATCCAGTCAACTGGACAACTGAACTTCAGAAATCTTTCAAGTCAGCTAAATGAGCTCTCGCGGTTGCTACTTTATACACCCTTGAATCGATGCTGACTAGGCAATATTTACCGATGCATCGGAAATCGGTATTGGAGCCGTTTTAGAACAAAAAGTGGATAACAACTGGCAACCACTGGCATTTTTCAGTCGAAAAGTGTCTCTGTCAATTCAAAAATTGTCGACGTACGACCGCAAGTTGAACGCCATCTACGAGGCTGTTAAACACTGTGGTCACTTATGCCACCAAATAATGAATCAAACGATATATGTGTGATTATTTCTAGTAGCCCTGGGCCTAGTATTAAATTAAAATATAAAATATAAAAATAGTCCTTCAATACCTGAATGATACATGATTAATTAATTAAATATATGAACTACTTGTTTATAACTTATTCCTATTATTATTTTACCCGGTAACTGAAATAATAGTTATTTAAGACTTATTAACTTGCTCGAACCGTCGATAGGAGGGAAAAAGGGGGGGGGGGGTGAACTACTTTGATCCAATAAATTATGTATGTTCTCAATTGGTTGGCTGCACATTTTTATTTTAACCTTTCCATTTAGGAAAGTACACCATAACGCATCGGCCGTTTAAACATACAAAAAAGTAAGAAAAATAAATTATCGAAAGTTATCTAAAGAATAGCCTAGCCTGGATTTACGGCTGTAGGTTAGCGGTTCGCTTGTCACTCGGACCAATCTTATATAAGCCATAGACACGGCGCATCCTATCATCTGAGGTTGCTCAGGTAATGCAGTCCAGCTGGCTCAATTCGCCCCCCAACCTACCATGCTCACTGGGACAGCGACCCCCACGCAGGTTTCGAGCGCAAACCATGCACCGGTCGCGGACAGCTAACTGCTGCCGGCCATGAGCCCCCGTGCACTCTCCGGTGTAGAAGGTAAGGCACTCCTTACAGAAAGGACGGTCCTCCAGGGGTTGATTAATACAGTCTTTGGCCCCATGGCCAATCTGGCCACATCGTGCGCACCCTGGTGGTAGATTGGTTCTACGTGGGGCTTGTCTTTTTAGTGTCCTCACTTTCAGGCCCACCAAGAGTGACATGTGGGCTTTCCAGGTCTCCGACCCCCGGGGTATCATATCGATCCCCTGCTGCTCATGGTAGGTCTCCATGTACCGCATCGATTGCTCCTTACTCAGCGCCATTCCTATAAAAACGCATTAATTAGTACGCCAATTTGCCTGGGTAATCATATATTATGGCCAGACGGTAGCGATAGTTGTAGGTAGCAGTAAGACAGTAATAGTCATCAACAGTACAGCAGTAGACAGTGATAGAAATAGATAGCAGTAAGGTAGTAATAGTCAGCGACAGAATAGACAGTAACAGTGATAGATTATCAAATAAGTCAAGTAGTAGTTATTGACAGTACATTTAGCCATGCGATTGCGTCGGCTTGCCTCTGACGGACGTTCTCAGCTCGTTTAACTAGCTTTGAGAATTTCACATGACTACGACCAATATATTTGCCCTCGGGGGTCTCCATTTCGACAATAACTGGAGTAACTACCTTCGAGATGACAAATGGGCCCGCATAGCGTGGTGCTAATTTACCCACAACCTGCTCACTCTTTTTCGAACAGACGTGAGTAGGTTTATAGACTTGATCACCTATCTCAAACAGTATATTACGTCTTTTACGGTTATAATACGCCGCATATCGTTCGGAGGATCGTCGAGTACGTTGATTAACAATATCACGTAATTCTATCATACGATCCATGCGTTGAATCCACCCACTGCGATCAACATTATCATCAACAACGATATTATTGTCCTCAGCGACTCGACAGTTGCGAAGAGGACATGGATCACGGCCCAAATTCAAATACGCGGGACTCACACTGAGTATATCAATTATAATTTATTAAGTAACTTAGCAATTAACGATACAGTAATTATTTATATGTAGTATTATGTTTTGTAACGTCTACAACAAAAAATTCTCCCGGTATTCTTAAGTAGGTGCCATACAACATTTTTGCCGGTGTGGACTGTATGTCTTGTTTGAAGGGTGTTCTAAGTCCTAGCAGGACAGTTGGTAAGATTTCCAACCATGGTTTAGGAGAACACATCAAGGATGCTTTTAGTGTTCTGTGCATGCGTTCCACTATACCATTGGATTGTGGGTGCTATGGTGTCGTGTGAGTTTTTTCAAAGCCAACGAGCTTGGTGAGAGCTTTAAACAGAGATGATTCAAATTGAGTTCCCTGGTCTGTCATGATGGTAATTGGAGATCCGTAACGTGTTATCCAGTTGTCGAATAGAGCTGTTGCAACCGTGCTTGCTGTCATAGGATATATTGTCACTGACACATTGTCACGGATCGAAGCAGTGTCTACTGCTATTACATCGAAAGAACTTGCCAATGCACAGAAGCAAGATCTCGAGCTTCGACAACTGATGTGACAGACAACCGCGTTGCACCTTCGACGAATCAACTTCGACAACGGTTTGGCATTGTACTGTGACATTGCGTCAGGTATGGTGTGACTATACGTTCCAGAGCCACTGAGAAAGGAGGTGTTTAATTCACTGCACTAGCTAGCTCTTCCCGGAATCAAAGGATCATTGAAAATGATCTCTAAACTCGAAAATGATCACAAAATGCATTCCACGTGTTCAATACACAAAATCAGTCGGTTGTACACTTGCTCAGGTCTCGTGCCGAGGCTTCAGCTTGTTCACAGTTGTCGGGTTAGTGTTCACTCAAAGTTTATCTGTCGATTACTTTAATTAATCATTGATCAATAATCGAATTGTTTAAATCGGAATCACAATTGTTCGTTTGGTCGAAGTCGAATCGTTTAAATGCAAAAACGCGGCCGTTCAGTACGAAGTCTCTCCCGGATCCCCCATCACAATCCATGCGTTGGATCAATTGCTCGATTAAAATTGAAATCGTTGATTCTAGATGTCACTAGAATTTGCTCATCCGGTAACTATTGATGATTTAAAATAAATTCAAACCATGAGTCGATGTCGAATTTTTCATCATGTTACAATATATATATATATATATATATATATATATATATATATATATATATATATATATATATATATATATATATATATATATTATAATGCAAAAATTGTACACGCTATACGTTAACATTTGCGCTACAACTTCGTTCTCTGTCCTTAGTTTCCAGTCTCAATACGAATAGGGCGCCAGGTAATTTTTATCACTGTAATCACCAAACCAGTAAATCTTAAGAAATAAAACTGGGTAATTTTTGATCGGTGGAATCATCACCAAAATTACGCAAACTGAAACTAAAACGAAAACTTAACCAAAAATCCTCAGAACTTATAAGCAAAAACAAAACTGAGAGTGGAAAACTAAAAACAGAGTTACGGTATGCCATGGTGTCGCTCAGCGTGTAGGATTATGGAGAGAGGAAGTGATCCGGGTCAAATCATCTCAAACTCATGTAAATTATCGGTGGATTTGCAATTTTTATTAAACAAAAATAATCTCAAATTTCTATTTAACAATTGGCAAAACCCTGTAGCCTCGTACAAATAATTCTTCTCTAGAACAACATACTGAATCGAATAATAATAGTAAAATTGATATTAACAGACGAAAATTGTCATCTAAAGGATGCGTATCGATTCCTTATAAATAAATAAATTGATTAATTAAATAACTGGAGCCATCCAGTGCTCAATTAGCATTCGGTGAACTAGAACAATAGTCCCAAACTCAGTATACTAGACTTCCCTTCTAATAAAATCACAGCACACTACCTCAAGATTGTGACTCGAACTCAAGTAATTATTGATGATAATAATAATAATTTCATACCTGGTTACTGGTGAATAAAATCTCACGCAACGTCTTATACCGTTTAAATAATACTGCTGTAACCACAAGTCCATCCTGTAGCTTTCTTCGATGACAGGAACTGTAGCGTGAAGCCTGAACACTTCTACTCATTCCGAACGACCAGAGTTAAATGCTCGAGTTTCTACTCTCTCTCCCAACACGTAACTCCAACTCCCTACCGAAAAAATCAACGGGCCAGAATCAAGTTGTTTTTTTTCTCTTCAGTCTCCAGGACTCCCTAATTTTATTGAGTATGGATATCCCAGTATATGTACTCTCCTGGACTTGGCTTCCGTCGAGATTGTAGACCAAACTCCCCAAATCTAAGTGGCCAACGGTAACCCTCAGCAGTTCACTGGTCAAAGCTGTCCACTGAGGCCTACCAACAAAACCCAGAACTCCAAAATTGATCAGAAATCACGGCTCCCACAGTGATAATGGTCATTGATTTTTCGCTGAGTCCTGCCAATCATAATAAAACAAAACTGATCTCATATGCTCGATCCATAGTCCGTATTTTGGAGCGCTAGCGGTTCAGCAAGACCTTCGCACTCCACATGGAAGTCTTATCGGATCAGGCAAGCATCCTGACATTAGATGAAACCGGGTGGCAGTTACATAAGCCCCACTCCACGGTTACTCTACTCTGATTTGTCCACATACTCAATATCCAGCTCCAGTTGACAACTTTACACTCCCATTACTTAATTCCTGCCCTTGATTCTTACCTTCTAATATACCTATTATCAATTCATAAAAATCTGTATCAAAAATTCTTAATTACTGTAGCCTAATAATTGCCTTGAATTAGTGTGCTCGGTTATGCCTAAAAATCCGTTGGTGATTGTGACGTAAGCCCCAATTCAACTTACATAAGAAAAAAATAACGTCACAATATACATACACATACATATACTTATATATATATATATATGTATATATATATATATATATATATATACATACATATATATGCATGTAGATTGTGTTATGTCCGCCGCTTAAATTTAAATTAATTATCCGGGATTTCTCACTTTGGTAGCGATAGAAAAATTGAGACGAGCGATTTGGAGGTTGCGGACAACATTAAAGAATACGAGGAAGAGGTATCTTCCTATAATTTATTGAAGTGAAACTTCTTTATCGGGGTTGGAAAAAAATTTAGTGTAACATTTTTTCGTTACGCGTCACATTTTTCCATTACGCGCCATCTTTTTCTTATCCCTACCACGCGTGATTCGAAATATACCTTCTCCAGCGGAGTAGGGATTTATTCCCAACGCTCTATAGTGACGTGATAAATATATATATATATATATATATATATATATATATATATATATATATATATATTGGACCGGTTTAAAAAAATCGACTATTTTTTTTTCAAACCCGCAGTGAAATATCTTTCTACCATTAAAAAAAAAGCCTGTGAAAATGGGAGCTCTTAGTATCAATTTTGCAAGGACGCTTATCATAAATTTCTATTTTACGATTAAATAACATGGAACAAAACATTTTTTAACTTTGGAATTTTACAACTCATTTTGGAATTAACATGTCAGTTCGAGAGATACATTTTTTCGAAGAAAATTGAACGCTCTTAATAAATTGTGTTTTATGTCTTTTCTCTAAGTCTATTATTTTAAGAGTTATTAAAGTGTAAAGTTTAACATGTGATTAATTCAACTTTTTTTTTAATTTTTCTTAAATATTTCAAAATTATAATTAAAATAAAATTTGTCTTAAAATATTAAATTATCAAGTCTAACGTCGTTGACAAAGTTGATTTTTATTGTTTTACTATAAGGAATAAATGACTTTTCAATTTAAAAAATCTGAAATTAATTCTCTCTTTGAAGTTTAAATATTTTTTCTCCTTGAGTTTCTTCAAAATATAGGGAAAACTAAAGAGTTATCCAAAAAAGTAAGTTGATAATGTGGCACATCTCTCTTTGACCGGTAAAAAAGTGCACTACATTCCCTACAAACACGCAGTTAGTCATTTTCCCGAAAAATTATGTACATACAGTTCAAATTTTTTTTACTCAGCGAATTAATTTCAGATTTTTTAAATTGAAAAGTCAATTATTTCTTAAAGTAGAATACTAAGGATCTACTTTGACAGCGTTGTTAAACTTGATAATTTAATATTTTAAGACAAATTTTATTTTAATGATAATTATGAAATATTTAAGAAAAAAAGTTGAATTAATTACATGTTGAACTTTACACTCGAATAACTCTAAAGGAGTAGACTTAGAGAAAAGACATATGAGACAATTTATGAAGAGTGTTCAATTTCCTTCAAAGAGTGTATCTCTCACCCTGACATGTTAATTCCAAAATGAGTTGTTGAATTCCAAAGTTAAAAAATTTTTTTTTCCATGTTATTTAAATGTAAAATAGAAATTTACGATAAGCGACCTTGCAAAATTGATACTAAGAGCTCCCGTTTTCACAGGCTTCTTTTTTCGTGACTAGGAAGATATGTCACTTCGTCTTTTGAAAAAAAAAATGATCGATTTTTTTGAACCGGTCTAATATATATATATTTAGTGGTTAAGGGTAAAATTTAACTACATTAAAATAAATTATTTAAACCAACTAGTAATGATAAATAAATGTTTTATTTATCCAACGTAATTAACACAGGAAAAGAAAAGCATACAAAATGAAAATGTTCGAATGCATGTTCGCAGCTCAGCGGTGTATCTTTTACTTGTAATCTATCATGTCTCTACGAATGAAGTAGAGACGGAATATGTAAAAATCGATGTTCGGCGTAAATTGCCGAAATTGATCGATCGTAATTATTATAGCAACGCTACAGAACTCCCTTTATTTTATTTTTTTTTTTTTAATCTAATACACGATAATCAAAGTAATGGAATATTTACAAATGATATGAATAAATAAATAACTGAATAAATGAGTATAATACAGTGATGAATTTTTACTTTGTAAACAAAAAATTTTTATATAAAAAAAATTTTAAATCGTGTAAATTTTTAAATATTGAACCGGACTCAGCGCTTTTGGGTCTCGGTTGCTGTGTTAATCGGCTGGGAGTTTTTTATCGTTATCGTCGTGTTAATTGGATTCACCGCGTCAACCGGCATCAATCTGTCCACTGAAATAGCGATTTGTCGTCCTCGAAAATCGACGATGAAGTATTTATCATGTCGAGTTATTACACGATATGTACCTTCGTATGGCGCTGTGAAAGATGGTCCAACCTAGTCATTACGTACCAGTACATGACTGCAAGTAGTAAGGTTCCTGAAACAGAAAACACAATTCTTGCCGTGACGCGACATTTCAGCCGATGCCAATGAGTTAAAATGACGTTTTAATGTATTGACAATATGATGAGGTTAAGTTTTATTGCTGGGAGTGAGTAACTTACCAGGCAAACGAATTGGCTCACTGTACACTAATTCAGCCGGGGTCATCTGGATGTCGTCTTTTCAAGCAGCGCGTAAGCCGAGCAGAACGGCTGGTAATGCGTCATAACATAACTCTCGATGACACAAAAGTGCTGCCTTTAGCTGACAATGTAAACGTTCGACGAGACCGTTGGCTTGCGGATGATACGGTGTAGTAAGTAGGTATTTTATTCCATACATTTTTAGTAACGACTGGAATAACGACGATTCAAATTGCGGACTTTGGTCCGAGGTAATGCGTTTAGGTACTCCGTAGCGAGAAATCGAGTGCAACGATAGTGCATGTGCTACCGTCTCTGCAGTTCCATTGGATAACGGGACTGCCTCTGAAAACCCCGTGAATCAGTCGATGGTCGTTAGGCATTGATTGAAGCCTCTTGACGTTTTTAAAGACACTAAGTTGATGTGTATGTGCTCGAATCGCTCAGTTGGAGGTTCAAAACTGGCTATCGGCGATGACACGTGTCTCTGGATTTTATTCTTCTGGCAACTCTGGAACGTAAGGGCGCACCATACCTGACGCAACGTCACAGTACAATGCTCAACCGTTGTCAGAATTGATTTGTCGAAGCTGCAACGCGGTTGTCTGTCGCAGCAGTTGTTGAAGCTCGAGATCTTGCTTCAGTGCATCGGCAAGTTCTTCAGATGTAATAGCAGTAGACACTGCTTTGATTCGTGACAATGTGTCAGCGACAATATTGTCGTTACCCGACACATGTCGAATATCGATGGTGAATTGACCGATGAAATCGAGTCAACGAAATTGCCAAGGCGATGCTCTTTCGGTGCGCTGTTTGTAAGCGTGCTGTGATTAGTGTAGATCGTAACATGCCGGCCTTCGAATATATGCCGAAAGTATTTAACAGCCTCGTAGATGGCGTTCAACTTGCGGTCGTACGTCGACAATTTTTGAATTGACAGAGACACTTTTCGACTGAAAAATGCCAGTGGTTGCCAGTTGTTATCCACTTTTTGTTCTAAAACGGCTCCAATACCGATTTCCGATGCATCGGTAAATATTGCCTAGTCAGCATCGATTCAAGGGTGTATAAAGTAGCAACCGCGAGAGCTCATTTAGCTGACTTGAAAGATTTCTGAAGTTCAGTTGTCCAGTTGACTGGATGAGAGCCTTTGACTTTGGGTCCTTCCAAAATTTTAGTTAAAGGTGCTAGAATTTCTGCAGAGTTCTTGATGGACTTTCGGTAGAAATTCACTGGGCCGAGGAATCGATGAAGAGCTTATACGGTGGTAGAAGGCTCGAAATTGACAATAGCCTCGATTTTTTTCGGTAACGGCTTAATTCCATCTTTGGTGATGACATGGCTGAGAAATTTTACTTCTGGTAGACCAAACTGGCAATTCGGTACGTTAATTGCCAGTCCGTATTCACGGAGAAAGTTTACAGGTGCTCCATGTGTTGCTTCTCGTCGTTACATGCGATTAAAATATCGTCAACATATGGAAAGACGTAGTCCAGGTCACAAGTGACGTCGTCAATGTATCGTTGAAATGTTTGAGCGGCGTTTTTGAGCCCAAACGTCATAAATCGGAACTCGGATAGTCCGAACGGTGTGATGATCGCCGTTTTCCGGACATCTTCCGGTGCAACGAGTATTTGCAAAAATGCCTTTGCAAAATCGACAACTGAAAATATTTTTTTACCGTGTAAAAATACGGCAAAGTCGTCAAAATAACGCAATGCATTTTTATTTGATGCTGAGTAGCGTCAGGTCGTGTAATATCGGAAATTCTCTTCATAATTCCATGTCCGCAGAATTATCATCGACTGCTTCAATATTTGTTTATGCCGATGTTGTGTGAGAATTACCGGGGGTCAATAAACCAGTGATGCCATAACGAAGGCATTTTCGTTTTAGGTCGACTAGTAAGTCGTAATAACTTAAGAAGTCTGCACCTATAATCGGTTTAGTGACGTCAGCAATGATAAAATTCTATGAGAAATCACGGCGAAGTCGAAGGTTCAATGTAAGCGATCGTAAACCATAGGTTTGAATCATCGAGCCGTTAGCGGCATACAATTGGTAACCTATGGGTGTACTGAGTGATTTCAGCCAGCCACGTGGAATGATGGACAAATCGGAGCTGGAATCGACAAGATATTCTGTTCCTGTAGTTCGATCTCTGATGAACAGGCGGCGAGATATCGATTGAGAATCATTAGCCGCCTCTACTGATTCTCCTTTAAGGTTCCTTGCCATTTGCAGCCAGGAGCGCATGATCGGGCATTTTGATCATGCTTGAAGTGATACCAGCAATAGTCGAATTTTTTAACTTTCCGAGGACGATGGTGTCGGGGCGCTCTGGATCCTGTGTTCGGAATTCGCTCCTGAGTATGCATTTCGCTATACTTGGCAGCCAGAAGTGCAAGTTGCTTACGCAAAGCACTGATTTCCTTTGCGGCGGATGCGTACTTTTTGAATTATAAAAAATAAAAATTATATTATCACCTGCACTTATAATTATTTTACTTTCTTGTCACTCTCCGTTTCAGTGTCTGACATCACCCGTCAACAATGTCTTTCATTCGGTACTGTGCTGCCGAAAGATTATCGATGACGCACGGCTTAGGAATGTGCAGCCGGCGTATCGCCTTAATCCTCGATGGTATTCCCGGTAACGGAAAGAAAATTACACGCGACACTGCACGAAAAATTAATTACAATTTTTCATCACAGCTCACGAAAACTTTCATCACTATTCGATTCGAACTATAGGTCCCTCGAATCAACACTGATGCGGCATAACGTCCATAAGATGCCCAGCAATGCACCAGCGGTGATAAAAATGATATAAAGTTTCACAAAGATAAAAAATAATCACTGCACTAATAAACTCAAAAATAAATTCACACAAAAAATAACTGTGACTAAAAAATCGCGGTCTCACCGGTTAATCGGCAACGCGACAAAATATTCGCGGCAAAACGACACGAGAACTCGCGAGATTTTTACTAACTGTGTAATACACGTGTTCGACGCTTTCCTTAAAAAGAGATCACGTCGGGGTCACCAATTTAGTGGTTAAGCGTAAAATTTAACTATATTAAAATAAATTAATTGAACCAATTAATAATGATAAATAAATGTTTTATTTATCCAACGTAATTAACACAGGAAAAGAAAAGCATACAAAATGAAAATGTTCGAATGCGTGTTCGCAGCTCAGCGGTGTATCTTTTTCGTGTAATCTATCATGTCTCTACGAATGAAGTAGAGACGGAATATGTAAAAATCGATGTTCGGCGTAAATTGCCGAAATTGATCGATCGTAATTATTGTAGCAACGCTCCATATATATATTAGACTGGGCCGAAAAAATTGAGAATTTTTATTTCTTTCTATACTGTGAAAATATTTCTTCTGATGATCAAAAAAACTTGTTGTGTAAGTTTAAGCTCTAAATATTTATATTAAGAGGTGTATCATTATGACTATTCGTTTTTTGACAGAAATTTCATTTTTTACCCGAAACTCGTAAATCATCTATCTGAAAAATTTGAGCAATGTATAGTCCTAAACGAAATTGAATTCCATACAAAAAATCTTTCTTTGTGAATTGACGTAAAACGAGCCGTTTCCTTGTAACCGTGCCGTAAATATTGATTTTGTTTTTATATTCTTTGTTTCTATTTTAGATTTTTGCAACTACTAGAAATATCAAAATTTTTTCTAGTCAAGATACATATTTTCAAATAAAATTTAATGCTCTACAAAAAATGTCTCATAACATCTTTTGCTAAATTCATTCCTTCGAAAGTTATTCATGGTTGAAGTTGAGTCAAAACGATTTAAATAACCTGAATAACGTTCGAAGGATTGAATTTAGGAAAAAATGTTAAGAGACCTTATTTTAAGAGCATTAAATTTTCGTCAAAAATCTGTATCTTGACTATAAAAAATTACGATGTTCCGAATAGTTACAAAAATCCAAAATAGGAACAAAGAATTTAAATCACAAATCAATACCCGCGTAAAAAAAATTTGATACCAAGATGAGACTCATTATGAATATCATGACGAATCTCATATTTTGACACAAATATGAGATTCCCAGGCAATACATATTAACAAGTAAGATTGTGTTGAAACTCTTATCATAATTAAATTTTCAAGTAACTTAATCCGTATGTTATATTGAATGTAAATTCAACTGTTTTGAATGATCTCTCAACATTCTTAGTATAATTTCATCATTTTATGAAAAACTTTATAAATACTTACTTTTCATTTTCTATGTAGTAAGAATTTAATCATTATATATCTTGCTCAGCTTATGAGAATATTGAATTTTTTTTTCTACACACATTGCAAATATTATGATCTTTTAAAAATATTATGAAGCATCCAATAAAATATCTTTGAATAATTTTATTTGTCTTTTATTACAGAAATTAATAGGCATCAATATTAATATCGAAAATTATACATATATTTTTTTATTCGATTCAAGATAATTTCTTGTGAACTCACAATTATTTCATAAAGATATAATTATCTGCATAGTGTAATTCTTATAATACAATCGTGAATCATTTGTGGATTATTTGTAATGTATACTCAATTCATATATGATTCCATATTCTGATCTCCGAAAACGACCAATTCAGCACCTTGCTAATTTTGTTGCGAACAGTGTTTAAACGAAATATTTATGAAAATTTATCATCAACATATCATAATATTTGAATGCGTTGATTATAATCTAATTAAATTTTACTCGTTTTATCAGGAGTGTGTCATGCTTTAACTAACATAAGTTCATGAGGATGACAATTTGAAGACAAATTATAATCGTAAAAGTACATTTTTAACTTTTGCTATCCTTAACAATTGTGTCATAATAGTTTAATGAATTAGTGATAAAAAATTCTTTATTTTTTTTTGTCTGCATAGCTTACATATCATCAAGAATTTACAATTATAACGTAAACCGTTTTTTTTTTGACGAAGATAATATTCGCTTGATTTTACTAATTGAAATGGTAATATTATTTTTTTTGATTAATAACTCACGAATTCCAGAAATTTTATAATTCTCATTAAAGTATTGTCTTATTAACTGTTCTGTCATGGTTATTTTTAATTTCTGCGTATTAATTATACTTCAATTATACTTTACAGATGATGTCTACTAAAATACCAATATTTATCTACTATCTACATACACTACAATTGTTAATTTAATTTTTTGTCAGTTACGTAAATGAGCAAGTTGATACAATATTTACTATATTATTTTTGAATGTGCGCATGACAAATAGCGACATGTAAAAAAAAGGGGCATTTCTAATGTGATCGCGTCGCCTCCACAGGTTCACCAGTGCACTAGTGAACATGTGCACTAGTTCACTTGTGGGCAAAAGGAGCGCCACTTTCCAGTATGTTGACGGTGAGCCAACCGGGCTTCCGTAAGATCAAGATAATCAATATTCTCGAATGATCCATTCTCGGTTCTCACGCTTTTTCCATTTTCGTTATAAACAAATCAGTCACTTATGCATAATCAAAAGTTATCTTAGAACGAAATAGATATTTGTGCAGCTATTCGTCAGCGTTTATTTGTATATAATAAATCTTAAATGAAAAATAATTTTATCAATGTGTTTTGAATATTCTAAATAATATTATATTATCTTATATTATATAACACTTATTTAAAAAATTAAAGGAACAAGAAAATTTTATTAAATTTTTAGCAGTTTTTGGAAGTCTGTATTTTCGTGAGAAACGATCGTATCAAAAAAATAAAGAAAGCAAATTGAAGTTTGAAATCTCTTACTTAAAGATCTTCCAGTAAAATAATTTTTTGAGCCACGGTTTTTGCGGAATCATAAGAAATAGGTCGAGACAAAATTTTTCTAAATGTTTTGGTTTCGTTTTTTAGGTCTACGGGGCCTGGAAAATTTTTTTAGAAAACACCAATTCATGGCTCCTTTAGGAAATTTTTTCAGCTACAATTTGCCTTTTTTGTTTCTCTGTACGACTATTTTCTGCTTAGATATCAGCCTTCAAATAATAAAAGATCCTTTTGTCGTTGATTATCGATATCTCAGCAACTAATGGTCACACAGTAATTTAAAAGGCAGTTTAAGAAACTTGAATAAATACCCTATAAGCTTCATTTTCGATTTATTCGAAAAAAAAAATTTTTTTCATCCTTAATATCAATTTGAAAAATCCACAAAAATTGCTATTTTCTGGTCTTTTAGTCAGCACATCGCTACTTTGTAAGTATCGACGAAAAAAATAATGTTGCCAGGTGATTTTACCACTTAATGTATACCCAAAAACCCTGGAAATTTTTAAATTGACTCATTGAACCGTTTGTCCGGGCCGATTGCTCAAAGTTTTATATAACAATTAAAGGAACAAGTTTTGTCCCTGAATTTGTGTAATCATTATAAAAATAAAAAAATTAATTTTCTTCGGATTTTCTTCCATTTTTACGATAGTTATTCGGTAAATGTAAGCTAAAAAGAAAAAAAAAATTTTCCCAAAAAAGGAGATAAAACAAGAATTTTTCACTTTTTTTTTACATTTTATTCGGGTTTTTTTGTTTTGTTTTTTTTTTTTTTCGTTTTTCGAGAAAAAATTTTTATTTTTTTCTCTTTACCTTACATTTACCGAATAACCAACGTAAAAATGGAAAAAAATTGATTTTTTTATTTTGGGAATGATTACACAAATTAAGGAACGAAACTTGTTCCTTTAAGTATTTTATAAAGCTGTGAGCAATCGACCCGGACAAACGGTTCAATGGATCAATTTGAGAATTTCCCGTGTTTTTGGGGATACATTGAGCTGTAAAATCACCTGGCAACATTATTTTTTTTATTGATATTTACAAAGTAGCGATGGGTTGACTAAAAAACCGAAAATGGCCATTTATTGTGGGTTTTTCAAATTAATATTAAGGATGAAAAAAATTGTTTTTTTTTTTAATCGAAATTGGAGCTTATAGGGTATTTATTCAATTTTCTGAAACTGCCCCTTAAAATTACTGTGCGACTATTAGTTGCTGAGATATTGATAATCAAAGACAAAAATATCCTTTATCGTTTGAAGGCTGATACCTCAGCAGAAAATAGTCGTAAAAAGAAACAAAAAAAAGAAAATTGTAGCTGAATGAATTTCCTAAACGAGCCATAAATCGGGTTTTTCAAGAAAAAAAAAAAAATTCCCGGCCCCGTAGACCTAGAAAACGAAACCAAAAAATTTAGAAAAATTTTGTCTTGACCTATTTCCTATGATTCCGTAAATACTGTGGCTCAAAAAATTATTTTGCTGGAAGATCTTTAAACTAGTGATTTCAAGCTTCAATTTGTTTTTATTCATTTTTTCGATACGATCATTTTCCATGAAAATACAGACTTCCAAAAATCGCTAAAAATTTCATAAAATTTTCTTGTTCCTTTAATTTTTTGGATAAGTGTTCATAAATTCATATTTATATTAGACTGGGCCAAAAAAATCGACTATTTTTTTTTTCTTTCGATACTGTGAAAATAATATTCCTGATAAACAAAAAAAATTATTGTGCAAGTTTGAGCCCATAATATCAATATTAAGAGGTGTATCGTTACGGCTATTAGTTTTTTGACAGAAAGTTTATTTTGTACCGAAAACTCGTAAATAATCTACCCAAAAAATTTAAGCAATGTATATTCTTAAAAGAAATTGAATTCTCTACAAAACATCTCTCCTAGTAAATTGACATAAAACGAGCCGTTTTCTTGTAACCGTGTTTCAAATACCCGCGTAAAAAAAATTTGATACCAAGATGAGACTCATTATGAATATCATGACGAATCTCATATTTTGACACAAATATGAGATTCCCAGGCAATACATATTAACAAGTAAGATTGTGTTGAAACTCTTATCATAATTAAATTTTCAAGTAACTTAATCCGTATGTTATATTGAATGTAAATTCAACTGTTTTGAATGATCTCTCAACATTCTTAGTATAATTTCATCATTTTATGAAAAACTTTATAAATACTTACTTTTCATTTTCTATGTAGTAAGAATTTAATCATTATATATCTTGCTCAGCTTATGAGAATATTGAATTTTTTTTTCTACACACATTGCAAATATTATGATCTTTTAAAAATATTATGAAGCATCCAATAAAATATCTTTGAATAATTTTATTTGTCTTTTATTACAGAAATTAATAGGCATCAATATTAATATCGAAAATTATACATATATTTTTTTATTCGATTCAAGATAATTTCTTGTGAACTCACAATTATTTCATAAAGATATAATTATCTGCATAGTGTAATTCTTATAATACAATCGTGAATCATTTGTGGATTATTTGTAATGTATACTCAATTCATATATGATTCCATATTCTGATCTCCGAAAACGACCAATTCAGCACCTTGCTAATTTTGTTGCGAACAGTGTTTAAACGAAATATTTATGAAAATTTATCATCAACATATCATAATATTTGAATGCGTTGATTATAATCTAATTAAATTTTACTCGTTTTATCAGGAGTGTGTCATGCTTTAACTAACATAAGTTCATGAGGATGACAATTTGAAGACAAATTATAATCGTAAAAGTACATTTTTAACTTTTGCTATCCTTAACAATTGTGTCATAATAGTTTAATGAATTAGTGATAAAAAATTCTTTATTTTTTTTTGTCTGCATAGCTTACATATCATCAAGAATTTACAATTATAACGTAAACCGTTTTTTTTTTGACGAAGATAATATTCGCTTGATTTTACTAATTGAAATGGTAATATTATTTTTTTTGATTAATAACTCACGAATTCCAGAAATTTTATAATTCTCATTAAAGTATTGTCTTATTAACTGTTCTGTCATGGTTATTTTTAATTTCTGCGTATTAATTATACTTCAATTATACTTTACAGATGATGTCTACTAAAATACCAATATTTATCTACTATCTACATACACTACAATTGTTAATTTAATTTTTTGTCAGTTACGTAAATGAGCAAGTTGATACAATATTTACTATATTATTTTTGAATGTGCGCATGACAAATAGCGACATGTAAAAAAAAGGGGCATTTCTAATGTGATCGCGTCGCCTCCACAGGTTCACCAGTGCACTAGTGAACATGTGCACTAGTTCACTTGTGGGCAAAAGGAGCGCCACTTTCCAGTATGTTGACGGTGAGCCAACCGGGCTTCCGTAAGATCAAGATAATCAATATTCTCGAATGATCCATTCTCGGTTCTCACGCTTTTTCCATTTTCGTTATAAACAAATCAGTCACTTATGCATAATCAAAAGTTATCTTAGAACGAAATAGATATTTGTGCAGCTATTCGTCAGCGTTTATTTGTATATAATAAATCTTAAATGAAAAATAATTTTATCAATGTGTTTTGAATATTCTAAATAATATTATATTATCTTATATTATATAACACTTATTTAAAAAATTAAAGGAACAAGAAAATTTTATTAAATTTTTAGCAGTTTTTGGAAGTCTGTATTTTCGTGAGAAACGATCGTATCAAAAAAATAAAGAAAGCAAATTGAAGTTTGAAATCTCTTACTTAAAGATCTTCCAGTAAAATAATTTTTTGAGCCACGGTTTTTGCGGAATCATAAGAAATAGGTCGAGACAAAATTTTTCTAAATGTTTTGGTTTCGTTTTTTAGGTCTACGGGGCCTGGAAAATTTTTTTAGAAAACACCAATTCATGGCTCCTTTAGGAAATTTTTTCAGCTACAATTTGCCTTTTTTGTTTCTCTGTACGACTATTTTCTGCTTAGATATCAGCCTTCAAATAATAAAAGATCCTTTTGTCGTTGATTATCGATATCTCAGCAACTAATGGTCACACAGTAATTTAAAAGGCAGTTTAAGAAACTTGAATAAATACCCTATAAGCTTCATTTTCGATTTATTCGAAAAAAAAAATTTTTTTCATCCTTAATATCAATTTGAAAAATCCACAAAAATTGCTATTTTCTGGTCTTTTAGTCAGCACATCGCTACTTTGTAAGTATCGACGAAAAAAATAATGTTGCCAGGTGATTTTACCACTTAATGTATACCCAAAAACCCTGGAAATTTTTAAATTGACTCATTGAACCGTTTGTCCGGGCCGATTGCTCAAAGTTTTATATAACAATTAAAGGAACAAGTTTTGTCCCTGAATTTGTGTAATCATTATAAAAATAAAAAAATTAATTTTCTTCGGATTTTCTTCCATTTTTACGATAGTTATTCGGTAAATGTAAGCTAAAAAGAAAAAAAAAATTTTCCCAAAAAAGGAGATAAAACAAGAATTTTTCACTTTTTTTTTACATTTTATTCGGGTTTTTTTGTTTTGTTTTTTTTTTTTTTTCGTTTTTCGAGAAAAAATTTTTATTTTTTTCTCTTTACCTTACATTTACCGAATAACCAACGTAAAAATGGAAAAAAATTGATTTTTTTATTTTGGGAATGATTACACAAATTAAGGAACGAAACTTGTTCCTTTAAGTATTTTATAAAGCTGTGAGCAATCGACCCGGACAAACGGTTCAATGGATCAATTTGAGAATTTCCCGTGTTTTTGGGGATACATTGAGCTGTAAAATCACCTGGCAACATTATTTTTTTTATTGATATTTACAAAGTAGCGATGGGTTGACTAAAAAACCGAAAATGGCCATTTATTGTGGGTTTTTCAAATTAATATTAAGGATGAAAAAAATTGTTTTTTTTTTTAATCGAAATTGGAGCTTATAGGGTATTTATTCAATTTTCTGAAACTGCCCCTTAAAATTACTGTGCGACTATTAGTTGCTGAGATATTGATAATCAAAGACAAAAATATCCTTTATCGTTTGAAGGCTGATACCTCAGCAGAAAATAGTCGTAAAAAGAAACAAAAAAAAGAAAATTGTAGCTGAATGAATTTCCTAAACGAGTCATAAATCGGGTTTTTCAAGAAAAAAAAAAAAATTCCCGGCCCCGTAGACCTAGAAAACGAAACCAAAAAATTTAGAAAAATTTTGTCTTGACCTATTTCCTATGATTCCGTAAATACTGTGGCTCAAAAAATTATTTTGCTGGAAGATCTTTAAACTAGTGATTTCAAGCTTCAATTTGTTTTTATTCATTTTTTCGATACGATCATTTTCCATGAAAATACAGACTTCCAAAAATCGCTAAAAATTTCATAAAATTTTCTTGTTCCTTTAATTTTTTGGATAAGTGTTCATAAATTCATATTTATATTAGACTGGGCCAAAAAAATCGACTATTTTTTTTTTCTTTCGATACTGTGAAAATAATATTCCTGATAAACAAAAAAAATTATTGTGCAAGTTTGAGCCCATAATATCAATATTAAGAGGTGTATCGTTACGGCTATTAGTTTTTTGACAGAAAGTTTATTTTGTACCGAAAACTCGTAAATAATCTACCCAAAAAATTTAAGCAATGTATATTCTTAAAAGAAATTGAATTCTCTACAAAACATCTCTCCTAGTAAATTGACATAAAACGAGCCGTTTTCTTGTAACCGTGTTTCAAATACCCGCGTAAAAAAAATTTGATACCAAGATGAGACTCATTATGAATATCATGACGAATCTCATAT
The DNA here is from genome assembly GCF_026212275.2 of Microplitis demolitor. Classification (NCBI taxonomy): domain Eukaryota; kingdom Metazoa; phylum Arthropoda; class Insecta; order Hymenoptera; family Braconidae; genus Microplitis; species Microplitis demolitor. The sequence continues at coordinate 11,977,482 of NC_068550.1, read as the reverse complement.
TTTGACACAAATATGAGATTCCCAGGCAATACATATTAACAAGTAAGATTGTGTTGAAACTCTTATCATAATTAAATTTTCAAGTAACTTAATCCGTATGTTATATTGAATGTAAATTCAACTGTTTTGAATGATCTCTCAACATTCTTAGTATAATTTCATCATTTTATGAAAAACTTTATAAATACTTACTTTTCATTTTCTATGTAGTAAGAATTTAATCATTATATATCTTGCTCAGCTTATGAGAATATTGAATTTTTTTTTCTACACACATTGCAAATATTATGATCTTTTAAAAATATTATGAAGCATCCAATAAAATATCTTTGAATAATTTTATTTGTCTTTTATTACAGAAATTAATAGGCATCAATATTAATATCGAAAATTATACATATATTTTTTTATTCGATTCAAGATAATTTCTTGTGAACTCACAATTATTTCATAAAGATATAATTATCTGCATAGTGTAATTCTTATAATACAATCGTGAATCATTTGTGGATTATTTGTAATGTATACTCAATTCATATATGATTCCATATTCTGATCTCCGAAAACGACCAATTCAGCACCTTGCTAATTTTGTTGCGAACAGTGTTTAAACGAAATATTTATGAAAATTTATCATCAACATATCATAATATTTGAATGCGTTGATTATAATCTAATTAAATTTTACTCGTTTTATCAGGAGTGTGTCATGCTTTAACTAACATAAGTTCATGAGGATGACAATTTGAAGACAAATTATAATCGTAAAAGTACATTTTTAACTTTTGCTATCCTTAACAATTGTGTCATAATAGTTTAATGAATTAGTGATAAAAAATTCTTTATTTTTTTTTGTCTGCATAGCTTACATATCATCAAGAATTTACAATTATAACGTAAACCGTTTTTTTTTTGACGAAGATAATATTCGCTTGATTTTACTAATTGAAATGGTAATATTATTTTTTTTGATTAATAACTCACGAATTCCAGAAATTTTATAATTCTCATTAAAGTATTGTCTTATTAACTGTTCTGTCATGGTTATTTTTAATTTCTGCGTATTAATTATACTTCAATTATACTTTACAGATGATGTCTACTAAAATACCAATATTTATCTACTATCTACATACACTACAATTGTTAATTTAATTTTTTGTCAGTTACGTGAATGAGCAAGTTGATACAATATTTACTATATTATTTTTGAATGTGCGCATGACAAATAGCGACATGTAAAAAAAAGGGGCATTTCTAATGTGATCGCGTCGCCTCCACAGGTTCACCAGTGCACTAGTGAACATGTGCACTAGTTCACTTGTGGGCAAAAGGAGCGCCACTTTCCAGTATGTTGACGGTGAGCCAACCGGGCTTCCGTAAGATCAAGATAATCAATATTCTCGAATGATCCATTCTCGGTTCTCACGCTTTTTCCATTTTCGTTATAAACAAATCAGTCACTTATGCATAATCAAAAGTTATCTTAGAACGAAATAGATATTTGTGCAGCTATTCGTCAGCGTTTATTTGTATATAATAAATCTTAAATGAAAAATAATTTTATCAATGTGTTTTGAATATTCTAAATAATATTATATTATCTTATATTATATAACACTTATTTAAAAAATTAAAGGAACAAGAAAATTTTATTAAATTTTTAGCAGTTTTTGGAAGTCTGTATTTTCGTGAGAAACGATCGTATCAAAAAAATAAAGAAAGCAAATTGAAGTTTGAAATCTCTTACTTAAAGATCTTCCAGTAAAATAATTTTTTGAGCCACGGTTTTTGCGGAATCATAAGAAATAGGTCGAGACAAAATTTTTCTAAATGTTTTGGTTTCGTTTTTTAGGTCTACGGGGCCTGGAAAATTTTTTTAGAAAACACCAATTCATGGCTCCTTTAGGAAATTTTTTCAGCTACAATTTGCCTTTTTTGTTTCTCTGTACGACTATTTTCTGCTTAGATATCAGCCTTCAAATAATAAAAGATCCTTTTGTCGTTGATTATCGATATCTCAGCAACTAATGGTCACACAGTAATTTAAAAGGCAGTTTAAGAAACTTGAATAAATACCCTATAAGCTTCATTTTCGATTTATTCGAAAAAAAAAATTTTTTTCATCCTTAATATCAATTTGAAAAATCCACAAAAATTGCTATTTTCTGGTCTTTTAGTCAGCACATCGCTACTTTGTAAGTATCGACGAAAAAAATAATGTTGCCAGGTGATTTTACCACTTAATGTATACCCAAAAACCCTGGAAATTTTTAAATTGACTCATTGAACCGTTTGTCCGGGCCGATTGCTCAAAGTTTTATATAACAATTAAAGGAACAAGTTTTGTCCCTGAATTTGTGTAATCATTATAAAAATAAAAAAATTAATTTTCTTCGGATTTTCTTCCATTTTTACGATAGTTATTCGGTAAATGTAAGCTAAAAAGAAAAAAAAAATTTTCCCAAAAAAGGAGATAAAACAAGAATTTTTCACTTTTTTTTTACGTTTTATTCGGGTTTTTTTGTTTTGTTTTTTTTTTTTTTCGTTTTTCGAGAAAAAATTTTTATTTTTTTCTCTTTACCTTACATTTACCGAATAACCAACGTAAAAATGGAAAAAAATTGATTTTTTTATTTTGGGAATGATTACACAAATTAAGGAACGAAACTTGTTCCTTTAAGTGTTTTATAAAGCTGTGAGCAATCGACCCGGACAAACGGTTCAATGGATCAATTTGAGAATTTCCCGTGTTTTTGGGGATACATTGAGCTGTAAAATCACCTGGCAACATTATTTTTTTTATTGATATTTACAAAGTAGCGATGGGTTGACTAAAAAACCGAAAATGGCCATTTATTGTGGGTTTTTCAAATTAATATTAAGGATGAAAAAAATTGTTTTTTTTTTTAATCGAAATTGGAGCTTATAGGGTATTTATTCAATTTTCTGAAACTGCCCCTTAAAATTACTGTGCGACTATTAGTTGCTGAGATATTGATAATCAAAGACAAAAATATCCTTTATCGTTTGAAGGCTGATACCTCAGCAGAAAATAGTCGTAAAAAGAAACAAAAAAAAGAAAATTGTAGCTGTATGAATTTCCTAAACGAGCCATAAATCGGGTTTTTCAAGAAAAAAAAAAAAAATTCCCGGCCCCGTAGACCTAGAAAACGAAACCAAAAAATTTAGAAAAATTTTGTCTTGACCTATTTCCTATGATTCCGTAAATACCGTGGCTCAAAAAATTATTTTGCTGGAAGATCTTTAAACTAGTGATTTCAAGCTTCAATTTGTTTTTATTCATTTTTTCGATACGATCATTTTCCATGAAAATACAGACTTCCAAAAATCGCTAAAAATTTCATAAAATTTTCTTGTTCCTTTAATTTTTTGGATAAGTGTTCATAAATTCATATTTATATTAGACTGGGCCAAAAAAATCGACTATTTTTTTTTTCTTTCGATACTGTGAAAATAATATTCCTGATAAACAAAAAAAATTATTGTGCAAGTTTGAGCCCATAATATTAATATTAAGAGGTGTATCGTTACGGCTATTAGTTTTTTGACAGAAAGTTTATTTTGTACCGAAAACTCGTAAATAATCCACCCAAAAAATTTAAGCAATGTATATTCTTAAAAGAAATTGAATTCTCTACAAAACATCTCTCCTAGTAAATTGACATAAAACGAGCCGTTTTCTTGTAACCGTGTTTCAAATACCCGCGTAAAAAAAATTTGATACCAAGATGAGACTCATTATGAATATCATGACGAATCTCATATTTTGACACAAATATGAGATTCCCAGGCAATACATATTAACAAGTAAGATTGTGTTGAAACTCTTATCATAATTAAATTTTCAAGTAACTTAATCCGTATGTTATATTGAATGTAAATTCAACTGTTTTGAATGATCTCTCAACATTCTTAGTATAATTTCATCATTTTATGAAAAACTTTATAAATACTTACTTTTCATTTTCTATGTAGTAAGAATTTAATCATTATATATCTTGCTCAGCTTATGAGAATATTGAATTTTTTTTTCTACACACATTGCAAATATTATGATCTTTTAAAAATATTATGAAGCATCCAATAAAATATCTTTGAATAATTTTATTTGTCTTTTATTACAGAAATTAATAGGCATCAATATTAATATAGAAAATTATACATATATTTTTTTATTCGATTCAAGATAATTTCTTGTGAACTCACAATTATTTCATAAAGATATAATTATCTGCATAGTGTAATTCTTATAATACAATCGTGAATCATTTGTGGATTATTTGTAATGTATACTCAATTCATATATGATTCCATATTCTGATCTCCGAAAACGACCAATTCAGCACCTTGCTAATTTTGTTGCGAACAGTGTTTAAACGAAATATTTATGAAAATTTATCATCAACATATCATAATATTTGAATGCGTTGATTATAATCTAATTAAATTTTACTCGTTTTATCAGGAGTGTGTCATGCTTTAACTAACATAAGTTCGTGAGGATGACAATTTGAAGACAAATTATAATCGTAAAAGTATATTTTTAACTTTTGCTATCCTTAACAATTGTGTCATAATAGTTTAATGAATTAGTGATAAAAAATTCTTTATTTTTTTTTTGTCTGCATAGCTTACATATCATCAAGAATTTACAAAAGCGTTAGTAGAACACATCTCATTGCTTCGCAAATGAGTTGTGCAATCAACTCATAAAAATTACAGGCTAAATTCATTATGATGCTATTATAATCTTTAGAATGATTTGCTCCGAAGTGAAAATAATTTCGTTAATGATTTCAAAATTAGTTCATTTCATAAATTCATAAAAATATTATAAAAATATGGGGAGAGAAAGAGACGGGTACTCACTATATATTTGGCAACACTGGGTTGCATACCATTAATTCATAAAATAAATTTTACCCAGAGAAATAATATTTTAAATACTGAAATATAACATTAAAACAATACGTAAAATACTAGCGTGAGACAAGGAGCTACATACGCTACTATCCTTGTCTAATCTTCTAAGGAATTTACTCGACGCGTCTTAGTACATATGCACCCGAATGCCGTGACGGACGCCGAATATATTCAACTTATTACATAAATAACTCAGGTTCAATTATTTATGATACAAATACCGCGATCAACTCTACTGAAGGACTAGCGATAGCCGATGCAACAAATGATAACACAACTGACTTACCGGCGTTGACAAAAATTACTTCTGGATCTATTTAACCATACGATATTCGAACTATACTTTTGACTTAATATAATAAAAAAACTAATTATTCAAATTAAACAAACTTTAACTATGTAATTATTTCATTAAGGCAACTGGGCCAGAACAATTTACTCAGAAATAATCACGGACAACAACACGTCCTACCTTCACAAAATCCCGGTCCTCTCTCCCTATATCTTTCCTTGATTTTTCCGAGGGAGCGTAATCACTCACGTGTTATTCCCTCTCATGACCTCGGACCCGAAATTATCAATTAAAATAAAACATATAAAATTGTCACACGACCTGAGTTATATCATAATAATAAATTGAATAATATTTCCTATCAATAAACATAAACATAATCGGTACTATCTCTTTCAAATAATAAAATAATAATTAATTTAGTGCACCACGTGGCTGGATAAAAATATTGATTTTTATCCCCACTATGTCGAATCACTCTCCCTTCGGTCGATATTTTTATCTACAACATACGCGCACGTGTGCTACTCACTGAAATGAAAATATCGATTAAGTACATAATTTTCAAAATAATTATCAAAAAATATATATAAACATAATAAACAATAATATCAATAAATCCATAATTAAATCATACTAAAATAATCTATCAAAATAATATAAATATTCGAATAATAATAAATTATAATAAATAAATGCGCTTGATTTGAGCTAGGAGGTGTTGTCGAATTCACGGCGAGATGGAAAAGCGCGCGCAGCAATTCACGTTTGAATCGCTACGTGACACAATAAACTTATAAAAATAACAGGATAAATTTATTATGATGTTATTACCTGACTAAAGTTTTTTCCTGATTTGCCTGAAGTATCATAAGGACCTTGTCAGGTTAATAAAAGGTTTACCTTATTAGGGCTAACTTGATGAGTTCCTTAACAGGACCTCATCAGGATATTCTTATGAAAAAATAGTTATTTGCCATCGGATTAACCTGACGAGTTTCTTATCAGGACGTCGTCAGGATATCTTTACTCAGAAAAGTTTTTTGCCATCTGTTCGACCTGACAAGTTCCTTGTCAGGACCTCATCAAGATATCCTTATTCAAAAAAAAAAATTATCCGATCCCTTTAAATATTTTATTTACCGGCTAAAAATTAAGCAAAGTACAAATGAATATTATATAAAAATCACGTCAATCATTGCAGCACAGATTTGTTACTTCTTCATCAGTTATCTTCTGACATCATAATGAAAATAATATTCGCAACATTACATATGTAGGTCAGCGCAGTGGATAGCAATAAAGACTTTGAATCGGAAGGATGCAGGTTCGAGCCCAGAGCTCGCCGGGATATTCCCATCAATAAAAAATGTTTACTTCCTCTAATAAATGCTCTTAATACAATAGATAACATTCCCGATCGAATTACAGTTCTCTTATTTTTTTTCGAAATTTAATATTTTTCTTAAATAATTACTAATAAGACAACCCTGATAAGGATTTAATGAGGATGTCCTGGTAAGAACCTGATAAGGCAATCCTAATAAGGATTTCATGAGTCTCAAATGTTACATCCACATCAGTTCCTTGTCAGGATATCCTGATCGGGACTTTATTTGAAATAAGGTCAACCTGACAAGAACCTCGTCAGGTCCTTATCAAAAATTATAGTCGGGATTATAATCTATAGAATAATTTACTATAAAAATAATTCTATTAGATCAGTACGATGTCAAAATTAATTTACTCCATGAATACATAGAAATATTATAAAAATATTTTTCCACGTTCCCTATCTTGAAACTAAGAGTTTAAATAGATTAATAAAATAACAATTTTTTTATTTTTACATGATTTACATCTACGAAAATTTAATATAAACTCAAAATGATACATTTATTCATTTATTATGAAATCATAATAATCTGTAAATTAATTTTTTATATTTGCAATTTCTTCAAATTGAATCATTTTTTCATTGCTCATTGATACAGATGCCAAAAGATAAGCTATTATATAAATTTAAATAAATGAACAAATAGATAAAGTCATTTCGTATGAATTAAACAGTTACGGAACAAAATGTGACTAATTATATTTACTATTGAAACATGTAATTGAACGTATTTGTAAATCGATTATTTCTAAATGGTCAAAATGAAAATTTTAAGATAAATAAGTAATTTGAAATCATGAATTAACAGTAAAATTTTATTCTCGAAAAGAGGTTATTTAATAACTTTAATTATATCATAACGAATTCATGGATATCATAATTTTATGATTATTTCATCAAGATGTAATCATTAATACATGGTATTTTTGATAATAGCTACTATAATAAATAAAATTATCTTTATGAGATTTTTAACTAAAATTAGTTTAGAAGGACATTTTGACTGAGGTCCAATATGTCATCATGAATTCATGATTAATTCCTCGAGATAATAATATGCATGCATCCAAAATGAAGATTTAAACCCATCCGAATACTTATTTGTTAGAGTGAGGACAAATTTTTATATATTTTTTCAAAAATTACACTTTTAATCGTGATAATTATATAAACTAAGCAGAAATTTTATACACTTTTGAAAATTTACCTTAAAAATGATCATGATTGCATGATCAATCTAGTTTGTTATTATCAGGAATTTGTAATCAACTGTTCTAATTGTATAAATCATGATAGAATATTTCCTAATATATATCGGTATACTTACGATATAAAACAGTTCCCAAAATAAAATTATTTCATTATTTTATTAACTGCAAATATAAAAAATTAATTGATAGATTATTATAATTTCATAATAAATTTATCTGTGTATCATTTTGAGTTTATAACAAATGTTTGTGGATGTAAATCATGTAAAAGAAAAAAAATGTTATTTTATTAATCTATTAAAACGCTTAGTTCGAAGAAAGGAAACGTAAAAAAATATTTTTATAATATTTTTATGAATTTATGAAATGAACTAATTTTGAAATCATTAACGAAATTATTTTCACTTCGGAGCAAATCATTCTAAAGATTATAATAGCATCATAATGAATTTAGCCTGTAATTTTTATGAGTTGATTGCACAACTCATTTGCGAAGCAATGAGATGTGTTCTACTAACGCTTTTGTAAATTCTTGATGATATGTAAGCTATGCAGACAAAAAAAAAATAAAGAATTTTTTATCACTAATTCATTAAACTATTATGACACAATTGTTAAGGATAGCAAAAGTTAAAAATATACTTTTACGATTATAATTTGTCTTCAAATTGTCATCCTCACGAACTTATGTTAGTTAAAGCATGACACACTCCTGATAAAACGAGTAAAATTTAATTAGATTATAATCAACGCATTCAAATATTATGATATGTTGATGATAAATTTTCATAAATATTTCGTTTAAACACTGTTCGCAACAAAATTAGCAAGGTGCTGAATTGGTCGTTTTCGGAGATCAGAATATGGAATCATATATGAATTGAGTATACATTACAAATAATCCACAAATGATTCACGATTGTATTATAAGAATTACACTATGCAGATAATTATATCTTTATGAAATAATTGTGAGTTCACAAGAAATTATCTTGAATCGAATAAAAAAATATATGTATAATTTTCGATATTAATATTGATGCCTATTAATTTCTGTAATAAAAGACAAATAAAATTATTCAAAGATATTTTATTGGATGCTTCATAATATTTTTAAAAGATCATAATATTTGCAATGTGTGTAGAAAAAAAAATTCAATATTCTCATAAGCTGAGCAAGATATATAATGATTAAATTCTTACTACATAGAAAATGAAAAGTAAGTATTTATAAAGTTTTTCATAAAATGATGAAATTATACTAAGAATGTTGAGAGATCATTCAAAACAGTTGAATTTACATTCAATATAACATACGGATTAAGTTACTTGAAAATTTAATTATGATAAGAGTTTCAACACAATCTTACTTGTTAATATGTATTGCCTGGGAATCTCATATTTGTGTCAAAATATGAGATTCGTCATGATATTCATAATGAGTCTCATCTTGGTATCAAATTTTTTTTACGCGGGTATTTGAAACACGGTTACAAGAAAACGGCTCGTTTTATGTCAATTTACTAGGAGAGATGTTTTGTAGAGAATTCAATTTCTTTTAAGAATATACATTGCTTAAATTTTTTGGGTAGATTATTTACGAGTTTTCGGTACAAAATAAACTTTCTGTCAAAAAACTAATAGCCGTAACGATACACCTCTTAATATTGATATTATGGGCTCAAACTTGCACAATAATTTTTTTTGTTTATCAGGAATATTATTTTCACAGTATCGAAAGAAAAAAAAAATAGTCGATTTTTTTGGCCCAGTCTAATATAAATATGAATTTATGAACACTTATCCAAAAAATTAAAGGAACAAGAAAATTTTATGAAATTTTTAGCGATTTTTGGAAGTCTGTATTTTCATGGAAAATGATCGTATCGAAAAAATGAATAAAAACAAATTGAAGCTTGAAATCACTAGTTTAAAGATCTTCCAGCAAAATAATTTTTTGAGCCACGGTATTTACGGAATCATAGGAAATAGGTCAAGACAAAATTTTTCTAAATTTTTTGGTTTCGTTTTCTAGGTCTACGGGGCCGGGAATTTTTTTTTTTTTTCTTGAAAAACCCGATTTATGGCTCGTTTAGGAAATTCATTCAGCTACAATTTTCTTTTTTTTGTTTCTTTTTACGACTATTTTCTGCTGAGGTATCAGCCTTCAAACGATAAAGGATATTTTTGTCTTTGATTATCAATATCTCAGCAACTAATAGTCGCACAGTAATTTTAAGGGGCAGTTTCAGAAAATTGAATAAATACCCTATAAGCTCCAATTTCGATTAAAAAAAAAAACAATTTTTTTCATCCTTAATATTAATTTGAAAAACCCACAATAAATGGCCATTTTCGGTTTTTTAGTCAACCCATCGCTACTTTGTAAATATCAATAAAAAAAATAATGTTGCCAGGTGATTTTACAGCTCAATGTATCCCCAAAAACACGGGAAATTCTCAAATTGATCCATTGAACCGTTTGTCCGGGTCGATTGCTCACAGCTTTATAAAACACTTAAAGGAACAAGTTTCGTTCCTTAATTTGTGTAATCATTCCCAAAATAAAAAAATCAATTTTTTTCCATTTTTACGTTGGTTATTCGGTAAATGTAAGGTAAAGAGAAAAAAATAAAAATTTTTTCTCGAAAAACGAAAAAAAAAAAAAACAAAACAAAAAAACCCGAATAAAACGTAAAAAAAAAGTGAAAAATTCTTGTTTTATCTCCTTTTTTGGGAAAATTTTTTTTTTCTTTTTAGCTTACATTTACCGAATAACTATCGTAAAAATGGAAGAAAATCCGAAGAAAATTAATTTTTTTATTTTTATAATGATTACACAAATTCAGGGACAAAACTTGTTCCTTTAATTGTTATATAAAACTTTGAGCAATCGGCCCGGACAAACGGTTCAATGGCACTTAGATGGCTATGACAAGTTAAAACAATTTGGTTTTGCTATTCATGGTTGTATTGATGGGTTTTCGAGAACAGTTTTATGGTTAGAAGTTGGTACAACGAATAATGATCCAGCAGTAACAGCTCACTACTTCCTCAAAACAGTAAAGCGTCTCAAATTTCTGCCGACCATTATTAGATCAGATAAAGGTTCCGAAAATGGAGTTATAGGAGACCTATAAATTTGTTTAAGAAAACGTCACCGGGATAAGCTTGCAGGAGATAACAGTTTTATTCAAGGCAAAAGCGTGAAAAATCAAAGGATTGAATCTTATTGGGGGCGGATGCGTCAACATACTGTCGATTTTTATATCCAATTTTTCAAATGTATGCAAGAAAAAGGATTATTTGATGATAGTAACTTGCATGTTAAATGCCTGCAGTTCTGTTTTGGTCCGTTAATAAAGCATGATTTAGATAATAACAAAAAACTGTGGAATCAACACCGTATTCGAAGACAGGCAGTACAAAATCATTTAGCTGGAAGACCAAATGTTTTGTTTAATTTACCTCATCAGTACGGCAGCAAAGATTACAAGAAAAAAGTCAATACTAATGTTGTTGAAAAACTTATGAAGAATTTTACAAAAACACCTAAGTTATTTGAGCCGTACATGAAGGAACTATCGGAGCTTTTAATTTCTGATGTAAAAATTCCAGTAACCCCTAAAGAAGCATTGGATTTATATAACAACATATTACGAGAGTATACAGCATTTAAAAGTCAAAATTAAAGTTTATTGTGGTTAAAATAATTTGCATTGTTTTTACAAGTTCTTCAAATAACAGTTACAGTGTTTAAAACTTTAACAACGTCGAAAATTGTAAAAAATCAAAGTTGAGACATCTAATATATAGTATATTTTTTGCAATATCAAATTTTTTTTTTAATTTATAAATCTGATAATTCAATTTCTTGTACTTCTTGTACTATTTTTTTTATATTATTAATGTTTTTATTATGTCAATAAATTCTCTTTATTATGCTCATTCTTTTTACATTTTACTAAGTATTTTTAGTATTGCAATCTTTATTGATCTATGTTAAATTGTAACTAACTTAAAACTTTTAAACATTCTAGATTAAGAGCAAATCGTGTTTTGAACACCCATTACTTATCCTTATAGATTTACAGCGAAAACACCATTTTTGGTTTTTTGATAAACTTTTTAAGAAGATTTGAAATTAAAACCATAATGAGTACTTTTTTTTATAGGTATTAATAACATTTTTGTGAAGCTTTTTGGCACATAATATAATGGAAGCACTCAATATAACATTCAATCTGTTGAACAACCATATTTTTAAACTTCTTATAAGTTTGTATCTTCTTTAATTTAATCATTTTTTTTACCTTAGCAACTCACTGATAATAATAATATAAATCACTGATAATAATAATAATTATTATTGATTATTAACTATTAATTATTAAACTTTTTCGAAAATGTAATTCTATATTTCTAAAATACCTATATGAACTCCATAACTTTTTTAAACGGACAATATAAAAATTAGAAATACATGTAAATAAAAAAAAATAATCCAACTTAAATATTATTAATTTTTACCATATTCAGTCACTGATATATTGCAATAATATTTTGTTTTTCTTATTCATAATAATTAGTCTTTGCACGTACATATGCAATAAATATCCGCATAAAATTCTGCATTAAAAAAAAAAAAAATATATATATACTTTGTTATCTGTTGCAATATTGCAACAAATTATATTAACATTTTTCTTAATGTAATAATCTTTCATGGTATTAGATATGTAATTATAATCTAAAAACACTCTGACTTTTTTTTGAGATTACTTTCAAGTAGGTATATATAATTAAAAAATAAAAATAAAAATAAGGTACACTGATCCACAATTATACTTGGCTGAATAGCAATAATCTTGAACGAAGAACATCATTTTGAAGAAAAAGAATTTCTTTCGTCCTGAGGAAAAATTATTGAATCGAGACATAATCCTTGGTTCCAGAAAATTGTCTTGATTTCAGAATTTTTCTTTTTGACCACAAAATTTAACTTTCTGCTAAATGATATTCTCGGTTCAAGATTCTTGGTCTTGAGTCAAGTTAAATTTTTTATCAGTGAACTAATAACTTAAGGCTTGATATTTGCAGTTGAAGTATTTTTTATATCAATTTTTTTTTCTTTATAGCAAATAGGTTTATTTCATGAAATGAAATAATTATTTATTACTATCCGGTGATTCTTTATAGAGGCGTCTAAATAATTGCAGCAACATCAATGCGTTAGGCCTTTTCAATGGATCATGTTCAAAACATTGACTTAATTGATTACGTATAATAACAGTTACATTTTTCAAAGCCGTCGGTTTAGTTAAACTTAAAATTGTGCTCCTTAAGTTATGAATGGTAAATCTTGGTAGAACTTCCCATATTTTTTGTTCAGAAAACAGCTCGACAATACAGCATGCCACAGACCACACGTCTGAATGAGTGGTTCCTGGTTCATTGTGTATTAATATTTCAGGTGACATGTAAATTGGTGTACCGTGGAAGTTTTGACTAATTGTTGTATTTAAACTTGATGGAAGATCATTAACTTTACTTAATCCTAAATCACAAATTTTCACTAATAAATCCCGGTTTATCAGGATATTATCAGGCTTTATGTCCTTGTGTAGAATATACGGATTTAGGCCATGCATGTAGGCTACAGCTTTACAAATTTGAAGCGAAATTAAGTAATTTCTATTCTTCTTAGTAGGATAGTCAAGTGTTGTACAGTTATTTGAGATGTAAGTTGTCAGAGTTGTTCTTTTAAAATATTCCATAACTATGTAAACACGTAAATCAGTTAAGTATACGCTCATGATTGATACAATATTGGGATGACGGATTAAGTCCATAGCTTTTATTTCCCTTACTAGATATTTTATATTATCATTCGCGTTTAAGCATTTAACTGCAACTTCTGATCCATTCCAGGTGGCTAGCTTTACGCATCCAAATGCACCTTTTCCCAATGTAATTCCCATGAACTCTAAGTCATTTTCTTGAATAGTTGGTACTTTAATATCTTCTTCACCGTCACATGTTGATGGTCGCACAAGGGAACGTGAAACCTTTGAGACTTGCGATGGTTTTTTATTCGGTGCATTTTCAACTGAATCTTTACTTTTCAAAGATATTATCGAAGACCCTTTCTGACTGATCGAAAAATGAATTTTTGATCGACATCCTATCTTCGATGATGAAATGGTGGACCGCAGCTGTTCACTTGAATCGGGATCTTGGTGGTGTTTTTCACTGTTGGTCGTGTCTTTCTTTGTTTGACCCGTGCTCAATAAAAATAATCGTAGTTGGGAGTTTTTCAATCTTAGTTTTTTATTAATAAATTCCCAAAACTTACATTTCTTTCCATTTAAACTGGTAAAATCTTCAAGCACTTCTTCATTACTAGTAGCTAATTTAATGCATGAATTTCTCAATGTATTCTCATTAAATTCATTTTTCATAACTGCAATTGACATTTCCTTGATTTCTTCGAAAGTATACTCTGTAGTGTTATCGAGCTCAATTTTTTTTATTCCACCCACAAGTTCTTTCATTTGTATATAACGATTTTCTTGCGAACTTGCTTTATGTCTCCATCCCACGTATATAATTTTTTTAACTTTCTTAGCCGATACCTGTTGAAAATTTTTTGGTTAGATAAAATGAAAACTTCATGTTGATATGATATATATTTATGATAAGTGACAAGCAATTGTATACAAGATCCTATGCACTTTATGTAAAATAGCTTACAAATAAATTTAATAGTATGATAACTTACTTCGTATTCTTCGTTGTCGACTGATGCAGACAACACTTGACTTTCCTTCAATTACATTCATAATCTCATTAATCCTTTTCCTCTTTACATCGTTGACTTTATGCTTTATTGGAATTAATACAATCATTAGATTTTGCATTCAAAATAAAATTATAAAAAATAGGATCACGTTGAGTCAAAGTTTTAATGCTTGGTATTTTATAACCTTGTTTATCTATATTACGATTATTAAATTGCCAATAACAAAACTCCTTTAAAAAATTTATTTCAACTGTTCATCGTATATGCAAAAATAATATGAATACTTTGAACTACAAGTATATATAAATAGTTACCTTTCAAAATATTGCAACTGTGAACCTCATATTTATTTACACCGGGTAACAATTCGAATTTATCGTTGAGTATGCTAAGTCCACATCTTTTATTATTTTCATTTATAAATGTAAGCCCACTGACATTTGGGAAGTATGCACGAATAGTTTGTGTGCTTAAGCTATTATTTTTTACTGGTAAGTGCACAGATATTTTACCGTCGGATACTTCCACGAAATTCATTATGAATATTTTTCATAAGTGCTTTTACGACAATAATTGTAAATTTACGACACTGGCTAGAAAATTAATATAAATTTTGAATTTAATCCATTTTATATAAGCAACGTATATGCAATTCACAGCCAGTTTCGATAAGTTTTGACTAGTCTCAGCGTGTAATAAACGGTTACGTTGTTGTGATTATAAATGTAAACAATCCGGCGTTATTTTTGAATGTGCGCATGACAAATAGCGACATGTAAAAAAAAGGGGCATTTCTAATGTGATCGCGTCGCCTCCACAGGTTCACCAGTGCACTAGTTCACTTGTGGGCAAAAGGAGCGCCACTTTCTAGTATGTTGACGGTGAGCCAACCGGGCTTCCGTATGATCTACCTCTCTATATCGAACGATGCGCGAGTCTGATGCCCAAGCGCCTCGTATTGATAAGAAACGTACTCCAGTTTTTCTCGATCTAGAGAAATCAGTCTGAAACAGAATCATCGAGTGCAGTCAGGCTCAGTATAAAAAACTAACTTCATTCTTTCTCTCTCGAAGTTATCGTTAAGAATACATTAACAATTTTATAAATTAATTTAACTTTACATTTTTACATCGCTTAAAACTATTCCTTTAGAGTTTAATAAATCGGATTCAGATATATGAAATAATATATATATTGAAACATCCGGTTTATTTCAACCACAAAATGGTGGCTGTTCAACCCATACAAATTATTATTTATAACTAACCGCTCAACTACGTCAGCACCAAACCACCAACCAGGACATAACGTTTGGATAACTTTTGGAGAAATAAAAATATCGCAAATCTGAAAGAGACCTTTTTTAGAGCGTCAAATTTACTTAAACATTATATCTTGTACATGTTAAAGTTATGATCCCACTGTAAACTATTAAGTTCCAAAGTTAAAAAAAAATTTCCATTTTATTTAAGCGAGAAATGAAAAATTGCGATGTTGCAGTTGTAAATTTTAATATTAAGAGCTCAATTTCAGAATATATTACCATATATATTTGATGGTTTATTTTGTCAAGAAACATACGAGAATGTTTCTTATAATTAATAAGCCTTAAAATTTAGACTATATATGATTTTAAACTCAATTATAACTAGACATAAGATTAAGCCGATGTATACAATAAGTAACAATCAATTAACGATTTAAATTCAACTATGCATATAAGCAATTCCTATCGAAATCAACATCAGAAATTCGAAAAAATAAATTTTTGGAAATTATTTGTCTTTTAATTATAAAACTGTCGTACAGGAAAATTTAATCGAGTTTTTAAAGCTGCCCTCAAATTAATCGAATAATTAATGAACTAGTTTTGTTATGTTTTAAATTCAGCTATAATTATTTAATTTTTGTTATCTTTTTCAAATATAAGGGAAGACATCCATTGGACAGGTTTCAATTGGAAAAGTAATCGATAGGACATGTCCCAATAACCCAGATCCCTATTACCTGAATTACCAATTACTAATAATCCCGATGACCCAAATTTCCAATTACCCAAAATTCGATAGGTTAATTTTTCGTTAACCAGAAACAATTATGACAAGACATTCTGATTGGACAGGTTTCGTAAACTCAAAGTCAATTGTTTTGTTATATAACAAAGCTCAAAATGGTTTACTTTGTTATGTGACAAAGAAATCGTCTTCGATCTTACGAAACTTGTCCAATCGGAATGTCTCGTCATTAATGTTTATGATTAATGAAAAGTTCAGCTATCGAAGTTTTGGATTATTGGAAACTTGGGTAATTGGTAGTATTGGTAATTGAAATTACTGGTGATCGGGATTTTAGGTGATTGAAAATTTGAGTCATCGGGATTATTAGTAATTGATAATTCGGGTAATAGGGATTTGTATTATTGGGATATGTCCTACCGGTTACTTTTCCAAGTGGAACCTGTCCAATCGACGTCTTCCCGAGTATAATACTTTGAATGCTAATTTTTATTTAACATCTACTGAATTGTTTATGCAGGCAATGTTAAGGAAAACTACACATCAGCGACAATCGATGAAACGAAATTACGTCTACGAGAGTAATATGTCAGCCATGATAACATCAGAGAATGTACCAATTAAGAACCTACTGATAAGCGGCAATGGAGTCACTAAAGAAATGAGTAATAGTATAAGTCAACCTGTCAGCAATGAACTTTATGCAAATCCAGAATCATTAGGATACAGTACAAATAAAATGTATTCCATGTCAGACAGCTATATGACACTTAATCTAATAGAGGCTCAATCGACAACACTAACTCGAAATAAGAATGGAGATGAACGAATAACAGATAATTTAATCAATAAAAGAGCTGCTGTTAATAGTGAAACAAAAGTCACTAATACAGGGCTGGACAGTTTCTCTTCGGTTGAACTAGCTCCAGGTGTAACTGTAAAAGGCTACTGTACCGAATTTTAAATTGTAATTTTTTCCTATGAACAATACATATGGAATAAAAAAGCGCTTGCACTAAATGAATAAATAACTGCTAGACAAATTATGATATTGTTGAAATTCTCAATACACTTATTGACAATCACCAAACAATTGACTTCTATTTTTTTCTCAGAATTCATTCCTTTATTATCAAAAATCATGTTAGTACGTATTATAGTAAAATTTAATTGCATTATAAATATATTATAAGTGTTTCATCTAATAAAAATTTAAGTTTTTGTTACGAAATATCCAAAATCATAACTGTTTTGGAAAGAGTAAAGCAATAAGAGGTTTTTTGAATTTTTGTTCAAAAATTAAATGGGCTCAAATTTAAGAATAATTCTTTTAGATTTTATTAAAAATCTTTGAAAAGCATAGAGCTTCTATTATCGACTAACGAATAATTCTGACAAAGTTGTTCAATAAAGACAGCTTGTTTTATTTATCTTTATTGACAAGACCTGTCTATCTTAAAAAAAATTTAGGGAACTCATGAACATAAGAAAGTCCTTAAAAATAAACGTCAAGTGCTATCAGGGATAGATAGTAAGAATACACTTTGAAAATAGGATTCGATTTCAATTATTCAATTATATAGGCTATGTAAGAATAAAGATGCTATTGATCCTCACAATAATATTCAAAACAATAGAATCAATGTTGGTTATTTGATTGTATAAACTGAAGTGATAAGTGTAATTTGAATTCGTAGATAAGTATAAAAATATCCATATGGACTATCGGTTGAAATTAATTTGTGGCATTAATATTTGAAATTTAACAGCTTGTTCAAAACTGAAAACCAATTATCAGTTTTTCTGCTGTTTGTGATTAAAGTAATTATTCTTAAGTTCATAGAATTTGACATTAAGTAATCTTAGCCGATCAGGGGGAAGAATTAAATTCACATAAACCACAGTATTCTTACGACCTATTCCTTGCAACTATTGAATTTTGAAATAAGTCTGGAAAACACTTTTTTCGTAGGTAACTTTTATCAATTGTATACTATCAACGAGGACATTCAATGGCAACATTCGAAGTAGGCACAGTTTTTAGAGCTATAACAAACTTAGCAACGTTATCACAGTTTTGGTGTCCAACAGAATCGGGATCATTATAAGCCAGAGCTCAAAAGTTAACTAAAGTAAGATGACTGAACCATTATTTATCAGCTTCACGATGCTTAAATCTGGCTCTAAAAAAATTAGTGGGTTGAAAAATAAGTTTAGTGTTTCCCAAGCGAATATTTCTTCAATCATTTATAATGAACATGGGACGATATTCAAATACAATCAGTAGCATTCCGGTGAATAACCTTTTGCTAATGTTCTGGTAGAGACAAAATTTCAGAATTTTATATCACTTCAGATTTCCGATAGAAGAAATGTTTGAGATATTCTTGTCAATTCTCTCAATCATAGAATTGTTTTCGCGCGAATAATTTGATAAAGGACGAAATGAAAGATAGTCAGTTAAAGCCAAGTCTACAAAATAAAGTGCGTAGGGGACCACATCTAGCCTAGATCCGATATTTTTTAAGGGTTGATTGGGTGTTATGAAGTTTAACAATACTCTACAGAAAATAAACTTTGTTTTGATTTACTTAAATTTTTTCTGCATCCGTATTCAGCTGTATAATGAATACTAGCTATAATAGTAGGGAGTAATTTGAAAAGGAATTAATCCTGAATAAATGATTTGTCGTATGTGCCACCAAATGCATAACATAATCTTTTAAGGGTGTAAATCAAATTTCGGCATAGTTACGCCTTTTTATTCAATTCTAAACCGCTGGCGTTCCATATGTGGTTAGCGTGGGTCACCTCCTTTTTATGCCTGGAAATAAGGTTGCATGAACTTTCATAGTCATTGCATAAATGCCTTAACGCTGCCTTAGACCTAAGTGGCTAATAACTCATAAGGTATCCACTGCATTTCCAGATGCTATTTAATTCTTTAAAATGTTTTTTGACAGCAGAATGAGAATACACAATACCCTACCAGATTTTCTCCAACCAAGTTCTTGTTCAAGTTCGCATCGATTTGTGTTCAACACGCAATGACTTTCTTGTCAACGCAATATTTAAGTTTTCGAAACTATGATCTACAAACTGTTTAAATAAACGTAGTAAACTTCAATTGTTGTTTTTGGTACAAATGACTAATAGAAAGCAATGAAGTCTCCAGTCTCATATGACTTCTAAATAGAAAGTCAGTAAATAGGTCTTTTTATCATGTGACAAGCGCAAACGTGGTCAAGATGTTTGAAAAGCGGCAACTTCCAAATTTCATTCAATTGATACTGTTTTCTGCAATGATGGCCGGAAAAGCAGTATTATATGAACAAACAAAACAATCATTACTACAAATTATTGATTGTGCTAGACTCTTTCATAGTTCGATCGAAGTACACAATTGTGAACAATGAGACCAATAGCTAAAATTTCATGGGTAGTAAGGCATAAAAAAGAACTCGTTGGAAGGTTAGTTATCAATAGATTGTTATGATATAAATTAGAATTAAGGAATAGTCATTAAATAATTTCATTTCATTCAACCATGACAATGCCTCGTTAACAAATGAAGTAAATTAGAAAAAAAATGTACAAATTGATCACCATTATTATCAATAATAAGAGTAATTAAAGATTTTTTAATTTTAAACATAAGATCTTCAATTATATGATCGTGTATAATATTAATAGTCTCAGAGCCAGTGAGCGGATACCTGTATGTATGTGACCAGACCTGGGCTTTTGTACATTAAGACCCCTACACCTACTGTACATTATCATTTGATCACGTCTGCTGTTTTGACGTTTCAAAATATATTATTATTATTAACGGAAAATAACAATGGCAGACCATTATCGCGCGTTCAACATTGTGGGAGACGGTTTTGAAAATGCAAAAAAAAAATTTTTTTTGAAAGTAATTAACCAGATCTGCCATTAATAAATTTTATTTATTAGAGTCTTAAAAAGTCATATTGATTACGGCAGACGTACTCATGGTGGACATACATCACCAGATAAATGAATTTAAGATACTAACGGGTCAGATTTCTATGTATTACCATAGCTGTTAAACATCAATATAATTTACTTAATAACTAAATTTATCGAAATTAATATTTATTATGTAGTCTATATGCTAAATTTTAAAAGTTTGACGATAAAAAAAAGAGATTTATTACGAAAAAATCTTAAATATTGAGGTATACTGTTATTAAGAAAAAATAATCTAAATTTGTATTCTATTTTTCAATTTTCTTTATTTAATACAAAATTTATAAGGTCAGATGAATTGAAAAAAGTCATGCATACATTAAAAAATAAATACACTAACACAAAAAATTAAAGGAACAGAAAAATTTTATTAATTTTTTCGTGATATTGAGAAGGCTGTAACTTTGTGAAAAATGATCGTACTGAGATTTTAAAAGAAGCATTTCATAGCTTACAATCTCTAGTTTCAGTGCATTTTCATCAAAATTTTTTAAGAGTTCCGGTTATTGCGCAAACATGAGAAATACCGCGAGCCAAAATATTTCAATAATTTTTTTTTTCCGAAGAGCCCGAGGACCGTAGAAAATTGTTTCCAGCTAAACCAATGCATAGGTCATTTAGCATATTTATTCAGCTTTAATTTGGCCTTTTTCTAAGCTTGTAGGACGATTTATCGCATAGATAACAGCCTTCAAACAAAAAATTATCCTTTTGGTTTTGATCATCAATATTTCAGGTACCAATGATCGCACAGTAAATTTAAGGGTGGCGTTAAAAACTTCGATAAATTCCAAACAAGACCCTTGTAAAGTAAGCGAATGCGCAAAAGGGATCTGGTTTAGGTGTGATGGAATCTTAACAACTAAAAAAATACATAAATTATAATAAGAAATAAACAATATATATATTGACACTATTGACACCTAAAGCCAATTTAATATAGTGGAAACCTAAAGCATGCAAGCCTTCTCAATAAGACAATTGATAGATAAATTGAGAAAAATATAGATAGCCCAAACTGGAAATCGAACCCAGACCATGTCGGTATCACGCCGAGTGCTCTATCAGTTGAGCTATCTGGCACTATACTATATGCCGTTCAATTTTTGATCTATAACTTATTGAGCCACACCGTCCATCGTACGGTATTACACCAATTTAATATAGTGGAAACCTAAAACATGCAAACATTCTCAATAAGACAATTTATAGATAAATTGAGAAAAATATAGATAGCCCGAACTGGGAATCGAACCCAGACCATGTCGGTATTGCGCCGAGTGCTCTATCAGTTGAGCTATCCGGCACTATACTATATTCCGTTCAATTTTTGATCTATAACTTATTGAGCCACACCGTCCATCGTACGGTATTACACCAATTTAATATAGTGGAAACCTAAAACATGCAAACTTTCTCAATAAGACAATTTTACACGCTACCTTTAAACAATTCTTTGTGCTTTTATCTCGGTGAAATAAAAAAGAATACAAAGCATGAGTATTCATGTGCACTTCATAATGCCTTTATATTGAAAACATGGATTGAAAATAATATTCTAACTGGACAGTTAACATTAACAGACAAATTTTGCATACAACCCGGAACCCTCTGGGTCGCAATACATCTTAGTCAGGATGGGCGAGGATTCTACTTCGACAGCTATGAATTACCACCATTTGATAAGCAAATCATACA
This sequence comes from Microplitis demolitor, assembly GCF_026212275.2. NCBI lineage: Eukaryota > Metazoa > Arthropoda > Insecta > Hymenoptera > Braconidae > Microplitis > Microplitis demolitor. Next base: position 11,955,125 of record NC_068550.1, on the reverse strand, counting down.
TCGCTTTACGGGAAATTACCGAACATATACGTAGAACCGCGCCCAACTTCAAGATCTATCAAGCAATTTTTGTGGGCACTACTTTATTGTTTTATTACATTGGCTTAGTGATGGTCGCTGTTACGAGTCGCTACTTAAAAAGTTTGGAAGAAATACAAAAATAAATGATCAAATTGTTGTGAAAATGTTCCGTGTCATTATTAAAAATAAGTATAATAAAAAGTTTTCATTGTCATCGAGTTCAAGTATTCGGAAATCTAAAGAAAAAACACGTAAGAAGTCATTTAGTAGGTAAAAAAATGGAACTTCTTTTTCTTTTTTTTTTTAACTATATGCACTAATTACTTATATGATTTTGGTTTTTTGAAAAAACAATGCACTTGTTATACATTATTTTTTTTTTAACTATTTTTTTTTCTTTTGTTTTTATATTCTAGTAGTATTAAATATCTATTTTTTTATTTTTTTCATCAACATTTTTTTTGTACTTGGGTGATTCTGTTCTAACTGGGATTTTTTTTATTAAAACTTTTGAGATTTCGAAGTTAAACTTTTTAACTTTTTTTGTGTACATTATTTATCTATTTTATTGTAAAAATAAAAATCTCAGAGGATTTTACTACAACTAGAAAGTGTCAAGAACGAGAAATAAATGTTAAATTTTGCGTTCCATGGTACTGATATAAAGCAAATTCGGTAGAAATTATTTTAGATAATTATTAAATTCATGTATAAATTCTGTTGTTACACTTTTAAACTCTTTTTTCAATAATTATTTAACACATTAATGATAATTTATAACGATCAACCTTATAAATTATAGCAACTATAATTTAATTTGTAGAATTAACTAAAAAAAAATTAATTATGGAAACTAAGGGGTTAGGGGTAGTCAGAGACACGAAAAAATGATAATTTTCAGTAATTTTTTTTCGGTATTAAATCATTTTATTTTACAAAAGTAATAATATGGCATTATTATACAATGTTTGGACTTGAAGTCACGAAAATTTGAAAAAATAAAAAAAATATAATTTCCAAAGTTATAGCTGTTTGTGTTGACCCAGTCAAAAAAAAAGGTCCTTGCGGTGACAATGATAAGTCCTTGCAGATTCATCTAAAATCAATTCGATAAGAAAGATTAGTTTTATAAATAGATAATCCTGGGCCTGATCGAAGCTTTTTTTTTCAAAAATTAAAAAAATGGCGGACTCAGGAATTTTTTTTCTAAATTTTTGAGAAAAAGTCAACAGTTCATTGGTCTTAAAAAATCAAAATTTTTGAAAAAAAAAAAAAAATCCTTCGATCAGGCCCGAGTTTATTATGTATATAATGTATATCTATCCTGCAAATCCGCGACGGAGACGCGGAACAGCTCAATATATCGAATGTGGTCACCCACGCGTAATAAATAAATAATAATAAATACTAATAAATGATTTTAAATATCAATAATAAAATTATAAATAATAAATTCTTGGTGTGCCTGAACCAGCTCCTCAGGCTGGGTTAGTGCACGCAGGCGCCAGACCGTTTTTACACAAAACGGACAAAAATAATTCAGGGGGAAAATTTACGAGGGAAAATCCGAGCAAGTGACTCGTGACAAAGCGAAAGATGTTCGAAAAACACCGCAGAAAAATTAAATAAATAATAGAAAAATTATAAATAAGCAATATATGATTACATATAAATAATAAATTATTGATAAGAAAAATAAATGAAAATAGTGAGGAAAGATCCAGAGAAAAATAAGCATTAAATTTTCCCCGAGAGCTGTTGGTTTCCGTGTTTTAATTTTAAACAATAATAAATATAAATAATGATATTTTACAATAAATAGTTTTTTTGTTAAATTAACCACAATAATGACACTCGGTAGTTATTAAAATACAATAAAAAATTGTTATGAATTTTTACCACTGGGGTGAAATTTTGCCGACAATAACCTTGGCATCAAATTTAAATACTCAAACTCAATGTTCAAAAAGAAATAGTAATTTAAGTTAATGTAATTAATGATTTTAATTATTAATATTAAATATATACAATAAAAATTTCATTTGAATTTTTCCCAAGAATAAATAACATTAATATAATATTTCTTTTTATATATATCTCCCACCACTCGTGAGAGAGAGAAAGATACGGTATTTTTAATTCTCACTCATACTCAAGTTAATAATTCCTTGGTATTATCAATTTATAATTTTATAAAATATAAAACTATATTATAATTTGAGTATAAAAATCTCATTAATAATTTTTACCGCTGGGGTACATAAATAAACAAATCATAGAATATAAAGTTACTTAATTATTTTGAATAATAATAAATATAAATAATAATTGATAATATCATACAGATACTTTAAATAAAAATAATGATTATAATAATTCGGGAATTTTTCATCCGAGTGCTGACATCAGTGTTGAGGAATTTATTCAAGCACTGTATGCGCTCTATAGCTATATATACTATACGTGTATATATAGGTATACCGGCAACGCTGCACTCAACTCATATATATATATATATATATATATATATATATATGTATATATATATATATATATATATGAGTTGAGTTGTTGTTGAGTTTATATATATATATATATATATATATATATATATATATATGCGCAATAATATCAGAACAAATCCACCAATAATAAACGATAATTATAAACAATAGAAATCAAGTATCATCCAGTATCAATTTATTTATTAATTAATTTTCCTCGCCGCGGCGACCAACAACTATTCAAAGTACTTACTCAAATTTTCACGGTTTCCAATGATTAAAAAGAATATGATAAATGTAAGCAAATACCAATCAAGTTCACACAGTAAATTAATCCAATAAAATTATTTTTAACTTTCTCAATAACTAAATATTTAATATACAATAGTAAATGCATCAGTTTTCGCGTCTATGCACAGTGCTAGTCCGTATCTTTCTAACTTAATTATCTCAACCTCCACCTGTTGGTCGTCGCGCACATGGCACCACCGTCGCCCTTAATTACTATTATAATTATTTTTATTAGCCCTGGGCCTAGTTTTAAATAAAAAATATAAAATATAAAAATAATTCCTGGACATCTGAATGATACATAATGAATTAATTAAATATATAAACTATTTATATATAACTTATTCCTATTTTTATTGTACCCGGTCACTGAAATAATAATTATTTAATTAACTTGACATCGGAATTTTTAGCCGAGGTATCGATTTACCGTTACCCGGCGGTCAATTTTCAACTAACTTGACATCCTTAGTCGGATGATAAGTTTCAATAAAATAATACATTAAACAATCGTTGGGGCATAATGTTACGCTGGATTATGCATCCCAACTGTCTCAAAATCATAAATAAAAGCTTAAATTATACAAAAATCAATTATTTGTATTTTTAAATTATAAATTAAAATTCATTCGCACATGTGCTCACTCTCACGCAGCGCGCATGCGCTAGCACCGTGCACGGACCGCTGTCTCCGTCGGCGAAATGGCGGAATGCCCGCGTAACGGTTCAAATTCAAATATATAATTAAAATATTCAACTTATAACTAAATAAAAATTAAATAATTTTAATCGTTACGTGACAAAGGTACTAAATAAGGTTTATTAACTTAAAATGCTAGATATAATAGGAGCGTTTAAAACAACTCCTACGCTAGCAATGGGGGTACTTCTGAATGTAGTTCCTCCAAATATAACTATTGAATCTCTGGCTGTGAAAACAGCATTGAGACTTCATTTTGTTGGCCTGTGGTCGAGTGCGAGGACGGGACATGCGTCCATCCTGCGGAACAGAGATCTCGGGGACATTCTGTCCCAGGGAGGGGACTATGGCTCTCGTAGCTACCACTTCAGGTCCAACTACAAGGTCCTCTTTTCGAGCAAGCAGGAATGGAAGAAAGGGGGCAAGGATCTCCTGTTCCCCAAGGAGCTGGTCTGGTTTATGGACGGGTCTAAAAGGTTGGAGGGAACAGGAGCAGGAATTTATAGCGGTGGACCCAAAACTGAGATATCTCTCAGGCTGGGGCACACTGCCTCTATTTTTCAAACAGAGGTATATATTCGATCTGGTCCTGTGTTAAGCATATTTCAGAGCTGAATCACAGGAACAAACACATATACATATGCAGTGATAGCCGGGCAGCTCTCAAGTCACTCACATCTGCCGTGGTGACTTCAAAGCTGGTATGAGAATGCATTGCGCTTGTTTGCAAATTAGCTAATGCTAACTATGTCAATCTCGTTCGGGTACCGAGTCATAGCGGTATTAAAGGGAATGCCATTGCAAATGAACTAGCAAGAGCAGGAGCGTTTAAGACGGATGTCTGAGCCAGCCTGTTCAGCCCCAGAGTTGGCCTAAGCCAGCCTGTTCAGTCCCAGTGTCTCTGTGCTTCATCAAAAACCACTTGGCTCAATGAACCTGTAACAGGTCCTTGGACCTGTGGCTCGAGGCCGGAGGCATGCAGCATACGAGGACACTATTTCATGGGCCATCAAAGATAATAGGTGTCAGTCTACTGGAGCTCGACAGATCCAAACTGAGAGCTATTGTCGGGCATGTCTCAGGACATCGGTTCACTGGGAAGCATCTGAAGCTTATAGGCATCACCAAGGATTCGGTGTGCCGCAGATGTAATATAGAGGAAGAAACTCCTCTTCATCTGCTGAGTCGGTGCAGAGCCTTAACGGAGGTGAGAAAAAACGTCCTGGGGATCTGTAATGGCACTCAGCCCACTTTATTGGAGGTTGGTATGGGCCGATTTCTACGATTTTTAAAATCTATTAAGCTGCCCATCCAACCTTTAATCTAACGAGTTTGATCAAGTAGGGCCGAGTACAATGGTTCAAAAGAACTGAGTGCTTGGCCCTATATCTAAAAAGGGGTCAAATCTCTCCTCATTTCATTTCATTTCATTCCTTCTTAACCCTTAATAATTGATGGAATTTCATCAATATTGAATTTTATTTATTAAATGAATTATATTTAAATAATTCAACTTGAACTTGATAATTGATGGAATATTTATCAAAATTATTTTTTTATTAAAATGAATTATTACTTTTAATAATTTAATGATTATTAAAAAATATTCTGAATTGTATTTTTATAACTCAGTTTATATCTATTTAAATCACATTACAATGATTTAATAAAATTAAGGACCTTGCCTTTAAATAATTAAAATTTCGTCAATGACGAATGAGCTCACTTAGAAAACTGAAATCTTTTTCGATTTCCAGAAGAGCTGTTACCAGGTCATGACATCCCTTCCAATAATTATTAAATTATACCAATTATTTTATTGGCGATAATTAAATCAATATCTTTTTATAATTATTATTTATATATATATATATATATATATATATATATATATATATATATATATATATATATATATATATTTCATAACTTCCAATGCAGTTAGCAACATACTCATAAAGCTTTAGAGTCGAATTCACAAATCGATATTTATCGATTCTTATTTTATTCTTTTTTGCAATAAACTCTTTTAAACATCTTGTAATTTATTTTATTTTATTTATCAATAACTTTGTTTATTAATAATTATTATTTCATTATACTATTTTCATATGTTATTTCGTATTCATTTATTTTTTTTATTTTATTATTAATAAATTTATTAATAATCAATTCTCAAATATTTGTTATAACAATTATTTTTATTATTTAAAATTCTATTTCATACCTTTTACAATAATATTCTTTTCATATTTCATAATTCCATTTCATTTTTAATTATTAATTATTATTATTTATTTACTCATATAATTTTATCAATTGTAACGGGTTTTTCACCACCGGGGATCTACCGGAGTGAAGTCCGAGTACACTTACTATTTGACAACCTTGTTCAAAATTTTAATGTTGGGCGCCAGGTGATTTTATAATCACCAACTAAATAATTATCAAAACAAAAAAATGTCGGCTCAGGGTGGCGGATCGGGAAAGGTCAGGCAGTTAAGAGTACGATAAAATTAGTGATCAGAATTAAACAAATCAGTCGTATATTCAATAGACAAAATAACTGATCGGTTTCACACAAATTGTCGGTTACACAAACATAATAAATGCCGTTGTCGGCTTGACTCGATATAAACCAAAGTACAACAAAACGTAGTTGATCGGAAACAGTCAGTTTTGCTCAAAAAAAAAATAACAGTCAGTTGTCGAAAAAAAAAAAACTCGTCGTTTATTTCATCAACACACTCGACGTAGTTCTTAACGAAATACTCGACCGGTGACGTCAGAGTATTTTACATGGCAAGACTCGGCTGCCGCAACGAATGAAAAGGAGAGAATCCGTAATTCTCGGAATTGCTCGATTGGAATAAAATAAAATATAAAATAATATTTTATATCAGTAACTTGTAATTTCACTATCATACAGTTAGGACGTACAATCAATCATTAATTTAATTATTATTTCCACAAATCGCGTTGCACTTGTTCATAAAACCAAATCAATCGGTCGTACACTTGATCAGTTCTCGTGCCGAGGCTTCGGCTTATTCGCTTGTTCACGACGGCGGTTATTTGTAAAAAAAAATTTACTTATCGCAATGACTTGTTCGTTAATCACTCGGATTGTTCTTATAGAACAAAATTCACGTTGTTCAAGAGTCGTAATCAAAATTGTTCGTTGGTCGGGTCGAATTTCTCGAATCGTAAAACGTGACCGTTCAGTACGTCGTCTAGTCCGGATCTCTCATCACGATCCATGGGTTGGATCAATTAGTCGGTCGAAGTCGAAATTTTCGATTCTAGATGTCACTAAAATTTGCTCATCCGGTAACTATTTCTTATTTGAAATAAATTCAAACCACGAATCGATGTCGAATTTTCCATCATGTTACACAATTTATTTCATTATTTCATATTTCATATTGTAAAGTGAGCGAATAAACTAAAATGGATCTGGTTTAGGCGTAAGGAATTAAACAATTGAAAATTACACAGTTTTTATCAATAAATAAATGAGATATTTATTTACACTTATTTACACCTTAAATTGTAAGAAATTATGCTTAAAAGCGAATGCGACAAAACAGATACGCGATTACCAATGCAACTTTAGTGATAAAATTCACGTATATAATTGACACGTGGTCAGAGCGATTATCTAAGCGGCAATTATTTATAATATAATATAAATCACAATTAATACATTTTCTCTCAGTAAATAGCAGCCTTAGTATACTGACTAAATAAAGAGAGAAATTAGCGTAGCGGTTTAGTTTAATATCACAAAAGAATAGCGAAGCGGTTTCAAGAGCACGAGGTAACAAGTAGCGAAGCACGTAGTAGAATCATGAAGATGGTAGCGTCGTTGAGTCGTCGAGAAGCTTGGTGTCGACGTGACAGCCTTGCTGCATATAACGAATTTTCCCATTGGCTTAAAAGCGCGCCAACAGGTAGCAGTTGTTAGCGAACTCTCTCATTGGCTGACCAATATAAAACGAATTATTTGATTGGCCAGATGGTAGCGGGTTCTCACGGTGTTGACACGGTCCTGAATTAGAAGTTGTATGTACCGGGCCCAAATTGCGAGTGACCCGGCACTATTCTGACCTTCAGTCAGTAGCGAGTTCGGCAACTCCCGGGCTTAGCGAAAATGCACGAAGCTTGATTCAAATTATTCAAGCTCGTGACTGAACACATATTTATATCGTTTCATTATTTCTTTAATCATTTATTTCATATTTTATAATTTTTATAATTTCAATATTTTATTTATTCAACTTCAATTTTATAACGTAAACCGTAATTAATATCCGCGACGGAGACGCGGATTAACCGGTAAACCGTATGCGGTCACCCACGTGTGAAATTAAATAAAATAAATAAATGATTTTAAATGTTTCCTCCAAATTAAAATAAATAATAAGTTATAAACAATAATGAAATTATAAATAATGAACTCTTGGAGTGCCTGAACCAGCTCCTCAGGCTGGGTTAGTGCACGCAGGCGCCAGACCGTTTATCCCAAAACGGACAAAATTAAATTCAGGGGGAAAATCTGCGAGGAAAATCCGAGCAAGTGACGCACGACAAAGCGGACAAACAATTGGGGAAAATAAAATAAAATGAATAATAATAAGAAAAAAAAGAAAAATAGTAAATATATAATAAATAATTATATTACCAAATAATAAATAAATCAGAAAAATTAAATAAAGCAATAGGGAAAAGATCCAGGAAAATAAATATTAAATTTTCCCCGACAGCTGTTGGTTTCCGTATTTTAATTGAAACAGTACTCAATATAATTAATAATACTTTACAATAAATAATTTTTGTTAAATTAACCACAATAATAACACTCGGTGGTTATAAAAAAAAATAATAACGTTATATAAATTCAACCCAAGATATATATAATTTAATTTAATTAACACTGGTTATTTTAATATTAAATAAAAAGAAACCAATTATTTTCACTTAAATTTTTCCAGACAACAATAAAAAATAATAATAATAATCTTACTTTATTTTATCTCTCAACACGCTTGAGAGAGAGAAAGACACGGAATTTTTCCTCACTCACACTCAAAAGGATAAATTTCTCGGTACTACCAAATTATAAATATATAACATATAAAGTTAAATGATAATTTTTGCATAAAATCTCGTTAATAATTTTTACCGCTGGGGTACATATAATCAAAATAAAATAATTATAATGCTATGCAATTATGTTAAATAATAATAAACGTGAATAATGATTGAGAATATTATACAGATATTCTAAATAAAAATAGAAAAATAATAATTATATTAACTCGGGAATTTTTCATCCGAGTGCTGACATCAGTGCTTGAGGAATTTTTAAGTACCGCGTGAGTTGTATAGCTATATATACTACTAATATATATATATATATATATATATATATATATATATAAAAGTGCGTACCGGCAACGCTTTACGCCGTTGCGTACGCTTTATCAATATATATATATATATATATATAGTTAATTACCAAATGTTTTCACCAACATACGAAATAATATTTAATGATAATTAATAATAATTCTCCCATATATCATTCGATAAGTAATTAATAAATACAAATAAATAATTTTGTCCGCGGCGACCAACAACTACCGGGGGAGGCTAACACGTGCAAGTATATTATCCAGCAAAATAAATACAAAGTACTTACTCAAGTTCTCTCCAATGACTCAAAAAAAAATAAGAATTGGAACGAAAGCCAACCAAATTCGCCCAGTAAATCAATTTAATAAAATTTAACTTTCTTTCTAACCAAATATTTAATACACAATAATATGGATTAGTTTTTGCGTCTGTGCACCGTGCTAGTCCGTATCTTTCTGACTTAATTATCTAAACCTCCACCTGTTGGTCGTCGCACACATGTCACCACCGTCGCCCTTAATTTTTATTATAATTACATTTGTCGGGCCGGCGAATATGTGCCCTGAGTGGTGGGAGAAGATAGCAAGTTAAGTTGGCACTACTTGCCGTACGGAATAAAAACTGCTACAGTAACTGATCTATAGATGTCAGGTGAATAGGTATGATATACAATCGTATTTTAGTTTGAGATTCTCTGACAAAAACGGAAAGATAAATTAAATTAAAAATTAATAGAGGCTATATATATATACTTAAATCCAAAAGAATATGTAAGGTACATTGAATATATAAGCATAGCAATAGCTGAAATAAAATAAAATTGATTATAAACAACTGACAAATAGGCAAATTTGTAAATAATAGTGACTGATAAATACATTTATTAATTTAGAAATGAAACATTAATGATATCTATTTAATTATTGTTATGAACCCTACTTAGAAAATTTAATATATTCTTATAGCTGTATATATGAAGCTCTACATTTAACTATTATTGCGGTTCTCACAGAACTCATTCATTCGTATCAAATCTCTATGGGGATTCGTAAGAATCTATTGAGTTTTATGGAATTTCCTACACAGGGACCCGTAGATTTAAAAAGATTACGCGTATTTCTGAGTATATATCCGTGGATATAACGATAAACTGCTAAGTTATGATTGAATAAAATATTTGAATAGATAAAAAAATTAAAATAAAACCCATTACACCTTGAATTGATGAAAGTCAATGTCTTGATAGTTGTACCCGTGGATTTAAGAAAGAATAATATATTACTAAATGTCCAGCAATTAAGCGGACAAGAACCTGATGTTATTTATCAGGATGAGTCCAATTGTTGTTTTTATAGATCACACTGTGACTATTTCCTTTATTCATTTAAAGAAAACAAGCAAGTCAATAAATTGTATTTGATCAAAATTTGACCCGTAGATTTAGAAAAAAAAAGTTTGAGACTAACAATTTTATAAAAAAATTTTGATTCAAGTCTCTCATACTTATCACTTTACCATGGATAGCTAAAATAATTTTAGATGAACTTCAAAAAAATTCAATAGTATTTGTATCCTATGACCCGTGGATGTATTGAAACAAACTGCTAAATTATTGCTGATCAGTTATTAAAATAAAACTAACAATTCCTATCAATACTGGAAAATTGTCAATAGAAGTTTCACAAGCTTATTCATTTATTTTAGGAACTGACACCTTCCAGTATTTTGATTCAATTCTTGTCCGTGAATTTATAGTATGAGGCGAACAGTAAGAGTACAAAGTAGCAATCTATAATTTACTAATCTCTCAAGGACCTGAAATAATTTGATTAGTCAATGTACATAATAATGATGTAGAATCATCCTTTTTTCTTTTTTTTTTTTTTTTGATCTACAAGATGAAGAAACCATCCGTGGATATAATATGCGGTCTTCATTCGGGGTGACTACGAAGTATTGTGTCGAATATTTATTAACCTTTTGTTTGATTAACTATGCAATTAGCTTAATAAATTTTCAATAGAATGATAACAACGATTTAGTTACGAAACCTATTTTACTTAGAATTTCTCATAGTCAATGTCTTGATGGATATACCCGTGGATTTAAGGAAAAATAGTAGATTACCAAATGTCCAGCAATTAAGCGGACAAAAACCTGATGTTATTTATCAGGATGAGTCCAATTGTTGTTTTTATAGATCACACTGTGACTATTTCCTTTATTCATTTTAAGAAAACAAGCAAGTCAATAAATTGTATTTGATCAAAATTTGACCCGTAGATTTAGAAAAAGAAAGTTTGAAACTGACACTGTTATAAAAAAATTTTAATTCAAGTCTCTCATACTTATCACTTTACCACGAATAGCTAAAATAATTTTAGATGAACTTCAAAAAAATTCAATAGTATTTGTATCCTATGACCCGTGGATGTATTGAAACAAACTGCTAAATTATTGCTGATCAGTTATTAAAATAAAACTAACAATTCCTATCAATACTGGAAAGTTGTCAATAGAAGTTTCGCCAGTTTATTCATTTTTTTTACGAACTGACACCTTCCAGTATTTTGATTCAATTCTTGTCCGTGAATTTATAGTATAAGGCGAACAGTAAGAGTACAAAGTAGCAATCTATAATTTACTAATCTCTCAAGGACCTGAAATAATTTGATTAGTCAATGTACATAATAATGATGTAGAATCATCCTTTTTTCTTTTTTTTTTTTTTTTTGATCTACAAGATGAAGAAACCATCCGTGGATATAATATGCGGTCTTCATTCGGGGTGACTACGAAGTATTGTGTCGAATATTTATTAACCTTTTGTTTGATTAACTATGCAATTAGCTTAATAAATTTTCGATAGAATGATAACAACGATTTGGTTACGAAACCTATTTTACTTAGAATTTCTCATAGTCAATGTCTTGATGGATATACCCGTGGATTTAAGGAAAAATAGTAGATTACCAAATGTCCAGCAATTAAGCGGACAAAAACCTGATGTTATTTATCAGGATGAGTCCAATTGTTGTTTTCATAGATCACACTGTGACTATTTTCTTTATTCATTTGAAAAAAACAAGCGAGTCAATAAAATATATTTGATCAAAATTTGATCCGTACATTTAGAAAAAAAAATTGAAACTGACACTGTTATAAAAAAATTTTGATTCAAGTCTCTCATACTTATCAGTTTACCATGAATAGCTAAAATAATTTTAGATGAACTTCAAAAAAATTCAATAGTATTTGTAAATTATAACTAAATTAACTATCAAATTAAATAATAACAATTTTTATGAAAACAAGCAATTCGATAAAATTTTTTCGATTGTTAAGTTTCGACCCGCCTCTGTAGAAAACTACTAGTAAAAACTCAACACTACCATAGAAATAATTTCTTGATGAACCCGTGTATTTACGATTTTTTTTTCTGGTCTTTTTTCTTTTCATAAATGTAAATATATCTTTTTTTAATATTGATATCTTCTCGTACATGCATTAAAACATCATTGTTTTGTAAAAAACGTCGATTAATATATTGGAGGGCTGTTATTAATGCCTTGCTATCTTCCATATTAATCATTAAAACTATATTTTCGTCCTCGTACATAGATTCATCTATTGTTATTTCTGTTTCGGAAATGTGTCTCACATTATTTATTGCTTTAATATTCATTTCCTGTTCTGTACACTCAAAACGTTTCACTGTTCGCAAGTTTTCGATTAACTTCAAACTAGTGATTTCATTATCTGCAGACTTATCGATTAATTGTTGCTGAACTTCATGGTGAAACTCATTCATTTCTATCGTATCGTTAATAGTCTTCTGTTTTTTCTCTTTAGCCTGATATGTACCTAAATTAATTTTTTCAATAATAGTTCTATTGCGATTCAATAATTTTTGTGTGTGTTCTACAAAATACAAATTCATAATTTTTTCTGTAATAAATGTTATGACATCTTATAAGTTGGATTATTGAATTTCAGAAGGAATACTTACTCAAGAATTCATTGGGAGTAGGATTTTTCTTTAATTCTGCATTTCGTTGGCGGTGGTAGGACTCGGTTTCATTATCGGTTCTTTCGTCACCCGCTAGGTAAACAGAAAATCCTGCTGGTCCTAATTTCTTAAGCCACTGGGAGTCAAAATATTCAAGAAATTCATCAAAAGTCTGTCCAAATGATTGTTTGCACTCTGTTTTGATTGTGTCAAACGTTTCTTGTATAATTGGCGCAGGCAGAAGGGCAAGACTTTTTAGTTTATGTAAGACTCCAAAAATTTCTGGGTGAGTTGTCTTATTTTTTTGACGCCCATACAAACCTAATTTTTTGGCTTTTCTCATTAATGCCTGCGAAAAAACAAAGCAATAATATACTGTGTAGCTAAAATAAGTACAAGATAATTCCAAGAGAGAATCCCTTATCGAAAGAAACGATATAAAACGATTAGAAAAAAAAAAATTTTAATACTTTTTGATGCTTTTGAATACTTTGGATACTTTTGAATCGCCTTTTTTATAGGCATTTAACATTACAAATCGTTTTTTTTAATCAGGGGATGAGCATGTTTGTCTGAGTCATCATAGGTAATTATACAAGCGGGATGGAAGGATGTGAAATCGATTATAATTTACTTGTGAAAAATGGAAATAGCAGTGAAATATTTTAACTTCAGTACCAAAAACTTTGGTTACTGCTTTTCCAATAGCTGATTCAAAATCACTCATACACGACGTTGGCATTAATTCTGTGAACCGATCTTTTAAAAATTTAAATATCTTGAGATAACACGTATAGAATTTGTTGGTCATTATAACTAACACAATCGGTATAGCCTGAAAATTCTAATATTTCTGTTAGTGAAGAGTGATATATTGTAAGCAAAAGAGCATACAGGATACAATAAAGAAAAAATAGGTTTTCGTATAATCCAGGGATTTAAGCATCGAAAAAAATATATGTATCAGAATTAAAAAAATTAAGGTATTCGAAAGAAAGGAAGTAATGAATCCCTTGATTTATTTTAAAACACTGCACACTATTAATACATTTAATTTAACAAAAATTTTTTGAGCCGTGGATTTTGAGAAAACATTATGAGAAAATTCACAAGAAATATCCTATAAATTTAGCGATTTTTTTACCGTATTTTATGATAAAAATTTTTATCCAAGTCTTATACATACTTGTAATTCTTTTATCAATCAATAGAATGAATTAAAGTAAGACTCTAAGAAAGTAATTGCATCGAAGCATTTGTCAAATATCTACGCTTCTATTGTATAATTGATGTTATAATTACTTAGCTTCAGAATCTACGGAATTATAATCATAATTATATAATTTAAGTAAGAGTCTAATTATCACCTAATATTTTATATCGGTGAACTGGACGAGCCTGAGGATTTAAGACCGAATTAATAGATTTTTATAGCTAACAACTTAGTTAACAAAGATTAAAACACCCCAAGTATGATAAATTTAATAAATGTATATTTTAGTGAAGTATTTCTAAAATTTTATAAATACCTTCTTCACGTCATTATTTTCTATCTTTGTCAAAATAGAAAGTAGTTGTATATTTCTTTCACCGAATTTCGGGACTGAATCAAACGTTGCGTCAACATAAAACTTCTTGAATTGTTTACAGTATTTATTTATAAAGTCGTAATCATAAATAATAATATTTGTAGCATTCAGAAGTGTTCCTTTCGTTTTAACATCAAATTTCTACATTTCTACAGTTAATTTATACATTCCATCTAACCCATAATTTAAATGTTTTGCAAAATTAAGATCATAGAAGTAATCATAGTATGACTGTAAAGTCACCGATTTCAAACGAATATTGACACGATCAAATTTATTTTTCGCAATATATTTCTGCACCGTTCGTCGAAAGTTGCAAGATTTATTTGATGCTGCTGTAGATGGATCTCTTAAAAGATAATTAATATTGTTAATCAAAATTTTTTTTCACTTTATAAATATTACTGAAACTTTAACTAATTTTTCGATCAAATTAATAAGTACCGTAAAGCTAGAGTATCTTCTATTTTTTTGGGTATAATACCCTCTACAACACTTAATTTCTTGGCTTCATTGTACCACCGGGTTTTATCTTTTAATTTATTGGTCGGATCATGATTATGGACGCTGAAATTAGGATTGGGAGTATAAGTGCCATTCAAAAAAAAACCTCGGGCCCTACATTTCCCACGCCAGTTGTTGCACTTCACTGGCCTATGAAACAATAAATTTAATCATCATTTAAAAGAATGTAAAAAAATGACAAATTGATATTATTAAAAGACCATTAATAACCACATAAAAATATTAATAAAAGAAAGAAGCTTACACCTTTCCACTGGTGTTCAACACTTTACTGCACTTCCTGTAAGAATACCCCTCGTCATCAATCCAACAACCATCACCTTTTTTGCCGTCTCGAGGCATTTTAGCGCAATTAATTTTTGACATTATGTAATATTAATAATGAAAATCATGCATAACAACAATAAAATACATAACAATAGATTATAAAAGTAGTAGCCATATTAAAAATAAAAAAAAAAATGAAACAAAAGAACATCGAGCAATCTGTATAGAGCAACCGCGAAACTTAAATTAATCTTCAAATAAAAATGTGTCGACATATGTTTTAAATAATTAGAAAATAATTGCAGCAAAAATAAAGTTATTGTGATTAAAATAACAATCCTTACCAAAATACGAATAATGATGAATTTAAAATATAGTCATTTTATTCAAATGTTCGTAAATTTCAATGATTCAGAAGTTAGCAAACAATTTGTAATTATCGTTTTTTTTTATTTAACAAATAAATTACAAAAAAAAAACACAAACTAAAAATATGCACATGTAGAAAATTTAAAGAACTACAGGTGCAATTTTTTCGAATATTTTTTTTATAATTTATTATTTAAACAAAAAGTCCGAAAATTATTAGACGTCGTATAACTAAAGTAAAAAGAGATCACCAATAGTTTTTGGTATTGATTATTTTTAATTAATAATGGGTACAAATGATATCGAATGATATTATCAACAACCAGCGTAATAAAAATAATGATAGTAAATAGTAATAATGAAAGTAGCATCTACTAATCATCAAATGCTGTTAATTACAAATTTGAAATAACGACATAAGAAGAGTAATTATAACTTAACGTTATTTCATTCATCAAAAAAATAATTGAAAATAAGACCCTAAATAATTGTGTACTATCACTTATTAACCAGTGAATTAAAGTACAAATAGCTTAATTATTATCAAATCAGTAATCTGAATTTTAATTTACTCATTTGTGGGTGTAATATCAATAACTTTAATAAATTTTTTTTACTATTATTTATTTATTTATACTAAATTACAAATAAATATTACAATTAAATTGAAATTTTAGATTTCAATTTTTCGAGATCTATTTGTGGATTTCTATAAGACAAGTAATTAATTATTATCAATAATAATAAAGAAAAAAGTATATTAAAATTACACCACTCATACCGATTATTATCAATATTGAAAAATTTGTAAATAAATAATTAAAATGAAAACTTTTTTCTTGGTGGTCAATATGTTTCAAATTTTATTGTATCTTTCTTCAACATGGTTGCATTCTCTCATATTTCATAAGTGATTAAATAGAGGTCGTTATATCCGCAAGTTTCGCAGAGATCAATTGTCTCTTAAGAAAGATATTGCGATTCATTGTTGCATCATCCCATATCAAAGTGTCTAACGGATTAATTATCTATCTAATTATCGTTTCAACAATGAAATATTTTAGAGTTGGTGACAAATTTAGTTCGCTTGAAGCTGTAAAGAAAACAATCAAGAATTATTAAGTCAAAACAGATGAAAAATTAAGAGTAGGCTACTCTAAGACATTAGCACAAGTTTGGGGAGAGAGTAGAAATTATAATAAAGAAATTCACTATAATGAAGTGCGTTATCAGTGTCCCTTTTATGGAAATCCAGTGAAATCAAAAGGAAATAATGAACGTAATCGACTGTAAGTATACGCATTAATAATATATAAAAATAGAAAAATTAATAAACATATGTTAAGAGTAAAATCAAATTTCATGTCTTTGTATCAGTCAATACATAATTGGAATATTAAATTGTTTAATATGATTCCGAATAGGTCTCAAAAGTGCGGATGTCCGATGATGGTGAAGCTAGCTGCTGACGAAGCTAAAGAATTTTTGGTGGTGAGAAAAGTTAATTTGAGACATCAACATGAAACTAAGGTTAATATAATAATTAAATATTTAAACAGTGCATGCTAAGAAGTATAAAAAAAACATTAACAGTTTTATTTCAACAGGATTCGACTCCAACGGAAAAATTCAAGGTAAAATATCCTAACCTAAAAAATATGAAAACAATGACCAAAAATCGACGCAATATAGGTAATGATAAAATTGAAGAAAAAACCAAAAAAATGGAGGCTATCAACAAACAACTCAGAAGATCGAGTCTCCGATCAGCACTCACACGTCAAGAAATTAAATGCGAGCAACCTCGAGTGTTGATTCGCAAATTGTCAATGGAGGTAGTAGCGAAATGGACGAACAAGACAGGGCAAACGATATCTACGTCGGATATAGCTTCTGGTCCTGGGCAAATAAACGTGGGTAAATTACAAACTAACTTATGTAAAGAAAAAGGAAGGGATAATGAAAACACCTGTAAGACCGCTGATCAAAATTTAACATGTCCAAGAAAAAAACCCATAGTCAGACGAATTGAAGACATTATACCTCGACTGGTGCGTCGTAGATTAGCAGAAGAAAATCCGATAACGAAAACTAATCCTATTGTAGCCGCTGCCTCTGTTGTTGAACACGAGAATATTCGTAAACATGAAACTGACCTACCTGCAGATGGAAAGGATCATGAAGATCCGACTGAACCTGATGTTGGAGAAGCATCTGGACCTAAAATAATAGATAAATTTTATGAACCTGAAAACGACATGGTTGTGAAGACAGCAGCTGAGTTAGAAGACTTACAATCTGGCTTGCTTGATTCAATAACGAAGCCTATATCCATTGCAGCCGCTGCCTCTGTTGTTGAACACGAGAATATTCGTAAACATGAAACTGACCTACCTGCAGATGGAGAGTATCATGAAGATCCGACTGAACCTGATGTTGGAGAAGCATCTGAACCTGTAGATTTGAAAATACCTGAAATAACAAAATTCAAGACTTTATCGATTAGTGAAAAAAAAAAAATTTTACTTAACTGTCTCCTTACTGAAGGTAAATTTGTTGAAATTTTTAGCCCGGATGATATTGAAAACGATAATGCACCAAAAATAGCATTAGACGACGTTTGACATGTATCAGTTAAGCAGTTACATCATTCTCTGATTATTAGTCGAATAAAATTAGTGAAAGATTGTCTTGATGAAGATGCTTATAAGTATGTTGTAAAACTGATAAATGAACGCAAAAAAAAAAATCTGTGGACATGCAGCGACTGCCGCCGATTATTGCAAAATGTAAATTGCATCGAGTGTGAGCTTTGTTTAAGATGGTTTTGTCACGTATGTGAACCGTTTAATGAAACTAAAGACTGGTTATGCCAAAACTGTCAAAAGAAGTAAGCTGTTTGTTCACTACAGGACTTAAACGAAGTATGAGCAATCTATTGTGTTCATGTTGATTATTATTAATTTTATATATTGATTATTATAAGTTACCGTCGCCATCATTAATGCCCGGTAATGGAATTAGAAAGTCGTACCCATTATGTGTATCAGGCATTAATGATGGCGAATATGTCTACCATTCGTAATAATATCTTATCAAAACTTGTACTTAGTATAATAAACTTGCACTAATGTCATGTTTTTTTAAATATACTATTTCCTATTTTGATAAAAACATCTACTCTTTGT
Organism: Microplitis demolitor; assembly: GCF_026212275.2. NCBI lineage: Eukaryota > Metazoa > Arthropoda > Insecta > Hymenoptera > Braconidae > Microplitis > Microplitis demolitor. Next base: position 11,936,244 of record NC_068550.1, on the reverse strand, counting down.
GTTTATTAAATTGTTAGCTCTAAGAATATATTTTGCTTTCTTAAATCCACGGACTTCCTCAATTCCTATATACTATGAATTTTAAATGATAATTAGGCTCCTTATTGAGTTGAACAATTGTGATTATAATTCTATCCATTATGGAGATAACTATGACTGTCGCAACAATTACACAATAAGGACGTAGTAGACATCAGACACGACAATTCATAATCGTTATTTATGACGACTGCATATATCTACAGGTGGATTCCATCTCCATGCAAAATAATTCGAATTTTTATTTATAATCATTACATTAATATATAAATACTTCAAGCTCCTGAGACATAAGTAATAAACTAGAAACTGGTGGTTTGTATTGATATTCTTGTTCTCTGTATTAAATAAGCTTACTAATATTAATAATTAATTAACATACTGAGAGGTGATTATTCTCGACGTAAATAGATAAATAAGCCCAAAATTCGTTGATCTCGATGAATTTTTTGTTAAAATAGCTGATTTAATAAGAATTTTGCAGTTCTTTACTTATATATCCACGGGTCGATAAATAATGATGCAACGGCCCCTCTTTGTCTTTAGAACGACTAAATGTAGTAACCTATAATTATGGGAGTAAATTCATTTTACTTCGGTGCCTGAAAATCAAGTAAGTTACAAATTTACGCTCTGCATTGACATACACGACAAATTTATGAGTCATTCAACTGTCTAAAATCCACGGTTACACGCAAAATTTAATCATGAGTAACGGAATTAAGAAGTAGACTTTCTATTAAAATTTCCATGTTCTACAGATGAAATGAGAAACAATCCTTATTTCAAGTAGTTGAGAGATTAGTAAATTATAGATTGCTACTTTGTACTCTTACTGTTCGCCTCATACTATAAATTCACGGACAAGAATTGAATCAAAATACTGGAAGGTGTCAGTTCCTAAAATGAATGAATAAGCTGGTGACACTTCTATTGACAATTTTCCAGTATTGATAGGAATTGTTAGTTTTATTTTAATAACTGATCAGCAATAATTTAGCAGTTTGTTTCAATACATCCACGGGTCATAGGATACAAATACTATTGAATTTTTTTAAAGTTCATCTAAAATTATTTTAGCTATTCGTGGTAAAGTGATAAGTATGAGAGACTTGATTCAAAATTTTTTTATAACAGTGTCAGTTTCAAACTTTCTTTTTCTAAATCTACGGGTCAAATTTTGATCAAATACAATTTATTGACTTGCTTGTTTTCTTAAAATGAATAAAGGAAATAGTCACAGTGTGATCTATAAAAACAACAATTGGACTCATCCTGATAAATAACATCAGGTTTTTGTCCGCTTAATTGCTGGACATTTGGTAATCTACTATTTTTCCTTAAATCCACGGGTATATCCATCAAGACATTGACTATGAGAAATTCTAAGTAAAATAGGTTTCGTAACCAAATCGTTGTTATCATTCTATCGAAAATTTATTAAGCTAATTGCATAGTTAATCAAACAAAAGGTTAATAAATATTCGACACAATACTTCGTAGTCACCCCGAATGAAGACCGCATATTATATCCACGGATGGTTTCTTCATCTTGTAGATCAAAAAAAAAAAAAAAAAAGAAAAAAGGATGATTCTACATCATTATTATGTACATTGACTCAAATTTTGATCAAATACAATTTATTGACTTGCTTGTTTTCTTTAAATGAATAAAGGAAATAGTCACAGTGTGATCTATAAAAACAACAATTGGACTCATCCTGATAAATAACATCAGGTTCTTGTCCGCTTAATTGCTGGACATTTAGTAATATATTATTCTTTCTTAAATCCACGGGTACAACCATCAAGACATTGACTTTCATCAATTCAAGGTGTAATGGGTTTTATTTTAATTTTTTTATCTACTCAAATATTTTATTCAATCATAACTTAGCAGTTTATCGTTATATCCACGGATATATACTCAGAAATACGCGTAATCTTTTTAAATCTACGGGTCCCTGTGTAGGAAATTCCATAAAACTCAATAGATTCTTACGAATCCCCATAGAGATTTGATAAGAATGAATGAGTTCTGTGAGAACCGCAATAATAGTTAAATGTAGAGCTTCATATATACAGCTATAAGAATATATTGAATTTTCTAAGTAGGGTTCGTAACAATAATTAAATAGAAATCATTAATGTTTCATTTCTAAATTAATAAATGGATTTATTACTCACTATTATTTACAAATTTGCCTATTTGTCAGTTGTTTATAATCAATTTTCTTTTATTTCAGCTATTGCTATGCTTATATATTCAATGTACCTTACACATTCTTTTGGATTTAAGTATATATATATAGCCTCTATTAATTTTTAATTTAATTTCTTCTTCCGTTTTTGTCAGAGAATCTCAAACTAAAATACGATTGTATATTATACCTATTCACCTGACATCTATAGATCAGTTACTGTAGCAGTTTTTATTCCGTACGGCAAGTAGTGCCAACTTAACTTGCTATCTTCTCCCACCACTCAGGGCACATATTCGCCGACCCCATTTGTCAGCCCTAGGCCTCACTTAAATTAAAAATATAAAATATAAAACGTAAATCCTCAAACATCTGAATGATACATAAATAATTAATTAAATATATGATCTGTTTATCGATATCTTTAGTATCGGAAAATAAATTAAATAATAATAGCCCAACTAATAAACATTACTTGACGTCATCAGTTGGATGACAAGTTTAAGCAAAGTAATATGTTGACAATTGTTGGGGCATAAAATAACGCCGAATTATGCATCCCAACTAATTTAAAATCATAAATAAATACTTAAAATAACCAGAAGTCAAGCGTTGGTGCCTTAAATCATAAATTATAAAAATAAAATTAAATCACACATGTGCTCTTTCATACCCTTCGCGCATGCGCGAGCACCGTGCACGGACTGCCGTCTCATCGGCGAAATGGCGGAATGCCCGCGTAACGATTCAAATTCAAATTTCTAATTAAAATAATTAACTTAAAACTAAATAAAATTAAATAATTTGAATCGCTACGTGACAATTTAATTATTAATAAATTTCATTATTTATTAATATTTAACAAGTATAATAATTTGAATATAAATTCAAATTTCATAATTTTATTTTCATATTTATTTACAACAATATTTCATAATAAAAATAATTGGAATGTAAATTCAAATTCAAAAATCATCAGCCGTAATAATGACTAGAAGTCCTTTGCTAATTAATTTGTTCATGCATAGCCAGATGGCATAACATGTATGATTTTTAATAAGTTGATTGACGACAAGAATACGACGTCGTGACGTCATATTGATTTATTTAATTTTTTATGTAAAATTTTATATTTATTCTTATATTTTTTATTTATTTTATTAATTTATTAATTATTTATATAAAATTTTATATTTACTTATTTACTTTATTAATATAAAATTGTCAGTGAATGGCGTCCCGCCAATTCATGTGCTTATTCTTATAAATTAACTCATGTAAATATTATTAGTTTATTTGTTTAATTGATAAATATTTTTTATTTAAATATTATTTATTCAGATAAATTTTTTGTGAACTTTTCCATCTAAAAATTGTTTATTTGAATTCCTTTAAGAAAAATTTATCTTGTATATCATTTATATGATTATTCCTTGATGAAAGTCTTTTCTTTAAAAATTATTGTATGTAATATTATTCATTTGAATACTCTGGACCACGTGTCATTAAATTCATTTCTCTGGGTATCTGTTTTACGTTTACGTGGGCACTGAAATATTATCTACAAAAGTGCACTTAAAAATGTAAGGGCTTATAAGATTATACACTTTGTTTATTTTATTTATTTAACAATGAGTCGTGGTTAAACTTTCTATTTTTCTTTTAAAATATTTTAAGTACGCTTTTGTCGATAAAATATTTTTGATAATTTTTTCGGAAAGTGTTTCCAGATGTTCGTTGGAATTTTATTCCATTGTGACCTGAGGGATCTTGAAAAATGCATTTGGTTGTTTGCTCTAGAATTTCTACTTGCGTCAGAGCAAACATTTTCACTAATTCTAAACACATTTTACAACTACATTATCTCATATCACTCTAGGGTTATAAAAACAAATAAAATCTGGTCGCCACGTATTTTGTTTCAATGAATAAATTTGAGTAAAATAAATTCGAAAAAGTAAGAGAAATAATAATGTTCAGCATTTGAGCTGGAAGTAACACCCCCGCCGTTAAACGGAAGCACGAGTTGTTTCAAAAAGAAACGAAACATCGAGTGTGGCGACAAGATTGCATTTATGATATGATTTTAACTTACAGGAAGTGCTGGCACACTCTAAATGAAAGCTCTGTTGCTGTTGACTTCCATGGCCTGTTGTTGACTTAATGTGGCGCCGTTGGTTTCCGTGGTTCCTGCATAGTTTGGTGTGGCGGTTTTGAGCAGGGTCGGATAAATCTCTGGTGCTATTGGTGTTATTGGTGTGTCCCCGTTTTCTACATCCTTGATTGATTTTGGCGGGAATTTTCTTTGCCGGGCTTTCTTCTGTCTCTCGAGATGTAGCAATAGGTGGGTAAGTGAGTCCCATAAGGCCCCAACGAGACACAATGACCATCCATAAACTGGATGCAAGGCATATCCGTGGATGATAGTATTAGCAATAAAATTGAGCAGTCGGAGAAACATAACAATCCCAATTATCCCGGCATACCACGTGCCGAATCCGGTAAACTTTCCCCAAGTTTTGGACCACGCACTCTCGGCCAGATGTTCCAATAGGTCTTCGTTGAGAGCGTGAATTATGAACGGGGATCCTTGAGTGCGGTTGGTGAATTGTTGGGCCATCGTCTTCATCACCACGGTTTGCGCCATGGTGAACATGATCCTTCCGCGCTTGGCATCCAGGTCGTCTTCTAAATATATCCCGCCAGTTGCAAGATTGGCGGGGTTTTGGTATTTCCACATCGTCCGTGTGCTTGGCTTCAGTATAGTTGGTGGCAATGTCTCGATGGGTCTCGGTAGGAATTTGTACCAGGTTGAGCCAAATTTGTAATGTCGTAGAAGCGGAGAGTTGCAGCGCAACTCCGTCGCGTAGTTCGTGATCACGTGTGTTCTTTGAGTTAGGAACCGGTTTTGATTTCCCCGTAATATGGGCATACGGTTGAAACATCGATACGATTATTTTATCTTGACTTCGACTGGGACACATTGCACTATGTAAACCACCTCTCTTACTACTACCGCCATATATCTGGGGCCCTCCATGTACCTAAAGGCGAACTCGTCCGGTTGTGTAAAAGCTATTGAGAGCGTGTTCTTTATCACCTCCTTTTCCAACCTACATTTTTTTCTTAGTACATCTAGATACAGAGTCTAGACCTGAGACCTTATATAGCGTTCAACATATATAAACTTAGCATTTACATATAAAAAGATATCCAAATTATCTGGATGTGAATTTACGACGTCATTTTTCTCCAACAATCCCAAGTCTTTGCTATCAGCAATGAATAATTTGGTATGTTCGATCTTAATTAGAGTTATTCCGCATTAGGTCTCAGCTCCCACTATGTTTAACGAGAAACTGGCGTCTCTCACATTCAACGAGTACACCGTTTCTTTATTAGCTTTTAATTTTGTGGCTACGTCACTATATAGTACAGTGTAGGTATCTGGGATGCAGTACTTCCGGGGTAACAGATCCCAGAATGTGTAACTGTTCTCGGGGTCAATGCAATGACCCTTACTTAATTGACATTGGTGTCCCGATGTCAAGTAAATTTTATTCTCCTCTACTTTAAGGCGGGTCTGGGACGACCTTAGAGTTATTCTCGCGGTCCCAATCACGAATACTTTATCCCACGTTTCGAATGGGTCACTATGTTGCGTATTAGTGCAGTCATCGTTACAGTTTACGCTTCCTGCTAATGTAATACTACGCGTCGTAGTTGCATTTACTATAAAACCATCGATAAGTGTGTTCCCGAGTCTTAGCGTGCCGTGGTCATGCGTGACCTGGCACAGGTCGCGATAGACCGGATATATGTATTCGTTAATACTTTGACTAACGATGGAATTATCTGATTGCCAACCACAATGTTGGATCACACGATGTATCTCGATTTTACATTGAAGTATTTCAGTGTGCTCATATTCGTTGAGCTGCAATAACGCGATTTCTGGAAGAGAAGTTTCTATCCGATCCTCCTCGAGATCACATCCATCGATGTCAATCAACGATATTGTTGTCATATTTAGGATTTTGTTTCCACAATTATATCCGATTATGGCTCTGACGGACCCCCATCATATGACCAGAATGGCGAAGAATGTGAGGTCCATTATCTGAAAAAAAATTTATTATGGTTTAAAGTCGGGATCGCGGTCCACGACTTTAGAAGTTATGGTTTTAGATTTTGGAACTTTGATTTGTCTTTTTCAGTCTACTGGGATGCACAACTTTTGTTTTGCTCCCTATTTTAAAACTGACATTACCGTTTCTAGAAAAACCTCTAGAATTTCATAGGGCCCATCATAATGATACTCGAATTTGTTGGGTTTGGGCCCGTCCAGAAGAAAAACGTTTGCTCCTGCTTTGAACGTGACTGGTTGTAAAGCTTTGTCGTAAATTTCTTTCGACCTTTCTTTTGCCTTAATTACATTATTACGCGCTAACTCGCGAATGTTTATTAGTCGTTCGACTAATTTGGAGATGTAATTATCATCGATTCGGAACCGCTTGCTGATTCGTTGCATGAAGGAGCTTACGAAATTCCTACCATGATCGGTGATCAACGCATTAGGAGCCTAATGTACATATAAAACGTTTGATGAACACATCAGCGACCGTCGTCGCCAACATGTTTGGTAAAGGTGCTGCTATGCAAAACTTAGAAAGCTGTTGTTGAATTGTTAGGATATATTCAAAACCCCGTTCTGTAGCGGGCAATGGACCGACAATGTCCATTGCTATTTTTTCAAATACCGTACCGGGTGTGTCAGTTATTAACATTAATTGTTTGGTTTTGACACGGACTAATTTTTTTAACTGACATTTCAGGCACAGTTGTATACTTACCTAAATGTCTTATTTTAAATTTTTCCAAAAATAATTTGTTTTGATTCTATTATATGTTTTTGAAACTCCTTTATGTCCACTGATAGGAGATTTGTGAGCTTCAAAAAAGATGTGATCACGTTCCTCCCAGGGAAAATACCAGATAGTACCAAGGCAAATTATTATCAGGATTCCTTGGCTCGCGTAAATATCGTGTAATATTTCTAGAATTTCCGACCATGGTATATTCTCGATGTTTTCGGAAAATGCCATTAATAGTGTGGTTATACCCTTATACCTTGAAATCTCTTTTAGTTTCACCAAGCATTTAGCAATGTTGCTCTTCGTGAGAAGAGCCGATTCCCCATCCGTTCCACGGATGATCAAACCGAAATAGTTCCTATTACCCCGTTTGGTCCAGAATACTTGGCCGACATCGATATGCCCTATATTTGGCAGTTTATTCTGGCTTTGCAAGGCTCTTGAGCCCTCATAGCATGGTTGACCATTTTCGTTTAAAAAATAAACTAAGTTATCGTTTCGATACTGAAACAAATCCTTAACGGATATTATATTATATGTACGTTTTTGTACATCGCTTTGCTCAGGAGTATCCCTGAGGAAATCATCTGACTCGTTGGAAGACGAATCGTCGTCCGAGTTCGAATCGAATTCTTGAAAATTATCGGGGTCTGATGGAAAGTTCGTTCTATTGGTTTCAACTATTCTTTCCTCGACATTTTTCCGAGATTTTGGTGGCCTGCCTCTTTTTCGTGCAGGCCCTGACCGTTTATTGTTAGAAGTATTAGGAACTTCTGTATTCAAACGATTAGAAGTAATAGGATTTTCTGTATCAGAATGATTAGAAGTGTTAGGAACTTCTGTATTCAAACGATTAGAAGTGTGCGGAACTTCTGTATTAGAACGATTAGAAGTGTTAGGAACTTCTGTATGTAATTGTTTTCTGGCTCTTTGCGCAAGAGTTGTGACGTGTACGTTTGCCACAGGGTTTCTCGATAATGCGTCGGCGTTTAAGTTGATTTCCCCCGGTTTATAAATTACGTTGTGTTTGTACTCAGCCAAGCGGAGCCGCCAGTTCAGAATTCTGGCGTTTCCGTCTTTAGCTGTCTTTAACCACACTAGTGGTTTGTGATCTGTGATTACAGTGAATTTTCTCATGTAGACGTAAGGTCGGAAGTGTTTTACAGCTTGCACTATGGCGAACGCTTCCTTTTTCATAGGTGGCGTGGCGCAATTCAGGTCCCCTAAGGACTCGCGAGAAATACACTACCGGACCATCCTTCCCGATTTCGCCTTGTGATCGGCAGACGCATCGGTAGTTATTATGAAGGGTTGATCGAAATCGGGATATTTTAAAATTGGGGATGTGCACAACGTTTTTTTCAGTTTATCAAAAGCATTTTGAGTAGAGTCTGACCATATAAATTCAGTATCCTTTTCCAACAATTTTGTTAAAGGTTTAGCGATTGAAGAATTGCTTTTGATCCGGTTATAGCCCGTTAGTCCTAAAAATTTTCGTATATTTCTCTGTGTCCTCAGTACAGGAAAGTTTCGGACGGAACTTAATTTCGAGGGGTCAGGTTTTAAATCCTCTCAACTAACGGCATGGCCCAAGTAATTTACTTCTGGCCGCAAAAATTCACACTTGTCCGATTGCAATTTTAAATTAGCTTGTCTTAATCGAATCATTAATTCATCTAACTTTCCCTCGTGAACCTCTCAATTCCGAGTGAAAACAATAATATCATCTAAATATATAAATAGTGATGTTCCTTGCAAACCAGATAGAACTGAATCCATCAATCGCTGCAAAGTCGCAGGAGCGTTTTTCAACCCAAAAGGCATTCGGAGATACTCCCAATGTCCTTGAGGCGTTGAAAAGGCCGTTTTGTGTCGATCCTTTGGATCCATTTCGATCTGGTTATACCTGGACGCTAAATCAAATACAGAGAATAAGATGATCCTCCCAATTGAGCCAAAATGTCCGTTATGTTCGGTAACGGGTATGCGTCAGTAATAGTGTCTTTGTTTAAAAGTCTAAAGTCTATTACCACGCGCCATCTTTTGTTACCGGTTTTACCAGTCACTCTACATGTAACTGTTCATCGTCATTTAAATAGTTCAACCGAAGCAAAGGTTGTAACTTTTCAAAACGCTCAGTATTTTGAAAATATTTTCCTACCGTGAATATATGTTTTGCAATCCCAAGAATCTCGTGTGTGTCTTGTGACGTGTCAGTTGGATCAATCAGAGCGACTTCAATTTTATCTTTAACCTTCCGAGCAGATATTGTAGGGATTCTCACCCCTACCTCACTTTCGGTGGTGTTATATATTTGCATGTATGCGCGATTGTTTTTAATTGTGACGAGATAGATTCCCGCGAAGACCCCTTTACATATTTTTAATTTGGGGACGAAGTCTTTCTTCAATTCAGGGTTCGTGACGTCTATAAAGAAGGTAGACTCGCTCCGCCCGGGTATGTACATTACACCATCTTCAACCCGATTAGCTTTTTTGAATGGATATTTTTTGTTATCTACCTTTAACAACCATCGTTTGTAATCGATTTTCGCCCCGTGGGCGGTGAAGAATTTCGATCTTACAAGTCCAGCGTGAGGTATTGCCACATCATCCAGAACCACGTGGCATATTGCGCTTTCTCCAAAAATGTTTGTGTTTATGCTACCTAATGTCGAGACGGGGATGTTGGCAATCCCGTGCAACTCTATTATATTATTTTTATTTACATTATTTATATTTGCTATATACTGGAATTTAATTAAATTTGGCGAGGCGCCTGAGTCTAACATTATTACGATATTGTCTCCCCTGGATGTTTTATTTGCCACCGCGTATGGCAAATTATCCGGGTCTAAATTTATTTCAATTTTTGTTACTCGGAATTGTCCTCGATGGTCGCTTCCTGTATTGCATTTATGGGTTGTATCGGGCGATTGTTTCTCGCCGCATCCCGGTGAAAAGACGCTGTTTGGGGTGGAGTCATGGACCGAAGTTGCGCTTTGCACTCAATACTGTCATGAGTGTTAGTTTTATAAAGCAAACAAAACTTTCCCGTGTCATTCGCGTTTCTGCTACAAGAACCTACCACTTGACTGGTGTTAGGCTTAGCATTAGGATTAAATTTACAATACCGACCTGAATGTCCTCGGTTTCCGCAGAGTTGACATTCAAAGTTCGCGTATCTATTCTGACCCCCATTAATTTGCGAGCAGTTTTTCGCGGCGTGCCCCTTCATATAACAAATTTGATAGGTCACTTGCTGGCACTCCTTAGCAAAATGACCTGGTTGATTACACGTACGGCATATGAATCTACCCTTCTCACCGTCATTGCCGCTATTGCTCTTACTGTTATTGTTATTTTTATTATCAAAACTTTGGAATTTATTTTCCGCGGAGCTACTTTGCCTGCCAGCGGCAAAATTTACGGGTTTATCAATATTTGTCTTTTTCAATTCGTCATTGACTTGTTCTTTCCGTCTCTCTACATTTTGCTCGCGGCGTAGCTCCTTCCGCGCGTTTAATTTTTTTTTCAATTTTCATTGCCAGCATCAGAGCATCGTCCACGTTGTCACACTCCGACATACGCTGGTCAATTTCGCAAATTAGATTCTGCGTAAAACAACCCGCTATCGAGGTATTTATTTTTTCTTTAAAAGCTTCAAGGTCCGCCACGGCCAATTCCGGATTTTCGGCTTGTTAAACCTCGACGATATCGCGTCCCTTTTCCCGTAATCGGTTTGCGAAGTCTAATATGGCTTCCCCATCTTTTTGATACATTCGGCCCAGTTCACCCTGAAGTTGGAATAAGGACTTCGCCGGTACGAAGACCTTTTTTGATTTTGTGACTGATTCGACGAGATCTGCCGAAATTTTTGAATTAATTGAGGTTTTGAGCTTCATGCTTGATTTGCAACCGTATATTAAATTGATTAAATTTCCCTCCACCCTAGTGGGTAACACGGATTTTGCGTTCTTACAACATTTTAGGAAATCTGACAATTAACCGTGATTTTCTTCGAATTGAGGTACAAATGATAGAGCGTCGTTGAGAGATATGTTTTGGTTCGGGGTCGTTTTGATCAACGACGGGTACGTGGACGCTTGGGTTCAGGGAATCGTGGCTCTGGGTAGCGATTTCTTCAGGATCCTCCGTATCGACAAAAGTGTTTTCTGCTGAATTATTTATTTGAGAGTCCTGAGAAGATTTTTCTTCGCCCGAATCTTCGTCGGAACCAGGTTCGGATGTTCGAATTCATTTCCCGATTCCCGATTCTACAGTTATCTCGTTCCCGGAGGGACTGGTAAATTGAAGTCTAGATTTTCTGAGCTTTGCCGGCAAACTTTCAGGAAATGGCGCGTTTCCGTAACCTCTTAAGGAATAAGATTTAGGAAGTTTGTCACTGGACATCTAGTTTTATTTTTAATTTTGTCTAGTCGCATTGAGATAAATTTAAAAATCAAAGTTTTAAAAATCATATAAACCACTGATTCCAGTGAACACAAAAACAAAATTTATATATATAAATAGATATTGGATAAGATTATTCACAAATTTCCAACCAAACTGAAAAATATATTATTCTAGAGTAACGACTGGGCACCAGCCCAGGATAGTCCTGGAGGCTCCGGGTTCAGGAGTTGTACTCGAATAAGTTTCTGACCCGGTCTCTTATCTCCAAAAAAATTTTAAAAAATTATTAATGTAACGTTTCGTTTTAATATCCGATCACTGACTACGCGGAGTGATCTTTTTTTATTTTGTAATGATTCTGTTTCTTTTTGTGCCTTCTCAAGACGTTCCCAATATCTTTTCCAATATTGGAGTCGACGTCCTGCTCTCTTACTCCTACCAGGCATAACCAGATATCTATACCCAAAAGATCTTCCTCAAATGGATAGAAGAAAGCAAAGAAAGCTGGAACGCTTTTTCGTGCGCCAAACTTGAAAAAAAGTAAGAAAAGCTGGAACGCTTTTTCGCGCGCCAAACTTGGAAAAAGAGTAAAGAAAACTGGAACGCTTTTTCGCACGCCAAACTTAAAAAAAGCGGAGGGAGCTGGAACGCTTTTTTGCGCGCCAAACTTGAAAATTAGTAGAGCTATTTCCCCAAAAACTCAAATTTATATTTAAATATCCCGAACTCCCAGATAAACTCAGATGTGTCCCTGTTCAAGCGCTAATTTGTTAGGTCCAAAATGGCTTGCACCGTAATGGACAAATTATTATTATTATTGTCGGTCCTAGTCTTTCGATCAATAGACCGGGATCACACCGAGTAAATATCTGGAAGGATTTTCGAAATAAAAAATGTTGTTAATATGAACTCAACTATTATTAGTGATGTAAAGCTAAGCATGTGCTCGTTAAATGCTCGTCAAATGCTCCTCAATTGCTCGTCATTTGACGTCAATTGACCAACTAAAAAAAATGACCGCCAGCCATTTTCTGAATTTAATGTCGATTCCCGCGAACTGAGAATAAAAAATTATTAAAAATTTGACCAAAAAATGACCGAAAAATTTTTGACGGTCATTTTCCATCTAAATAGTTGAGCAAGCCAAGTTTGGTTATTATCATCAGAATTTTTAGATAAATTTTATTTTGAATATTTAAAATATTTAGGTTACATATAAACAGGTTGCTTTTTTATTTTTTTAGAGGAATTTTCGTAAAAAGAAGAAAAAAATGCTTATGAATTTTTGTGACTTTTGCGACCCAGGAGTCGAGTTTGGAGTCTTGGAGCGAGTGGTTATGAGTTGGAGATCCCTAAAGCTAGGCCTTGACCGCACCCTTGGCTTATGTCAAGTTGAAGCTTGTGGCTCTGCGTATTGAGTTCTTGGTGCCGTTTTGTCGTGATGTTCTCGTTTCGGGTTACCACATTATTCATTTTATTTTTGTTATTTATCTAGAATTGTGTTAAGTTTTGTGATTCGTCGTCCACGAGAGGTTCCCGATGTCATACCCAGGTATTTATTTGTCTGATGCACCGAGAGTACTCGACCGCGGGCCGCTTGGGCCCTTCGCGTCACTCTTGCGTTGTCTTTACGATATTTTATGTAGTTTTCTTTTCTTTATTTTGTTTAATTTAATTTTAATTAATCAGCTTCTTCCGCGTAAAAAGAACCACGACCTTCTCTCCACAACCTAGCATACTGAGCGCACCAGGACATGCCGCTACCTCCGATCATTTCTCTCATCTCCGGAGGATTTAAATGTTAGGTTTTAATTTACGTGTACGTTTAGACCGGTTGCCGATACCGGGGAAATAAAAGTCGGCTGGCACCCGTCAGGATCTGGAGGAAATGAGAGGAGTGATCGGTGGGCGAAGTGTAACGTTGTCCGATTTGTGAATATTGAGTTCGAGTCATTAAGTAAATTTATAAAATAAGAGTTATGTGCAATTTTGTTAAGTTTAATAGAGTTATCTACGAAAAAGATACGTTACAACACTGAAGTGACTGTGTTATTCGCGATTACAATTGATATCAGCGTTAACTTAATAATTCTAAACTGACTGACACAATATTTACTAAACACTAGTAATATAGTTATAAAATAAAGTGTGAGGACACTTGTACGATTAATAATAAAGTGTGAGAACACTTGTAAAGGAATGAAAAACTAGTAGGGAACTAGTGTAAAGTGTGAGAACACTTGTGAATGTAAAACTAGTACGGAACTAGTGTAAAAGTAATAACACTTGTAAATAGAAACTAGTACGGAACTAGTGTATATTTTCCTGTCGTTACTGTCCCAGAACTGACAACTCAGAGTGATTGATGTGGGTCAACAGCTTTTATATTTTCCGATCGGGTCCTATTTGGTGGATCGTTTGGGGGAAAACCGTGTCCAATCGGTACACAGTTCCCTTGGGACCTTTCCCTTTCTCTAGGATTTTCAGCTAGGGAAGTGGTAAAAGCATACCCCGATGCAGGCCTATGTGTGTGCGCATCCACACATACACCCACATACACAATATTCTATGTATAACGACATTGTAATTTATTTATAGTAAGAGAAATTTATATCTATTTTATAAATTTTCCTTATGAATATTTACTTTTATTTATTTAAATAAATTTTATTTAATTAAGTTTTATACGTTTACTTATTTATTTATATAAAATTTTATATCTGTTTGCATGAATCTTTTCTTATGTAAATTCCATTGATTAATTTATCTATCCATATAAAATTTTATATCTATTCTCATAGTTTTTACTTCTTTAAATTTTATTAACTTATTTAATTATTTATGTAAACTTTTATAATTATTCTTATAATTTTTATTTATTTTATTCATTTATTCAAATATTTATATAAAATTTTACATTCATTCTTACAATTTTTATCTATTTGAATATTATCAATTAACTTATTTATTTATCTATTTGTATAAAATTTTATATATACTTGTTTATTTTATTTATATAAAATTGTCAGTGAATAGCGTCCCGCCAATTCATGTACTTATTCTTATAGATGTATACATGTAAATATTATTAGTTTATGTGTTTAATTGACAATTATTATTTATTATAATATTACTTATTCAGATAATTCTTTTGTTAACTTTTCCATTCAAAAATTATTTATTTAAATTCCTTTAAGTAAAATTTATCTTGTATATCATTGATGTGAATATTTCTTGATAAAAGTGTTATGTCCAAATAATTTTTTTTTTATTTATTCTAATAATTATTTAAAAATAATTATTGCAGAGCTCTTCTTTTCAAAAGCGCGCGAAAACGCAGCGTCAGCTTTTTCCACCTTTTTTATGCGACAAAGAATAGTGGGAGGATAACTGCAATAAGGCGAACAAACAATTAATAAACTGTCGTCACCTTCCACCAATAACAATAATTAAAAATTCCCCATCAATCGCTAAATCAAAGTTTATAAAAAGCCTGAGCACCCATAGCTCATGGCTAGTCGGTTCTTCTAACTTACGGTCCGCGAATATTCGAACGTCGAACTTTCGTGCACTCTTATTGCAGGATTCCGCCCCAGGCGTTGAAAAGTCAATAAGAGGATCTTTAATATTTTTCTATTTAAACCTTATTGCAGGAATCCGCTTCGGCGTTGAATAATCAATAAGGCATTCTAAAATTGACATCTTTTTGCAGTCAATTATTGCAGGATTCCGCTTAGGCGTTGAAAAAGCAATAATCGATTTCTTATCTATTAAAAATCCTCACAAATTAATAGAAACTTCCGGTCCGATTGAAATAGTGACGCAAATCACGTGTATTTGCGATTCCATCTCGGTCTGAGTTATTTTGCGCATAAAATCACCTCTCGGGTGTGTAAAAAGGACGCATTAAATATAAAATACAAATCTTATAAAATATCCGAGAATAATCAATATTCTTAAAATATCAAATGTTAAAAATTTGTGTAAAGGATTCAGTGTACAAGTGAATTGTAGCTAAATCAGAAATAAAAAGCAGAAAAACCATAAGTTCAGCCTTCCGAGTTTCATTCGAGAGTAGCACATAAGTTTACATCCTACAACCCCAGCCGCGCCCATCCAACCAAATCCTACAGGAGGAAGCTGAGTGAGCTGCAACGTTCTGGAGGGATCTAACCTGCCGTGACTAGAAAGAAAGAAACATCGAAAGGTAGGTGAAAGATTTACATTCTATTCTTTCATGAGATAACTGGTTCAACACAAGATCACCGGTCTCTTCGGAGACGTTTGGGTTCTTACTTCGAAGTAAAAGATCCACCATAAATAATAAATTATAGGAAGATACCTCTTCCTCGTATTCTTTAATGTTGTCCGCAACCTCCAAATCGCTCGTCTAAATTTTTCTATCGCTACCAAAGGGAGAAATCCCGGATAATTAATTTAAATTTAAGCGGCGGACATAACATAAAGAACACTGGTGGCAGCGGTGGGATTGTCGTAGTAAAAATCCTTCTTGTTGAGCCACAGTTATAATTTCTCTACCATTTTTTTTTGAGAAAAGGTAGATTTTTGTGGTTATTTTTCTCTTCTCGAAATTTTCACACCTTAAAATTTCGAGTTTCGTGGCATTTTCTTGAGAGTGCCACACCCTGCTTTTGTGGACTTGCCACACCTTAACAGGTAGCAATTCCACGTATTGGAAATTCAGCATTTTTCGCCTTCAATTCGAGTTGCGAAACGCCTGAGTTCACCGTCCGCGACTTCGCGACCAAATCGCAAAGTCAGCAATAAGTCGCACATCGACCTTACTGTACAGCTTTGAGCTGTTGAAAAATTTTTTTTTATTAATTCTTTCTTTCTCTTTTTGACCAACTCAGCAATTTTGCTCAGAGTTCAGAGACGTCTAACATCCTTGTCTTACGCTTTACCTTAGGGTGTGGTCACCACCATTCCTCGTACCAGCGAAAACAGGAGGCGAAGAAATTTGACGCCTCCTCCAGCCGGTGGTCTAAGAGGCGAAATGGTCAATAATGAGGAAAGACCCGTTATCCGGCTAGATGCCACTTTGCACGATGCAAACACTCCACCCTCTCAGTATGACATGGCCAAGGAGCTCTATCGAGAGCTCCCTAAATTTAACGGAGAAGGTCCAAATTGCGAACAAGATTTTAAGGAATTTGACGCAATTGTACGGAGTTGGTTACCTTGCATCATCCCGGAACATCAGGACATGTTCGTGGCAAAAATCGTAAAGAGAATTTCTGGTCGTACTAGAGATCAAATCGAATACACTCCGATTCATAGCGTTGTGGAACTTCTCGAGATACTGGGAGAAAGGTATCGAGACGGCGATCCAGCTCTTGTTTGGCACAAACGTTTAGCTTCAGCTAGCCCGAGAGAAGGCGAAACCATCGAAGATTTCTTTTTCAGGTTGCGCAAAATGATCAGAGGCCTGGAAGCTGCGTTACCAGAGGAAATCGGGAAGCCATTATGTCGCAACAAGAAAAGGTTGCATTCGATACCCTCTATTCCGCTTTGCCTGACCTCCCAAAATGTCTTGCGAGTTTAAAAGATCCAAAGACGCTCGAAGATCTTTATAAAGCGGTAAAAGAGGAAAGAACTCGCGAATGTATACGACCAAGGCGTAAACGCGAATCTAACGACTATCAACGTCAGTTTCAGAGAGACAGAGGCTACGACCGAGACTATAACAGACGTTACTCGAAAGACGACTATCAGAGACCTCGCAAAGATTACGACGATTACGACGACCGTAGAGAAACCAGAGGACGAACGTTCTCTTACTCTAAAAAGCATTACAGACCGAGTAAATACGCTACAGACAGCGAAGACAGTGTGGACTCTGACGATAGCTCAGCGTCAACTGACTACCGAACGTACACCTACACCTCGAGTAAAGGGGGACGTGGACGGACCTACGATGACGACTTGACGTCACGGACATTAAAGAAAAGTTCATCACGTTCGCGAACTGAAGAACCCTCTTCAGCGAAGAAAAAGGTTGTGACCTTCGACTCTGCAGACATTGACACGGAAAAACTCGAACATCTAAAACTAGAGGCTCCTTGCTGTAATTGTCCTTTCTGTCCTCATCGCGAGGCAATTAAATCTGCCTCCTCAAAACACAACGATGAGCATTTAAACTCAACGGGCGCTCGACAGACCGAGGCGACTGCGAGTATGCCCCGAGAGTCTCGCCGACCTACGAACCCTCATCAGAAAACTCAGACGGTGAAGGAGTTCAGAATTCTTCAACGTCAGAAACCCTTACACTAGTCATCGGCAAGGGTCCACGAATCTGGATCACATCCCCAGACCTCTTCCAGGACGGATGCGAAGTTTTGTTGGATACAGGTTCTGACCTGAATCTCCTTTGCATCGATGCTCTGGGGGATGATACCATCTTTTACCCTGAAGATGGCGGTGTGGTAGGCGGCATAGCAACCAGTAGTATGCCAATAATTGGAACTGTAACCCTCAAGATCTTTGACGTAGATGTTTGCTTCCAGGTTGTACCTAGACCACCAGGTGGTTATCTGGGCATCCTTGGAAATGAATTTTTCATCAAAGAGCGAGCTGGCATTTCCTTTTATTGGAATACGCTGGTCCTCAAAAATCGACCTACTCGTCCCATCCCTTTTTCAATGAATAACGACCTTGATGTGAGATATATCCTGTCCCTAGGGACAGGGCCAAAAATTTTCGACTCATGTAATTCGCTTTATGGAGAATCACAATGCTTTCTTATAGATACAGGGGGGGATGTGTGTTTGATAGATTCTTCTGCTCTTAAACCCGAAATTAGAGTGGATCGTGGTAATACGATGCTACTCCGTGGTTTGAATGGACAGTCCATGGAAACAATTGGTACTGTAGAATTAAAGGTTTTGGGTTCAAAAATCCGATTTCATGTTTGTGATGGGAATTTACCCTTCCATGGTGTCGGAATTTAGGGCAACAACTTCCTGAAAAATGAACAAGCGGAGATTTCATACCATCATCAATCTCTGAACCTATCATCTCGACCTTCCCGACCTTTGCCTTTCAGTCTCGGAATAAAACCATCCCGTTCATACGTAATTTTACCCCGTATGCGGATGTCCGTGTCAGTACCTGTTGTAAATCCTGAGATCAAACAAGGCTACCTCCGTAAGATTCCTCTTAAAGAGGGACTCTTAATGGGCGAAGCCGTTGTCTCAGTTGATGACGATCAAGCGATGTGTATGGTCATCAATACCACATCAGATCCAGCAGAAATCGAAATTGAACCTCAAGTACTTGAAGAATTTGAATTTGATCATCCTGATCCATCTGACGAATTTTCCGACATAGCGGAAATTCCATCTGGAACAAATTCACTTTCTAAGCGAGATCGTATCCAAGCAATCTTTGATAAGATTCCTACCAACCATCTCAGTCGCACGGAACGGAAACAAATTTTCCGACTTATTCAGAAAAATCATGACATATTTCACCTCCCTGGTGATCGCCTGGGACGTTCTAAAAAGTTCACCTGCAAAATCGAAACCACGAGTGACAAACCGGTCAGAATCAAGCAATATCGGTTTCCGCAAGAACACCGTGACGAGATCAAAAAGCAAGTGGATAACCTACTTAAGCAAGGAATTATTCGAAAATCAAAATCTCCGTATAATTCTCCTTTATGGATTGTCCCTAAGAAATCTGACGCACAAGGTAATAAAAAGTGGAGAATGGTTATCGATTTTCGAAATCTGAATAAGATAACCATTGGGGATGCTTACCCCCTCCCACCCATAATCGATATTTTAGTCCAACTCGGTGGGGCCAAGTACTTCAGTGTATTTGACCTTGCCAGCGGGTTCCACCAAGTACCAATGGACCCCAGAGACGCTGAAAAAACGGCGTTTTCCACCCCTGACGGTCATTGGGAATATTGCTGTATGCCTTTTGGGCTTGAGTGTGCTCCAGCAATTTTTCAACGTATGATGGACTCCACATTGAGTGGTTTAAAAGGTACTGAACTATTTATCTATCTCGACGACTTCGTAAGTTATGCATCTTCGCTTGAAGAACATGAGGTACGAGTCCAAAGACTTTTCAACCGCCTCCGAGAGGCTGGGCTAACTCTTCAGCCCGAGAAATGCAAATTTCTCTGCCCCGAGGTGGGATATTTAGGTCACATTATCACTAAAGATGGTGTGAAACCTGACCCAAAGAAAATTTCGTCCCTTAAAAACGCTTCGCACCCCCGTAATCATACAGAAGCGCGAAAATTCATGGGATTAGCAAATTACTACCGACGATTCATTGAAAACTTCGCCGAGAGAGCCAAACCGATCACTGACCTTACCAGGAAAACTAAACCGTTCGTTTGGTCGGTTGATTCGCAAAGGGCTTTCGATGATATTAAAAACGCATTGTGCGAAAATTCATTCCTTGCCTATCCGAACTTCAATCGACCTTTTATATTGGCAACCAGCTCTTCTAATGTCGGTATTTCAGGCATCTTGAGCCAGGAACTGGAGAACGAAGATCGTACGCCTGGAAAATCCGACGAAAATATTGAGAAAATTGTCTCCTGTACGTCCCGAGTCTTGCAGGAAACCGAGACAAGATACACACACAACGAAAAAGAGTGTTTGGCAGTCTTGTACGCGGTGCAACAATTTCGGCCTTACCTCTATGGTAAGCCTTTCACCTTGTATACAAGCAGCCCTTGTATGTCTTGGTTGAAAGACAGCCAAACTGTCACCGAACGACAAATTAAATGGAGATCCAAACTAAGTGAATATAAATTTTCGGTTATAGTTCGACATAAAATCTCAGAGTAATATGCCGAAGGGTTGTCCTACAATCCTGAAGGTAGATCTCCAGAGGAAATGGCTCCAACCCAAAATTCTGTCGAGGAAGCAGTGATGCTCCCACTCAGGAAAACTTCTTGTCCTGACGAAAAGGCCATAGCAGCTGTAAAACGAGGAAGAAAACCTGGAAGTAAAAACAAACCTCGGGTTAACAGTGCTCCACAACCTCGTGATACAATTGCATCCCGATTACGAATGAGACGGGCTACAGAACTGTCGCAAAACCGGAAAAAAGTAAACTATTGTGAAATAAGTACGACCGAACCTGACGTCTCAGAGAGTATCGAAGATGACGTTTTCGAGACAAACCAACCAGGACCATCTTCAGCACCTCAGGCTCCAGTCAACCCGGAAGTGGAGATTGGGCCAGAGCCCGGGCTAGAACTGGAAGAAACGGACGAAGAAGAAGAAGAAGCAGTCCGACTCATGAATGAAGAATATCTGCTCAACGAATCGAAAAAAAATTCCAGCGATCAGGGGGATGAAAACACACCCGAAGCGATAAATCGACAGCAAATACGCGAAGATTTGAGAAAATCATTTGAACGCTTCAATAAGGCCCTGGAAAAACTAGGAATTAACGTTTCAGATGAAGAAGCGGATCGTACTGTTCGTCCAGAAGATTATTACAATCCACTGCCTGTAGTCAGCCCTCAAGTGGCCAAGGAAGTTAGAAAATATCTTGAACAGGGCTACCTATCAGACGAACACGGCGAATCTGAAGACTTGAATGAGTCTGACGAAGAAGGAGAAGAGGAATTCCTTCGTGAAAATCAAGATATAGAAGAAAATGAAGATTCCAGTGAAGTCAGCAGCTTTGAACCTGAATTTCAAGTAGAATTAACCCCTGCAACTCCGCAGACACCGCGAGCCAACGAAATTCGAGAGAAATACCTCACCGCAGGTAGAAGTCCGTCGACCCCTATGTGGAAGAACACGGTACTGAAAGCTGCGCAGGCAAATTGCAAGGAACTTGACTATGACGATCATACAAAAAGCTTTTATTGGAAGGACACCGGAAGTTCTAATGACAATACATCTCCAGTCATCGCGAGGCCTTCAACCTGCCAAACTCTGAACGTCGAAGATGTTCCTGCAGCCTCATCCAGTATGGCTCACGTGGAAACACCCAAACGCAAAATGACACCTACTAGTAAAAATCTAAGACAAGAAAACACCTTGTTGAACGAAAACCAGCACCCAAATTCACCAAATCGAAATTCTGCAAATGATCGAATAATCACAGCGGAGACATCTCCTCAATCAGGCCAATCAGATGCCAGCCAATCTGACGGAACCACAGTGATTCAAGTGGAAGTACATCGAGAACAAGACGACGGAAATGCTCAGGTAAATGAATCTGACCCTCTCCACACGACTCCACCGGAAGTTGTTGACGAACAACTGGGGGATGAGCCGGAGATGAATGTAGATTTACCTCCTAAACTTCCGAATCAAGCTCCGTGGTACGTATTTGATCCCCCTTCCTCCGATATCGCGGAGGATCTGAGTGATCAACGCTACTCACCACCGGAAGTTTCGTCTTCCTCGAGCTCTGAGTCTGATAGACCTCGGAAACTGCCGGTAAATAAAATCAAGTTTAAGGACAGTCGAGATGGAATTACTTATGTGAGAGATCACATGGTACATTTCCTGTCCCTGGATTGTGAATTGGTGAAACCAGTTTCTCGATTGTTAAGAGATCTCACTTTCATCAATCAAGAAGATCTGAAGACAGCCAAACCAAAGATGGGTGATGTATTAATCACAAAATTGGGTCAGTGCTTTATCTTCACGGTCTTTGTCAAGAAAAATCATTTCGAGAAAATCGATTTAAATAATTTAATTGAAGGATTACGAAATTTAAGAGTGTCCATGTTCAAACACGAAATCTACACATTCCGCATGGCGAAACAGGGGGATGAATTCGATGATATAAACATTAAGCCTTATCTCATACAAGAATTAGGCGACTGTCCTATCGAGGTAACACTTTGCGAAGGAAATATAGAAGTTCCTACTGAAGAGTTACGCGATAAAATCATTGAAGAGAATCACTGCAGCCCTATTGCGGGCCACAAAGGTGTCGTGAAAACTTATTGGCGAATTCGAGAGAGATTCTACTGGCCAGGCATGAAGGAAAGAATCTATAGGTTCATCCGGAAATGCGAGATCTGCCAGAAGAATAAACTCACCCGAATCAAAACAAAACAACCCATGATGATAACCGATACTCCCTTCGAACCCTTCGAGAAAATTTCAATTGACACCGTGGGACCACTTCCTATGACTAGGAGTGGGAATGTCCACATATTGACTATTCAGGATAATTTTTCGAAAGCCGTAACAGCAATTCCGATACCTGATATCCGATCGACAACAGTGGCAGAAGCCCTTGTAGATCGTTATATATGCTATTATGGTTGTCCGAGAGTCATCCTCTCAGATAAGGGTACTTCATTTACCTCTAAAATAATACAACAACTTGCGAAAGCCCTAAAAATCCAAAGATTAACGACTTCGGGTTATTATCCCCAATCAAATGGTTCTCTAGAAAGGAGCCATCAGCCACTGATAGATTTCCTAAGAGTAATCTCTGATAAGTATCCGAACTGGGATCGATATGTGAGTCTCGCGGCGCTGAGTTACAATACCAATGTGCATACTTCAACCAAATTCACTCCATTCGAGCTGATGTTTGGTCGAAGAGCTCGGGTACCAACCCAGTTCCCCGATTATTCCAGAATCGAAACTTATTCCGACTATCTCGCCGATCTTATGAGTAGACTGTCAGAAGTCAGAGAAATTGCTGCTGATTGTCTCAATAAGGCAAAAGAAGATTCCAAAATTCGTTACGATCGACACATACACGCCCAAACCTTCAAGGTAGGCGACTTTATTTATGTTCTAAAGGAACCACGGAAAAATAAACTCGATGTTTATTATACCGGGCCCTATGAAATTGTCGAAATTAACGAATTTGGGAGTCTGATCTACCTGAACGACAAAGGGAACCGCAAATTGGTAAACCCTAATAAAGCTAAACCTGCTTTTGACCATAAGGCTAAACCTTTATAAAGTTCTCTGTTTCAGATCCTCAAATCTCTCACCATCATGAGACAATTATTGATAATCCTGGTTATCATCATCTAAGGGGGACAATCCAAGGACGACTTGATCATCCAGCCAATGGCAGACAACCCGGGTCTACTGTATGACCCGTTTAAGAAGATTCACCTGGTAGAAGAAAACTTTTGCATCATTTCTTCCATTAACGTCCGAGGATTGGTCGAGATGTATCCCTTTGAGTGGGACCATCTCCACTCGACCATGCTAGGTTGTACCAAAATTATCGACTCTGGGACCTGCATGTACTATCTGAAGATGGACCTGATAACGGAAATACAAACCTCCATAAACCAAGCTAAAAGCCGTTTGAACCAGCTCCTTGAGGAAACAACATTCAAAACTCCGCCGCTCGACCGTAATCAACGAGCTCCATGGTTTGGGTTTGTTGGCACAATTGCCCGAGAACTGTTTGGAACCATGGACTATGAAGACAAGGAACATATCACCAAGGAGATCAACAAATTATATCAGGATAATGCAGAAATGGTGCACCTAGTACAGAACGCCACTCACCTTGTCAAGAGTGAGATCAATACTATTCTCCAAAGCGAGGCGCAAATGCAGTCTAATCTAAATAATCTCGCAGATGCTACCACGAACTTTATGAATGCTACCAATAATTCCTTGGGTAAACTCGCATATTTGACGAAAGTCATGATGCTGGGGGACGAACGGAAGGAGATTGCCAGTAACCATCTTCGAGTCCTGAAGGAAGCTGAAACCATCATAGAGGAAGCCAAGGCCGGCCGACTTTCCCCACAAGCTATATCACCAAGTCAACTCTACCGAGCAACCGTCGACATCATGAGGAAGCATCCGGATTTGAATCCACCTCAACCAATTGACCGAATGGATATTTCAACCTTGTCAGCTGTGTCTACAGTAAAGGTAGCAAGGGCGAAAGGTTATTTACTTATCATAGTAACCCTACCGCTGTTCCATAAAATTCCATTATTATCATACGAAATGAGACCACTGCCTAAGCCAGAAAATCTGAATGGAAAAATTCAAACACTGACGATACTACCATCGAAAAGGTTCCTAGTTACTGATCCAGGCTTGAGGAGATTCTACCTAGCAGATTTTGAATATATCAACAATTGCAAATCTATCGGGGACGATTTGTCTTGTCGTCCCGAAATACCATTCCAGTCTGCGGAAGTCCAAGAAGAAGTAGACTGCAAAATGAAGCTGCTTCTGAAGTCAACCGAAGATATCTCCAGAGCGTGCAATGTCCGCATCATCCCAGGATGTAAAACCACTTGGATCAAGCTCAATCAACCAAATTCTTGGGCGTATTCTACTTGTAAGGAAGAAAAATTAATTCTCAAGTGTTTAAGTCCAGTTGAGAAAGAATATCACATCAACGGAACAGGAATGGTCCATGTTAACGGTAGATGCGAAATAAGAAGCGGAAAATATATAATCAAAAGCATAGATAAAGAGATCACTCGGCTGAACATCACCCTGCCAAGGTTAAACTTAACCTTGGAAACGCTATCAACGAACTTAACAGCTGAACCCAAAATATCTGGATTTCTCTTCAAGAAAAACGTCGACCCGTTAAAAACAATAGACAAATTCCAACCCTGGGGAGCAGGATTGGAAGAAACGGAAAATAAAATGTCCGAAATAGCGTTACACCATCAAGAAGACGATATCCATCGAACGATGACGGTGGGAAACATGTCCATCCTAGCTGTCCTGGGTGTTATACTCGTCGTTCCAGTACTCTTCAAATGCTGTGTATGCTCAAGCAAGAAGCGCTGCTTCACCTACAAGAAAAACAAGCAGCCAGGCGAGGTACATCCCAAGAAAGTAAAAGAAACCAGACGTACCTCAGACTCCCAATTAAAGTCTGTCCAAATCAGGGACCAACCGGAAGTCATCGAGCTCCAGGAAACTCCATCAGCTCTTTCAAGTCGTGTCGTCTTCTCTGCAAGTAAATCAGCGAGTCCAACTCGTACCACAAGAGGCCTTCGCCTCTCAGATTTCAATGCTCCGATATAATCATCCTAAACAAGATAAGAATAATGTATAAGTCAAATCAAAATTTCACGGAAAAATAGAAATCCTTTTTCTTTTTAAGTACTTAAAATCCGGACTCCAAAATAATTTTCGAGCCTTTCTGTAACTTCACAAATTCTTATGAATTTACCGACACTTTACGTCGCTTAGAAAAAGGATTCCTATTTTACCGGCATAACGTTTCAAGGAAAAATTATATTACCATATTCTAATTAAGAAAATGTCTAGAATATAAACTTATAAGATTAAGTTTCAAAGGAAAAATTTCATATATCTAAATTCAAAATTCATTCAAAGTTAACAAATATTTAAGTCACCTGGACATTTGAGAAAACAGAAGAATTGGTAATTCCTGGTAAAACTAAAGAAATTATTTTTTTTTTTAAAAAAAAAAAAAAAAGGAATTTTAACTAAGAGACAAGTGCTTACCTCTCACAGCGCATGCGCAACTCTGAACATTATTAACAACTGCCTCTTACAGCCGTTGACATAACTCCTGAGGAAACACCATTCTCCACAAAAATTCGCCTTTAAAATTCAGCCCCAAGAAAACCTCCTATTACTCCTATTTCACCTCCTATAATAACAGAAAATGGAAGCAATAAATGGAAAAGATATTTTCTCTTAAAAACAAACATCAGGATGTTACTCACCTCATAATGGTCACATGTTCCTAAAAAAAAAAAAAAAAAAAAAAAAAAAAATTTTTTTAATTAACTTACCTGACGAATTGCGCCATTTAATAATAATAATAAGAAATTTGAAGGAAAAGAGAAAAAGAAAATAAAAACCGCTTTTTCTCTCCGGTTACACTCGCATATTATTTATATCCGAGATCGTATACGGTTATTAGAAAGGATGGGTAGGTTCTGAGTTAAAATGAAGGAACAAACGATCTTCAAGCTCATTTCCTCTTTATTGAAAAGAGAAAATCGACAGCTAAAAATGACTCAAAAGTGATAACATCTCCTGAGTCACCCAGCAAACGCTGGTGATGACCAAATTGCACCATTTTCGTCCTCGAATTCTCCTCCCTCTGGCTCATCTTCCCCGTCCTCATCAAAGAGCCAAGAAATTGGTACCCAATCTTCCATCCAATCATCTAAATCCTCGTCCTGTCCCCTCCAAAGATGTTTACTCCAGGCCAGGAAAAGCTCACGCTTTAATCGGTCAGGGCAGTAGGGCAGAGAACCACAGCTTAAATAATACTGGACGAACGAATAGAATTATGACGTTATAAAAACAATTCACCTCGAAGTAACACTTAAACACTTACGTGTAACAGATTGTTGCGTATACCACACGAGTAATAGCACTCACAAATATGAATTTTGGGGTCCCAGATCGCAAAAATTCTTCTAATATACGCAAATTCTGCGTAAGTTCTTACAAAATAATAAATGGGATCCCCAAGGTCGTACTTGTGACCAAAAGACACACACATTATGCTAGCTTCAAACCAAGTGACTGAATGACTGACTTAGCGCATAAATAGCTAGTCAGCAGTAACAAGACGCGCCAGCCGTGAGAGAGTTATAGCAGTAAAAGAAATAAAGTTAAAGAATATAAAAAAAAAAAAAAATTTAAATATATTATTGGAAACTCTTTAGAAATAAATAAATAAATTTTAAACCTTTGCAAATCCTTTCAAAACCTCCTTTTATTTCAAAAAGAAAAAAAAAGGAAAAAGGAGAAAAATTTTTACAACCATTAACGCCTTTTAAATAACCAGGCGATAGAAGAACCCCTTAAACTAGAGTTCAGCAACCGCAAATTATTTCGGTTTTCTCGAATGTCCCGGAAACTTCTCAAAGCTTCCAATAAATAACTGTCACGAACCTCGGCATTGTCAGTAAAATGCAAGTGCAAATTGACCACCAGATACTGAAATCCATAAGTCAACAAATTAAAAAAAAAAAAAAAAAAAAAAAAAAAAAAAAAAAAAAACACAAAAAAAAAAAAACAGGAATTTTTTTTTTAAAAGAAAAAAATTTAAAAAAAAAAAAAACACAAGATGAATCCGTTCACCTCTAATAGGGTAAGAACACGACCATTGGCATCCAGTGGGGGTGATGGTGGTGCCACAGAATGGATCCAATCGATCTCACACTGGTTGGTCGTGAATAAAAAAATCGGGTCCGAATCCAAGTACCATCGAGCTTGTACCTCGATGAGAACCTCTTCCAGTGGGATCGGTAAGGGATCCAATTCTGGATCGATGATCTCAAAAGGTGGGCGGTTAAAACACATTTTTACTTACAAATCCTAGAATTATCGAAATTTAGATCACGAATTGAACCAGACACTACAAAAAATTTCGTATTTTTTTTTGAAAATGGGTTTTAATAAAAACTAGCCAACTTACCTCTTATTGCAATGAATGTCCGCTAGCTATAAGAACAACTCAACTAAAGCACTATATTCAAATATTATCTTTTCCTTCAAAAGAATAAATTATATATAAAATTAACCACGACCTTGCTAAATCAGCACAAAAGTTCATGATAATCTGACAAAATCAACTATAATTTATACCCAGTTGAACATGAATCTGTAATAACTTTTAAACCAAAGATATTGCCAGGAAGCATGGAAAGGCAATTTTGCGCCTATATTATAAAAAAAAAAAAAACTGTAAAAATCTCTCTCCATGCATTCCGTATTCATACATGACCATTATTCTCTATTTTGGCATAATTTCATCCCTATTATTCTTAAAATCCATCGGGTAGCAGGATTATAAAAAAGAAAAAATCGGGTAATCTATGTTGTCAACGAAATAAGCTGTTTGAGAGAATGGTTCCTTTAGCTGCCGTAAGATGGCGCCACTTGCCGGTGAGGATCTACTAAGATGAGATCAATACTGCGGTCGATAATCAACATCCTATTGACGCTATGCTACCGCGAGAGCTGCGAACGCGGGCAAAGAAGAGACCGATTAACAAGCCCCTCCATATACCAAGCGCGCGCTCTCTCTCTCTCTGTCATCTCACGCGCTCACTCCCACGCACACAAGCTAACCGCCTTAGCGTGACCACATCTATATTACATAAATTATTAAATAAAAAAAAAAAAAAAAAAAAAAAAAAGGGGGGGGGGGGCGGAAATTATAATAAAGGGAAAGGCTACTAGAAAAAAAAATCAATATAACCATCAAGTTTATGTTTTTTTTTGTTGTTTTATTCAAAAAAAAAAAAATTATAAAAATTTTTTTTTTATATCTACATAAAAATTATAAAGTTTTGAATTATTTATATATTATATTATTTATAATATATTATTTATATATTATTTATATTTTTCTTTTTACGTTCCTCTTCTCTTTCCTCAACCCGCTATGGGGAAAGGTTGGAACTCCAGGGGCTCGTCAGGGGCTCCGGGCAGGTCGGCTCTGAAAAAAAAAAAAAAACGGAATTCCATTAAATAACCAAAACACCTTCCAATTAAATATAAATCAGCTTCTTACCTTATAAGGTCCTCCGCCGTCTCGAGGAGGTTGGTGGCCAGAACCCGAATCTCCTCAATATTGGGGGCCACCAACTGCACCCTCGGAGGAGTGATGGCCCACGAGGCCCGGAAATAGTTGGTTACCTCCTCCAGTTCGGGAGGTAAGACCCCTACAAGCTCCTTAATATCGAGGAGCAGTCGCATCCCCACCAGGGGGTTGATGGGCCTGGTGAATACGTCCACCCTCATACCTATCTCGCACAACGCCTATAAAAAAAAAAAAAAAAAAAAAAAAAAAGGAATTAATTTTAATTTTCTATCCTTTTCCGTAAATAAAATTTTTGTTTTTTTTTCTCTTTTTCTTTTTTTTTCTCTTTTTGGTAAAACGATAAATTACTACTTATAAAATTGTGGAACCGGTGCCTCACCAGCTGGAACCACGTAGAGAACCCTTTATAATGCTCACCGGTCACGTACATTTTGGATTTGTTCAGTTTTTTTTTTCCTCTTCAATTACACTTGTACATGAAGTACTCAGCTTTGCCGTCAATTTCACACTGAGTACTCCTATTCATAAATCGCAAGGAGCGTCAGCGGAATGCGTCTTGAGATAAGACGTTAGCCGGAGATCAAATTCTTCATGCAGACGCGGCAAACCTATTCGCAATTAAACATCGCTAGATGTCGGCTAAATGCAGATTCGCACAACGTTAGGGAATTATTCTCCCCAGCTTATTTCGGTACTTTTTTTGTCTCAAGGTCAGCCATACACATATGCAAAGGGGTACGCATCATATGCATGTAGAGAGATACATCCTATGTAATCCTTATATTTAAAATAGCTATTATTATGGTGATGGGAAAATATTAGATTTTAGAGGAAAACTATATAAAATAATATAATAATATATAAAATCATATCATAAATATTTGCTATATATATATATATTTATAGAGATATATTTAGAAAGATCAGAAAACAAAAAAAAAAAAAAAAAAATAATCTTCTATATTTTATATAATTATATAATCTCCTAGTTGTGAGACTTTTTAAAATTGTAAGCGTTATCGCAAGCTTTTGTAAAAGAGAGGACATATGTTTAGGAAAGCAAGCGAGTTTTGCAACCCTCTTACTTTCCGGGGGATTGTTATGTCCAAATAATTTTTTTTTTATTTATTCTAATAATTATTTAAAAATAATTATTACAGAGCTCTCCTTTTCAAAAGCGCGCGAAAACGCAGCGTCAGCTTTTTCCACCTTTTTTATGCGACAAAGAATAGTGGGAGGATAACTGCAATAAGGCGAACAAACAATTAATAAACTGTCGTCACCTTCCACCAATAACAATAATTAAAAATTCCCCATCAATCGCTAAATCAAAGTTTATAAAAAGCCTGAGCACCCATAGCTCATGGCTAGTCGGTTCTTCTAACTTACGGTCCGCGAATATTCGAACGTCGAACTTTCGTGCACTCTTATTGCAGGATTCCGCCCCAGGCGTTGAAAAGTCAATAAGAGGATCTTTAATATTTTTCTATTTAAACCTTATTGCAGGAATCCGCTTCGGCGTTGAATAATCAATAAGGCATTCTAAAATTGACATCTTTTTGCAGTCAATTATTGCAGGATTCCGCTTAGGCGTTGAAAAAGCAATAATTGACTTCTTATCTATTAAAAATCCTCACAGATTAATAGAAACTTCCGGTCCGATTGAAATAGTGACGCAAATCACGTGTATTTGCGATTCCATCTCGGTCTGAGTTATTTTGCGCATAAAATCACCTCTCGGGTGTGTAAAAAGGACGCATTAAATATAAAATACAAATCTTATAAAATATCCGAGAATAATCAATATTCTTAAAATATCAAATGTTAAAAATTTGTGTAAAGGATTCAGTGTACAAGTGAATTGTAGCTAAATCAGAAATAAAAAGCAGAAAAACCATAAGTTCAGCCTTCCGAGTTTCATTCGAGAGTAGCACATAAGTTTACATCCTACAACCCCAGCCGCGCCCATCCATCCAAATCCTACAGGAGGAAGCTGAGTGAGCTGCAACGTTCTGGAGGGATCTAACCTGCCGTGACTAGAAAGAAAGAAACATCGAAAGGTAGGTGAAAGATTTACATTCTATTCTTTCATGAGATAACTGGTTCAACACAAGATCACCGGTCTCTTCGGAGACGTTTGGGTTCTTACTTCGAAGTAAAAGATCCACCATAAATAATAAATTATAGGAAGATACCTCTTCCTCGTATTATTTAATGTTGTCCGCAACCTCCAAATCGCTCGTCTAAATTTTTCTATCGCTACCAAAGGGAGAAATCCCGGATAACTAATTTAAATTTAAGCGGCGGACATAACAAAAGTCTGTTATTTAAAATTTATTACATGTAATATTATTCATTTAAATATTCTGGACCACGTGTCATTAAATTAATTTCTTTGGGTATCTGTTTTACGTTTACGTGGAGACCAAAATATTATCTACAAAAGTGTACTAGACCGGCTGAGCGGCCAACTAAAACTTTAATCGTATTTTACTCAAAACTACTTTTTTCGATGCAGTCACCACAATATTTCAAGTTCTAATCAGCCGATTTACGTGAAATTTGGGATAAATATTCTTTAGATATCTCTCTATCACATGAAGCAACAAAAAATGAAT
Source organism: Microplitis demolitor (assembly GCF_026212275.2). NCBI lineage: Eukaryota > Metazoa > Arthropoda > Insecta > Hymenoptera > Braconidae > Microplitis > Microplitis demolitor. Next base: position 11,904,583 of record NC_068550.1, on the reverse strand, counting down.
ATTTGAAATTTGTAACATTAAAAATTCGAAAAAGTTAAAAAATTAATGAAAAAATCGACTTCTACTTTGAGTAGTCACCATTTTATGAAAAAAAAAAATTGTTTTTTTTAATTTTTTGATGGTTCATGCGATAGCAACATTCGTACTGATCAAGAATCCACCATTGTTTTATTTTTCATACGAACACATGGATGGAAATCATGGCAACGAACACACGGCCTTTTTTTCCTCCGCTCAACTTCAAAGACGCATAACTTAATGAAAAAATATTTTTTTAGAATTGATTTTGCGTTTTCTTCAAGTATGATTAAACAAATGATGAAAAGACGGATAATAAAAATAGCAAATGCTTTTTTTTATCAATCGCCAAAAAACGGTCAAAATTCGATCCTCTAGACTAGAATATCCCCTTAAGGGTGGCGTTAAAAAGTTGAATCAATTCCTAACAAGACGCGATCGTCATGTTTTAACGAAAAAATCATTCGATTTTTAACATCCATTAGACGTAAGCGGGTGATTCCATTTTAACTGTGATATTCAATGTCCTATATTGTTTATTCTCACCGGTCATTAATTGATAATCATTTAATGAAATTTATGTGTTAATTCGATAGTGATGAACATATTTCAACATTATTTTTCTATTTTATAAGTTGCCACTCAGAGAAAACTCACAATATATTACTTGGATGTCAGTACCGTGTCATGTCCGTTTCTAGAATTTACCTATAAATTGTTAATTCCTTTTTCTCAAGAAATGATTTAAATTAATCATATCATAAATTCTAATGTTTATGATCCAACTGGAAAACATTGGCACACTTTCTGTTTAATGTATTAAGTTAACATTGAATTCCGGTTCAATAACTTTTGTCTTTAAATTTAAACGAATTTTTGAATTTGAATTTGTGTGATTCGACCGCTACGTTCCTTGAAATTTATGAAATGTCTAGTGAACTATCTTGAAAGTACGTCATCTGCGTAATATTTACAAACACTGAGTTGATGAAAAAGTGCCAAGAGTTCGTGTCCTGTTAGAACTTAATTTTTAAAAAAATATGTCATAAATTGTCTTATCGATACCGTGGTATTGATGAACTTCACTAGCTATTAATTTTTTTTTGAACAAAATATTAAACCCTTGTACTTAATACTAGTCTAAACTTAACAGATAATGAATATTATCAAATACATAACCAAATAATTACAGTTGTTATTTAAAATGAAACTGTCAGAACCGTGTCTGTCAGTACTACATAAAATAATAATAAAAATAGAATATAGTTAAAATAATTAGTTGTAAAATTATTTTAATCATTAATTAAAATTTTTTGTAATACAGATGGCACCAACACCTCGTGCTAAAAAGCTACCTGATACAAGTGACAATTAATTTATTTAATGTTTATTAAGGGGTTAGAGGTAGTCAGGATTTTCACAAAATCAAATTTTTTTTTTTGCATTTTATTAAAGTGTAATATCTTATAAATATTCTCTGAAAATTTGAAGTTCATCTGATAATTACTTTTCGAGATATTCGACAAATAACAAAGAGCGCTCGGGCACTCCTAAACGCTCGGGAGCATGTAGCTAGCGGCAGCTGCAAGCAACCGGTTTCTCGGGTCCTATTGTCATCCATGAACGAAAACTTTGATGTGTGTAGTAGTACCTAAATTTATATACACCCTACTTATATATTTACAATTTCTAGGTAGTATAAGTGCAAAAAATTCTCTGTTTTTCGCCACGTCACTAGTATGCATGTGGCATACTGAAAAAAACTGAAAAAAAATACTGAAGACGATGTACCCGAAAGTTGCACTACTGAATTTCGAATAATTAATTTTATTACGGTATTCACTGCCATTTCTGCTCTTGTGAAATGTAAAAAATGTGATGGAAGCATTGAATTTCTAACAGCTAGTACACGTGGGCTGGGATTTAAAATTGTAGTTTCATGTAATAACTGTGACAATGAATACATTTCTTCCTGCTCTTTCATTGGGCATTCTTATGAAATAAATAGACGCTTCATTTTTGTGATGAGAATACTAGGGATAGGATACGAAGGTTTGTGCAAGTTTTGTGGCCTGATGGACATGCCGGCTTTTTTAGAGAAAGCTACGCATACAATATTATTGAAGCAAATTTTAGATTGTGGTAAAACCGTTGCAGAAGCCTTGATGAAAAAAGCTGTGAATGAAGAAAAAGAAGGAATTAGTGGAAATGAAAATAAGAATGATTTGACTGTATCGGGAGATGGAACCTGACAAAAACGGGGATATACATCGGCATTTGGAGTTTCTTCCATAATTGGCTATTTTACTGGAAAGATTCTGGATATAAACATTAAAAGTGCTTATTGTAAGCTATGTGGATATTGGAAAAAGAAACGAAGTACGGTTGAGTTCGAGGAATGGTATGAATCACATAAATATAAGTGTAGTGCTAATCACGAGGGGTCTTCTGGGAAAAGGAGGTGGATGCGATGATTGAAATGTTTCAGCAGTCTGAAACAAAACATGGAGTTAAATATGCAAACTACATTGGCGATGGTGATTCGAAGACCTATTCGGGAATTATAAAAGCAGATCCTTACAAAAATACAACCGTAAATAAAAAGGAATGTATAGGCCACTGCGTTTCGACTGATGAAAATCCGAATCATGGTATGTGTCCAAAAGGCGAAGATTCTTGGTGCTCTTACCAGCGCGCTGAAGCAAGTGGAGAGCTTGATACTTATACTCAAGATTATTCTCCCTTACCTCGTGATGTTTTAAAAGCTATTAAACCGATTTACGACGATCTCAGTGATGATAATTTACTTTCAAGATGTGTAGGTGGATTCAATCAAAATAATAATGGGTGCTTCAACCAACTAGTGTGGAAAATATGCCCAAAAACCATGAATACTAGTTTAACTATCGTACAAATTGCTTTATACATAGCTACATGTATATTTAATGAAGGTACCAATTCATTATTAATGATTATGAATGCCCTAGGACTTAATTGTGGGTCTAATTCCCATCGGTATGCAAAAAAAAAGGATGCTGCACGTGTGAAAGTGGCAGATCAGCGCGCCAACGACAACACTCGGGAAGACAGAGTGCTTCGTAGGCAACGGCAAATTGATGTTTTGGAAACTTCCACAATGGCTGATGAACTATTATATAGCCCAGGAATAGATAACTCAGTGTAAGTAATTGAATAATTCGTATTTCTGTACGTAAATTTAGTGCAAAACTTTAAATGCAATTTTCTCAAAACTATATTTTTTGAACTGGTGACAACTGTAACTTGAAAACCGCTCAGTAGATTTTAATGAAATTTATACAGCTTTTAGAATACATTTCACGTAACGATTAAAATTATTTAATTTTTATTTAGTTATAAGTTGAATATTTTAATTATATATTTGAATTTGAACCGTTACGCGGGCATTCCGCCATTTCGCCGACGGAGACAGCGGTCCGTGCACGGTGCTAGCGCATGCGCGCTGCGTGAGAGTGAGCACATGTGCGAATGAATTTTAATTTATAATTTAAAAATACAAATAATTGATTTTTGTACAATTTAAGCTTTTATTTATGATTTTGAGACAGTTGGGATGCATAATCCAGCGTAGCATTATGCCCCAACGATTGTTTAATGTATTATTTTATTGAAACTTGTCATCCGACTAAGGATGTCAAGTTAGTTGAAAATTGACCGCCGGGTAACGGTTAATCGATACCTCGGCTAAAAATTCCGATGTCAAGTTAATTAAATAATTATTATTTCAGTGACTGGGTACAATAAAAATAGGAATAAGTTATATATAAATAGTTTATATATTTAATTAATTCATTATGTATCATTCAGATGTCCAGGAATTATTTTTATATTTTATATTTTTAATTTAAACTAGGCCCAGGGCTAATAAAAATAATTATAATAGTAATTAAGGGCGACGGTGGTGCCATGTGCGCGAAGACCAACAGGTGGAGGTTGAGATAATTAAGTTAGAAAGATACGGACTAGCACTGTGCATAGACGCGAAAACTGATGCATTTACTATTGTATATTAAATATTTAGTTATTGAGAAAGTTAAAAATAATTTTATTGGATTAATTTACTGTGTGAACTTGATTGGTATTCGCTTACATTTATCATATTCTTTTTAATCATTGGAAACCGTGAAAATTTGAGTAAGTACTTTGAATCTCTCTCACGGCATATTACTCATGTGATAACCTCCCCCGGTAGTTGTAGGTCGCCGCGGCGAGGAAAATTAATTAATAAATAAATTGATACTGGATGATACATGATTTCTATTGTTTATAATTATCATTAATTATTATTATCGTTTATTATTGGTGGATTTGTTCTGATATTATTGCGCATATATATATATATATATATATATATATATATATATATATATATATATATATATATATGAGTTGAGTGCAGCGTTGCCGGTATACCTATATATACACGGATAGTATATATAGCTGTAGAGCGCATACAGTGCTTGAATAAATTTCTCAGGCACTGATGTCAGCACTCGGATGATAAATTCCCGAATTATTATAATCATTATTTTTATTTAAAGTATCTGTACGATATTATCAATTATTATTTATATTTATTGTCATTCAAAATAATTAAGTAACTTTATATATTATGATTTGTTTATTTATGTACCCCAGCGGTAAAAATTATTAATGAGATTTTTATACTCAAATTATAATTAAGTTTTATATTTTATAAAATTATAAATTGGTAATAACGACAAATTATTAACTTGAGTATGAGTGAGAATTAAAAATACCGTATCTTTCTCTCTCTCACGAGTGGTGGGAGATATATATAAAAAGAAATATTATATTAATGTTATTTATTCTTGGGAAAAATTCAAATGAAATTTTTATTGTATATATTTAATATTAATAATTAAAATTATTAATTACATTAACTTAAATTACTATTTCTTTTCGAACATTGAGTTTGAGTATTTAAATTTGATGCCAAGGTAATTGTCGGCAAAATTTCACCCCAGTGGTAAAAATTCATAACAATTTTTTATTGTATTTTAATAACTACCGAGTGTCATTATTGTGGTTAATTTAACAAAAAAACTATTTATTGTAAAATATCATTATTTATATTTATTATTGTTTAAAATTAAAACACGGAAACCAACAGCTGTCGAGGAAAATTTAATGCTTATTTTCCTCTGGATCTTTCCTCACTATTTTCATTTATTTTTCTTATCAATAATTTATTATTCATATGTAATCATATATTGCTTATTTATAATTTTTCTATTATTTATTCAATTTTTCTGCGGTGTTTTTTCGAATATCTTTCGCTTTGTCACGAGTCACTTGCTCGGATTTTGCCTCGTAAATTTTCCCCCTGAATTATTTTTGTCCGTTTTGTGTAAAAACGGTCTGGCGTCTGCGTGCACTAACCCAGCCTGAGGAGCTGGTTCAGGCACACCAAGAATTTATTATTTATAATTTTATTATTGATATTTAAAATCATTTATTTGTACTTATTATTATTTATTTATTACGCGTGGGTGACCACATACGATATATTGAGCTGTTCCGCGTCTCCGTCGCGGATTTGCCGGATAGATATACGTTATACGGCGCCCAACGTGGGGCTAGAGGGTCAATAATTTTAAATTGATAAATTATCTGAATAAAAACAAAAATTTGCGAGGTTCCACTGAGGAGTAAGGCCCAAATAAAACATTTGGCAGCGGATAAAATAATTCGAAAAATTTAATTACATATACAATCAAGTTATCTACATTTATTACATTTAATTTATATATTTACATATTTATACACTGTAAAAATGAACAGGTTCAGGAAAATTTTAACGGAAAAATCAGATCAGTTCGTTGATTTTATGACGTCGATACGTATCCGCGCCGGCGCTTCGGACGATGAACTCATTCCGACTGAGGATGAGAATGCGATTGAGAAAAACGGGAACGCGAGCGTGGTTGAACCCGCGAACAATATTGAACATCGGGCTGCACACTTCAGCGAGACCGAGGACGAGGGTCTCCGCGAGTTTTTCGAGCATAGCCGCGGGCCTCCCCAACAACACATGATCCCAACGATCGTGCATGGCCCAGTGAATCGTTCTTGCCGGGAGGTGGAGATCGTGGATGAAGACTCCCACCTTGCCCATGTGACTGACCCTGGGCATAGGAGCCGGGGGCGCGGATGAGCGTCACGGACGGCTAGGGATGTTGGATCACATGACACCTCTACTTCAGTGCCAGAGACTGAGCTCACTTGGATGCTGACGTGACCGGATGATAAAATTGGGATGGTTTTATTTGGATTGGGATTATCAACAGCCGTTAGCCGCAATACACGATGCGATCGGCTAAATCGATATCACAAACGGGCTCTCGGGGTTCCGAATATCCCCTGGGATCGGAAAAAGGATGAGATAACGCGTGATGTGGACGCGCGGGCGAGTAATCTAACCGACGCGGAAATTCGTCGATACTTGCTATCTCAGCAAGTTAACCCATCTGGTTCCAGCAAGGTGGTTCAGGACCGTTTCCGACGGTTGCTGCGACGCAAGGATGGAGATTACGATGCACCCTGGAGTCTTTGGAAAGACGAGTTAGTTCCAGTCGGCCAGGAGGTGCCGGAATTTCCCGATAGTATGGATGCGTATGTCACCGGGACAACATTTGTACAGGGGCTGCGCATGCTTGAGGAAAAAATGGAACATGGGCAGCAGAGACTGTACGAGATGATCGAGAGGTTATCTACAAATAACCAAATTCATGCGTCTTCACCGCATGGTGGTCCCACTGTACCTGCAGCACTTCCAGTGATCAGTGTGATACCCACTGTTACGACTACCATGAGTTCCGCGCAGAACACGAGACCTGCCACTATGCAGGGCAGTCATGCGCACGACTCTAGGACCAATCCGCTGGCTCCACACCCAGATGACATCACCAATCACCAGCGACGGCAGAATATTGGGTCTGAAGGCCCTTCTAACCCCACACCGTCCAGGGTCCAGTTCCAGACACCCAAGGATTCCCAAGGAGGTCGTAATTCTGACCGACATCATCACGGTTCGTCGGGTGAGTCAGATTCAGACGACAGTTATTCATCGTCGTCATCAGAATACCACTCACATCGGAGTTCAGGTAGTGAAAAACGCCATTCACCCCGCGTGTTCGCCCGTGATCACGGTGCTATTGCCAGGAACTGGAAACTATCGTTCTCTGGTGATGGTTCCATGACCAGTGATGAATTCCTGAGACGCCTGGTCGTGTTAATGCGCAGCGCTGGGATTCGTCGAGCTGATCGTCTCGCAGTATTACCAGAGGTCTTCAAGGGCAAAGCTGAAGTCTGGTTCAGTGCCAATTGCCATCGATGGTCGAATTGGGACACATCCCGGTCAGAATTTCTGACTTGGTTTAAGAGTGGTGGTCGTCAGCGCGAAATTCGTGCTGATATTCGCGCACGTAATCAGGGCCTTAAGGAGAATGCCCGTGATTATTTAATCTGCCTTCAGAATTTGTATTCTCGCTTGAGACACCCACCATCACAGCGCACACAAGTCAGACGGGCAACAAAGGGATTGTTACCCGCGTATTGGGACCACTGTCCTCTCGGTGACTTTGATACGTACCACTCGTTGTTGATCGAGGCCACCCAGGTTGATGAAGATGGAAAGCCGCACGCAATCATCGCCAACCACCACCGAGGGAAGAAGCGAACATTAAAGAATGTTCGTATTCTGCCGGTTTTCGACCTCCCAGGGATCACCGAGCAGTCATGCACGCGGTTGACACAGCTGCTGAACTCTCTGACTCGACCAGTGGTTCTCAGTCCAGCCCAGGGACGAAAAAGAAGCGAAGATCGCGTCGATCTCGCCAACAGAGGGCTGCTAAGCGAAACCTGGCACCGATTACACCTGGTGGACCTGACCAGACGACAAAACAGGTCACTGGTGAAAACATTAAGACTGCCAATCGGCGTGGGAATCCACAAAACCCACCAGCGAATCAGCAGCAGAACCTTAATGCTCAGAATCGTAGCGCGATTCCCAAAAATCCTCCCGTACAGCGTCAACAACTTCCGAGGGTGTCGAATCCACCTACAAATAGCCCTCCGAGAGGTGTAATGACTCCACAGGGTGGTCGTCGATCGCCTCCGGGATTAAATAATGCTGGTACTCAGTCGTTTATCCGGAATCCGGGTCAAATGGGGCAAAACAGGATCAGTCGTCCAAGATTCTGCTATAATTGTGGCTCATTGGAACATTTGGGCTACTTTTGCCAAGAACCATGCCGGGACGTCTGTATGAGGTGTGGAGTAGTTGGAAAGACAGCCGTTACATGCGTCTGTAACGTCGACAGTCGTCCCAATGCGTTCCAACTACCAAAAAACGACAACGCAGCCCGCCAGTAGAGGGTGGCAGTGCTGGACGTCCATCAATCCCTCCAATAACAGTCACCAGGGAGCGGGTTTCGATGAGTTCACGTCGTATTGTTGTCCAGGTGGATATTCATGCTGTTTCTGATCCACCGTGTGAGGCCAAGTGTGAAAAAGATGCCACACTTGATGAAATAACCGCGGTAGAAGATCGAATAGCTATTTCAGTCCCATTTATATACAAACCTGGTGATGAAAATAATGATTTTTGGCGTCTACGACATGGTAAACCCCGACCGCAGGTTGTCATTCGCGCGGGTAATCGTCAACGAGTCGCGATAATCGATACCGGGGCTAAAATAACTGCTTTTGGTGACTTCGCAAGAGAATTAATGGCTGATGATTTTCCATGTCTGTTTGAAAGTCGACCGACACGTTTTGGGATGGCAAACCGAACGACTGACGTGAGTGGAGGCGTAGTTAACGTGAAAATGACCCTCGATGGGGTTGAAGAGGTTATATTTCCAGTCCATTATATTCCTTGGTTGGAAAGCTTGAATTTGATCGGTATTAACTTCATAAATCACGTCAATATGGAATTAGACCTGAGAAACCGATCTTGGCTCATGCGCAGTGGTGCCTGGCATGAATAAATGTTCGAACCTGAAATTAATTCACGACCTGAAGACGTTGCAGCTGTGCATGAACTCACCGGAAACGAAGCCAAACGGTTACGTGAGTTCTTGGACCATCAACGGAAACTAATGCCACCTGGTTTGGGATCGACCTCGTTGGTTGAGCATGAGATTAGGCTCAAAGACGAGCGACCTATTAAACAGCGGTTTTATCGTCGATCACCAGTGGTTCTTCAAGCATTACACGAGGCAATTGACAAGATGCTCGAAGATGACATCGTTGAGCCTGCTCCAGCTTCTGAATGGTCCAGTCAGCCTATTATGGTCAAGAAACCCGATGGAACATATCGCATGTGCGTCGATTTTCGCGATGTGAACAACGTAACTGAAAAAGACACGTATCGACCGCAAGATATGATCGAGATCCTAGAGAAATGTCGTGACGCACATTATATTACGACACTCGATATGAATTCAGCGTTTTGGCAAATCTTAATGAGTCCAAACAGTCGTAAATATACTGCTTTCGGGGTTTCCGGTCGTGGTCTTTTTCAATACAAACGCATGCCGATGGGATTGTGTAACGCCCCGGAGAGTTTTCAGCGTGTAATGGACAAGATAATTACACCTGATTTACCTCCGTTTGTATTTGCATACCTGGACCATATAATTATCGTAACCCCGACTTTCAAGAAACATCTGGAGATGTTGGAAGTCGTTTTGAGTCGGTTACGAAGCGCTGGGTTTACTTTGAACTTCGACAAAAGTAAATTTCGCCAGCAACAGGTACGATTTTTGGGCTTCTTACTTAATAAAGAAGGACTCAGGTCAGATCCCGAGAAAACAGAACCGATATTAAACTACCCGCGACCGAAAAATGTTAAACAGATACGTCGTTTCAATGGCATGATTAATTGGTACCATCGCCATTTGAAGAACGTCGCGTGCGTAGCTGGTCCATTATATCGGTTTACTCGCAAGGATGTACCCTGGAGATGGACTGAGGCTGAAGAAGAGTCTTTTCAGTCTCTTAAGAAAGCACTCGCAGAAGCTCCAGTCTTGTCGACACCTGACTACACGTTACCGTTTACGCTATACACGGATGCTAGTCAGTGTGGACTCGGAGTAGTGTTAGTTCAACGTAACGGCGATCGTGAGTATCTGATTGCGTGTGCGAGCAAGGCCTTGAACAGTGCTGAAGCAAATTACAGTACGACTGAAAAGTAATGTCTGGCGGTAGTTTGGGCCGTACGTAAATTCAGGCATTACCTCGAAGGTTTTAAATTTACAGTCGTGACTGATCATGCCAGCCTCCGGTGGCTTATGAATGCTCGGGATCCGACGGGAAAATTGGCCCGGTGGGCTATGGAGCTCTCCGAGTACGATATGAAGATCGAATATCGGAAAGGGGCGGAAAACGAAGCCCCGGATGCCCTCTCGCGTATTTACGAAGACCAGGAGCCCACCGAGAGTCAGTTCAACGCATTAGGCGAGGCTGGAAACGATGAATGGTACGAGGAAAAATGTTGCTTGTTGATATTGGATCCTGAGGCTCTACCCGACTACCATTATGAAAATGGTAGATTGTATCGACGTCGGCCTGACTCCATGCGACAAATCCTTGGGGAAGAAGATAACGACTGGAAGTTAGTCGTACCAGCTGATCAACGAGAGCCTTTACTCCAGGAAGTCCACGATCATCCGCAATCTGGTCACCTGGGTGTCCAGAAGACATACGCACGGGCGGTATCGAGGTATTATTGGCCTGGAATGTTTCGAGACATACAGAATTACGTCAATAGTTGTGAACGATGCCTCGAATCGAAACCAGTTCAGCGCAAACCAATTGGTTTTTTGACACCAAGGGTACCCAGTGAGCCTTGGGAAGTCGTAGCAGCTGATACGATGTCGTTTACGCGTTCACGCGTGGGGTATTCGTATTTACTGGTGTTTGAAGATCTATACACGCGGTGGATTGAGTGCGTACCAGTTCGAGCTGCAAACGGGAAAACTATTGCTAAAAGTTTTCGACAGTTCGTAATTAACCGTTGAGGCGTACCGCGCGTATTCTGGACCGATGACGGACGGGAATATTTAAATCGAGACGTTGTTGAGCTCATCCAAGAATGTGGTATTCAACATACTACCACACCGCCGTATCATGCCCAAGCTAACCCGGTTGAAAGGGTCAACCGTAATTTAAAGACTATGATAATGAGTTACTTGGGTGATGATCATCGTGACTGGGATTTAAATATTCATGAATTCCAGTTCGCGTATAATACTGCAGTACATGAGTCACTCGGTGTGAGACCCGCTTATTTGAATTTGGGCCGTGATCTCTGCCCAATTCGTAATCATCGAACTACCGATGATAATAATATCGTTGTTGATGATAAGGTGGACCGCAGTGGTTGGATTCAACGGATGGACCGTATGGTAGAATTACGTGATATCGTTAATCAACGTATTCGACGATCCTCTGAACGATACACGGCCTATTATAACCACAAACGACGTAATATTTTGTTCGAGATAGGTGATCAAGTCTATAAACCTACTCACGTCTTGTCGAAAAAGAGTGAGCAGGTTGTGGGTAAATTAGCACCACGCTATGCGGGCCCATTTGTCATCTCGAAGGTGGTTACTCCAGTTATTGTCGAAATAGAGACCCCCGAGAGCAAATACATTAGTCGTAGTCATGTTAAATTTTTAAAATTAGTTAAGCGAGCTGAAAATGTCCGTCAGAGGCAAGCGGACGCAGTCGCATGGATAAATGTACTGTCTATAACTATTACTACTTGACTACTATGCTTCTATTCACATCTATCTATCACTATCGTTGTCTATGACTGATCTATCGCCACCTACAACCACTGTCTACTCTGTCGCTGGCTATTAACTCTACGGCTATCTACAACTACTACTGTCGCTTGATTATTCTCAGTATAATTATAACCTCCAAGGGAGTTAGAATACCTATTGTATAATTATTTAGGAATGCCAACGCCAAAAGAAATCGAGGAGTACCTGGAGAGGTACTACGACAGAGATGGCGTCGATGTAATCACCTGCGGATCGGAGACGTGGGAAGCCCACCTTCAATTTTTGGCAAAGGCTAAAATTAGAGCCTTGGCAGCTCAACCCAGGCGGGAAAACTTACCAAACGGCTGCGCTCGTTGTGGACAACCCGGACATAGTGCCAGGCTATGCATAAACCAGCCACTAGAGGAACGTCCATTTTGCTACGAGTGCCTTTGGTTTTACACTGGCGAGTGCAAGGGATTGCATGGCCGACTGCGCTTACCCCACCGCGGGAGATGTATGGTGTGCGCTAGGCCACTAAATGGGGAGCAATGTCCAGCTGGGCACGGAGATTTGGGAAACCAACTGGCGCGTTTAGACTGGATTCCCAATCTAACTGCTGATCACCGCATGCGTCGCATCTATTCATTGGACCAGGGCGGCCCTTCTGAAATCCCAGCTCAGGAACCGTAGACTTGAACGTGGAGATGGCTATTCATTCATTTTCTTTTTTTCCCTTAATACTATTATTATTATAATTTCACCTTCACTTTTATTTATGTTCATTTCAATAAATTAATAACTTAATGACAAAGCCGATGCTCATTGAACTAGTTCCTCCTCTCCCCCCCCCCTCTTCCATCGACGGTTCAAGCGAGTGACAACAGACAGGTTGGTAAATAATTCGTTTGAGTTTCTTTTGGTAAAATGAATTTTCTTTTGATTTTGATTATTTTATTTTATATACCCGGTACAAAGGATCCAGGTATAAGTATTGGATTTAAGGTTTTCAGGTAACTGTGCCGGCGAATGGAATGCAGAGTCTAGCCCGCATTTTTCGGGGCAAAACACGGCCTGGTGGGGAGGTGTCACGTAACGATTAAAATTATTTAATTTTTATTTAGTTATAAGTTGAATATTTTAATTATATATTTGAATTTGAACCGTTACGCGGGCATTCCGTCATTTCGCCGACGGAGACAACGGTCCGTGCACGGTGCTAGCGCATGCGCGCTGCGTGAGAGTGAGCACATGTGCGAATGAATTTTAATTTATAATTTAAAAATACAAATAATTGATTTTTGTACAATTTAAGCTTTCATTTATGATTTTAAGACAGTTGGGATGCATAATCCAGCGTAGCATTATGCCCCAACGATTGTTTAATGTATTATTTTATTGAAACTTGTCATCCGACTAAGGATGTCAAGTTAGTTGAAAATTGACCACCGGGTAACGGTTAATCGATACCTCGGCTAAAAATTCCGATGTCAAGTTAATTAAATAATTATTATTTCAGTGACTGGGTACAATAAAAATAGGAATAAGTCATATATAAATAGTTTATATATTTAATTAATTCATTATGTATCATTCAGATATCCAGGAATTATTTTTATATTTTATATTTTTAATTTAAACTAGGCCCAGGGCTAATAAAAATAATTATAATAGTAATTAAGGGCGACGGTGGTGCCATGTGCGCGACGACCAACAGGTGGAGGTTGAGATAATTAAGTTAGAAAGATACGGACTAGCACTGTGCATAGACGCGAAAACTGATGCATTTACTATTGTATATTAAATATTTAGTTATTGAGAAAGTTAAAAATAATTTTATTGGATTAATTTACTGTGTGAACTTGATTGGTATTCGCTTACATTTATCATATTCTTTTTAATCATTGGAAACCGTGAAAATTTGAGTAAGTACTTTGAATCTCTCTCACGGCATATTTCTCATGTGATAACCTCCCCCGGTAGTTGTAGGTCGCCGCGGCGAGAAAAATTAATTAATAAATAAATTGATACTGGATGATACATGATTTCTATTGTTTATAATTATCATTAATTATTATTATCGTTTATTATTGGTGGATTTGTTCTGATATTATTGCGCATATATATATATATATATATATATATATATATATATATATATATATATATATATATATATATATATATATATATATATATATATGAGTTGAGCGCAGCGTTGCCGGTATTCCTATATATACACGGATAGTATATATAGCTGTAGAGCGCATACAGTGCTTGTAAAATGAGCGAATAAACTAATTGGATCTGGTTTAGGCGAGGAATGTTAAACAATTAAAAATTACACAGATTTTGTGACTAAATAAATTATAGATTTATTTACACTTATTTACACTTAAAATTATAAGAATTATATACAAGAGTGAATGCGACTAGATAATTTATACGCGATAGCGAATGCGACTCAATGATTTTAGTCACGTATAAAATTGACACGTGGTCAGTAGCGGTTAATTCAATGATAATTAATTAACAATTAATTATTGTCACAAGAACAATTTATTTATTCTCAATAAATAGCAGCCTTGATGTACTGTCTAACTATTGAGGATAATTTAGCGTAGCGATTTGATTTAATATTACACAAGAATAATAAGCGAAGCTGTTCAAGCACGAGGTTGCACGTAACAAAGACACGTTGTAGAATCGTATAAGCGGAACGGTTAGACAGATAGTTGTAGAATGAATAATGGTAGCGTCGTTGAATCGTCGAGAATCTTGGTGTCGACGTGGCAGCTTTGCTGCATATAACGAATTTTCCTATTGGCTTAAAAGCGCGCCAACAGGTATCAGTTGATAGCGAACTATCTCATAGGCTGACCAATATAAAACGAATCTTGACACGATCCTGAGTTAGAAATTGTATGTGCCAGGCCCAAATAGCGAGTGACCCGGCACTATTCTGACCTTCAGTCAGTAGCGAGCTCGGCTTCTCCCGAACCGAGCAGAAATGCACGAAGCTTGATTTAAATTAATCAAGCTCGTGACTGAACATTCTCCCCAGCGCTGGCGACTGTGTCGACTGGATTGTCTTCTGGAGAGTGCACTGGTAGTACACTCAGCTTGCTGATTGGTCGTACAAGTTCCGTGGTAGCGGTCTTCAGCGTGACTACTCGAGTCAGGACATCTCTGCCTGGATGTAATGCGAGTACTCGAGCAACCGGCCATTTCGATGGTGGGAATCTTTCATCAGTCAACAAGACTAATGAACCCACTTTTATGTTGTTTTGCGGATTACGCCACTTTGAAATAGATTGATGACGTTGCAGGTACTCTGATGACCATCTACTCCAAAATCTCTGGAACTTTTGTTGTGATTGTTGCCAGCGTGACAACGTAGCTAAATTATTTTCCAGTAGCGATGGCCCAGGTACGGCTATTAGCGGTTCACCGATGAGAAAATATCCAGGAGTTAGAGCGGTTAAATCTGCAGGATCTTCAGATAGCGGAGCGATCGGTCTTGAATTTAACACAGCCTCGATCTGTGTTAAGACTGTAGCTAGTTGGTCGTAAGTTAATAGCGATTCACCAATAGTTTGTATGAGATGGAACTTGATTGACTTTACGGCTGCTTCCCACTTGCTACTAAAATGAGGAGCGCTTGGTGGGTTGAACTTCCAGTCTGTGCCATCTGTAGCGAGTAAATACTGAAGTTCTTTTAGCTGTCTCGATCCTGCTGCGAATTCTTTCTTTAGCGTAGCGTCTGCTTCTACAAAATTTGTACCACAGTCCGAGTATAGGATACTGCAGACGCCTCTTCGACTAGTGAATCTTATAAATGCTGCGACGAAAGCGTCAGTAGAGTAATCGGTGACAATTTCAATGTGTATAGCGGACGTAGCGAGACATACAAACACAGCGATCCATCCTTTATAAGTTTTGGCACCTCGACCTTGGAAAGTCTTCAGTGTTACTGGCCCAGCGTAATCTATCCCAGTGTGTAAGAATGCTTTAGATGGTCTTACACGAGCAGATGGCAATTGTCCCATTAATTGTCGTGCACGAACACCTCTATGTCTCGTGCACACGACGTAGCGAAGAATGTGTGATCTGACTGGAACTCGACCACCTTCTATCCAGACAGATCTCCATAGATCAGCGAGAGTCAACTGAGTTCCCCCATGGAATGTTCTTCGATGCGAATGATCTATCGATAGCGTACCTAAACGTGATGACCTTGGTAAAATGGCAGGATTTTTCTGTTCATCATCCAGCAGCGAATTCTTCAAGTGACCGCCGACTCTGAGTACTCCGTTGTAGTCGACGTAGGGAATCAATTTAGCGAGATGATCGTTTCGATGTAGAGAATCACCATTTTTCGATAGCTTCAGCTCTTGCGAATAGTACTGACTTTGAGTATACTTGATCAGCAAAGTCTTAGCGAGTTCCAGGTCAACTGTAGAGTGTGGTGTGTCCAGTGAGGACTGTGGCACTTTTTTAAATTTAGCGATGGCACGAAGACAAATTCCAAGCGTGCGAAATAAAGGTGACAACTTAGAGAATTTTTCTAGTAGCGTGTATAGCGGGTGTGAATCTGCCTTGAAGATGGTAAAAACCAGACCTGGACGTTCTTCAAGATGTAATACCTTCTGCGTAGGGATATCAAAAGATGGCCAGTTATCTTTTGATTGACTGAGCCACTTTGGTCCCGTCCACCATAGCGAATGCTGTTCTAGTTTAGCTGTTGTTAAACCTCTTGAAGCGCAGTCAGCTGGGTTAAGTTTCCCAGGAACAAAATCCCAGTTGACACTTGGTAGCGATCCTTGAATCTTGGTAACTCTGTTGCTAATGTAGACTTTTCATCTAGCTGGGTTGTTTCGTATCCACGTTAAGGATACAGCGGAGTCTGTCCACATAAAAACTGGAACGTTTTCAAGTTTCAAAACTTTCTTGACGTAGAGTACCAGTTGAGCGAGTAAGTCAGCGGCATTGAGCTCCATTCTTGGTATAGTTATAGGCTTCAGTGGTGCAACTTGTGTTTTGGCACACACTAGCGAAATATTGGAGCTTCCAGTAGCGTCAGTAACTTTTAGATAAACTACAGCAGCCATAGCGAATTGTGAAGCGTCAGAAAATCCATGTAATTTGATTGATATACCATTTTCAAGATGATTCCAGCGAGGTATCTGAATCTTCGAGATCTGATGTAGTTCATCTCGAAACAAATTCCATTCTTGAAGAAGCGATGGTGATAGCGTAGCATCCCAGTCAAAGTTCTGCAGCCAGAGCATCTGCATGAACATCTTGGCTCTCACGATAATCGGTGCCAAAAACCCCAGTGGGTCAAACAAGCGAGCAATTTCAGATAGAATTGTGCGTTTAGTAGTTGGTGATGCTTCTGAAAGCGAATAGCTGAACTGGAATTTATCCTGTGTTGAATTCCAGGTTAGCCCGAGCACTTTTACTGTAGTATCCCCAAGCTCTCTTGGTGTATCTTAATAGGTTTCAACTGGAGCGACTTGAGAGAGTAATTTGGTTGAATTACTTGCCCACTTGGCAAGCGGAAAACATCCTTTTGCACACATATTTTTTGTGTCGAGAGCAACTTGGATTGCCTCAGAGAGTTCATCTGCACCTCCATAGATGTCATCAACGTAGCGTGTATTAGTTAGCGGTTCGACAGCCTTCGGAAATTTATTTCCTTCGTCTTCAGCGAGTTGTAAAAGTGCTCTTTCAGCGAGATATGGATCCAATGTTGTTCCATAAGTAACAGTAGCGAGTGCAAATACTATTGGGATGTCATCTTCGTCAAACCAGTGTATGCACTGTAGATGATGATCTTCCTTGTCAACTGCAATCTGACGAAACATTTTTGTAACGTCAGAAGCGAATAGATAGCGATGGCAGCGGATGCGAATAAGTACATCACTGATGTCAACTTGAATCTTTGGGCCCACATGAAGTATCTCGTTGACAGATACGCCAGATGTTGTTTTCCAGGACCCATTGAATACCACCCTGAGCTTGGTGGTAGTGCTCTGCTCTTTCAGAACCCCATGATGAGGCAACAGGTAGCTGTTCGGTGGTAAATCCTTTAATTTCATACGTTTCATGTGTCCTAAGTCTTCATACTCCTTCAGGAAGTCGAAGTACAACTTCTTGTAGACTGGATCTGCTTCCAATCGTTTGCGAAGACGTAGTAAAGCGTATTGTGCAGCTCTGAGCGAATCACCCAGTTGACTTGGCGAAGATTTAAGCGGCAAGCGAACGACATATCGACCATCAGACTGTCTGTAGTGTGTATTTACAAAGTATTGTTCACACTCTTCTTCTTCTTCAGTATAGCGTGTAGCGAATTCTGTCTGTGGCTCTTCTTGGTACCAAAACTTGCTCAACAAGTCTTGTAGTTGATCATCAACAGCGACATGATGAACATAAGCAGTCAATTTTGATGTAGCGGTGTCCACAGATCCATATATGATCCATCCAAGTGATGTTGACTGAGCGATTGGGTCATTGTCACTCCCTTTTCGTATTTTAGCGTTGATTATATGTGCAGCTGGTGCTGCACCCAGAATGATGTCAATAGGTCGTGATGTCAAGAAGTCTGGATCAGCGAGTTGTAGCCCAGTTATATGCGGCCATTTCTTCTTCTTAGTTAGCGTAAATGACGGTAAGTTTACTGTCAATAGAGCAAGCACATGAGTTTGGATAGTAATAGAAGCGTTGTTGTGTAGCGAATGCAGCGTCATCTTGCATGACCCAAGCGAATGCCCAGCTGACACATTACCAATCCCACGTAATGGTACAGCTGCTTTACCGAGTTGAATATCCAGCTTCTTGATTAGCGAATGCGTCACGAAGGATAACTCCGATCTTTGATCAATAAGTACACGGGCAGTACATGTACTTCCTGTTAGCGAATTCAACTTAACAATAGCGGTAGCGAGTAAAACATTGAGCGAATGAGCTGAAAGCAGACTAAGTTAGCGAATTCAAAACAAAAGTTACCAAAATTGGAACTATTTGTTACCTGGGTCAGCTACAGGAGCGTCCTGTGCTGGTTTAGCGGCAGCACCATCGTCAAGGTGCGTCGACGTGTGATGTGGCTGATCACAATGGCGGCACTTCTGCTTAGTCCTGCAATCAGCGTAGCGGTGGCGTCCCAAACAGTTGAAGCATAAGCGGTAATGCTGAACAATCGTTCTTCGGTTCAGTGGCGACGCCTTCTGGTAGCTGGGGCAAAAGAGAACGAAATGCTTCTCCTTGCAGATTGGGCACATGCCCGGTTCACTTGTACGGTCTTTGGGAGTGAAAGCGACGTAACTAGCGGAACCAGTAGATGTAGATGGCGTTGATCTGGCAGGAGTAGCGGATTTACTGCTCACAAACTTAACTGGCTTGTTTGTAGCGGCTGACTTATCGTAAGACTTTGGTGATAGTGGTCTCTCACTAGCACTCTTAGCTTGCGTAGAGGTTATTTTCACGCCAATCTCTGAGTTTTCCCACGCATGAACCTTGGCCTTGAGCATGTCGTGCAGCTGTTGGTAAGTAAAAAACTCGTTGGATAACCCAAGCGAAGCCATCCATTCCACCCTCAGATCTGAAGGCAAGCAGCGAACAGTCAAGCGAATTAAAAAGGGGTCCAACTCACCAATTGGTATTCCCAGTGCAGCGATAGCGTCCAGCGATTTCTTGTTAGCGAGTAACAGTGCATCCAAATCAGCAGCAGAGTGTGACGTTAGCGGTTGGCGATCCAGCAAATCATCGATATGCATATCGAGTAATCTGCGTGGATTTGTGTAGCGAGTATTCAACAATTCCCAAGCGGGTTGGAAAGCGTCATCTGTAACCTGTAGATTAGCGAGTAGTGCAGCGGCCTCACCTTTTACCTGCGTCTTTAAGTAATGCATCTTCTGAGACCCAGTTAGTGAATCTTCATTAATGATGAGTGACGTGAATGTCCTTAAAGGAGTCCCACTCGTCATAAGAACCCCGGAAAGTTGGCAGTTTGATTTGAGGCAAGTTAGATTTATGCACTCCACCAAAGTAAGCGGTCTGATCGTGATTAGCGGGCTGGGCTTCATGAGCAGGTTCTGAAGCGGGTCTAGCAGCGCTGAGTCTCACTCTAAGAGAGGTATAAGCAACGTTAGCGGTTTCATAAGCGTTACCTGTATGATATTTGTTGGCAATGATCTCCGGTACATCTTCATAGAGCCTCTCGTGAGTTGTATTGAAGCGGTTCCACAACTCCGTCAGGATAGCGAGTTCTGCGTCAATGGCGGCGGCACCTTGGGTAGCGAGTACAGCGTCAGTCAAGCGGTTGGACATATTGCGCATCGTGTCGATGCGTTGCATTTGAAGAGCGATTTGAGCATCGGCGGCCATCTTGTTAATACGTGGCACATAAAATGGACGCGATGACGTGAACCCGACGCTAAGTTTTCGATCTTTTTTTCTCTAAAAAGTCTTTTTACACTGGTGTGTAAAATGGATCACCCCGGGCAGCACTCTAGCAGTGCTCAGCAATGCCCACGGCACTTAGCGATTTTCACCATGCAAAACTGACACTACACTTTTTCTCACAATTTTTTTTTTTTTAATTATTTTTAATTGTTTAAATTTCGCCAGATCCGGCTCAAAGGACCAAAATGTAAAATGAGCAAATAAACTAATTGGATCTGGTTTAGGCGAGGAATGTTAGACAATTAAAAATTACACAGATTTTGTCACTAAATAAATTATAGATTTATTTACACTTATTTACACTTAAAATTATAAGAATTATATACAAGAGTGAATGCGACTAGATAATTTATACGCGATAGCGAATGCGACTCAATGATTTTAGTCACGTATAAAATTGACACGTGGTCAGTAGCGGTTAATTCAATGATAATTAATTAACAATTAATTATTGTCACAAGAACAATTTATTTATTCTCAATAAATAGCAGCCTTGATGTACTGTCTAACTATTGAGGATAATTTAGCGTAGCGATTTGATTTAATATTACACAAGAATAATAAGCGAAGCTGTTCAAGCACGAGGTTGCACGTAACAAAGACACGTTGTAGAATCGTATAAGCGGAACGGTTAGACAGATAGTTGTAGAATGAATAATGGTAGCGTCGTTGAATCGTCGAGAATCTTGGTGTCGACGTGGCAGCTTTGCTGCATATAACGAATTTTCCTATTGGCTTAAAAGCGCGCCAACAGGTATCAGTTGATAGCGAACTATCTCATAGGCTGACCAATATAAAACGAATTTTGTGATTGGTCAGCTTGTAGCGGGTTCTCAGGACGTCTTGACATGATCCTATAATAAAAAGTACATGAAATATATGATGTCCCAAACTATTTGCGTCGTGATTGGATAAGTCCAGCATATATTATACATAACGACACAGAAACATATCATGTAACGTACTATATGAATGAAATCTATGAAATCTATACTTACGTATAATAGAAAAACAATGCTACCACCCTAATAGCACAGTTTGCTATAGCAAAAGTTTCCTTGAATTTTTCGTCAAATGTTCGTCAACTTCAGACTTTCACGTTTTTTATGACAATTTGTATGTATGCAACTTGCCCCTGATAACCACCTTGACCGTAAGTTAACTTTAAGCTACTGCCGCATTCTAAAGACAACTTAAAGGAAAGTGTTGGAAGGTAAACAGTTACCTTTCAGTTGACAGCAAATTGTCTGTAACTTTAATTCAATTTGACTACAAGTTTTACTATCAGACAATGACATTAAGTTAATTGAAAATTTCACTTTAAATTGACGATAAGTCTTTCTGTCAAATTACATTCAAATGACGGCATTTGATACCCATCAACTTGCACACAAGTATTATCCAGCCAAGGCTTACTAGAACATGTCGTTAAGTTAGCCGAAAATGTTTCACTGCATAACTTCCCTGATAGCCAGAGTTTTTGATCAGCAAGTTAGTGTACATGAGTTGCAACTCACTTGATGACAAATTGCCGACAACTTTCAGCTTGTGTAACTGTTGACTACAGGTTGCTTAGAAACTTGACGACAATCTACTGCCGCAACCTGTTGCCAAGTTTCTGAGCAACTTGTAGTCAACTTGCAGACAACAGTTACACGAGCTGAAAATCGTTGACAAGTTTCTCGGAAAGTTGTCGTCAACTCATGGAAATGTTAACTTTTGCGGTCAACTTGGCGACAGGTTGCGGCAGAAGGTTGTCGTCAAGTTGCAATTAACTTGGCCATCAGAGTTGCTGAGCAATTGTATTTAGAGTGTGATTATCAGGGGCTATTTATTTTGACGTAAATTTATTACCCGAATTACAATGCAAATTTACTTTAAAAATTAACTAGAAAAATATTGTCATCAATTTTCAGGCAAATTTTATGTTAATTTATCGTTAATTTGACTTGAAAAATTGTAAAATATTTTTTTTACTGTCAAATTGTAGACATTTATAAATATATATATATATATATATATATATATATATATATATATATATATATATATATATATATATAACTTTGCTTATCTTCCGAAATGGTAAGAATGAACATTACCAGCTTTTTTTTCGTAAAAAATTACCTCTAAATTGAAGAAAGTCAACTGCAAATTATTCTTTTCAACTTTTGCTGTAAAATCGTCGGCAAATTGGGGCAACAAATTTCAGGTAATTTCAACGTCAAATTACTGTCAATTTCAAGCTTAAATGACTATTAGGGCAACTTGTGTAAAAATTATTTGCATTTTTAAAAAGTATCCTGGCTAACTGCTTACAATTATATACTATAGATGGAGTCGTGGTCGGTCGTTTGTGCTATAATCTATCCAAAATCAAATTGCAAAATGACTCAAGCATCGCTTTTAGAAACTTTCACTCTTGATCAAGAAATTAATGAGTGGATCGTGGGAGATGATAGTGTGTAAGTATTTTTTGTTTTTATTAATATTTATTAATAATAATTTATTTCAGAATACGTATTTTAAGCATGTACTTGAACTTATCAGCTCTGAGTCTTGATACGCTATAATTTATCAGTAATTTTTCCTTTCTTTTCAGTGAAATTCGCGGTTATGTGGACCAAATCGAGGGAACGAGGACTGTAAATTCTGGCTCAGGAGCCAAAAAAAAGTCTGTATCACTTTTTAAAGTTATTATTAATAATGGCAGTAAATGTCGTGTTCGCGTTCTTTTTTGGGGAGATTTAGCAATAAAGTATTCTGCCTTGATCCATGACCGTACTGTAAGCATTCGTTTTTTACTGATTTTAATTCAATATTTATTTATTTAATGACATACATTTTTGTTCATTCTTTTAATAGGTTATTACCATTACACGTGGACGTACTTCAGCGACAAATTGTCGATACATTAACCCAATGGATGCTGTTATTCCACTAGAACTTTACATCCTTCCTTCTACAGTGATTGAGATTGACAAGCAAAAGTTTCAAGAAGAAAAAAGTGAAGCTGTAATCCCGACTGTTGAATTGGAAGACATTGTTAACTCAACTGGATTAGTTTGTAAGTACATATCATATTTTTTTTATTTTTCAATATTTTACAGCCGTGTATTTTTTTATAGGGACTCAAGGATACTTGAAGCAACCTTTTATTAAAGTAACTGCATACGGTAGTAGTTATGGTAGTGGAGTTTTGGTAAAAGACAAATTGAAATTGCAAGTTAAGATCGCCCAGTTTGAAGAATTAGAATCCCTACAAAAAGGTTGTTATTTACGTGTCTGTGGTAAATATGATGCACCTTTACGTAAGTGATCCATTATTTATTACTTATAATTGGAAAAAATATATAGGAAAGCTTGAGTGCCATTGATCGATTTCGTTTTTTTTTTCTTTAATACAGAAAGTGCACCTCAGTTCTTAGTACGTTCAATGGATGACATTACTCTAGATGATACTCAAGTTAAGTTATCTGGTAAAGAACTTCGATTGCTTGGATACCAAACACCTAAACGTAAATCAGATTCATCATTGGAAGGAACTGCAAAAAAGTTTGGTCCATTTGACCTCTAAAAACTGTCACCTCATTTAATATTCGTATATGCGTTGTAACAAGAGAAAATTTAACGTTATTGACTGAATTTAGTGATCTGATGTGATATTATTCTTACGACTTAGTGATCATTAACATAACCTGATTAGTTAATAATTGGTATTTTAAGGAATTAATATAAGTTCCAGTCGATGAGTTGAAATTTCCGTTATCAGACCGTTGTACTCTTTCATTTTATATTTTTAATCTTATTATCATTTATTTTTAATTTTTAATCTCACTATGATAAGTATTATCACTTCAATTCATTGTTACGTCGCTTTGTTATCATGATCATAACATTTATTTATTCCGAAAAGGTTACATAACTATAGGTCAATAAAAACATTGAATATTTAACGAAATTTTCTTACAATTAACAAGCAATGACAAACGATGGTATCTTGGCTATAATTAATTGAATCATATAAATATTCAAAGTACTCAGTAATCGGATATTCAATATCCGTGTCTAGATAAAGAAATTTTCGTTAAGTAAATTTTTCTTCTATTATCCTTAAATTAATAATAAGTCATAGATATTGTTGATTTAATCTGATAAATTATTATTTATTATTTACAGAATAGTGACCTGATTAGATAATAAATGTTTGCAAAAAAAGTATTAATGATAAAAGCAAACTAATAAGATTAAAATAAATTTAACTATGCCTCATAGTATTTGATATTACTATAAGTCTAATTATGCATGTAATTGCGATCGTTAACACCCAGTTTGTGTGTAAGTGTTTTGACATAATATTAACAATTTATCATAAGGTTCTTTAATTTAAAATATTTTTAATATAATATCGATACTGGTGCTATATTCTTTGACATTTAATTTATTTAATTTAAGACCATGCTTAGATAGTGCCCCCTCACTTTTAATGAAATTCCATTGGCTTTCAATTGTCATAAACGTTGCCAAATTTGATTAATTAATTAAAAAAAACTTCAATTGACAAAGGGAGAACGTAGTCATAATTTCCCCACGATACAGATTTTTAAAAAAATTACTTTCAGTTGATATCAATTGGGAGTTGAACGAAATTTCTAAAATACATTTCAGTAAAATCATCCTGTCAATTTTATAATTTGAATTTAAAAATTTTGTAGGGTAGAATTTATTCAACAAATTACATTCAACTCCAGATTGATAACAACTGCAAGTAATTTTTAAAAAATCCTATATTTCCGTGCAATTACGTCTACATTCTCCCTTTATCAATTAAGGTTTTAATTTTTAATAAATTATAATTGATAAAATTTTAATACGGATATGATAGTTAAAACTCATTGCATATTTTTAAAAAAAAGTGGGGGGCACCGTCTGAGAATGCCTTTAAATATGAATAATATCATTTGTCATGACTGTAAACCTAATTGTGCATGAAATTGCGTCCGTAATCATCCTATCTGAATCTCCCATATGATTCACTCCAATGAGTCAAAAAACACATAGAATCCATCGGACTTGTGATAGTTTCTATTCGGTTCTTGACTCATCTATAGTGGATTCTATCGGAACTTTCGGAGGAGACATTTAGTGTAAGCATTAATATGATATTATTAACTTAACTACTAGGTTTTTTAAAAAATGTTATTTTTGTACGACTGGTATAGTCAAAATGTTTTTTGACATAAAAAAAAATACTTATAATTAATATTGTAATACTTACACTATCAAAATGTTTGACATTCAGAAAAATAAATAAATGTAAACAACACTATGATATAGATTTTCTGAAATGTTTTTTTTTTCTCTTTTCATTCAGTTTTACTAAAAAAGCCAACTAAATAATAATTATTATCAACATTATGATTATTTACCTTCATATATTGAAAGTAAATGTAACATTTCTTTGAATATAGTTATACCATATTTATGTAATCTGTCCAAAATGAATAATTTTTGAATTATTAATTGCTCATTACGCTTTAATGGTATGAAAATTCATTTTCGTTAGTTTATTCAATTAATTAGTTTCAGTAATCAAAATTTATATTTAACATGCTGAAAAATATATATTCAGTGTTATATTTACTTTTATAAATAAATTAACGAGAGAAAGGTTCTAACCCACTCGGTATCAGTATCCAAAAAATTATTTAAAATAAATTATGTTGTCTTTTTGATCTCAATAAGTTTTTGACATTTTTTCCGAGTGGGAAGTTAGCAGCGCTTTTTTAAATCAGTTTCATTCTGTCATTCTTAAGATATGCCCTACAGTTAACAGACTATTTACAATTTTCGAAATTGTTTTTTCAACATTTAATTTAAAAAAAAAAATTAATAAAGGAAGGTATGCACATGTATGATATTTAAAAAATTCTGAGTGCAATTTTTTCTTTTAATATTATAGTTTTTTAAAAAAATTCAAAAATTATTAAGCTTTAGCTAATTTGAGTATCATCGTCAAACTAATTACATCTTTCCATGATTACGATTTGAAAAAATATAATGATACTGAAATTAACTGACGTCTAATAATTTTTGGGTTTTTTTAATAAAAATAAATTGGATAAACAAAGAAATTTAAAAAATCGCATGTGTATTTTTAAAAATTTTCTTCATGTGTTTATGTTTAGTTTTTCTTCTTTTTAAATTAAATTGTTGAAAAAAAATTCGAAAATTTTCAATAATCTGCTAACTTCCGGATCATAAAATATAAATGGCGGCCTATACCATACTGACTTCAGTAGTCAATTTGACTGCAAAACGCTGTCACAGTACGGATTGTATTGTAAACGAAAAATACTTGAGAAAATTATCATGAACATTATTTCATACAATATTTGAACTTATATTGTAGACAAAACTTGAAAAAAATCTGAAGTTAACGAATATATACGTCAAATTGAAGGAAACTGTCTGCATTACGATAAAATTTTTGGCAATTTATCGAGAAGATGTCGCTGTCGAGGTACCCTAATATCACAGTTTGCTTTAACGAAAGTTTACTTAAGAAGTTTCCTGAAATTTTTCTTTAAATCTCCATGAACTTCGAACTTTCCCGTTTTTTACGACCATTTGTATGCAACTTTCTCTACAATTTGAAGTAAATTTACTACCCGAATTAGGATGCTAATTCACTTCAAAAGTTGACTAGAAAAATGTTGTCGTCAATTTTCAGGCAAATTTTATGTCAATTTATCGTTAATTTGACTTGGAAAATTGTAAAGTAATTTTTTACCGTCAAATTGTAGTCATTTCTATGTAAAAATTTGCTTACCTTCTAAAATGGTAAGAAAGAACATTACCGATTTTTTTTTAATCGTAAGAAGTTACTTCAAATTAAAGAAAAATTGACCTCAAGTTTTTCTTTTCAACTGTTGCTGTGGAATTGTCGGCAAATTCGGGCAGCAGATTTCAGGTCAGTTCAACGTTAAATTACTGCCGATTTCAAGCTAAAGTAGATATATGGGTAGTTGCAAAGAAGTCACCATGGAAACTCACTGTTAATTTACTTAAGATTACTGTTAGCTTTATATAACTCATGTCAAAGTATTACTGGTTAGGATCACATTAATTTCAAAGTCAACAACAATTTTATGTGAAAAATGTTTATGAATTTGTTAATTGCAAAAAAAGTTATTATTCTAACGTAAAACTCATTCGTGTATGACTACATAACGTCACCGTTGTGAATATAATTATTTAACTTTTATTTTTGATTGATATAATTTTCATTAACTGAATTGTTAATTGTGTTCAACAAAGCATAGTTTAATAATAACAATAATTATAATAATAATAATAATAATAATAATAATAATAATAACAATAAAACAACAATTATATTGTTATTTCGGTATAACATCAATCTTGTGAGGAGATTAATTTAACTATTACGTAAGTATAACTCTTATAATTTATTATATTTACAAAAGTATATAACATTTAATATTATCAAAAATTTAATTGAGTCTATAATCATTTGTAGTAAGAAACTTTTGATAGCAATTTCATTAACTTTGCTATGTTAAGATTAGTTATCATGGTAAACAATAAGAAAAAATTATGAAAAGTTTTTAAGGTTAAAAATGTTGTTATTATTAATCTCAAAGCTTTTGTATTAATGTAAGCTATATAACACATTAATTTACATTCCACTGCTTTAAAATAAATTTGTTCAGCGTAATTCATAATAATCTAATATTCAGTGAATTTGTTGTAGGACATGAATATTTCAAATACTTAGTGTCTTTCATTAATGGATGTAATAAAAATTATTATTACATCCAAAACATATTGTTTAATGAAAGTTTAATATAACAAAAGCATTCATCTTTTAATTTTTAATACTCATCAGAAAAAAATTCCTAATTGAAATTTATAATGATAAAATATTAACATAAACCACTCAATTACAAAGATAAACTCGATTGTTAATACTTGACAAACTTTATTGTTATACTATACGAACATTGTAACTATATGTATAAAAGATGGCCACAAGGAGCTTCGTTTCGATGGCCAAATAAAAAATTTTCTATATATCTATCTATCTAATACCATTGATTAAAGACTTAATTTTTGATAATAATCCTAAAATTCTGAAAACCGCTTGACCCTGCTAATTAATGTAATAAACTATAACAAAAAAAAATGAAGTAAATTGTTTTTTATTATATTATATCGGCAATATTTTTGGAAATAATGAACCGATTTTGACGTTTAAGGGAATTCGACGCAGTTCTTTAACCACTAACGTTAACAACAGTTTTTTCTAAACTGATGAACCGATTTTGACGGTTGAGGTGGCATCCGGTGCGACTTATAAAGTTTTAGAGTTCATTAGACGTTGAAATCAATTCTTCGAGTAGACTACAAGTGATCCGAAAAAAAAAAAAACATTTTGACAAAATTTCGTTATCAGAATGTCTCCGAACGTACAGTACCAAATATGCTCGATTTCACAAAAATTACTGAAATTAATGAGCCGCTTCAAACGCCATCTCAAAAAGCCAAATAAAGTTCATCCGTTCAAAAGTTACAGAATATCAACATAAGTCTGCGTATATACGCACATACATACATACATACATACATACATACATACATACATGCATACATACATACATACATACATACATACATACATACATACATTTGGACACCATTTTGAAATAAGTCAGAATATTTCTTTAAAACTTCAGAATGTCAAGATCTGTTAGAAATTGAATTTCCAAAGGCGGACCGAAACCAATTACTTCACTTTTTTTTGAAAATCCTTAATTTTCGTAAACGGAAGTTGAAAAAAATAATTTTTCTTAAAAATTTTAAATATCAAAAAAAATTAATCATAAGAATTTGATGTCAAACATCACATCAACTTAAACCGTGTTAAGAGCCCGCCCCTGTGACCTTATCATCCATAGTTTATTATTATTACTATTATTATGCATAGATTTTTCACAACCGACCGTACTAATTTTTTTTTTTTTCCAGGTGAATTTGTTGAACATCACCACCGCAGATTACGTAAAAGATAACACTAGAATTGATCATCATCTACCTCCTAAACAAAGATTAATAAATTAAATACAAAAAACAAAATCAGAATAAAGACAAAAGTTCATGAAATCTAAAACATAAACAAAAACTGATAAACAACATAACCACTAACGCAATTTAATCCTAACTAAAAATACTCAACTATCATAACTTACAATACCCAGCTACACTTAAATGAAATACTTTAAAAACTCAGAATGATTAAAACGAAACCATAAATTATCAAAGTACACCCTGAAAAGTTTGCAAAAAATTATGAACTACAATACATTATATTCTTCGATCATTATATCGTTTATAGAGAAAGAAGGTTACTTTAACAGCGGAATAGATTTGTAAAAAATTGAATCTAAACTACAATTTTGTAAATCGTAATTATATTTACTTATACTTTATATTTAATCCTGTAATACCAAACATTAATAAATTTAATTGTTTTTTAATATACTATTCTTACTTATCTGTTTTATATGTTCATAAATTTCTAAGAAAATAATCTTTCTCACCACGATTTTCTATTTTTTAATATTATTATTTACTATTAATATTAAGGCAATAATGGGTCGAAGAAAAATTGAAAGAACAGCAGCTGAAGAAGCAGAAATTAAAAAAGCTCGTAATGAAAAAAGAAAAGAGCAGAGACGTAATCAATCAGTGGAAAAGAAAAATTGCACAGTAACTCAACAAACCGCTTCTATTAAAATTTCATCTAATAGTTTATGCATGCCAAACAAAACGAATGTATCATTGATCAATAATTTGAGTACGCCAGGACATTACAATAAATTTATTAATGACACTTTTGAAAATGAAGTAAACGATTTACTTGCTACTCCTTCAACATCACGTGATATAATTCCGCTTACGTCAAATCAGTTCCCAAGTCAGCAATCTGAACAAACTAATAGTACATTAGTGTCCCCAAGACTAATAGACTTTCAGAACTGTTCCTCGGAACATAATTCTAACAGATCATCACCGTCCCTGTTTACTGAGTCCCAGAATTTTCTTTCTGAACATGATTACAGTACATCATCACAGCCTAAATTGACTGAACTCCAGAATCGTCATTCTGAGCACAATTATTACAAAAAAATAATTAATCAATCCTCTAACAGTGTGAATTTTACTAATGAAAACTTGATTCAAAATGAATCGAATGTGAATAATATAACCGGTATAGATAAGATTCAACAAAATTATTTAGGTGAAATGAATGTTAGCTGTCACCACTGCAATGCAAAACATTTTAGTGCTGAAAAAGTAGCAAATAAAGCCAATTCGTTTAATGAGTGCTGCCGACACGGAGAAGTA
This sequence comes from Microplitis demolitor, assembly GCF_026212275.2. Classification (NCBI taxonomy): domain Eukaryota; kingdom Metazoa; phylum Arthropoda; class Insecta; order Hymenoptera; family Braconidae; genus Microplitis; species Microplitis demolitor. Next base: position 11,873,828 of record NC_068550.1, on the reverse strand, counting down.
GCATTAAAGTCTCAGCCGGAATTTCCGATACTTTTGAAATCTTTATTTGAGGGAACTCATGAGAAATCTAATAACTTTTTTGATCGCATTCGTAATTTCAATAGTTCGTTCTCTTTCGCTTCTTTTAACGCTAATTTAGTTGATTTATCTTCTCAAAGACGGGGTCCATATTGTTTTAAAATCCAAGGACAGATTTACTATCAAATAAATACTTCTCTATATCCAAATTCAAATGAATCTCCCAGTTATGGTCAGTTATTTATTGTGGATACGACCGAAGCAGTAGAATGTCGATCTAAAAGAAATGTGAATTGTGATGTGAATCTTTTGAAAGACATCGACGTAATATTACGTCAACATAATATTTTTGCTAAGTCCTATCAAATGATGAAAGATGTATTAAAAAATTCATCCGTAATTGATGAAAACGGTGGTATTGTTGAACCTGAGTTGAACTTGATTTTTACACTAAAACCTGGTATGGATGTTAGACGTTATAATTTCCAAAGAGTCAATGAAGTTGCAGCAGTTTTCTCTACGACAGTTGACGGAGAAATTCCTGAATCTTATGTTACGGTTCAAAATAAGAATACAAAAACTTTTCAGTATCTAAGCACGATGGATCCTAATACCGAGCCTTGGGTTTACCCCTTATTTTATCCAACCGGTAATCAAGGATGGCATGAGTCTATACCTTACGTTCATAAAACTAATCGAAGGGTAACTCGGGCGGATTATAATAAGTTTCTTTTAGCTACTCGTGACGAGTTTAATGTTTTCTTAATGGGGCGTCGTTTAACCCAACAATGGATAGTTGATAGCTATGTTAAAATAGAAAAAGATAGATTGAATTATTGTAAATTTAATCAGAAAAAATTACGTGCTGAATCGTATCAAGGTTTATTAGACCATCTTCATTCGCGGAATAACAATAGTGATACAAATTCAAACATAGGTCGAATTGTTATTTTACCTTCAAGTTTTCCTGGTTCAGCACGTAATATGTTGCAACATTATCAAGATGCAATGTCAATCGTACGGATATTTCGTAAGCCAGATTTATTTATTACGATGACCTGTAATCCTAAATGGCGCGAAATTTCGGATAATTTATTACCTGGACAAAGCGCTTCAGACAGACCTGACTTAGTTGCACGCGTTTTTGATTTGAAAAAAAACGCATTGATTAAAATGATTATGAAAGATAATCTTTTTGGTGAAGTTGTTGCCTACAATTGGGTTATCGAAATTCAAAAACGAGCGTTACCACATTTACATATGTTAATAACGTTGAAAAGCAATTGCAAAATAGTAACCCCTGATCGTGTCGATGAAATTATATCTGCAGAAATCCCAAATCAAACGGATAATCCTATATTGTGCGATATTGTCTCGAGAAACATGCTTCACGGTCCTTGTGGAGATTGGTGTTTAGTTAACGGAGTTTGTTCAAAAAAGTTTCCTAAAAATTTTCGTGATGTAACAACGATGGATGAAAATGGATATCCTTTTTATCGTCGGCGAGACAACGGAACAACATTCACGCGAAATGATTATGTCTTCGATAACCGTCATGTAGTTCCATACAATGCAACTTTATTAGTAACTTTTAATTGTCATATTAATGTAGAAGTCGTTTCCTCAATAAAAGCAGTAAAATATTTATATAAATACGTATATAAAGGTCACGATAAAGCAGGAATAACAATAAATGGGAGGATACCAAATGATCAACCTGCATTAAGTATAACCGAAAATCGAACATCACACGATTCGAACATCAATACAATTGATCACGATGAAGTTCGTAACTTCGTCGACGCTCGCTATGTTGGTCCTGTTGAAGCTGCTTGGCGTATTTTATCCAAGCATTTACAAAATAAAAGTCATTCCATTATCCGTTTACCAGTACATTTACCGTTTACAGTACAACCGAACCAGCAAAATGTAACAATAAATGATGATTGTAATCATGATGAACTTCAAGAAGCTTTACAAAAACAGACTATGTTAATCGATTATTTTTCTTTAAATAAACGAGATACATCTGCTCGGCAGTATATATACAGTGACATTCCACGTCACTACGTATTAAAAAAAAATAATGAAACTAAAATTTCATCTTGGCAGCCACGAAAAAGAAATTTCAACGTTATTGGTCGTATGTATTCTGTTAGTCCTTCTCAGATTGAATTATTTCATCTCAGATTATTATTAATACACATCAAAGGTGCGAAAAGTTTCGAAGAACTTAAAACAGTGAACGGAATCATCTGTGATACTTTTATGTCAGCATGTTTAGCTGCCGGATTGATCGAAGACGATCAAGAATGGAGACGTACGCTAAATGAAGCGGTAAGTTGGATGATGCCACGACAATTACGCTGTTTGTTCGCCCGTATACTGATTCACTGCCAACCTCTTAATCCAGAAAAACTGTGGGAGGAGTTTAAGTTAGCAATGTCTGAGGATGTTTCTAGAAGATTAGGCTTAGAAGAAGGACAGAAAAGAGCTTACGTCTATATTAATTCTATTCTTCAACGAGAAGGTTTTAGTCTTTCAGTATATCCTGGCATGCCACAAATAAACGATATTGAAATTTCAAGTGACGATCAATTATTACAAAATCAGACTCAAGACCAATCACAATCTTATTATGACAAACTAAATATTAAACAAAAAGAAATTGTAGATTTTATTATAAATGCAATTGAATGTAACACATACGATATTCCTAACTGTGTCTATATAGATGGGCCTGGTGGATCTGGAAAAACGTTTGTTTACACTACGTTATGTCAAATTCTGAAAAATAAAAATAAAAATGTTTGTACAATGGCGTATACAGGCATTGCAGCGACTCTTTTACCTAATGGGAAAACTGTTCATAAAACATTCGGTTTACCTGTTCCCATGTTTTCTGATTCGTCATCACATATTAAGCCCAATTCAGTTCAAGGAGAATATTTAAAGAATGTAGACGTATTCGTTTGGGATGAAGCTCCAATGTCACCTCGACACGCGTTAGAAATCATCGACCGAACTTTACGCCAAATTATGAACAATGACATTCCTTTTGGAGGAAAAATGATGATTTTAGGTGGTGATTTTCGACAATTGCTTCCAGTCCAACCTAATGCTACCCGAACTGAAACTGTTAATATGTCCATTAAATATAGCGCATTATGGATACATTTTCGAAAGTTTTCATTAACCCAGAATATGCGAGCTTTACCAGAAGAAATTGAATTTGTACAATTTTTATTAAACGTTGGTGATGGAAGCCTTAATAATTTAGATGATGAATTAAATCTTCCTGACATGTGTTCAACATCAAAAAATAATGATATTGTAGATAATGTGTACGGTAATATTATTAGAGGTAAACGTTATTCCGAGCTTTCAAAATCTGTAATTCTATCAGCTAGAAATGTAGATGTAGATGTAATCAACCGACAAGTGGTTGATCTTTTAGATTCATCAACGGAAAAAAATTATGCGGCTATTGACAGTACAGAAAATTGTGACAATGGTAATATGGACGATGCTATTTTACCCGAATATTTAAATACAATAAATCCACCCAATTTTCCTCCTTACGAACTTCATTTGAGACAATATGCTATAGTCATGTTGCTTAGAAATATAAACTTAAGCGAAGGACTTTGTAATGGTACAAGATTGATCGTTGAAGATTTGGGAGTTTTCGTTTTACGGTGTAAAATTTTGACCGGTGATAAAGCTGGTGATATTGTTTTTATTAATAGAATGACATTGTATTGCGAAAATATATATCCTTTTACTTTTAAAAGACGCCAGTTTCCAATTAAAGTAGCATTTTGTATGACCATTAATAAAGCCCAAGGTCAAACTTTTGATAAAGTCGGAATTGATCTCACCAAAGACGTCTTCAATCACGGTCAATTGTACGTAGCTTTTTCGAGAGTCCGAGCTTGGTCAGCGTTACAAGTTTATTTAGATCCTACTAAGACCAATAAGTATGTAAAAAATTTTGTATTCAAAGAAATTTATTTATAACTTATGTTTAGACGTCCGAATAATCGTATTTTATCATTTAAATATTTATATTTATTTTATTGCAGTATAGTATATGCATCTCCACACGCGCGCTTGCGCGCGCAACATACACTAGTCCTGAGTTAAAAATTGTATGTGCCGGGCCCAAATAGCGAGTGACCCGGCATTATTCTGACCTTCAGTCAGTAGCGAGCTCAGCTTCTCCCGAACCGAGCGGAAATGCACGAAGCTTGATTTAAATTAATCAAGCTCGTGACTGAACAGTGCTTGAATAAATTCCTCAAGCACTGATGTCAGCACTCGGATGAAAAATTCCCGAATTATTATACTCATTATTTTTATTTAAAGTATCTGTACGATATTATCAATTATTATTTATATTTATTGTTATTCAAAATATTTAAGTAACTTTATATTCTATGATTTGTTTATTTATGTACCCCAGCGGTAAAAATTATTAATGAGATTTTTATACTCAAATTATAATTCAGTTTTATATTTTATAAAATTATAAATTGGTAATACCGACAAATTATTAACTTGAGTATGAGTGAGAATTAAAAATACCGTATCTTTCTCTCTCTCACGAGTGGTGGGAGATATATATCAAAAGAAATATAATATTAATGTTATTTATTCTTGGGAAAAATTCAAATGAAATTTTTATTGTATATATTTAATATTAATAATTAAAATTATTAATTACATTAACTTAAATTACTATTTCTTTTTGAACATTGAGTTTGAGTATTTAAATTTGATGCCAAGGTAATTGTCGGCAAAATTTCACCCCAGTGGAAAAAATTCATAACAATTTTTTATTGTATTTTAATAACTACCGAGTGTCATTATTGTGGTTAATTTAACAAAAAAACTATTTATTGTAAAATATCATTATTTATATTTATTATTGTTTAAAATTAAAACACGGAAACCAACAGCTGTCGGGGAAAATTTAATGCTTATTTTCCTCTGGATCTTTCCTCACTATTTTCATTTATTTTTCTTATCAATAATTTATTATTCATATGTAATCATATATTGCTTATTTATAATTTTTCTATTATTTATTCAATTTTTCTGCGGTGTTTTTTCGAATATCTTTCGCTTTGTCACGAGTCACTTGCTCGGATTTTGCCTCGTAAATTTTCCCCCTGAATTATTTTTGTCCGTTTTGTGTAAAAACGGTCTGGCGCCTGCGTGCACTAACCCAGCCTGAGGAGCTGGTTCAGGCACACCAAGAATTTATTATTTATAATTTTATTATTGATATTTAAAATCATTTATTTGTATTTATTATTATTTATTTATTACGCGTGGGTGACCACATACGATATATTGAGCTGTTCGACGTCTCCGTCGCGGATTTGCATGATAGATATACGTTATACCTTGATTTAGACGTCCCCTCGTATTGCGGGCCACCAAACAACCGAGGCGAAAGTTAACTGGGGTATCAAAATAGCCGTGTAAATCCACTTGACTAACTTTGGTTTGAGACCCCACGATGTGCCGAATACTCTTCTACAGGCCCAAAAAGTGGCAGTAGCTTTCTGAGCCTGCGTCCTGATATGGCTTCTTCATGTGAGCTTACTATCCAGAGTCACGCCACTGTAGCGTACTACTGTTGAAAACCAGCTCAGTGCCAAAAATTGAAGGCGCTTTAATATTAAGCTTCCTCGTGTTCGTAAAGAGCACCATCTCTGTATTGTTAGGATTAACTTTCAGAGATCTGTTAGTGCACCAATTTTGCAAAAGATCGAGTGCTCCTTGCATCCTCCATCTTATCTCTACCGGGCTACATCCTCTGATCATCAAAGTGACATCATCCGCGTAGCCCACTACGTGTACTTCTAGCTTCTCCAGCCGTACTAGGAGCTCGTTAATGACTAGTAGCCACATGAAAGGAGAGGTCATGCCTTCTTGCGGGCAGCCCCTTCTAACATGGACCCGTACCTTAGTATCACTAAGTTCAGTTGTCTCTATTCTTGAGCGAATCATATTGTGGGCCCATTCTGTAATAGATTCCTCTATCGCAAATTGTTCCGCCACTTCACAGATGGTTTCGAAGGGTGTATTATCAAACGCCCCTTCAATTTCGATGAATACTTCCAGGTCCGATTCCTTTTGGTGAAGGGCCCTCTCGATGTAGCTAACTACTTCGTGTAGAGCCGTTTCGACGGATTTACCATCTTGGTATGCATGTTGTGAATGATGCACTGGTATTTGACTCAGCGCTTCATCTCTGATGTGTCTGTCCTCCATCCTTTCCAGGGTTTTTAGAAAAAAGGAGGTCAGACTTATGGGCTGGAAGGATTTCGCAAGGTCATAGCAGCTTTTCCCAGGTTCGGGTATAAATACCATTCTGACCTCGCGCCAAGCCTCAGACACATAGCTTAGGGCTAGAGATGCCCTAAAAATTTGTAGGAGGTGTTTGCGCAGAGATTCTATACCCTCCTGTAACAGAGCCGGAAAAATCCCATCTACCCCTGGGATTTTATACCTCTCAAAGTTACTAATTGCCCATTCAATTCTGTTAGGCGTTACCACCCTCGCAGCAGTCCTCCAAAAAAGTGTACCTCAAAGAGATGAGCCAATATTTCTGCGTGGCTACCTGTTCCCTTCCCACTCGGGAGGGTCAGACCACCTAACAACTGTGGGACCTGAAGTAAAGATCTTGCGGAGTCGGGCCACCAATGGTAGATCCTTAATCTCCCCACAGATCTCTCTTCAGGCCTCAGCTTTGGATACTTTAATACACTTTTTGTATTCTATCTGGGCCGCTTTATATTCGGCCCAGTTTTGTTCTGATTTCGTTTTCAACGCTTTGTATAGTAGCTTCCTGGACCGGGAACGGAGCCTGCTCAGCTCTGCGTTCCACCATGTCACTTGTTTGCTACACTTCCTAGTTTTCAAAGGACATGCAATTTCATAGGTCCTGACAATAGCCGTCTGCAAATGCTCGACTGCCTGTTCAATCCTACTGGCAGATCTCAGGGTTCCGCAAGATTCCCCCAGCCGACTTACTAGCTCTTTCTTATAGATGAGCCAGTCCGTGGTCTTAGCTTTCCTAAATGTACCTCCAATCTCACCATCATTGCTGCCTTCCAACGTAAAGTAGATTCGGCGGTGAACAGAGAGAGAATCCGTTTCGCTCACACGCCAATTCGTAACAGACTGTGCTATCCTGTATGAGCCCACCGTGATATCGATCACTTCCTGCTTACGAGAAGTAACAAAAGTGGGCCTAGATCCTACATTAAGGATCTCTAGGCATGTGGTGGAAAGGTACTCCAGCAGTGTGGAGCCTCTTTCATTTATGTCCGAGCTACCCCAAACTAAGTGGTGTGCATTTGCATTACAACCTATCAGGAGTGGTAGCCCTTTAGACCTGCAGTAATCTACCAAGTATATGACTTCCTTGGTAGGTACATTGGCATCTTCATATAGAAAATAGGCAGAGCTGACGATCAGCTCCGTCCTTGCCCCTTCTATAGAGATTTTCACAGAAGCAACGGCCAGATCCCTGGTGCAGAGCTGGTGCAACTCAAGTGCTGTGTGTCTTATTGATAAAGATACAGACCCTAGGCCCCAGCTCCGAGTCACCATGGATCTGGCAGCCGCTTCCTCTGTCTATCCCTAAGACTTGCCCCTTGTGAACCCAAGGTTCTTGGATTAGGGATACATCTGTCTGCAACACAGTTAGGTCTCTGCTAAGTAATGCTGAGGCCGCTTTGCAGTGTTGCAAATTTATTTGCGAAAAACAAGTCTGTCCTGCAGTTATAAATTCTGCAGTGGTGGCTTTCTTATCGCTTTTATTATAGGAGAATGGATGGGAAGGGAATTAGGAAGGAGGAGTAAGGGATGATAGGTTGAAAAAGGGAGGGGACCATCTAGTGTCCATCGGCTTCCTCTTTATTCGTCTCGGCTACCACCTCTTTCGATGTGCCGGACAACTGGAGGGTTCCTGCCAGGGCCTGAATGAGGGTAGCTTGTCCACCCTGCCTAGTCCCCGTCAGGCCCTCCTTGGCAACCGTTTTTGCCTTAGTGGGCCTTCCTCTGGATCCAGATCTTGCCGGAGGCGTAGTTCTTTCCCCGTCAGAAGTCCCACTCACTGTTAGAAGAGGCAGCTTTATGAGTGGCCCCACCATTGAGGTCCACGATGAACTGGGGCGCTCCTTCCCCCCCCCCCCCTCCCCACCACTGAGAGACCTGGTAGGCTCCTCTGCTGGAGAAGGTGCAGGTGATACGACCACAATCTCTGGGAGTATAGGTTCAGTGCCAGTTTCCTAAGCTGCATCAGCCGCTTCAGTCGGCTGGTCCTGCGTCCCGACCTTTGCCTCTGCTGGAGGCATTGCTCCAGAAGTGGACTTCTTTGCTGCGCTAGCAGCCCCTCCCGTACCACCCCCACACGTCCCAGCCACGCTTTTGGTTGAGGCCTCGTAAAAACGGGCCTTACCCAGACCAAAGTGGGGAGAGTAGTTGCACCCCGAGAGCACCGCCAGCGACTGCTGATCCACTCGCTGAATGGGGTGAACGGCTTTGCCTACCACCTGACGATCCCAGACCCGCCACAATTGAGTAGTAAGCCCAGGATTTTGTCCTGCCAGCCTATTCAAGATGACCTTGGTTTCCTCAGTGGTGCCAAGAACTGCTGTCAGCTTCTTGAGTCTAGGGAGTTTCTCATTCTCCAGAGCCTGAAGAAAGAGCCCCCCCCCCTCCCTAGCCCCAGCCTCAATAGCCGGAATAGTCCCTAGCAACTACTGTTTGGCCTTGTCATCAGCACAGGTAACCTACAGAGCTCCCTGATCCCACCGGCATCCATCAAAGTACGGAACAGACTGTTCTGTGGGGACAGCATCCAGCGCCTTGACTAACGCCTATGTAACCAGATCACTCGTATCCTTGCTCTGCATCGTGCCAGGGTAACCGAAAAATACTAAAGCTACCTTCCTGTCAGCCCTGACAGCGTCGCCGAAACCAGTCGACTTGTAGGTCACCTTGCTGCGTTTTACAACCTTGTTCACCTCTGGCGGGGCTGGGTCCTGCGTCCTGGGCCGTTTAGGGCAACCAGCTGTCGAAGAGCCATCCCCCACCGAAATCACATTAGTGGCAAGAGTTTCCGTGTAGCCAGTTTGGCTTTCCGGGCCCTTTTTTCAGCAGCTCCACTACGGTTCTTCTTCTTTCCTCCATCAGTACATTAGGAAGATTAGAGTCCTCGTTTAAAGCCTCCAACCCTGAAGTTTTGTTCGTTGATGTTTCCATTTTTGATCCATTTTGCATAGATACAATGGGGTTGCACCTGGTGCCCCAAGATGCATCGTTCACGACACAGTTTCCTTGTGCCACCCAGCCCTCGGCACGATCGCTTACACCTTGGCTTGGGAAGTTGGTCCGCAACATGGCCGTGGTCCCCCTGGGACGGTTTTTACGCCAGCCGGGTTTCCTGTAGCACATGCTGGCCAAGGCAGTCGTGGCCTGCCCACAATATCCTTCCCACTAGAGGTTGTCATAGGCTACCACACCTTTCCTTGGTCGTCTCTCTATCCACCACCTGGGGACGAGCCCGGTTGGCACTCAACCATGTTGCCCGCTCTCTTTTACAGAGGTTAGACAACCCGGGGGGTTAAGAAGAAAGAATAATAAATCAAAAATTAAATAAATTATTATTGATAACAATAATAATTATGAAATAAATCAAGGTAACAATTTAATTAAATAAATAATTAATAATCAAATTGAAACAAGAATTGATTAATTTTAAATAAATTAAATAACAAGTGAAATCGAGAGTTAAACCATTTAATAAAAGTGTAGAGTTGTAAATTGCATTTAATTGTCTAATGCAAACTAAATTTTGCTTTGTAATAATTTTTAAATAATTGTTTCGATTTGAATAAATTTGATTGATTTAATTTTGCTTTTATTATTTTAATTAATTAATAAAATTCAATTTTACTTAATTTTTATTATTTTCATTTATCTCTTAGATAACGGGACATTTTTATTTTTATTTTCTTTTAATTTTCAAATAAACAGTCATCCTTACAGCTCCGTCCCAGTTATTTCGCTAGGCGAAGGCTAAACAGGAGCGCTACTCTTAATATGTGTTATTTTGACGTAACATTAATAAATGTTTTTGGAAATGAAGATAACGGCATAAAAAAATAATTTAAACTATCAATAAATTTTATATTTTGAAATTGTAATAATAATATTTTAGATCCACATTAAATTAAATCAGGATTTAAATTTCTTTTATAAATGGAAGAATAGAGTATAAATTGTGAATCGTATGCATTTGCATTGTGAGCTATACAAATGACGAAACCTGTATATTTACCTGTGTCTAAAACATAATTTATCATTCTGCAACAGAATCTTTACGTTGATCAATCGCATTAGCTGGAGTGCTAGGTACAAAGATAACACATTCATTGAAAATTATTTCACGTATTCCGCAAAAATCACATACAATTTTTCAGCCTCATTATTTTGTTAATTTATATAATTACAATACGCATCAATAGCCATGTTTCATCCAACTGTATTTGACTATATTTAAAAGTTAGACCTACACGATCTTGGCTACTTAAATTTATTTTATTATTTATAATATTGTATATTTCTTTAATAGCTATTTAAAGCCACTCGACGGGATTTACGCTTTCATCCACAGGCTTTATTCTACACTCTAGTTTTGACTATATGCCTAAAATAGTTTACAGTGTGGTCCGAAGAGTTCAAAATTAACAATGGTGAGTTTTGCTCTTCTTGTTGAGATGGATTTATTATACCACTTGAACCTGGAGCAGGTGAAACTTGGTCCTTAGCAATACTTTCTATTAAAAAAAAAGAAATAAGAATCGTTTTAAAAATGACAAAAATAAAATAACGGATAGTTATCAAAAAAATTTTACTTTAATTATTTACCAGTTTCTTTTAACTTAGCAGGATCTTGCGAGCTCTAGTTATGTATATCAACACTATTACTTGAATTTTTATCATCACTTTGATTATCACTTGGTGTATTCATATCATCACTCAAAGTATTCTCACTTGGAGTTTCATCATCATCATCATCATCATCAGCGATTGTAGAAAAGACAATGAATATCATTGCCACTGCTTGCGACGTTTCGATGCCTATCCTAAGTCATCGTAATAAGCGTAGACCCAACTAGCGGTGGAATAATGAGATCAGTGACCTCAAGAATCGGTCCTTTGCACTCAGGTGACGGATTGTCTGACTGAACCGCAAAAGGGCTTACATCTCCTACGCAATCGTTGCTGAATTTAAAAGTATATCGAAAGAATTTAAAAAGGCTATTAACCGCAGTAAGTGTGAATCCTGGAGGAAGATGTGTGAAGAGCTTGACAAAGACCCTTGGGGTCGTGCCTACCGAATAGTAGCCTAGAGCTTAGGAAATCAATACCCGCTTCCGTTAATGGAACCTGCAGTTGTTGAAGGAATAATTGCAGATCTATTCCCGCGACACCTACCGAGGGACCCTAAATAAGCCTGTCAACCTGCCGGAATACCGCTTTTTACGACGCAAGAAATCCAGAAGGCAGCATCGTCGATTAAAAGTGGCAAAGCTCCGGGACCTGATGGGATACCACCAACAGTAATCGAGGTAATTGCGAGAGAGTGTCCAGATATGCTACCCTCAATGTATAATGCCTGCCTCTCTACTGCAACTTTCAGTGTGAGATGGAAGCTTCAGCGCCTTGTATTGTTGGATAAAGGAAAAGGTCCCCCGGTTACTTCATCATCGTACAGGCCTCTTTGTCTGTTGGATGTTGCAGGCAAATTGTATGAAAAACTTCTCAAGGCCAGACTTACGGCTTCCGTCGAGAAAGCAGGGGGGCTCTCAGGAAATCAATATGGCTCCCTAAGGTTTCATTCATCGATAACAGCGGTTGAGCAAGTTCTAGGACATGTCAATAAAGCCTGGGAGGGCAACCATCGATCTCGCAAGGTATGTATTTTCCTAACCTTTGATGTTAAAAATGCCTTCAACTCGGTTGGCTGGGACGATATACTAAATGCACTCGACGAGGACTTCGATGTCGATGGGTACATTTGCAATGTGGCAGATGACTATTTTAGAGATAGGAAACTGGAGTACAGCACCACCGAGGGAACACATACAACAACACTGTCAGCTGGCGTTCCACAAGTGTCGGTTCTCGGCCCTGATTACTGGATCTTGCGGTATGATGATATGCTGAGAATGGGTCAAATAGAACATATTAAGCTCGTTGTATACGCGGACGATATTGCGGGCCTAGTGTTTGCCAGCAGTGTAAAAGAAGCGCGTAAATTAGTTGATCATCTAATCAGCATAATAAGCAGCTAGTTAAATTGCCATGGACTTGAAATGGCAGCAAGCAAAACGGAGATGGTCGTTCTTACTAAACAGCGCTGGTTTGAAAGACCCTTCACGGTTAATGTAAAAGGGGCTGAAATTAAAGCAAAGCACTCAGTCCGCTACCTGGGAGTGCAGCTGCATGAGAAACTTTCTTTCAGGGATCACTTATCCAGAACAGCTGGAAAAGCCAATAAAACCGTTGCCAATCTGTCAAGAATAATGCTTATCACTAGCGGACCGAAATTTGCTACGAGACGAGTGCTGCTAGATTCCGGGCGCTCCGTCCTCTTGTACGGCGCTGAAATCTGGGCAGAAAAGCTCAGCAATGCAAAAATCAGGTGCAAGCTCGCATCTGTGCAAAGGAGAGCTGCTCTTAGGGTAGTCTGCGCATACCGAAATGTTTCAGAGGCCGCAATCTTAGTGTCAAAAGCAATGCTAATAGATATTACGGGAAGAGAGCGACAAAGGATACACCAGGGCAAAAGCTCAGGTACCCCTGATATAAAGGTGGAAAAAGGTCGAAGCATGGACGAGTGGGCACACAGATGGCAGACCGCAAATCATGGAAGGTGGACGGCTAGGCTAGTACCCTCGCTGCCTGAATGGCTGAACTGTTAGCACGGTGATACAAACTACTACTTAATGCAGTTTCTCAGCGGGCACGGGCAATTCAAAGCGTACTTACAAAGAATGGGGCTAAAAGATAGTCCATACTGTGCATACTGCAAGACAGAGATAGACGATGTGGAGCATACGTTTTTCAACTGCCCTCGATGGGTGACAGAAAGGAAAAAAGCCTGGGACGTCTTCGGACAGATACAAACTCCAGATACGGTCATCGCTCACATGCTTAGATCCAAAGAGAAGTGGAATACCGTGATGGATTTTGCCGAAACGCTAATAAGGCAAAAAAGAAAGAGGAGTCGATGACAATAAACGGTGAGTGCTAGAAGCACAACAAGAGCCAGACTGATGTAATGCGAAAGCGGTTTCCGGTCTGGCCACCCCCTTCCCAGAGGGTGAGATAGAGGTGGATTGTTTTTAGTGGGTAAAAATCCCACACTACCGAACATCTATCTTCAAACTTCCTCGATGTGTTTTGAAGATTTTTCAACCCCTCTAAAAAAAAAAAAAAAAACTATTACTATTACTATTATTATTACTATTACTATTACTATTACTATTACTATTACTATTATTTAAAGCACTCCACCATTACAGCATTTGAGCAAGTCCTCGGCATCGTCGAAAAGGCATGGGCAGGAAATCACAGATCTCGTCGCCTATGTATCTTCTTAACCTTCGATGTTAAAAACGCATTTAACTCAGTGGGCTGGGAAGACATACTAGCTGCGCTAGAAGCAGAATTCGAAGTCGACAAGTACATCTGGAATATGATTAGCGATTATTTCAGACACAGGTATCTTATGTACAGCACGATGGAAGGCACAAAAGTCATCGAGGTTACTGCAGGCGTGCCCCAGGGCGCTGTGCTGGGACCAGATCTATGGAACATCCGGTATGATGATCTCGGCGCCGAGATGGAAGATGGTACCTATCTGATCGGATACACTGACGACGCCGCAGGGCTGATCATAGCTGAATGCGAGGATGATGCTAAAAGAAAAATCGGCCGACGGACCAGAAGAATTAGTGACTGGATGAGCCAGCATGGCTTGGAACTGGCAGCAAGCAAGACTGAGATGATGGTACTAACTCGGCAGCGCTAGTTCCCAAAGCCATTTATGGTCGACATCGCAGGGGAAACCATCGAAGCGAAGCCCTCGGTGAAATACCTGGGTCTCCAACTAGATGCAAAACTCTCATTTGGAGAGCACATCCGAAGAACAGCGGAGAAAGCAAGCAAGACCGTCGCAAACCTCTCAAGAATAATGCTTAATACGACCGGGCCCAGGTACTCAAAGAGGCGTATACTCTTGAACGTTGTGCATTCCATCCTTCTGTACGGCTCCGAAGTGTGGGCAAACCAACTGAGGCACGAAAAGTATCGGAGGAAGCTGAGCTCAGTGCAGCGCAGGGCCGCGCTACGAGTTGCCTGTGCGTATCGCACTGTATCTGAAGCAGCAGTCCTCGTAATAGCCAAAGCTACTCCCATAGAATTAATGGCCAAGGAGCGCCAAAAACTCCAACAACTTCGCGGAGAGGGGGAGCTTAACAACGAAAGCAGGCAAAGAGAAAGAAGAGCAACAATCAAAGCGTGGGCAGAAAGTTGGCGTAACTCAGCGACGGGCAGATGGATGCACCGTATAATAACAGACCTAGATCGATGGCTGGAATGCAAGCATGGTGAAACAAATTACTACACGACGCAATTCTTAACAGAGCATGGCCAATTCAACGCCTACCTGCACCGAATGGGCCTGCGCAACAACCCATACTGCAAATACTGCGCGATGCAGACAGACGATGTAGAACATACGTTCTTTCACTGCAAGAGATGGGTAGACGAACGAAAAATTGCATGGGAAGTGCTAGGAGCGGCGCCGTCTCCGGAGACCATGCTCTCGCTCATGTACGCGAATAAAACGTGCTGGGAAGCCATCATGCAAATGGCTGAGACCATCATCCGCCAGAAAAAGCTTGAAGAGCAAGCGTAAAACGCGAAGGAACGCCAAAGAGCGCAGTAGGGGACAGACTGAAGTAATGCGAAAGCGGTTTCCGGTCTGACCCCCTTTCCTAATCAGAGAGGCGAAAAGAGAGGATTGTTTTTAGTGGGTAAAAATCCCACACTACCAACATCACCAAATCTTCAAATTTCACTTTCCGTTGGTGTCTTTTGAAGATTTTTTAACCTCTCTCCCAAAAAAAAAAAAAAAAAAAAACTATCACTATTACTATTACTATCACTATTATTATTATTGTTATTATCTATACAAAAACGCTTCCTTCTGCCCATTCTCATGAATATGAACAACTTGCATAAGGAAGTCGTTTTCATCTGCTGTGAAATTGATAACTTCGTATGTTCAAACCAGAACCAAACGATTATGTAGACACTCCGAGCTCTGTAGACCTTTCTCTCCGATGTGCCGGGAAAAGTATAATCTGGTGACTGAGGATTTAGGGTGCATGCTCCGATGCATATTCATGACTTTGCGTGTCTTGATATCGAGGTCTCTGAGATCTTTTCGGGCCCATTTAAGGACACCGAAAGAGTACAGAATTACCGGGACAGCAAGCATGGTTGTTACAGAGACGTTGGTTTTCCCGGAAAGTTCTGATGACCGGATTTTCCGGAGTCTCCGCGTATACTCGCTACAGAGAGTCGTTTTGATTTTCGAGACGTCCTGCATAGGACTCCCGTCAATCCCTAGATATTTGTACGACTCCCCGGCGCCAAGATGGTCAATGAAGCTCCCATCTACTAACTCGATATCTTCACGCACATCAGAACACTTATTCTTCACCGGATTAACGACCGCGCACTTGTCCAACCCAAAAGCCATGCCGACATCCCGGGTATACTCCCCTACAATATTCAAGGCTGTCTGAAGGTGTTCCTCATCAGGAGCATACACCTTCAGATCATCCATGTAGAGTAAGTGGGTGATCGAATACTTTCGATCATTTGGTGGGCCCACTGAGTATCCACGGGTGCGGCGTAGCGTAACAGATATTGGGAGCAGTGAGATGCAAAACAGCAGAGGGCTCAGAGAATCTCCCTGAAAGGCTCCTCGTTTGTACTGTATAACTTCGGTTACACGTTTGTCGTTGCCACATGAAATGTGGAACCGTGTTCGCCAAAGCTGCATCATACGCCGAATGCATCCCACTGTATCGCGATTGACCCCTAGGCATTTGAGTAAAAAGCGAATAAGCTCATAAGATGTTGAGTCAAATGCCTTGCGGTAGTCAATCCAGGCCATTGCCAGGTTGCGCTGATAGTAGATTGCGTCTTGAATGACACAACAATCCACTAACAGTTTCTCTTTGCAACCTGACAGGCCTCTTTTACTGCCACGCTGTTCGTATATCTGCTGCCATACAGGGTCTATCTCCTGCAGAATGCGATTATTCAAGATTGTGGTGAAAATCTTATAGACTGAATTTAAACAGGTGATAGACCTGTAGTTTTCCGGGTCAAACAAGTCTCCTTTCTTCGGGATGAGCACGGTTTGCCCTTCTACAAGCCAGCATGAAATTGGTTCAAACTCAACTTGCGATAAACAAGTTGGGATTTCTTCCAATGCAAACACAAAAGTCTGTTTCGTCCCTCCATTGTTCAACGGAGATGTACAGAGATCAAAATTATTTTTTTCGGGGAATTATGGAAAGCAACAGAATGGCGTTCTAGGTTATTGTTTTATAGCATTCCCGTATTAAGCGGAATATAACGGGAAGAATTGCTCGGCTCGTACAAATTTTTCGTCACAAGTATCTCTAAACTTCTCTCCGTGAGCATAACTGAAAATTATTTGCTAAGATGTGAAATGAATCTAGTATGAAAATTTTCGAATTTTCTTTGCAACTCTTTAATTTAGAAAATCAATAACAACAAAAATATGCACATGTAGAAAATTAAAAGGATCATAGATGCAATTTTAGAAAATATTTTTCTTTCATAATTTATCGTTATTAAAAGAAATCAAACATTATGAGACGTCGACTAACTTCAGTATCATAATAATTTTTTATTTACAGGACAATCAGATGTTGAGTTCGACCTAATCATAAAGAAAAATTGAAAAGTATTTAAAATTATTATTCACAGAACAACCAGGTGTTGTTTTATTTATTAGTCATTGGAAAAAATGAATAAGTATTGGAAAACACGAATGACTGTCATTAATTTTTTATTTACAGAACAACCAGATATTAAGTTGTATTCATTCATTGAAACAAATTAAAAAGTATTCAAAATTATTATTTACAGAACAACCAGCTAATAAGTTTTATTTATTCATGAAAAAAAAAAATTAAAATTATTGAAAACCACTAATAAATGTCAATAACTTTTTATCCGCTGTGTGATCGGACATAAAATATTAATTATCTACGGAAAATAATTCAAAGACATTTAAAATCACTAATGAAATTCAATGTTTTTTTATTTAAGAAGTAACCAGAAATTAAGTGTTATTTATTCATAGAAAACAATTGAAAATTATTAAAAATTTTTAATGAATTTGATATTTTTTATCTCCTGTGTGACCGGATGTAAAATACTAATCATCCATCGAAAATAATTGAAAGACATTCAAAATTGCGAATGAAATTCAATCATTTTTTATTCAAGAAGTAACCAGAAATCAAGTTTTATTTATTCATAGAGAACAATTAGGAAAAATTCAAAATCATTAATTTTTTTTTTAAATTCCGCATTAGATCGAAATTCATGAACTATTTATCTATTCAAATTTATTGAACGCAATTAAATATTTGAATTTTTTTTAATTTTTTTCTATACTTTAAAAGGTTTGAAATCTTCACATTATCTATCTATTCAGAAAAATTCATTCTTGGTTAAATTGAATCAATCATGAAATAGAACTTGTTGAAAACGATTGAAATCATGTTAGTTTGAATCGTTTTCAACCAATAATTTTAATCAGGGAGTACTTTCTGGGAATTTCGAGATATCGTACATAGGTAACGTTTAACCAAAAGTCAGCTTGCTTTAAACATTAATTCGAGTTGATTAAGTGACCGAAAAAACTTGGGTGCTTCTAGTTTTTTTTGTTTTTTTTTTTTGTTTATAACTGAATATGTATCCGGAATAACGGACGCCATTGTTTTACTCTGTGTTTCATTACAAGCCATCATCGCAATTAAAGAAGAGAGTAATTTTTTCCTTAATTTATTGTTGTACTTTATTCTGAGCTAAATTAATGGCAGTTTAAAAAATTGAAATATATTAACTAAATAAAAACTAATATTTTAGCCATGATCGGCTCCCGACTAGAAATTCCAGTTAGGCTTGCCGAAATACCAATTCGGACCGAATGAGGCTTTCCGAAATACGGCAAGCCTGGTTCGGACTTTATTCCGGCCTCATAATCAAAACCGAAATACGGCAGTCTAAATTCGGACCTTATAGTATTTGCATGAGGAAAACCAAAAACATGCTAAACTTGGTTGTTATTCGGAAAAAGTGTGGCATGGCGTTAGTTAGGAATACTTTTGGAATTCCTGACTGATATTCAACAGTGATAACCAAAGGCTTGCCGAAGTTCGGTATGCCGAATTAGGTAGTCAGTAGGAAAGTGTATGGCTGAGTGAATTTCGGTGTATCTTCGGAAACTGATACTACTGCCTTATGGTGATTACCAAAGGCTTGCCAAAGTTCGGTATGCCAAATTAGTTTTTTTTTTAGGGAAGTTAATTTTGGTCTTTGCAAGTTGACATTGGTACCTTACTCTGAAAATAAAAAAAGAAAAAAAATGATGGTTTTCGCAGTGTGTGCTGATGATCAAACTTATTTACTCCGCGTAAATAAAATAAATATATTTTAAATAAATAAATTATAGTTATATATATGCATATATATGCATATGTATATATATATATATATATATATATATATATATATATATATATTTGCTGCTCCCTATTAAAAAATGCTAGTATGATGTCATTTGTTTTTACGTTATTATAAATATAACGAAAGCAGTTGTTTTTTTTCCTTAAAGTTACTCTGATCATTAACCTACGTTTAATAAACAATTTTCGTGTTGACATTTATTCTAATTTAATAAGTGTCATAGTTACTTATTTTTTTTTTGTTTACATTGTAAAATTTGTATTGTTAATATGTTTAGAATTAAAAATAAAAGTCATCGGAAATATGAACTTGCACGTTTAAGAGCCGAAAGATTTCGTGTCGCTCGTCGTCAATTATCTCGCGTTGAACATCATAACGATGTCATACTCAATGTCGAACATGTAGCTTCATCTACCAGTGAGGGCACGATACAGTGTAATAATGATATTGAGAGCTATACTGTAACCTGTAGTTCACAATTAGATCATGAACCGGAATATGAAGAACAGTACGATGAACCTGTTATGGTAGCTGAACCAATGGTAGGAGACTTAGAATTAATGGAGCAACGAAACCGAAGTATCAGTGTTGAAACTAGCGATAACGAACAATTTGTAAATCTCACTATCAGCTCAGACTCGACGGAAAGTGAAGTGTTGAGTGATGTTATTGATGATTTTGATGAAGTCGAAGAAATTCGTCAATGGGCATTGATGAATCCGCCAATTCCTCATGCTCGATTAGAACAATTAATGAGCATTTTAAGGCGCCATTGCTATCCCCAATTACCAAAAACTGCTAAGACTTTTCTCGGTACAACCTCTACTAACTACGAAGTAGAAAATTTCGAAAGTGATGGCGAATTTGTATATCTTGGAATTCGAAAAAATTTAGAAAAGTGTTTCAATTGTGAACTGCATGAAATGAACGAAATCGAGCTTCTTATTAATGTTGATGGTGTCCCTCTATTCAAATCGAGTAAAAAACAGTTGTGGCCTATTCTTTGTCAGGTATTTAGTATACCTAATCGATATAAGCCATTCCCGGTTGCTATTTATTGTGGAAATACCAAACCATCCGATCTCGAACATTATTTTAACAAATTTATTGATGAAATTAATGAATTACAAGCTACAGGGCTCACTGTGAATAATCATTTATATAATGTTTCCATCAAGGCATTTGTTTGCGATAGACCAGCACGATCACTATTAAAGTGTATGAAAAATCATGGAGGGTATTATGCATGTGAAAGATGTACAATCAAAGGTGTGCGACATAAAAATCGAATTGTATATCCATTGATAGGTCAGTATGAGCCGAGAACTGATTTATCATTTAGAAATCAAAGTAATCCCGAACATCATCTAGGAGTATCACCTCTGATTCGCATCAATCCTCAAATAGATTTAGTTAGTCAATTTGTTATGGATTCGATGCACTTACTTTTCTTAGGAGTTATGAAGAAACTGTTAGAGTGTTAGATAGATGGTAATATTAACAAAAATTTAAAGATTAGTAACAATAGTAAAACACAGCTGTCCAATTTATTGTTGAAAATTAAAGTGCCTTCAGAATTCCAAAGAAGTACACGATCATTGGCTGATTTCCATAAATTTAAATCTACAGAATTCCAATTTTTATTATTATACGCAGGACCTGTAATATTTAAAAAAATTCTTCCTGAGACAGTTTACAAGCACTTTTTACTACTGCACGTTGGATGTAGAGTTCTTTGTTCAAACGAACTTGCTTTACCAAAATTGGAGCACGCAAGATATTTTTTAAATTTGCTTGTAAATATTTCCCATCTAATTTACGGAGCTCAATTTCTCGTTGGCACTATTCACAATCTTATTCACCTCGCTGATGACGTTGAGTATATGAATTGTTGTTTACCTGAAATTTCAGCATATTCTTTTGAGAGTTTACTAGGAAAAATTAAAAAACTTATTAGAAACGGTAATAAACCCATTTCTCAATTATGTCGTCGTTTCAACGAAATTTCTTTTAGTATGTGTCCCAAACCGCAGTTACCAGAGACACTGGAAATATTAAAAGAATCTAACCGAGCGAATAATAGAGTATTTATTATCAAACAGATTAAATTCAAAGGAGTTTTACTTACGATTAAGGCTCCCGATAACTTTGTTTTATTGAATAACGCTGAAATTCTCAAAATTAACAATATCTACCGATCATCAGAAGAGGATATAAGTTTAATAAATATTTCAGGACACGTATTGAAAAAAAAAAAGTCTCTTTACATATCCTTGTGATTCTAAAGATTTGGAAATGTGGATTGTTGCTGAAAAAAATGTTAATGAAAAAATATATAAAGTTACGACTATTAAAAAAAAATGTGTGTGTATTGATTTAAGTGACAATAATAAAGAAAAGTTATGTGTGATGCCATTACTGCACATGTGAATATAACGTAGTGATGATATAGATAGTTATGACCCTCAAGTTAAAAGACAACAATTTTCGGATTTTTTTTTTCTTTAACAAATCAATTACAAAAAAAAAATCCTAAAAATATGCAAGTGTACAAAATTTAAAAAATTCCAAGTGCAATTTTTTAAAATGTTTCTTTTTATAATTTAACGTTTTTAAAAATTTCTAAAAACTATCAGACGTTGGCTAACTTTAATGATAAATAATTGACATCATTATTTTTATTTTATCCCGTTTATATTTATCCGTATAAACATATACGAATTTGAACAAATTTTTAAGGTTACCTGTCAAAATATTAAAAAAAAATTCTATCTATAATTCATTTATTTATTTAATAATTATTATTAAGATAAATATCGATGACAATTATATTTAGATTTCGTCAAATTAATGACGCATTTCTGCTGAAATTATATTATAATATTTTATTTTTTTGACATTCACGGTGATTATAATCATGTATATATTTATTTACAAGTGTTGATATATGAAGTTTAGGTTAAGAGTGAAAAAAAAAAAAAAAAATTACAAATTTGATGACACGGATACCTATTTTAACTATGATCGGTATGCTAGTCCTTTAAAATTATCGACAGAGTTGGATCTCGATATTTATTTGTTTAAATAAGTTGGTATTAACTTTAAAATAAATGAAGATCCTCCACTTGAGCGTCCATATTTCTAAACTAATGGTTATATATAAGTGTTTTGCTATATTAATTAAATATTAAGCGTTATATTAAGTGAATCTAAAATTATCAAAATGTCGAAACTGAAAAAAAGTGATGCTAAGTATAGATTGGTTATATTTTTGTCCGATTCAAAAATTAAAACAGAAATTGATATTGTACCAAGTGATTGGATTTATAAAGATGAGAAATCTGGAAAGCTAAAATGCAAATTTATGCCACCTCCATACGACAAAAAAAAACAAAACAAATTAGTGGATATGATAAAAAATAATGATGAACCTGAAACTGATTGGCCGTCATATTATATTGAAGTTCGTGAAAGAGCCAGTAAGTAAAATTGTTCCATACTTCTATTTTTGTGTAAAAATATTTTTAAAATTGTTTAAAAAAAAGTGTCCATATTATTACTGTAGTATCACGTTAGTAATATTTACTGAAAAAAAAAAATGATAATGAATCAAAATTAATAAATTTTTTTTATACACTTTTTTTTTGTTTTTTAATCATTGAAAACGAAGTAATATTTTTATATTTTTATTTTCATTTTTTCTCTATTGAAATCATGTAATCATTACTAAATAATTGATTATTTATAGCAACTTATAGCGAAGCTGAAAAATTTGTTCAGAAACTTCAGTATGAACCGTATGCTTACTCTACCGAGAATGAAGAACCGGCAAAATTGAAAGCTTCATTAGATGAAGAGGTTTTAAAACAGCAGAAAGTACCACAAAGTACTACAAAAAGGCTACTTGACTCTACCGGCATCAGTTTGAACGATAGTGTTGTAAAAACTATTGGTGAGTCATAAACATCGTTTTTTTTTTTAACTTTCTGCTACGATAATTCCAAATTTTCAATAATGCGGGCAGTATAATTTTTTTTTCATTTCTTTAAAATTTCGGTTCATTTTTATTAATTGATTTTATCAATTAAATATTTGTTACTTGTCTATTTTTTATTTGATAGATAACATTGGTCGATCTAGCTTGTTGAATTCATTAGGGTTATCAAAGCAATCTCAGAAGAAGAATGAACATCAAGTCTCTTCGAAAATTCCTAAACTTAGTAAAAGAAAACGTCGTAAGTATTATATTGTTCATATTTCATGGAGAGTAACGGGATTCAGTTAATGATACTAATAATAATAGTAATAATAATTACCACCATATAAACCATAATATATTCACATTTCCGTCTATTATTGTTATTATCGATACCTAGTGATTCAAAATTATAATTGTTAGAAAGTTCACGATCTGCAAAAACGCGTAACTCCAATAAACAATGTGATACTACTACCGAAGGAAGTAAAAGTGACAGTAGTGGAGATGATTTGAGCAGTGATGACAGTTTAATTAAAACAAAAAAACAAAAACTTACAAATCGAAAGAAAAAAAAAATTGGCTCTCTGAATGAGGACGTTTCGGAAACTTCGTCAGTTTCAAATGACTCTAGAAAACTGGTAATAGACCCCAACTATCTATCAGATAATGATCAGTTTTTCAGATTTAATACTATAGAATCTAGCGCTAACGCCCTTCAATCACCAATTCAAAATGACCCGCTAATGGAAAGTACTAAGGATAAAGGTGTGAGAATAAATTAACCAATTACAGTTGTAGTTCTTACATACACAAGCATAGTATACATAATAGTAATCGACATTTTCTTACAGATCAGCTAATTAATATGCTAAATAATATGCTAAATCCATTGTTTGAGCAGCATCAAAAAATTATTGCTCAAAATCATTCGATATTTAAACAATTGGGTGAAATTAGAAGTAATATAATCGAAATAAAACGATTTGTCGAAAATAATGATGCAGTAACGAATCCAAATTTAATAATTGATTCCGATGGAGAGACTGATAAGTATATTCCATGTCAGGATGTAAAGACGTTTGAAGAATTTGATGAAAAATTAAAATCTGATAAAAATTTCAATAAAAAAATTGTAAGAATTTCACTAATTTTTTTTTAAAAAATTTGATTCGAAAATATTAACTTTCATCTATTCACATTTACAGGTAAACAAGCTTTTGCAATTAGTGAATACAAATCAAACCCTTGTTAAAAATACAAGCTTTATGATGCGATACTGCATGTCGCAGGATGTGGCAATACAGTTCAATCCAATGAAACCCAATGAAGAGAAGACAAAAGTTTTTGTTGACACTTATTTTTATACAATAATTAAAGGTAACATTATTATTACTACGTTAACAATAGTATTATTACCGTTATAATTAAGGAAACTAACTCCAAATATTTAGTATTCGAAAAAATTAGAACATATACACGGAAAAAATTGTTGCTGCAACATCACGCAGTTCTGTGGGAGCTACAGGTTAAACATTTTTTTAAAATCAGAGTTTGTTTTCAAAATTGGAATTTTTTCTCAAAATTGAAATTCTTTTTATACTGACTATTGAATATTTTTCAAAATTTAAATGTTTCTGATAGTGACAAAGACAATTTTTTCTCCAGAATTAAATTTTTTTTTTTTTAATTTGAATTTTTTCCCAAATTTTGAAATTTTACTATACTGACAAAAATAATTGATGAGTGAAACTCATTTCTTATCCTACTGATCCCACAAGAAAAATCCTGTTGCAGCTATTTTTTTCTGTGTACTTTTTTACATTCACTATTGAGTAAGTATCCAGAAAAAAAAATTTTTAAATGTCTGTTACGTATATATTTTGAGAAATATTTACTTTTTAAAATTAAAAAGTCACATAAAAAATCTGACAATCAAATGTACATGAAATTTTAATTAAAAATGTTTATGAATACAAATGAAAAATTCATTATAATTAAAAAAAAAAATTGATTTATATTCAAAACTGAATTTAAATTAAAAAAAAAAAAAGAAATAGTATTTAAATTGACTAGCCTTCAGTTCTAGTTTCCTTAGAGGATACAAATGAATTATCCAATATTAAGTTAAATTCATAAAATATTTTTTTTTTTATTTTAGCGATACTTAATAAAAAGTTTGGAAAATCAGAGGATGATCCTTTGGATAAATCCGCCATCATCAAAAGCATTTCTTTTGTTTTATACCACTGTGGCGATTGGGACGGTGGGCGAAGTGATCGGAAAAACAAAATTTCGAAAAATAATAAAGAAAAAAAAAAAGTAAAGAAAATGAAGCAAATAACGAAAAAGAAACAAACACTACTGCTCCAGAAAATTAATTTTAACTATTATTATTATCTGCTATCATTATTATTTACTATTATTATTATTATCAACTATTATTTTTATCTGTAACATTTACAAATAATAGTTTATGACATACCTAGGCCAGTAAAATAAGAAAAGTCTCAGATCATATGTAATTGTTGGCCGAGGCGAAGCCGAGACTGACAAACATGTGATCTGAGGCTTTCTCTTATACTGGCCAAGGTGTGTAATATACTATTATTTCTATAAATTGCTAAATGGTATTTTTATAAATAAAAAATAATGGAATAGTAATATTTTGCTTTTGTCAAAAGTTAAAAAACAATAAAATCTCTTTCGTGTTTTTAGAATTTACGGGTTACTTTCCACGTAGTAATTTTTGCTTACATGTTGATGTTACAGAGTAGTTTTATAATTGTAGAAGTTTGATTAAAAAAAAAAAAAAGTTTTTCGAAGTCTTTTTTTTGAAGAAGCAATAATTCTGACCAAGAAGCTGAATTTGAGCCAAGCTAGGTTGGAGTAATGACATACGAATGTGGCTTCCACACTGCTGTCTGAACAGAAAACTGAATTTGGGCCGAACTAGGTTGGAGTGATCACATACGAATGTGGCTTCCACACTGCTGCATGAACAGAAAACTGCATTTGGGCCGAACTAGGTTGGAGTGATCACATACGAATGTGGTTTCCAAATTTGTGCCGCATCAGGCTTCCGAACTAGGGGGGAGTCAGGACGTGCGTTATTTTCGTAACCAGGATCAAGTGCGGTTGCCTAATTTGGGGCAAACTCGGAATTCGGCATGCCTTATTCGGTCCGAATAAAAAACGAATTAAAATTTCTAGTCGGGCTGAGACAGCCATTTTTTAAGTGGAGTGTAAACAGTTTACGTTAGGAGGTACGACGATTGAATCTGTGCACAAATTATCATGTAAGTTAAAATATTTTACTAAAAATAGATGGATAGATCAATAGTCAATTAAAATTTATTAGAATACATTTATAAAACATATTAAAATGAGTTGTTGTTGTTGAAATTTGAGGGTCAATTTCTAGGTTCAATTTTAAAGGTATGGTGAAGTTATTGACCCTAAAATTTTAACTTACTGCGAGCGACGTTATCTGTTTAATTACATGTCTATAAAATATAAGAACAGCAACATTCATAATTTTCTTAAATTATTTTCTACTATTATCCATAATACAGTGATAAATCTTGAAAGTACACATTCTTGGAGTGATAAAATTATTGTAAAAATAATGTCAATTTTGATAGTATTTAAATTGTTATGACTCTTTTGGTTAAATAATATTCTATTATGACAAAATTAATTTTTTTATTGCTTTTTTTATTCAAGAGTTTAAAAAAAAACAACGAGCTACGATGAAAAATAATGAGAACAGACGCTAGCTAAAGTGACTTTATTAATGTTATTTATATTTTAAATATTAAAAAGTTATATTTTTTGCCATAATGAATATTTAATTTATTTATCAAAATAAAAGTTTGAGTTTATCGAAACTTGGATAGTACTTCATACCCTAATGATGGTTTGTGTAATTTGAGAATCAGAAACTAGGCCACTGTGAAGGTCAGAACCTGTGACCTGAAAAATTCTGGTGTCATAATACTAAGTCTCTGAATGTCAATTTTCAAAACATCGATTCAAATTATTAATTCAATTCAAATGATTATTTTACGCGCATGAATTAATTTGACAAATCATAAACTTGTCGATACAATTATTATTTTTTTCGTTAAATTAAATTTTCCATTAATTATTATAGTATAACCCTAACCAGCACTCTAAAAAGGTCAAAAACTGGGCCCCTTACCTTATTATTATTTTCATTTTATGATTACTGTTGCATAGTTTTTTTATAGTTAATCGCTGAATTTATTCACAATAAATATTATTTTAAATATTTGAACAATATTAAGTTAGTAAAATTTATTCTTCAACAATTATATTATAACCTAAATTTTTTTTTTAATGTTATATTATTTATTTTTGAAATAATTTGAAAGCTCGAATCATTTTAAATAAAATCAAAATAGAAAATAATATCTCACTTTCTGGTTCCCCGAATAATTCAGAATTATTTCAAATTATAATTATATAAAATGATACAATATTAAGTAATTTAGATTTGTTAAATCATTTCAAATTAGATCTTTTAATCAGGGAAATTTCAATACAGCAGTATATTTACTAGGCTGTCAGAAAAAAAATTATGTTTTATTATAATTAAATACCTCTTAAACTATTGAAATACTATCCCATTTAAAATACATTGAAAAAAATTTGTTTTTGCTACTTTGTACATAACAATGTAAAAAAATTTTTTTCCGATTTTTAAGTTCAGAGATCTTATAGGACTTGAATTTTTTACAAAAAAAAGGTCTCTTTTGCCATACGCACAAAGTTGATAGAAAAAAAGTTAAGGAAGTTGAAACTTAGGAGGAAAAAGTTAAATTTTTAGGATGAAAAAATATTTGTATTTTATTCGTTAACTAGCAGGATTTTTTTTTATTATTTTTCAATTAAAGTTCTTATAGAGAATTGAATAATCTATGGAAACGGTCTTTAGAGTTGTTCTAACAGAGCTCATATAAATAAAGTTACAGAGTTGAGCCCTAAAGTTAAGGAAAATTTAATTATTTAGAAAAAATTTTGTAGTCTTTTATTGTTTCGAAGGATTATAAACCTAAAGAACATAAATATAAGAAACCTTAATTATCAATTTCAATGACAATAAAATTGAAGAAAAAAAAATTTTTCCCATCGAAAAAAAAAATTCGATTTTTTCCCCCTAAGTTTCAACCTTCATAACTTTTATTATATTTACTTTGAGCGTATGACGCAGACACTTCTCTTATAGAGAATTTAATTTCCTACAAGACTGCTGAATTAAAAAATCGGTAAACGAATTATTGACATCGTTATTTGCACAGTAGAAAAAACAAATTTTTTTCAATGTATTTTGAATGGGAAAGGGGCCTCCCCGTGCGCCAGCTCAATTTTTTAGATATAGAGTTGAAATTTTAGAAGAATTTTTTTTTTTAGTAAAGTCGCTTTTGAGATGTATTTAATTGAAATAAAAAATATATTTTTTTAATGACACAGTCTAATATTTACCTTAACGTGAATCCACACGTTCATTACAGTTCTTGTTATGAAAATTTTCATAATTTTAATTATTCATTATTTATTTAGAGACTTTTCACGTAGACCTACTCTACTCGGTAAATTTGAAGGTAAGTTTTCGCTTTGTTATTGATTTTTTCTTCATATTAATCTCTACGTTTTTACTTTTCGAAATTTAATTGAATAATTACGTTTTTAGAAAAATTTTCAAGTGAGTCTTCTTTGCTTCTCGCTTTTCAATGTATATTTTTCTTCTGTTTTCATTTTTTTTTGTTCTATAGTACGGTTTTTATAATAAATTATTATTTTTTTTTCTTTTTAATTTTTATAATAAATTATTACTTTTTTTTTATTTTTTTTTTATTTTCAGCTAACATAAAAATCTGAGTACTTCAAGTGTAACTCAGAATATAAAATTTTGAGACACTTTTGATTATTTTAGTCTGCCTATTGCGACTCTAGTCTGCCTATTTTGACTCTATTCTGTCTATTGCGACTCTAGTCTACGTATTGCGACTTAGTCTGCCCTTTACGATTCTTGTCTACCTATCATTACTAAAACTAAATGTGAAATAAATTTACAATTGCTGCTAATTATCGCTCGCAATTCATATAATTTTTTATTAAATTCATTGCCAAGTTTGTACAATATACATATTGTATTAATTATTAGAGACGTCAAATAGGTTTTTCTATACTATTATTATTTTGATTCTTACGATATATTTTGAAATTCTTAACTTCAATTTGAGATGCTTCGAACAAAAAAGCAATCTTATAAAAACGTCGTCAAGTACAAAAAGATTTGAATCAATCGTTACGAGAAAATAAAGAATATCATCTCACCGAAAATTGTTGTCGAGAAAGTTAGAAACGGAAGATTTATTCAGTAGTAAGTTGAGCATAAACAGATTTTGAAGTACGCGTTAATGAAAATTATCAGTAAAAGTTGAGTAAACTTGAATTCATGAATTTCGGATGCACTTGTTAATGAGATTTATCAGTGAGGAAAATTAATAAATTAATACTTCAATAAATTAATAAAAATTAATTAATTAATTAAAACAAGGGAATTAAATAAGATTAGTGAATTTTAATTACTGTCAAAAGTTTTACTATTATTGAAATTTGTATACTGGGAAAATCAAGTTCTAGTATTGAGTAAAAGAAAGTGATGTCATTGTTGATACGGCATAAAATAGAGTTCAACGTCGAGTCATGTAATTTTAAGTGAAGGCAACTGTGTCTGTGATGTCCGGTGGACATATTAGCTAAAATAAGGATACATCCAGGGGATGGTTTTATAATAAATTGTCAGTTAACGTCAAGAGGACGGTTTGTTAATTGAATATTAAGATTAATGTCCAGGGGACAAAATAGTAAGGTTTCACGTCCGGTGGACGGTTTTTTTTACGCGTGTGTGACTGTGTAACGTCCGGAAAGACGCTTTATCTAGAGTGTGTGTGTGTGTGGAAAATGTCCAGGAGATGACAATGAAATTTAGTTTGGCATAAGTAACGTCCAGGGGACGCAATTAGTTTGTCATGAGAATAATTATTTTCATAAGGTTAAATAAAATAAAAACAAGGTACTTAATTTAAATAAAATTAAAACAAAATTTGATCGATATTATTTCAGCCCATTTTACGATTCCTCTCCTCTCTCATAAAATATAACAAACGACCCTGAGTAATTAAATTAATTAATTCATTTAAAATAAAAATTCTACAACATCCGATTCTGGAAGGCCAAGTCCATCTTTCAGTGGTGCCCTACTATTCGACTATAATACTAGGTGTGACCAGACTTGGCAAGAATAATCTCTCTGTCATAAATGGCAGAAAGACATCGAGTAGTTAAGCGTAATAGAGAGTTAGCAAATATGGCACCTGACTCAACAGACATATATCAAGCTAATGTAATTGATAAGTATTGTAAGCGAGCTAAACAGTACAAATCAATATGCTTAGCCGACTTTGCTACAAGATATAGTGATGTTAATAAACTCAAAGAAATAGCAGAAAGTCCTCACCATTATAATAAATATCAAGATGAAGATAATTATTATCGAGAACGATTACTATTATTTTTACCATTTTGCAAAAAAAAAACCAAAATTGGAGAATTAAATTCGGAAGTAAAAAAAACTATTTACGAAAAAAATTTAATAACAATCGAAAAAAATCGAGTATTAATATATCATGTGGATGAGGATTATCTCGAAAATATCTTTAAAGAAATTGAAGAGGCTAGTAACTCTCATGAAGAGAATGATGTGTTGAACTTTAGCAAGAGCTGTGAACCTGATGAATTTGCTGATATTTTTGTTGACACAAAAAATAAGAATTTATCTGATTCAAAAGAAAGGGAGTATAAAATTAGTGGTCCAACAATCATGAAAACTAAAGATATTTTAAAATTACTTTTGAAGGCCAACGGTCAACAGCTTCAAATAACAAGGCGCTGCTTGTATGCTCAAAAGCAAGAGAAACCCATTTGTCTTGTGATTTGCGGTCAAGCAGGAACTGGAAAATTGTTTCTGATAAACGTATTATATCAAACCATTTCTGATTATTATAATAAACATATCAGTTGTTGAGATATTGATTCGGCTAAAGTCGTCTTAGCTGCCGCTTCTGGAAAAGCTGTCTTCGTGATTCGAGGTGTTACATTTCATATTTGCTTCAGTTTACCCGTGGATAACATGAGAGGAAACATTCCATCATAAAGTTCAAGTATTGCTACAACATTAAGATTTGAGATGCGCCATGTAAAAGTTGTCATTATAGATAAAGTTTCGATGATTTGTTGAAATCGTTTGAATCAAATTGATACTCGACTTCAAACAATTACAGGAAGTAATGCTTCTTTTGGTGGTTTGTCAGTCATTTTCGTTTCCGTTACATTGTATTAGATTATTTAATTAAAAATAATTAATTTAATTTAATCAATAAAATATTACGGGAACGTAACAAGCTCTTAAAAAAAATAGTGTTATGATCGATTACAAGAGCTTGATATTAAAATCAAAATGACATGAAAACAATGCGGAATTATAAAAAACTTTATTCAAAATAACTTATAAAAAATTTGATTGTTTAAAAAAAAAAATTATGACATTTTGTAAAAAGACTGATAGTTTCACCGGAGAAGTAAGAAAATTACAGAACTGACTACGAATTTGACTTAAAACTCCAATTACTTTTGAACAGATGGATTTATTGAAATATAATAAGTATTTTGTTTGTTATACTGAACTTCTTTGTGCAATAAGCCATTGCTGAAGTGTGTAATGTCAAGCTCAAATTATTTCTTTCTCTGTTCTTTGAATAAAAAATAAAAAAAATCGCGCTGAGGCACTTGTTTATAATAGTAAAATGATACATCCAAAAATCATTAGACTATAGTTTTCATTTAATTGTATATGATTCATCTTATTGTTTATATTGGAGACTTATAGTTATTAACAACATTAAATGACTTGACATGCGAATCAACAATGAGTTATACCGTGGAATATTCAGACTTTATAGTTTAATAAATCATTTATATATGTTGTTGCGTAATTAAAACTATATTTAAATTTAAATATAGTTTCACTTCCGCAGATGGAGGCAGCACCTACTAGGACCTAGTCTCTAAATTTAAACTTGGACATGTGCAGTACGGCGCATGCGCATCTACTCCTTCCTGCTTCGTGTCGAGAATACGGCCGCCATTATCTTTCGCTACATACATTCAAGTGATAACACGTGTTATTAGAAATCGTATAATTTTGCGCTCATCTCGAGTAATTAATTATAAATAATAATTAGGATCAATTAAGTAATCAATCAGAGCATCAAAAATATAATTATTTTTGTAATTGTAAGCACCAGAGCTCATAAATGAATCAATAAAAAACTCATGACTTCCAGTGATCAACGACCACGTTCCTGAAGAGGTTATTCCGACAGAAAACATTACAAGTGCTTATTTATTCAATAAATAATTATCTAAAGTGCTGAGAAAATTAAAAGACTCGATTTATAATAAATTAATTATCAATAAGTTCAATATTTTAAACAATATAAAAGTTAATTCTCGCTCGGTAGCCTATGCAATCATGCTACCACTTGTTCATAAAATAAATTCAACTCAGTGCAATTTATTATAAACTCATTCCAATCAATTAAATTAATTGATCATAATTATTATAAACTCAATATCCTAATTTATTCATGCATTTGTGCTATTTAAAATAGTAATTCAAGTGTTCTATAATAAATTTCGCTCGGTAACCTCTGATTTCATGTTACTTTTTATCACGACATTTTTTCAATCAAGTCAGTGTTCAAATATATTTAAATTAATTATTTCAATTATTCACGATTTCATGAGCTCAGACAATTAACAGTGTTAATAAATTAAATCAACGATTTAATTTTGTAACCCAGTAATATTATGTGCTGTGACAAATAAAAATATTGTTATATTTTTCACTAACCAGTCCTGGCATGTATTCATTTAATTATTATTACAACATATGTATTTTACTTTTTTAGCTTCTTACTACGAATATCAATGATTTTCGAAAATTTCGGGGTTATTGTTTTCACTCAGATTTTCGAAAATCGAGTTTTCGTCAGGTGTCGACGTTTTGAGGTCCTAGGAACGTATTCTGGCTATTTTCAGAATGATGCCCGAGCGCATGTGTATGTGTGTGCGCGCGAACGCGTGTTTGTGAATGTGTGTAACTGGCCTACACCTTTTTTAACTTGAAAAGCGATTTGAATGTTTTTCGCGGCAATCGAAAGAGCTTCTTGTTATCAACTTTCCTAAAAATTTCAGATCATTAGTTCAAGCAGACTTAAAAATATTTGCGAATTTATAACGTAAACCGTTTTTCTTTTCACAACGGAGACGTGAAATAAACCAGGAGTCGTATGTGGTCACCCAAGTGTATTAAAAAAATTATAAATAACAATAATAATTATTACTAAAGATAATAAATAATTATAAACAAACTAAAGATGTGCCTGGACCAGCTCCTCAGGCTGGGTTAGTGCACGAGGGCGCCATTTTTAAAAAACGGACAAAACTAATAACGATCAGGGGAGAGATCGTTGGACAAAATCTTGAGCGAGAATGTATGCACCAAGCGGAATGACAACCAAACAAATATATGATGAATAAAAAAATAATAATAAGGAATAATTATTACTAAATATATCCAGGAAACAAACAAATAAATATGGGCTATCACTGGGTTCCTTTTACTAAAGTATTCAATTCAAAATATATTTAAATAGACTCAACAAATGGTTACAATAATAATCAATTCAATTCAAATAATATTATTAAATTATCCACTGGAGAAACCAAATTACGAACTTTTACTCAATATAATTAGTATACTTAATTCTTTATAATAGAATTGTATTAAATAATAATAATAATCTTTTCTTATTTTAAATTATTTACTCTGGGGAGAGAAAGACACGGGTACTCAATATATGTGGCTACACTGGGTTGCATACCAAAAAATAACTTTAACCCAGAGAAATAATATTAAACACTCAACTATACTTTTAAAATAATATATGAAATACTAGTGTAAGACAAAGAGCCACACTTGCTATCTTTGTCTAATCCTTTGAGGAATTTGCTCGACGCGTCTACGTACATGGAACGCACGCCAAACGAATTCAATTTATTATAGCAATATAACTCAGTGTCAATTATTTATCAAGCAAATACCGCGATCAACTCTACCGAAGGGCCAGAGATAGCCGATGCAACAAATGAAGATACAACTGACTTACCGGCGTTGATAACAATTAACTTCTGGAATTTTTGGATAATATCACATGAACTATATTTTTACTTCATATAACAGAATATCAATTATCCAAATTAAATAAACTTTAACTATTTAATTTTACAAAATTACGGCAACTGGGCCAGAACAATTTTCTCAAAAATAATCACGGACAACAACACGTCCTACCTTCACAAAATCCCGGTCCTCTCTGACTATATCTTTCCTTGATTTTTCCGAGGGAGGGTAATCACTCACGTGTCATCTCCTCTCATGACCTCGGACCCGAAATTATCAATTAAAATAAAACATATAAAATTGTCACACGACCTGAGTTATATCATAACAATAAATCGAATAATATTTCCTATCAATAAACATAAACATAATCGGTACTTTCTCTTTCAAATAATAAAATAATAATTAATTTAGTGCACCACGTGGCTGGATAAAAATATTGATTTTTATCCCCACTATATCGACTTACTCTCCCTTCAGTCGATATTTTCATCTATAACATACGCGCACGTGTGCTACTAACTGAAATGAAAATATCGATTAAGTACATAACTTTCAAAATAATTATCGAAACATATATATAAACATAATAAACAATAAAATCAATAAATCCATAATTAAATTATACTTAAATAATCGATCAAAATAATATAAATATTTGAATAATAATAAATTATAATAAATAAATGCGCTTGATTTGAGCTAGGAGGTGTTGTCAAATTCACGGCGAGATGAAAAAGCGCGCGCAGCGATTCACGTTTGAATCGCTACGTGACAAATTACGAAAAAAAAAAAAATTTCGTTTTAGCTTTTTTATTTATATCTTATAAACGAGTAGAACAATCGACTTCAAATTCTATTTAGCTTTAGAACTTAATAAAACGCGTTGATCGCCTTTACAACCATCTCTATCGGTTAATGCGTTAGAGAGATATCGTTGGAGAAAGAAATGGTGAAAAACAGGATTTTCGAAATATCTTCAAAACGGCTAAATCGATCGATTTCACATTTCAATTAACTCTTAAATTCAAGAAATCGCGACGATTGCCACCTCAAACGTCAAAATCAGTTAATTAGTTCAAAAGATATCGGCACAGAAAAGTCAAAAAAAAAAAAAAATGTTATTTTTTCGGGATAACTAGAAATGTATTGTGGTACAATATGTCTGAAATCATAATAGCTCTTCCTGTTTATAGTCTCTTTCAGTCATCATATAATTTCGTCTAACTTTTTCTTTAGTTTCAATTATAATATTAGCAAAAAATGGAAAAAATCCAGTTTTTAATATTTTTCTCGGATATTTTATGTATTATTGCTCTGACCTAAGCCAAAACTCATATAAATCTTGATTTTGATCACTGACATTGATTTCTGCCTCAATACATTTATTTCGTAGAACAAAATCAGGAATAAAAATTGAAGAACCACTTCTCCATTAATGATTTTCGATTCTAAGATTTTCAAACACTAGCATAAAACGTAACTTTTTGAGATTGAAAAGCTCAAAAAAATAATTGCATGTCATAGCATTTTCAAGTTCGAAGAGCTCAGAAATATATTCACCGAATGTTTTTAAACTCCTTGAGCTCGAAAACAGCGGAAAGTTTTCGGGCTGGCTCGCAGGGCTAACGGACGCCCAGATTTTTTTTTTAACTAAACATGAATTTAACGTAATCAAATTTTTTTACTTGAAACTTAACTTCCATAATATTGATTACATTTTCCCCTGATGTTTCTATACAATATGCATAATAAACAATGTTATCCAATCATATCCAATACATATCGGCCCTAAGTTCGAATCTATTTCTAAATGAACTTATGACAGAGAGATTATTCTTGCCAAGTCTGGTCACACCTAGTATTATAGTCGAATAGTAGGGCACCACTGAAAGATGGACTTGGCCTTCCAGAATCGGATGTTGTAGAATTTTTATTTTAAATGAATTAATTAATTTAATTACTCAGGGTCGTTTGTTATATTTTATGAGAGAGGAGAGGAATCGTAAAATGGGCTGAAATAATATCGATCAAATTTTGTTTTAATTTTATTTAAATTAAGTACCTTGTTTTTATTTTATTTAACCTTATGAAAATAATTATTCTCATGACTAACTAATTGCGTCCCCTGGACGTTACTTATGCCAAACTAAATTTCATTGTCATCTCCTGGACATTTTCCACACACACACACACTCTAGATAAAGCGTCTTTCCGGACGTTACACAGTCACACACGCGTAAAAAAAACCGTCCACCGGACGTGAAACCTTACTATTTTGTCCCCTGGACATTAATCTTAATACTCAATTAACAAACCGTCCTCTTGACGTTAACTGACAATTTATTATAAAACCATCCCCTGGATGTATCCTTATTTTAGCTAATATGTCCACCGGACATCACAGACACAGTTGCCTTCACTTAAAATTACATGACTCGACGTTGAACTCTATTTTATGCCGTATCAACAATGACATCACTTTCTTTTACTCAATACTAGAACTTGATTTTCCCAGTATACAAATTTCAATAATAGTAAAACTTTTGACAGTAATTAAAATTCACTAATCTTATTTAATCCCCTTGTTTTAATTAATTAATTAATTTTTATTAATTTATTGAAGTATTAATTTATTAATTTTCCTCACTGATAAATCTCATTAACAAGTGCATCCGAAATTCATGAATTCAAGTTTACTCAACTTTTACTGATAATTTTCATTAACGCGTACTTCAAAATCTGTTTATGCTCAACTTACTACTGAATAAATCTTCCGTTTCTAACTTTCTCGACAACAATTTTACCGTAAATTTTCTAGCGTCTTTAAAACTCTAATTCAAATTGATTTAGAAATTAAAAGTATTTTAATATTATTTTAAAAGTATTTTAAGACTAAATTTACGACTAGAATTACATTTAAAATTGACTAGATTATTCAGCCAGTGAATTGGCGTCACGAGGCCTGAATTTAGGATTTTGCAACACGGACAAATTTTGTCTAAAGCTGCCGACAGGCCTGGAGTAATTTTATAATTAATATTGGATTTAATTTAAATTATTTACTGAAAGATTTACGCGGAAATTTATTTTATTCCGGCCAAAAGGCCTCGAATAGAATAATTTTAGAGTAACAGACAATATGGCGGGACCGAAAGTAAGACTCGATCAAATTTTCTAGAACATTACACGAGAACCTACACGTGGTTGTAACGGCTGACGGTTCTGAGACTTCTAATTGATACGCGAGACCAATACAAGCAATAACTTACAATTAATTCGGCCAACTAATTATTCAATCCGGGGCCTTAAATTATTGTAATTTACCTCGATACCATATTTTGCAATCAACCGATGAGCTGCTAGCTGACATTCTGCCTTTATTCTCTATAAGCTGATGGTTGGCTGGATTTAGCTGGTGGTCTGCTTTTCCTAACTTTGTTGTTCTCGTCTCGTTCTCTCGTCTCGTTTCAATTAATTTATCCTTAGTATTATAATGTGTCAATAATCAGTACATATTAGTAACTATAATTTATTAGAGGTGTCGGCCAAGGAGGGCCTGATAAACAATGTTGATATCAAAATTTAATCGCCTCGTTCCACGTGAATCGGACGTAGACTATAATTATTACCTGATCTTAATTTATGCGTCCATCACCTTCAGTTTTCTGACTCACTCTCTCGATTTATGGTTCCGCACCCACTTATTTTTTCTACGATTCGGGTCTCTTCGATTTACCCCCGGAAAACATCCCCACTAATTAATTAGCCAAGGAGAGGGACGGATGTTCGGTTCTCACTGATTAGCGACATCCGGTGACACGTCGAATCATTTTAGTTAATGGACCGAATAGTACTTAGGAACCGTTATCGACCGTGAGCAAATTCAAATTGAGATATTAATAAATAATCATGGGAATCTATTTTACCCTGTTACTAACTAAAAATTTTCTAAATTATTTACCTTAAGTATTTGAGTAACTCATTATAATTCCGATGATGAAAACTTTAAAGTGTTTAGTCATGAAATAATATTCAGTTTCTTAGACTAATATTTGTCATAGAAGTAACGAAAAATATAATCATAATGAAACTGGAATTAAAATGTCTTAACCATCTTATTAATCAGTCAGATTACACAAAATATTACGTGAAACGTAGGAAATACCTCACTCAACTTTGCCGATTGCACACCAACATAACTAATCATTTACTTAAATACTCCATGAGCGAAAGAATATATATTCAATATCTTATAGGTATGTACTCAGAAACATAAAGAAAAAATTTTTTTTTTCTATTTCTATTCAAGAAAATATAGGTTTAAGCTGTTTTATGGGTTTTAGGTGATGACTAAATAAACAAACGACAGATTTTCAAATAATTTTCATATTAACTGAAACTCCATTATGTTACTCACCATATTTCCAGTTATAATTAATGATATAGATGAACTGAATGCAATATACATAATACTAACATTGAAGAGAAAAATTTCGATTTTTTAATATTTTTGTTTTATTTTTTTTTTTCTGCAATGACTGATGAATAATTTATCACGTCAGAATTATGGAAAAGTGACCGAATTTTTCACGACAAACTTTTTCGGAAAATTATGTCAATAAACAATTTTTTCTGTTTTAAGTATATAGCGTTACTAATTCCAAAAGAATTTATATTTTTTCACGCCCTTTTGGATTTAAATTTATTGACTACAACCATAAGACTATATAATTTTTGATTTGATGCTAATTATATGATAGATTCTGCCCAAGACGAGAAATCGGAAAAAAAATTTTTGAAAGCTAAACCAGTATATAATTTGAGCTTTATGCCTTTTTGTCTTTCAAAATAGTCCAAGAGCAGTGAGCGGATACCTGCATGTATTTAACCAAACTTTTGCGCAAAGTGGTGGAAGCAGCTACTGCGCAGATGAGACAGGTATCGATTTTAGGCTTATTATGAATGCATTGGATCAAGTCTGCCGTTTTGATATTTCGAAATATATTATTTTTAACCGATAATAACAATGGCAGACCATTATCGCGCGTTCAAAATTGTGAGAGACAGTTTCGAAAAGGCAAAAAAAAATTTTTTTTCAAAGTAATTGAACAGATCTGCCATTCATACATTTTATTTATTCGAGTCTTAAAAACTTATATTGATTACGGCAAACGTATTCATGGTAGACACACATCACCAGATAAAAAAATCTGAAATACTACCCGGTCAGATTTCTATGTATTACCACAGCTGTTTAACATCAATATCATTTACTTAATCACTGAACTTATCGAAATTAATATTAGTTATGTAGTCTATATAGTAAATTTCAAGAGTTTGACGATATAAAAAGGAGATATATTGCGAAAAAATCTTAAATATTGAGGTATACTGCTGATAAGAAAAAATAATTAAAATTTGTTTTTTATTTTTCACTTTTATTTAATTATACAAAATTAATAAAGTCAAATAAATAATAAAAACATCGGTCTATCAGTTGACCCTGCGGGCCAGCCTCGAAACTTTCCGCTGTTTTCGAGCTTGATGAGCTTGAGAATATTGTTGTGAATACATTGTCAAGCTCTTCGAGCTCGAAAATACTTTGGTATGCCGTTGTTTTCGAAAAAAAAAAGTTTTTTTACATTTCTTCTCCAACGATATCTCTCAAACGATTCAACAAATTCAGACGGTTGAGGTGGCAATCGATGCGTTTCATTGAGTCCTAGAGCTGATCAGATTTTGAAATTGATTTGTCTAGTTGTTTTTGCAAAATTAAAAAAAAAACTAATGAATTTCTTTTTTTAATTCTGTCGTCAAAGGTTTCTCTTGAAGAAATGAACCAATTTTGATGGTTGAGATGACATTCAGCGTGGCTTATAAAGCTTTAGAGCTGATTAAATTTTTGAATCGATCCATCGAGCGCATTAAAAATTATCTAAAAAAACATTTTTGCAAAAATGTTATTTTTGAAATAAGTTCGAACGTGCTTAACAGATCAAGCTCAATTTTTTACAGCTTTTAGATATTAACAAGCCGCGTCGAATGACACCTTAACGATCAAAATCAGTTAATCCGTTCAAGAGTTATAGATATTAACTTACATATGTACATACTTACATACTCGCGGACATCATTGTGAAATTAGTCAGAATAGCTTCCTCGAACCTCAAAACGTGAAACCTGATATAAATACGGTATTCGAAAATCGGACGGAAGCAAAAGACTTTACAATGTTATGTCCAACTAGTAGCTTGTACTGTGATGTTGGACAAATTATTAGAATTATTATTTTCGGCCCTAGTCTTTCGACCAATAGACCGGGATCACACTGAGTAATTATCTGGAAAGGTTTCAAAATAAAAAAATGTTGTAAATATGAATTCAACTATTATATATTCTACAATCAAAATTTGTAATGCTATTGTTACGTCCAGCTCAGATGCTGAACTTTTTATATTAAATTTTATTTTTTCATTAAAATAACGTGGCAACCAGATTTTATTTTTTTTAATAACCCTAGAGTGATAAGAAATAATGTAGTAGTAAAAATGTTTAGAATTAGTGAATTTGTTTGCTCTGACGCACGTAGAAATGCTAGAGCAAACAATCGAATGCATTTTTTTAATGACCCCTTGGGTCACAATAGAATGAAGGCCCAAAGAACATTTGGAAACGCTTTCTATAAAAATTAACAAAATATCTTATCAGCAAAAGTGTACTTAAAATATTTAAAAAGAGAAATTGAAAGTTTAACAATGACTCATTGTTAAATAAATAAAATAGATAAATAATATAATCTTATAAGCCCTTAAATTTTTAAGTACATTTTTGTAGATAAAATTTTTTGTTTCCACGTAAACGTAAAATTCAAATAATTAAAAATTAAAAGAGTAAAAATGAAATTTTACGTAAATAATTGGATAAATTAATAAAACTCGAATAAATAACAGAATAAATAAAAAATTCATTACATAAATAAATGAATTAATAAAATTTAAAGAAATAAAATTATGAAAGAAAAAAAAATTTATATATAAGTAAATAATTAAAACAATATAAATAAAAATTTAGATAAATAAATAAAAGTAAATAGTCATAAGAAAAATTCATAAAATAAATATAAATTCTATTATTATAAATAAGTTACAATATTATAGAATATTGTGTATGTGGGTGTATGTGTGGATGCGCACACACATAGGCACGCATCGGGCTGGGCTTTTACCACTTCCCTAACGGAAAATCCTAGGGAAAGGGAAAGGACCCAAAGGAATTGTGCTCCGATTGGACACAGTTTTCCCCCAAACAATAGACAAAATAGAACAAACAAGACACATAAAAAGGGCCACAAAATAAAAAAAAAGTAGTCTTGAGTTTTTCCTGAGTAGCAGTTTTCGCAGTCAGAGTTTTTACTCTCAGTTCTCAGTCCTGGGTCAGTAAGAATGAGAAAATTTAAGTACAAGTGTTCTCACACTTACACACTAGTTCCGTACTAGTTTTCTACAAGTGTTCTCACACTTTATTGTCTTATTTAATCGTACAAGTGTTTTCACACTTTATTTTATTAATTATATCGCTAGCGTTTAGTAAATATTGTTTCAGCTAGTGTATGATTAAATTAAAATTATTAAGTTCACATCACAGCAAAATTGTAACCGCGAATAGTATAGTATAGTAAATTCAGTGTACGCCAGAAAAATACTCCGATCTCCAAAACTTCAGGTACTGTAATCTTTAAGTTTATGTATAAAAGAACGTAATGTATTCAAGATTCTGTAGTCCTCTCTAGTATTTGAAATCAAGTTAATCGTAACCATTTTATTGTAAATTAGAGTTGGCGGACTAGCCACTTAATACTTTTAATATCAAGTTTATTGTATTCACATCATCAAAATTTTCAATGGTATAATATATAGTAGTTCAATTCGTACATTTGTCACGATATTTTTATATCGCGGCAGTCTCGCATCAGGTCGGTGGGCAACAGAGGGCAGCACACGCTGCTCACACGTCTCATCCGACACTGTATTATAATTGTTGTTTGTTCATTTATAAGATTTTATTTAATTATTGTATTAATAATACTTCATTGATTTCTTAGGTGTGAATTGTGTTTAAATCAGGAGATTTTACTGATTAAGTTAAGCATATATTTGGATTTTGTAGCGCTGGGGAAAATAGTTGCGCATTTCATTTACGTGCTTATGATTATTTTGAATTGGTTGGCGCATGCGCGTCAACACAACAGTTGGCATCCGTAGGTTTATTTATTATAAATAAATCTACTAGTTTTATGAATAAATCATTGGTTGATTTATCGGTAAATAATATTAAGAATTAATTATGGAAAATACAATTGGTCATTTAGCGTCGGGAACTTGATAAATTACACGGCCACAGTTATGTAGTACGTTGGTGGTACTGTAAAGCAATAACATGCGACAGTTGTATATCTCTATTGGATGAAGTGAGATATTCGACAAAATGGCGTCGGCCTAGGTGCCGGCGTGAGATTCACGTGCTGCCATGGTCAGACGTGGGATAGTCTCTGTAAGAGTAGCGTGTGTGCTCTGTTACATTAATTAATTATAAATTTGTCGCCATTCGGTATTTTGTGTAGATAACATACACCCATTGGCATTAGCGAAGCATTTGATAAATCTCATAAAGGAAAATACATTTACCGTATTAGCGTGCAACCAAGGGAGTTGAATAATACGTAAACTGTAAGTACTTTTTTGGCTAATACATTGGCGTGTAATTCTGGTTCCCGAGTTGGTGAACATTTGTATATAGCCTAAGCGTGAGAGAGAGATAGTAAATTCTGAGTATTAGTAACTGGTCATAAGCATATGATGGAATGCGTGAATGTTATCCTCAGTAAATACGAGTACAGTCAGTGAAATTATTCAATAGTTGAGTATTATTTATTAATTATTATTGATTTGATTTAATAATTATTATTCAACGGAATATTGCTTACGAATTATTATTATTTAGCGTATTGATTATTCCTAAATTTAATTATTAATTATTATTTATTAGAATATTGGTTAGGAAGTATTATTAATTTGCGTATTAATTATTATTAATTTGAGTTATTAATTATTGTTAATTTGAATCATCATTATATTTATTTTTGAGTTGATTCATCAAATAATTATTTTATTATTTGCGTTCAAAACAAAATTATTTTGAAATACCGTAAATTCACCCTTGGAATTTACTGGGAGGTTGTATTGGAAAATACTTCAAATTCTTATCTAAGATTATTTATCTATTGTTTCCTAATTTACATTTGTTTATGTTCACGTGTGAGTGAGACTATTAATTATTAATAGCTATATGTTTTGCAATACATTTATTGTTTATGCAATAGTATTATTATTTGAATTAAGTTTATATGCGCATACTATTACTATTATTTTCTTTTGTAAGTGATTTATTATTATTTTTTTGAACATTATTTATGTGAGTATGCGTTATATATTGACTGATTATTTTAATTAATTAATGGATAATTAAAGCAAATGGTCATCAACCCGGTATTTATTTAATTTTATTATTTTAATTACTGCTATCTTTCTTGCTATCCTAATTCCTAAAATCTGAAATCGCTATCCTGTTATTTATTTTATTTTTCATTTTCATTTTCTCCGTTGTGTTATTTTCGAGTTAATTTTGTTCGTGGGGCACACGAACTGGCGCCCAACTGGGTTTTCTAACCCAGCCTGAGCAGAGCAGCCAGTCCAGGGAGATTCAGGATATCTCCAGGTGGGATATTTGGTTCT
Source organism: Microplitis demolitor (assembly GCF_026212275.2). Lineage (NCBI taxonomy): Eukaryota > Metazoa > Arthropoda > Insecta > Hymenoptera > Braconidae > Microplitis > Microplitis demolitor. The sequence continues at coordinate 11,829,808 of NC_068550.1, read as the reverse complement.
GGGTTTATTTTATTTTCAGTTTTCGACCAACGGAGAGCCATAACGGCTATTGAGCGCCAACCACACTCCGCCGTGGGACGCGTGAAATAGAGGAGAACGTTATACATTTAACATCTTTCATTTAAAAACCAACCTTCCAGATAATTACTCAGTGTCATCCCGGTCTATTGGTTGAAAGACTAGGGCCGAAAATAAAAATTATAATAAATTGTTCAACATCACAGTACAAGCTACTAGTTGGACATAACAAATTGGCGCTCGAACAGGGACACATCTGAGTTTATCTGGGAGTTCGGGATGTTTAAATATAAATTTGAGTTTTTGCGGAAATAGCTTTATTAATTTTCAAGTTTGGCGCGCAAAAAAGCGTTCCAGCTTTCATTACTATTTTTTAAAGTTTGGCTCGCGAAAAAGCGTTCCAGCTTCCTCTGCTTTTCTCAAGTTTGGCGCGCGAAAAAGCGTTCCAGCTTTTCTTACTTTTTTTTTTTTTTTCAAGTTTGGCGCGCGAAAAAGCGTTCCAGCTCTCTGTGCATCTAGATGTGAAAAATCTTCTAGATAATCTTATATTCTCATGCCTGGTATGAGTAGGAAATCAGAACGTTGACTCCAATATAGAAGAAATTACAGAGAGAACTATAGAATGAATACAAAATAAAATGAATTACTTCACGTAGTCAAAACACACGTGACTAAGTAATAAAATATAATTTTTTGAAATACGTATTGTATTGTACAACACGTGTTGTACTACATCAGAAATTGTTGACGATATGGCTTTGGCACCAAACCAAAACATATCACTACATCATGCCCTTTCGTTTGTGCCTAAATTTGAGGGAAATCCCGGTGAATTATTGGATTTCCAGAAATTTTGCAAAGACGCGAAATCCGTGTTACCCGACGAGGCTGAAGGAAATTTAGTAAAATTAATTTACGGAATGAAATTGAGCGCGAAGGTGAAGGCCTCAATTAATTTTAATATCCCGACGACCGTTGTCGATTTATTTGAAAATTTAACAAGGGTTTTCGCTCCGGCGAAATCTTTATTTCAACTCCAGGGCGAACTGGGCCGGATATATCAACGGGACGAAGAAACCGTGTTAGATTTTATGAATAGGTTACGGAAAAAAGGGCATGAAATCGTCGGATGTTATGAAATCGAAAATCCCGAGTTGACCGACGAACAACTCGAAGATTTCAAAACGAAAATAGACGCGCTGCTAGTGGGTTGCTTCATTCAGAATTTAAATGATGAAATTGACCAGCGGATGCCAGAGTGTCGTAATAGTGACGAGGCTCTGACAGCCGCAGTAAAAATTGAAAGAAAATTGAACGCGCGAAAAGAGTTAAGGCGCGAGCAAAACACGGAAAACTTGTATTGTAAATCCGGGAATTTCGTCTCAGGCACACAAAGTAACTCCGCGAATAACCTCGGTCATTTTTCCAAAAGTTGCAAGCAAATTATGTGTCAAATTTGCTATAAAAAGGGGCATATAGCTAAGAATTGCCCACAGATTAATAGTACACAACACCAATACGCCAACGTTGAGTGTCAGCTACGCAGAAACAGGGAACACTCAGCTAAGTACTGTAAATTAAAGCCTAACGCGTTGCCCAAGAACCCCGTCGGAATTTTTCATATTACAACTCGCGCCCAGAGAGTGAGAGAAGAGTCACGAAAGACTTTTAAATTAAACACAGAAGTTCCTAACACTTCTAAATTGAACACAGAAGTTCCTTACACTTTTAAACTAATCACAGAAGTTCCTCACACTTCTAATTCAAAAACAGGAGTTCCTAACACTTCTAAAGTAATCACGAAAGTTCGCGACACTTTTAAATTAAACACAGAAGTTCCTAACACTTCTAAATTAAATACAGAAGTTCTTAACACTTCTAAATTGAACACAGAAGTTCCTTACACTTTTAAATTAAACACAGAAGTTCCTAACACTTCTAAATTTAACACAGAAGTTCTTAACACTTCTAAATTGAACACAGAAGTTCCTTACACTTCTAAATTAAACACAGAAGTTTCTAACACTTCTAAACTAATCACAGAAGTTGCTCACACTTCTAAATCAAAAACAGGAGTTCCTAACACTTCTAAATTTAACACAGAAGTTCTTAACACTTCTAAATCAAACACAGAAGTTTCTAGCACTTCTAAACTAATCACCGAAGTTCCTCACACTTCTAAATCAAAAACAGGAGTTCCTAACACTTCTAAAGTAATCATGAAAGTTCTCGACACTTTTAAACTAAACCCAGAAGCTCCTAACACTTCTAAATTTAACACAGAAGTTCCTAACACTCCTCGATCAGACATAGAAGTTCCTAACACTTCTAGACAAATACATACAGAAGTTTCTAATACTTTTAAACAATTAAATACAGAAGTACCAAACACTTCTATCAAATTAAATACAGAAGTACCAAACACTTCTATCAAATTAAATACAGAAGTACCGAACACTTCTATCATATTTAATACAGAAGTACCGAACACTTCTAATAAATTAGATATAGAAGTTGATAACACTTCTTATTACAAACGGTACGGCCTGGCACGAAGACTGGGCAGGCCGCGAAAACGTTGGAAGAGTCTTAATCATCCAATATTATATAATGACGTAGTCACTAAACTACAAATCGACAAGGAAACGGTGTACTCATTGAATGTAAGAGACACTAGTTTATTGTTGAACATAGTGGGAGCTGAGACCTCATGCGAGACAACTTATACCAGAACTAAACATCCTAAACTGTCTATTGTCGTTGACAAGAACTTGGGATGGTTGGGAAAGAATAATGTAGTAGCTTCATACCTTGAGGAATTATACGTAAGCGCGAAATTTATTGAACGCCATATAAGGTCTCAGGTCCAGATTTCGTACTTAGTTGTACTTAAATATAAATGTAGATTAGAAAAGAAGGTGCTGAGGAACACGCTCTCTATCGCATCAACGCAGCCGGACGAGGTCGCCTTCAGGTACGTGGGAGGCCCAGGATTCATGGTGGTTGTGGCAGGAGAGGTGATTTACATCGTGCCCCGCATTCCAGTGGTAGTCAAGATCCAGGAATCTGACGGACTTTACGATCGTGTGTCCCTGTTACGGGGCAATCAAAGACAATTTTTGACCCCAAGGACACACGTGATAACCGACTACGCAACAGAGTTGCCCTGCAACTCTCCACTTTTTAAATTAGTTGCCACTTGGTATAAATGTATACCAAGGTTCATAAAGACCATGGTTCAGCAATCCATTAAAGGCACTCGAGGGTCATCATCTGGAATCAACGCCCTCAACAATGGAATTTTGGAACATCTGGTCGAGATTGCAAGGTCCACAACCTGGGCAACGCTCACCAGATTTGGCACATGGTGTGCCGGTATTATTGAGATCGTCATGCTTCATCGAACGATCCAGCTGATTGTAGATACCATAATTCATGGTTATGTCTTGCACGCAGTTTACGGAAAGTCATTGTGTCTCGTAGAAGTTTTCGGGGACTCGCTGATCTGCGTGTTATACCTAGGTAGGCAGAGAGAGGCCGTACTGAACGCGTCTCCACAAGTTCCAATCAAAACAATGGAAAAGGGGGACAAATTGGCACCATCAACACCCAAGATCTATCCGATCTTGCCTAAAACCGCCATGACCTGATCAGCAGCTACGGAAGTCACCGTCAACACACCAACCAATCAACAAGCAACAGTGTCAGCAAACAAGAGCCTTCGTGTACAGATAACGTGTCAGCTCCTTCCGTAAGTCTTAGATCTTTTGAAAATAAAATTTTGTCGTCGCACTCGTTTCTTCGATTCTTTTCGAATCAGCTCGTGCTTCCGTCTAACGGCGGGGGTGTTACGTCCAGCTCAGATGCTGAACTTATTATATTAAATTTTATTTTTTCATTAAAATTACGTGGCGACCAGATTTTATTTTTTTTAATAACCCTAGAGTGATAAGAAATAATGTAGTAGTAAAAATGTTTAGAATTAGTAAATTTGTTTGCTCTGACGCACGTAGAAATGCTAGAGCAAACAATCGAATGCATTTTTTTAATGACCCCTTGGGTCACAATAGAATGAAGGCCCAAAGAACATTTGGAAACGCTTTCCATAAAGATTAACGAAATATCTTATCAGCAAAAGTGTACTTAAAATATTTAAAAAGAGAAATTGAAAGTTTAACAATGACTCATTGTTAAATAAATAAAATAGATAAATAATATAATCTTATAAGCCCTTAAATTTTTAAGTACATTTTTGTAGATAAAATTTTTTGTGTCCACGTAAACGTAAAATTCAAATAAATAAAAATTAAAAGAGTAAAAATGAAATTTTACATAAATAGTTGGATAAATTAATAAAACTCGAATAAATAAAAGTGTCACGTAACGATTCAAATTATTTAATTTTAATTAGTTCTAAGTTAAAAATGTTAATTTTATATTTAAATTTGAGCCGTTACGCGGGCATTCCGCCATTTCGCCGATGGAGACAGCAGTCCGTGCACAGTGCTAGCGCATGCGCATAGAGTATGAGAGAGCACGTGTGTGGATTTATTTATTTTTATAATTTAAAAATACAAACGGTTGATGTTTGTAAATTTTAATTAATTATTTATAATTTTGTCATAGTTGGGATGCGCAATTTGGCGCAACATTATACCCCAACAATGGTTATCATATGATTGAAAATTGACCGCCGGGTAACGTTAAATCGATACCTCGGCTGTAATCCTGACGTCAATTTAATAATTTTGAATAATTATTATTTCAGTACCGGGTAAAATAAAAATAGTAATAAGTTGTAAATAAATAGGTCATATATTTAATTAATTAAGTATGTATCATTCAGATGTCCAGGAATTGTTTTTATAATTTATATTTTTAATTTAAGTAAGGCCCAGGGCTGACAAATGTAATTATAATAAAAATTAAGGGCGACGGTGGTGACATGTGTGCGACGACCAACAGGTGGAGGTTTAGATAATTAATTCAGAAAGATACGGGATAGCCGTGTGCACGGACGTAATTTGCTCGACATTGTTGTTCGGTTACTAAAAATAAAAGATTATTTTGAAGAGAGAGATATAGTGATCGTTTTTCATATTTTATTATTTTTGCTGATTTTTGCTGATTTGAGTAAGTACTTTGTATTTCTGTTCGCTGGATAATATTTTTCACGTGATAACCTCCTCCGGTAGTTGTTGGTCGCCGCGGTAGTGAAAATTAATTATTAAATAAATTGATACTGGATGATACATGATTCCTATTGTTTATAATTATAGTTAATTATTGTCAGTTATCATTGGTGGTTGTATTGTTGCGCACATATATAGGTATATCTGAGTTGAGTGCAGCGCGGTGAAGCGTTGCCGGTATACCTATATCTACAACTATAGTAAATATAGCTATAGAGCGCATACAGTACTTGAGAAAAATTCCTCAAGTACTGACATCACCACTTGGGTGAGAAGACCAGAGGCTTTATAATTATTATTCTTTGTATTATTTAAAATATCTATACGATATTATTAATTATTATTTATGTTTGTTATTATTTAAAATAATTGCGTGACATTATTTTCTTTTATTTTTGATTATCTGTTTACCCCAGCGGTCTAAAAATTATTATTGATAGTTTTATTTAAAAATTTATAAATTAAATTTATACTAAGGAATTTATTATTTTTGAGTGAGAGTGAGAATAAATTCCGTGTCTTTCTCCCTCTCACCAGTGCTGAGAGAGTAAAATGAAATAAGAGAATTATTATTATTTATTATATTGAATGAAACAGAGTGAAATAATTATTTCTTTTATTTGGTATTAAAATTAATATTATTAATTAATTTAAATTATATTTAAATATTATTTATTTGGGTTACTGAATTTATGTAATTGTATTTTTTTTTGTTGATAAGCACCGAGTGTTATTATTGTTCCAAATTTACCAGAAATTGAATATTGTGTAACATTATAATTTTATATTGTTTATATAAAATGGAACTCGGAAACCAACAGCTATCGGGGAAAATTTAATATTTCTTTTCCCTGGATCTTTTCCTACTACTAAATTTCATTTTTCTGATCTTGTTTATTATTTGGATATAATCACTTGTAATATATATTTACTATTTTTCTTTTTCTTATTATTTATTTTAATTTTCTCGATTGTTTGTCCGCTTTGTCGCAAATCACTTGCTCGGATTTTCCCTCGTATATTTACCCCTGAATTAAAAATTTTGTCCGTTTTAGGATAAACGGTCTGGCGCCTGCGTGCACTAACCCAGCCTGAGGAGCTGGTCCAGGCACGACATTTAAATATTATTTATAGTTTTATTATTGTTTAAAATTTATTATTTATTTTAATCTGAGGGAAATATTTAAACTCATTTATTTTCTTTATTATTTAATATTATTATTTTCACACGTGGGTGACCACATACGGCACACCAAGAAGTTACTATTTATAACTCTAGTATTGTTTAATATTTAAGATCATTTACTATTATTTATTGTTATTTATTATCATTTATTTATTACGCGTGGGCGACCTCATACGATATATTGAGCTGTTCCGCGTCTCCGTCGCGGATTTACAGGATAAAAATACGTTATAAAAGAATAAATAAAAAATTCTTTACATAAATAAATAAATTAATAAAATTTAAAAAAATAAAATTATGAAAGAAAAAAAATATTTATATATAAGTAAATAATTGAAACAATATAAATAAAAATTTAGATAAATAAATAAAAGTAAATAGTCATAAGAAAAATTTATAAAATAGATATAAATTCTATTATTATAAATAAGTTACAATATTATAGAATATTGTGTATGTGGGTGTATGTGTGGATGCGCACACACATAGGCACGCATCGGACTGGGCTTTTACCACTTCCCTAACGGAAAATCCTAGGGAAAGGGAAAGGACCCAAAGGAATTGTGCTCCGATTGGACACAGTTTTCCCCCAAACAATAGACAAAATAGAACAAACAAGACACATAAAAAGGGCCACAAAATAAAAAAAAAGTAGTCTTGAGTTTTTCCTGAGTAGCAGTTTTCGCAGTCAGAGTTTTTACTCTCAGTTCTCAGTCCTGGGTCAGTAAGAATGAGAAAATTTAAGTACAAGTGTTCTCACACTTACACACTAGTTCCGTACTAGTTTTCTACAAGTGTTCTCACACTTTATTGTCTTATTTAATCGTACAAGTGTTTTCACACTTTATTTTATTAATTATATCGCTAGCGTTTAGTAAATATTGTTTCAGCTAGTGTATAATTAAATTAAAATTATTAAGTTCACATCACAGCAAAATTGTAACCGCGAATAGTATAGTATAGTAAATTCAGTGTACGCCAGAAAAATACTCCGATCTCCAAAACTTCAGGTACTGTAATCTTTAAGTTTATGTATAAAAGAACGTAATGTATTCAAGATTCTGTAGTCCTCTCTAGTATTTGAAATCAAGTTAATCGTAACCATTTTATTGTAAATTAGAGTTGGCGGACTAGCCACTTAATACTTTTAATATCAAGTTTATTGTATTCACATCATCAAAATTTTCAATGGTATAATATATAGTAGTTAAATTCGTACATTCAACATCTTTCATTTAAAAGTTACTAGTTGGACATAACACTATGTTTACAATAGATCTCAAAATTTAAAATATTTGATAAATGTATTAGGAGGCGACCCGCCGACGCTAATTACATAGACACAAAATTATCATAAATTCAAAATTAATACGGGGATAACGGTGGCCACGTGCTTACTCTTTCTCGTATAATTAGAATTTTTCAATAAAATATTCGCTATTAGATTACTTCGATAAGGTAAAATGTTTCGTAAAAGATTTTGTTGGTTGGAAACTTGTTTCATTACAAAGAAAATTTAACTTAAATTTACAGTACCTGAAGTTGTTGAGTCTGGAGTATACTTCTGGCTTACACTGAGTTTACTGTACTATACTATTCGCGATTACAATTTGATTTGACGTAAACTTGATATTTTCAATTTAATTATTCACTAACTGAAACAATATTTACTAAACAGTAATATATAGTTATAAAATAAAGTGTGAGGACACTTGAACAACTAAATAAAACAACAAAGTGTGAGAATACTTGTGAATGAAAAACTAGTACAGAACTAGTGTGAAATGTGAAAACACTTGTAAAAAAAAAACTAGTACGGAACTAGTGTGAAGTGTGAGAACACTTGTAAAAGAAGACTAGTACGGGACTAGTGTATACTTTCCTGTCGTTACTGACCCGGTACTAACAACTGAGAGTGATTGATGTGTGTCTATACTTTTTATATTTTCCGATCGGGTCCTATTTGGTGGATCGTTTGGGGGAAAACTGTCCAATCGGAACACAGTTCCCTTGGGTCCTTTCCCTTTCCCTAGGATTTTCCGCTAGGGAAGTGGTAAAAGCATAAGCTGATGCGGGCCTATGTGTGTGCGCATCCACACATACACCCACATACACATTATTCTATGATATTGTAACTTATTTATAATAATAGAAATTTATATCTATTTTATAAATTTTCCTTGTGACTATTTACTTTTATTTATTTATATAAATTTTTATTTATTTAAGTTTTATCGGTTTAATTATTTACTTATTTAAAAAAAATTTATACCTGTTAGCATGAATTTTTTCTTATGTAAATTCTATTAATTAATTTATTTGTTCATATAAAACTTTATAATTTTTTCTCATAGTTTTACTTCTTTAAATTTTATTAATTTATTTAATTATTTATGTAAACTTTTATATTTACTCTCTTAATTTTCATTTATTTGAATTTTATTAATTTATTTGTTTATTTATGTAGAATTTTATATTTACTCTCTTAATTTTCATTTATTTGAATTTTATTAATTTATTTGATTATTTATGTAGAATTCTATATTTACTCTCTTAATTTTCATTTATTTGAATTTTACTAATTTATTTAATTATTTATGTAAAATTTTTTTATTTACTCTTATAATTTTTATTTATTTGAGTTTTATTAATTTATTTAATTATTTATGTAAAATTTTATAGTTACTCATTTATTTTTCATTTATTTGGATTTTATCAACTAACTTATTTATTTGAATATTCTGGACCGCATGTCATTAAATTTATTTTTTTATGTATCTGTTTTACGTTTACGTGGACACAAAAATTTGTATCTACAAAAATGCACTTAAAATATAAGGGCTTATAAGATTATGTTCTTTGTCTATTTTATTTATTTAACAATGAGTCATTGTTAAACTTTTAATTTTTCTTTTAAAATATTTCAAGTACACTTTTGTTGATAAAATATTTTTGTTAATTTTTATGGAAAATGTTTCCAGATGTTCTTTGGGCCGTCATTCTATTGTGACCCGAGGGGTCATAAAAGATGCATTTGGTTGTTTGCTCTAGGATTTCTACGTGCGTCAGAGCAAACAAATTTACTAATTCTAAACATTTTACAACTACATTATTTCTTATCACTCTAGGGTTATCAAAAAAATAAAATCTGGTCGCCACGTATTTTTTTTTCAATGGATAAATTCAAGTAAAATAAATTAAAAAAAAAAGGAAAATAATAATGTTCAGCTTTTGAGCTGGACGTAACACCAAATTTCCGAAAATTTTCCATTATCTTAGTGGGAAGTTAAAAATCGTGCATGCATAGAAAAATTAATACACTAACGCGAAAAATTAAATGGACAGAAAAAATTGAGAAATTTTGTAGCTATTTTTTTAGTTAATAAGATGTTAATTTTGTTAGTATTGTTAGGTTTTAGTAAAATTTTTCATATTTTTATTTTTGTTAGTTTTTAGTAATAGTTTAATTATTTTTGTTATTTTTATAGTAATATCTTTTATATTTTTTAAATTTTGTCACGAGCTATTCTCGACTAGGAATCTCACCAGCCGGAAGTCTCAGCGCAATTAGTTTTGGCTTACCTGTACTCAGTAATTGGACGCCAGGTAATTTTTCGAGGGAAATACCAAACTCGCAACGCGGAAGTATGCTCTTGTAGCGGATAAGCAAAGAAAACGAGATTCGTGGAAATCGGGATTGAGGTTGGATACGGGGCTTGGTATAGCAAAAAAAAAATAATAATGAATTACAAAAAAAAAAAAAATTATCAATAATAACCACCGAAATTTACAATCAAACTATGTCCTATTTTTATTTAACAACAATATTCGTAGCTATTGGCAGTCCAAGTATCACACCTGATTCGCGAACTCACACTCGGCTTAGCACACAGCGTACCATAGTACGCGGTATTCCGGTCACTCAACAACTGAATCTAGGAACATTTACTCTCAGACCCGCAAAATTTGTCCGTAATTACGACCATAAAGACTTAGCTAATTCTTATGTTAAGTTAATGAAAGATTACGAAACTTGCGGGAAAGTTGTCTCTGGTTACCAACCAAAACAAACAAGAAAAACAAAACAAAAAAAATTAATTAATGCCTCGGATTAGTTACTGCTAAGAAATTTAATTCTAAGAATCGTGGACTGTATCGGGGCTTGCCAATAAGCAAAACCTCAATAATTAGTTCAGTGAATTCTTAACTCATAGTAAATTGAATTATAAGAGTCGCGAAATTCATGTGAATTACCGTCGCTATTAAGTGACATTCGATGACTCTGGCTAACACACTTTCGTACAACTAAACATATACAGTAAAACACAACCAAAAATAATAACAATGATACACAAGGGAATAAAACCAATCGGCGCAACACAAACTTCCACTCACCCTCCGCTATTCGCTGACGTGGAGATGTTGGGGTTGTGCAGCTCTCAACGATCCTCCCTCAGTATGACTTCACTGGGTACTTAGATGCGGCAAATACTGGTTTCCCCAGGCTGAACGCAAGGTTCACGCGGTTCCGGGTTTCTGCACTTCGACTACTTCTTAATAAGTAATAGTGTCCGCGGCACTTAAGTAAAATAATCAATGTCCAACAAAACAAGTTACGGCCTACGCGGCACTGGTTGGGTAATGATAAATTTTCCAATAAAAATTATCGAATAATTTGGATGATGCAATCAGCATCAAATTTAATAACACAAAACACACGTGTTCTCAGCAACAGGCGTCCAGCAAAGATGGCCATGCCAAATCAGTCATCGTGGATTTCACTCTTGGCTCCCTACTCCGTTTCCCAGTCAGGCTGCTCTCCCAGAGAAGGCGCCAGCTGTCCAATCACTCGTTCATGATTGAACCTTCGAGTCCATGGCTCGGATTTATGTGCTAATCAAAAAAAATTATAAAGAAAAGAAAATACTGACTAAAATTACGTCAACGTGTCGGATCCGCCGAGGTCCAGACAATTTCAAATGTCACAATTAATATTACTATTTTTCATATTTTTATATTTTTATTATTATTTTGTAGAACTTTCAAAATTATCGTCGCTATTTTAATATTTTTTTGTAGTTTATATCATAAATTTTTATGTTAGTGGATTATTGGAGCCAAAAGGAAAATTCTGATAGGACGATGTTTGGGCGTTGGTTGAAGTACTAAGGTTGTTCATTGAAACGTATACTGACGTCGATGGTCGTTTAAGTTGTAGCTAGCCATTTGATGATTCATTGCTGTCACTATGAAAGTTAGAAAGTGGCAGCAGATAACTTGTATTTGATGCACATCTTTCTTTGATGAATTTTTTAAGGCGCAGCGTGATGTTGAGGGCACAATGAGAATTATGATAAGGATTTGTATAGCGTTTGAGGGTATGAAGAAAACACATGCCACTTTCAGGTGGTAGTAGGTCTGATGAAGTTCCATTGATATCAGATACGATATTAATAATTTCACGTTTGAGTAAACTTGTGAGAAAGTTAGTAGAATAAAAACCAACAGTATGAATTTTATTTGATAGTTTCACTAATTGCCTGATATTTTTGCACACATACTTTCTTTCTGTATCACCATCAAACCACTCGATTCTATGTTGCGTCAATGTAAGATTGTTGTTTGCAGATCGCCAGTTTTTAGTTAGATCGTTGTAATTTTTTGATGATTTTATAATCTAATGAGCAATAAATAAGGCTTCACGAATAGATTCTGCACAAGTGCCTACAATAGCACTTTTATATTTATCAGTTGGTACTTTATTTAAACTGTCTACTTTTAGAGATACCCAACTGCTTGTATGTTTTAACTGCCTAATAGTTATAAACATCATATAAAGTTAAGCGTTATTATTTTTAGTAGATATCAAAATTGATTGAGTGTCATAACTCGTGGTAAATAAAACTGTAATATTTTCACTAATCTATGGAGGTTCTCATTTTGGACGTTGAGAAGGCGCGATGAAACTATTAGTATGATAAAAATAATTTGTAATAATATCTAAACCATCACACAATGTTTTCCATTCACCGACAGATAACATGATAACTGACCGCGATAAGGTATCAACTAGTTGTACAACTAGATGAAATTCTTTTTCATGTGGTTGCCACTCGCAGCCAACGCCCAAAGTCGTAGTAAAAGACTCATTCAACGGGTAAGATACGAAGAGCATAAATTCTTTATTTGAAGTAGCCATGTTGACGCTTCAGCTGGTCGATTATAACTAATGCAAATAGGGCCCGATCAATGACTTTTATTGTTTGAAATATATTTCTGTGACAAAATGGAGGGGGATGGATTAATTTATGAAATAGTGGAGGGGTTAGCGTTTTTTAGAAAAAATTCAATAACAAGTGAGTTAGACGGAAAAATTATTCTTCATTGTTAAAATAAAACATGGCGTCACACACGACTGTAACAATGGGCAAGTATTACTTTTTTTAGTTATTTTTCAAAATAAAAATAATGATATCAAAAAAAATTTTTTATGTGTTTCTTATGTATAAGTTTTGAGAAGAAGAAGAGTCATCAAGGATCGATACCGATTTGATGCTGTTAAAAAAGAAAAAACCATTTGATGTGGATATAACTGTTAAGCTGACTGGTAATTATACAGGTACAAAAGAATTTAAGAGCGAGGAGTTTAAAGTTGATATAATACTTGAAAACCAAAAAGATTAAAGTATATATATATATATATATATATATATATATATATATATTGGTCTATCTGTATGAGTGTATATGTGATTGATCTAGTTTTTATCATGTATAATTTTTTCTAGAATTTTCAGTTTCAGTATTTATAAAGAAATCGAGCGTGGGACCAGGATCGGTCAATTCCTTCAGATGGCATCTAAAAAATTATTAAAAAAAGACGGAGTAAAAAGATTCGACACAGTGTCATTTTTAGTACATCGAAGTAAATATCGTCCTGCAATACATTTCGTGGAGATTACTTATTTTCTTACTATGTATATTGATCGAATTATTAATTTTGAAGAAAATATTTTATTTCCAAAAACAGAGAATAATTTAATACCGTTTATTGAGAACGTTGATGATTACGTTTGTGTTGAAAATAATAAATCTATAATTCAACGTCAAATTGATATTACAGCCGATGTAAAATATTCTTCCCTAAGATATAGTCCCCGACTTATCAAGACACCACCAAAACTTAAAAGTTTAGTTTGGCAGACAATAATTAATCGTGGTTTATACAGTGCAAACAAATCAACATTAGATTTCTTGTTACGTTGTATGAAATTTGATAATCAGTCGTTGTTTTATCACTTCTTAACCGTGCGTTAACCTGTGTACGCTGTTGAACCATCACCTTTTAGTGAATTCATTTCATGCAAGTGGCGCTCTGAAGATATAATTGCTGCAGTACTTGAATTTGAAATATATTGGATAGATTTACGCAACAAGAGAAACAATGCAACGCCTAACATGTCTAGACAATGCGATCATCAGTGCTGAAAAGGATATAGCATTATGTGTCAACGAATATTTCCATTGTGACTTTGAAGGCGATTTAGTGAGAAGTAGTCAAGACAATATTACAATGACGATTTGGGACATCAACAAGGCGAGTTCGGAGATTTCGATGTTGAAATGAAAATACCTCAAGACGTCAAATCTCTCACATTTGAAGAATATGAGAAACGAAAGTTTTTAAAAATTACTTTTTAATTATTTTGAAATTTGAATTATTTTTTATTTTTATATTAAAATTATTTTTATAATTTTTCAGTATTCATTAAACCTAGAAATCCGACGAAACCAGTTGGAGTATTTAAACCGCGAAGGGTTCAAACGGTGCCTTTGGTGAGAATAGACTTAGGCCTGCTACCAAATACCGACAACCGGTACGATGACGACACGGAAAGCGTCGGAACCGAGTATACGCAAATGACAGAAGAAGAGCTGCCCTAGATCGACAGTGATAATCATAATGATGCTGAGAATGATAATTATCATGCAGATGGCTATAATAATTATGATTATAATGATGATGATTATAGTCAGTTATAAGGAGCAAGACCTCTGAGCTCAAGATCTCGAGAAGCATGGAGGAATGCGTCACCATCCAGTGCGGCAGTTTTGTAGGATCAAAAGGAACGGGTGGGTACCTGGGACAATACCCAGTACACCTAAGCTTTCTCCTGAAGTAAGGATACCACCCTCAGGCGTAGTTAGACTAACCGGATTGTAAGGCGGTTCACCAGACTTGCATACGCCGTCCTCACCTGATTTGTTTGCATCTCAGGAATTTGCATATGAAACACCGGTTTCGCATCATGTTGAATAGGTTGAAACGCCGGCTTCATATCGTGATGAATGGATTGAATGGATGAAACTCGTCGTTCACCCGACTTTACCAGACGCTGTAAGTTTCATGAATTTACTATAACGTTCTCCTCTATTACACACGTCCCACGGCGGAGTGTGGTTGGTGCTCAATAGCCGTTATGGCTCTCCATTGGTATAAAACTGAAAATAAAAATAATAGCAAACCAAAAGTCCCACCTGGAGATATCCCGAATCTCCCTGGACACGCAGCTCTGCTCAGGCTGGGTTAGAAATCCTAGTTGGGCGCCAGTTGGCGTGCCCCACGAACAAAATTAAACTCAAAATAAATACAACGAAGAAAAATGAAAATGGAAATAAATATAAATGACAGGGTAACAGTTTCAGATTTTAGGAAAAGGAAGCAAGAAAAAGATAGCACTGATGTAAATAAATAAAATTTAAATTAATACCGGGTTGATGACCATTTGTTTCAAATATATTTTAAATTATAGATTAAATAATCAATTGTACCGCATAATTAAATAAACAATATCAAATATAAAACAATACTAGTTCACTTACAAAAATAATACTGGTATGCGTATACAAATAAAAATAATAATAATAAAGAATAGACAATTAATATCTTAAACACAAAATAGTTTATCGCATGTAAATAATAATATCACTCGCCCGTGATATTCGAAAAATATAAATACTGGTAACTAATAATAATCGCAAAATAATAATTTAATACTTGAAAACGTATCAAATCACTCGCACGTGATATTTCAAAATAAAATAAAAACGCAGGAAATAATAATTATAGCAGTAATAATTTACATTTATAATAAATGATAATACGGATCGAAATAAAGTGATACTTAGTAATTATCATCACATATAATAATCAGGTATCAACAATGATTTCACTGATTTATCAATAACTATCGAAACCCAGTCGCACATAATTTGGTATAAGCAGCAAACAATAATATTCACTTCGTGAAATAGTAACAAACAATACCCAAATATTTTTCAAAATCACTATTTGGTATTAATAAACAATAATAAATAATTTCACTTAATACTTTACTATCCACTGGGCTCAATAATTACTCATTTCATCATATGCTTATAAAAAATGTTATTAGTCGGAATGTCCTATCTCTCTTACTCTTATAAGATAGACAAATTGGCCACCAACGCGGGAACAAAATTACACGCCATTGTATTAGCCAAAAGTACTTACAGTTTACATAATTATTCCTCACTTGGTTGTACGATAATACGGTAACTATATTTTCCTTCATGCGTTATACCATAATACTCAAATAATGCCACTGGATTTATATTATTTCCTCAAAATACGAAATGGCGTCAAATGTATAATTATTAATGCAACAGGAGCACACACGCTACTCTTACAGAGCCTATCCCACGTCTGACCATGGCAGCAGGTGAATCTCATGCCGGCACCTAGGCCGGCGCCATTTTGTCATATATCTCACTTCAACTAAATGGAGATATATGACTGTCGCATGTTATTGTTTACAGTACCACCAACATGATACCTGACTTGGCCGTGTAATTTATCCAATTCCGGAAGCTAAATGACCAATTGTCTCTTTCGTAATTAATTCTTAATATGATTTAACGATAAATCAAACAATGATTTATTCGTAAAACTAGTAAATTTATTTATAATAAATAAATTTACTGATGCCAACTGCTGCGTTGACGCGCATGCGTCAACCAATCAAAATAATCATAAGCTAAGAATAAAATGCGCAGCAATTTCTCCTAGCGCTACAAGAATCGAATTATATGCTTAAATTACTCAGTGAATTTTCCAGAGTTCCACACAATTTATTCGTAGGAAATCAATGAAATATTATTGATGCCATAATTAAAACAATAGCTTATATATATATATATATATATATATATATATATATATATATATATATATATATATATAAACAAAATAATTATAATAACAAAATATCGGATCAGACGTGGGAGCAGCGTGTGCTAGCCTCTGTTGCTCACTGACCTGATGTGAGACTGCCGCGATATTTAAATATGGTGACATTACTATTTAAAACAAATAAATGCATAGTTCAAAAAAACTAATTAAATTTTTATCTTCAGCAGTTCTTTCACGAAGCCGATTGTTCATTTCCAGTTCTACGTCTGAGAGTGAGAACGCTGATGATGATGATCAAACCAATTAAAAATTAAAAATTGAAAATAAAAAACAACTATTATGTAAAATTTCTTGTAACTTTGTACAAGTTTTTATAATTATTTTTTATAAATATCTTTATTCATAGAGTGGGAAATTACAACAGGGCTAAGCTGTTACTCTGGTCGTCCTTAAATTACCTTTTTAAGGGCGCCACTGGAAGGATTAAACGGTCTTCCAGAACCGGTTTAATACTCAGGGTCGGTGTAAACTTTAATTGTAAGTGGAGGACGATCAAGGATAATTTTATAAATAAACTAGATATACTTATTATCACAATATTCACTTTTATTAATTCACAACCTTGTAATTAAAACCTTATAATTTTCACAACTTATAACCTTTACCTTAAACCTTATAACTTTAGACCTTATAACTATTAAACATTATAACCTTATACCTTATAACTATTATACCTTTTGATCTTTAGACCTTATAACTTTTGACCATATAAAATTCTACCAATTACCTTTGGCGACTTAATTTACTTAAACTACATAGCCACTACCTTGGCATCACACACACACTCACACTTGATTAAAATCATTGCCAACTACCTTTGGACTTACAAATTAAAATATCGGTTACCTCCCGAATTATTTATTAATAATACTATACATTTTAAAATCGTTTTCTACACACGCACGCGCACTCGAGTCCCCTGGACTTTAATTCACACACACTGATTTAAAATGGCTGTTCCCGCCACGCACTTTAATAAATTGATTAATTAATTTAGAAGAAGAATTATTATTATTAATTAATTAATTTTAGATTAACTCCTTTACAAGAACTAAACATTAATTCTTCCATTTAATACTGATCGAAAATTACTAGATTTAATATTTTCAGTTTAGTCAGTAAAATCTCATCTCTGTCTTCTTTACTTGACACTCGACTTCTAACTTTATAATCTTTATTTTTACTGAGTCAAATTTTGCAATAATTTTATTAACGAATTCTTATTATTAAATTCATTTATTAATTACTCTAATCTAATTATTTTAATTAATCTTAATTTGTCACAACGCGGACTAGAACATGAAAATTACTGGCTTGTGTTATTCACAATCGGCCTAGAATTTTCAATGACGTATTTAATTCCGGCAATGGCCTGGAGTTATAAGACGACGCCCTGGACCCGGCAATTGGGCCTGGATCCGGTTAGACAACCACCTGGCTTAATTTTTATTAATAAATTTTATGACTAATTAATTATTGACTATAGGCCTAGACGCGGATCACCCCGACGACCGACTAAGTATTTGTTCAATTAAATTAATATTATGCCTTCGGCCTAAATCAATTAATTTAATTAATACCTGCTTCTTTTCTCGGTGTGTTTTCCTCTGGTTATTTTCCACCGTCTCTCGTCAGGTCCTCCGATTGTCTCTCGTCTTTTCCTCCTGTTATTTTCCTTTGTTTCTTTGCTGGCTCCTTCACCTGCTTTTTCAAATAATTAATATACTGTTATCAAAGGTACCGGCTAATGGCCTAGTATCTATAATAGTTAATAAAATATCGCTTGGTTCCACAAAAGAATCCAAGTCTATAATTTATTAATTACCTGAGTAACAGAGAGCGTCTTAGCTGTTTGGCGTCTTGTCCGGTTGTGTCTCGGCCTGAGTTTTCTCTTCACTTATAATTGTACACCCACTCAACCGAATTTGGCAACTTCCGGAAACTTCGACACCTCTACTTATCACTAAGTGGGACTGACAGACAAGCCCCTACGATTTCCGCTCGGGACGACAATCGTACTCTACCCCAGATAACCCTGGGGCAGTAATAGATTATATCGACCGTGCGCATGATAGAAAATCATGGCAAC
Source organism: Microplitis demolitor (assembly GCF_026212275.2). Classification (NCBI taxonomy): domain Eukaryota; kingdom Metazoa; phylum Arthropoda; class Insecta; order Hymenoptera; family Braconidae; genus Microplitis; species Microplitis demolitor. Next base: position 11,811,032 of record NC_068550.1, on the reverse strand, counting down.
TGAGCGCGGAAAATTCAAAATTCCCTATTACAAAATTTTATCCCTCTGATAATATAGAAACCTCTTTAAAAGGTTCATAGTAGTAGTAGTAGTAGTAGTAGTAGTAGTATTATTAGTATTATTAGTAGTAGTAATATTAAAAACTGATATTTCAAGTTTCATTGCCAATTATAATAAAGTTCAGTTACTTACAATAATAAACGCTTCCGCAAGATACAATATCAAGAGTGTCCTGGATATCCAATGACTCTCCACGTGGGATAATGCAATTATTACACTGAATTTATTATTTTAATTTAACAATTTTTTAGTATCGCAAGTATACTGCCGATAACGTACAGTAATAGTTTATTTTACCTAAACTCGACTTATAATAACAAATAGGAAATAATACAAAAATATTATAAGTAAAATTGCCAGAGTATTAATAGAAAATATCGTAAATTAATCAATACAGAATGATTATTGCAATTTAATAATAAGAAAAAAGTACGTCTAAACGCTAATTGATTCAGGATCGAGGTGATTGACCGATAATTGAGGGCCTGAGATTCGCCTCTGAACTCTGTCCCCACTTCACCCTTACGGACATGCGTCGACGTGAAAAAAAAGTCATGTAACCATGGCACTATGACGTACAAATTTCAGACGGCAACGAGACGGAGAAAACGGGAACCGCAAGGCTGAGGACGACAAAGACAATTCATATTTTCTCAATATATACATTGAGACAATGTGAATTGTCATAATCGACCTCAGCCTTGCAGTTTCCATTTTTTCCCGTCTTGTTACCGCCTGAAACTATACAAGTCATAGTGCCGTAGTCACATGACTAATTTTCACGTCGACGCATGTCTGTAAGGGTGCAGTGGGGATAGAGTCCCAAAGGTAGTCCTACGCCCAAATTTATCGGTCAATCACTTCGATCCTGGATCAATTAGCAATAAGTCCTATAGCTTATTCAATATTGTAAATACTAGTAATTTCATTTGCGATTCTGTCAATATATTAGCAATCTACTTGCGATTCTGTAAACCGGGAAATTAACTTTCATTGCAGTTGGTATTATAAGCAATTCTTTTGTGATCATATTTTACTGTTTTAGTATGTTAACTATTATAAATAAAATTAGTTTAATTAAATACTACTGTACGTTACCGGTAATATACTCGCAATATAAACGACACTGTGCCGTTTACATTATATCCAGCGCTTGCTTCTTCTTGTAAGTAATTTTTATTATTAATATAATTGGCAATAAACAATCATTGCAATTCTAGACCTTTACTTCATCTACCATCATTCATCCTATTTATATCCTATTTTACTGGTAAGATTCTTCAATAGTTTAATAAAAGTATTATTAATTAAGTAAGAATTGATAAGTTCATCAACAATAAGAAATCTGGTGATAAGTAATAAGCCATGAGGTAAGTTAATGAGTTTTACATACGTTGCCGTGTTTGAATAAGTACGGGTCCTTGCTTTGCAAGAACCCCAGCCCACTGATCTGTCCAAGTAAAATCAAATATTGTTAGAGGCCAGCCTAAGCCAGGGTTCAACACGCGAATTCTGATGGCTGCTGTTATGTCCGTCGCTTAAATTTAAATTAATTATCCGGGATTTCTCCCTTTGGTAGCGATAGAAAAATTTAGACGAGCGATTTGGAGGTTGCGGACAACATTAAAGAATACGAGGAAGAGGTATCTTCCTATAATTTATTATTTATGGTGGATCTTTTATTTCGAAGTAAGAACCCAAACGTCTCCGAAGAGACTGGTGATCTTGTGTTGAACCAGTTATCTTATGAAAGAATAGAATTTAAAATCTTTCACCCACCTTTCGATGTTTCTTTCTTTCTAGTCACGGCAGGTTAGATTCCTCCAAAACGTTGCAGCTCACTCAGCTTCCTCCTGTAGGATTTAGTTGGATGGGCGCGGCTGAGGTTGTAGGATGTAAACTTATGTGCTACTCTCGAATGAAACTCGGAAGGCTGAACTTATGGTTTTTCTGCTTTTTATTTCTGATTTAGCTACAATTCACTTGTACACTGAATCCTTTACACAATTTTTAAATAATTGATATTTTTAGAATATTAATTATTTGCGGATATTTATATAAGATTTTTATTTTATATTTAATGCGTCCTTTTTACACACCCGAGAGGTGATTTTATGCGCAAGATAACTCAGACCGAGATGGAATCGCAAATACACGTGATTTGCGTCACTATTTCAATCGGACCGGAAGTTTCTATTAATCTGTGAGGATTTTTAATAGATAAAGAAGTCGATTATTGCTTTTTCAACGCCTAAGCGAAATCCTGCAATAATTGACTGCAAAAAGATGTCAATTTTAGAACGCCTTATTGATTATTCAACGCCGAAGCGGATTCCTGCAATAAGGTTTAAATAGAAAAATATTAAAGATCCTCTTATTGACTTTTCAACGCCTGGGGCGGAATCCTGCAATAAGAGTGCACGAAAGTTCGACGTTCGAATATTCGCGGACCGTAAGTTAGAAGAACCGACTAGCCCAGAGCTATGGGTGCTCAGGCTTTTTATAAACTTTGATTTGGTGATGGATGGGGAATTTTTAATTATTGTCATTGGTGGAAGGTAACGACAGTTTATTAATTTTTCGTTAAACTTATTGCAGTTATCCTCCCACTACTCTTTGTCGCATAAAAAGGTAAACAAAGCTGACGCTGCGTTTTCGCGCGCTTTTGAAAAGAAGAGCTCTGTAATAATTATTTTGAATAATTATTAGAATAAAAAATAATTACTTGGACATAACACTGCTGGTTAAAATCGCGAACATAAAAAGCGATTTGTCTCAATATATATATATATATATATATATATATATATATATATATATATATATATATATATATAAATGTCGGATGGGCAGCAGGTAGTTGAGAGGTACTCTTAGTACCGTCATTATTAACACCATTGTTCGTAGACATTTTTATTTAGTCAACAAGATATCAGATAAATAACAAAGTAACTATCGTCACACAAAAAATTACTCTCGAGGAGATTTCACAATTGATTAAAGTATTACAAATAATTCAAGTATTACAGTATGATTTACACTAAGATCGAAGTTACACAATAGTAAATATTTACTATAGGCTAAATATTACAATAACTACACTCAAATAATTGTATGGATTATAATACACGCGGTACAGCAGTATTCACTAATTTAATATACAACTCAATCGTAGAGTAAACAAAATATACATGACAGTAAAATTAGACTTGAGAACGAATACACGGTCAGCAGGATACGAGACGCTCTCGACTCAAGCTCAAACAGAAGTGTAACTCTAATTGCACTTAAAGAGTGAAACGTTCTGAGTGATAATGAGAAGAGGAGAGATGGAAAAAGGCATTTGTAGAGTGAGAGGCATTTCGTCGAAGTATACGATAGCTGAGACTCCTTAGTTAGGTGTGTCTATCGTATACCCCACCAAAGACGCCGTGATGAAAGTTACATGTTGGAAATGTTATATATTGAAACAGACGTAGGGACGAGGTATTGCGCGAGGCGCGAGTTGTGAATGCCAGCGTACATGTCTCTGTTTTTGGGAGTGACGCACTTCGACCTGTAATAACAGCGGTACGCGCCACATGTGGATGCGAAAGACATCAGATGTGTGATAGGATAATCACGACAGGGTCAACAATTTAGTGGTTAACGGTGAAACTTAATTACATTAAAATAAATTATTTAAACCAACTAATAATGGGAAATGAATTTTTTATTTAACCATCGTAATTAACGAAGTGGCCGTGTTCGCTGGCGTATTTTTTTTTTTTTTTTGGCGAAGGCGCACAAAATTTTATTCTGCGCATGCTCGAAAAAATTAAAGATGGCTATTATTTATTTATTCATTTCTTCGCAACCTGTCAAATCTGATTCCAAAGTTAACATAGAATAATATTGTTGAAAAATAGTAATTAAAATATGTCTGATGAATCTCATTTCGTAAAGCATATTTATTTTGACCCCGAGTCTGTCAAACAATATCCTATTTGGATTTCTAAAGTAACGCAACGAAAAATACAATCAGATAAAATACATAACAAATTTTTTTTATGTACTAAAATTGTATCTAAAGAGATCTTAGAGGAGTTGACATTAATATAACAACTGAAAATCTTAGAAAAATAGAAAAGTTACATCAATTTTAGATAGTTTTATGAAAAAAAATCGGTCTGTCAGTTGACCCTGCGGGCCAGCCCCAAAACTTCCCGCCTATTTTGAGCTCCTTGAGCTCAGAAAATTGTTGTAGATACATTTTCTCTTCAAGCTCGAAAATACTTTTGTATGCCTTTGTTTTCGAAAGAAAACGTTTTTTACGATTTTTTCTCAAACGATATCTCTCGAACGAATAAACCGATTAAGACGTTCAAGGCGACAATCGACATGTTTTATTGAGTTCTATAACTGATCAGATTTTTCAATTGATTCATCAAGTCATTTTTGAAATACTTTCAAAATACTAGAAAAAAAAATTTGGAATTATTCGGGTCAGTCATTTCGAAAATATTTGGAAAAACCATTATCCACCATTTCTATCTCCCACGATATCTCTCGAACAAATTAACCGATTGAGATGTTTGAGGTGGCAATCGACGCTTTTTATTGAGTACTAGAGCTGATTAGATTTTGAAATCGATCGTATAAGTCGTTTCTGAGAAATCAATAAAAAACTAAAAAAAAAATTTTTTTTTTCGTAATTCGCAAATATTTTCGAGTCTATTAGATCAAATGATCTGAGATTTTTAGGTAAGTTGACGGCCAACAAGCTCTTTCGATTGCCTCCTCAACCATCCGAATCGATTCATTAGTTCAAAAGTTACAAAGAGTTTACATACATACATACATACATACACACGAACACACACACACACACACACACACACACACACACACACACACACACACACACACACACACACACACACACATACATACATACACACACTCGGACATCATTCGGAAAATAGTCAGAATAGCTTCTTAGGACCTCAAAACGTCGACATCTGACGAAAACTCGATTTTCGAAAATCGGGGTGAAAACAATAACCTCCCGAAATTTTTGAAAATCGTCGATTTTCTTAGCGGAAAGTTAAAATAAAAACCAGACACTGCAGTCATAAACATGATTTAGAATCACTTTCGTTGAATTTTTATTAAAAAAATGACAAACAACTAACTTATATATGGGGCTAAACGGACAACGAAAATCTATATTTCTTAAAAATAAATCCGGAAGCAGCACCCGAAACTTTTACCGGATAATTATTAATTCAAGTTTTTGATTTAGGAAGAATTTTTCAATTAAAAAAAAATACTCTATATTACACGCTTTGCCCATATACTATATGATTGTTGCCGCTAGACTCTCCATAGAGACCGAATTCAACATTAGTTTTAAAGTATTCAAGATAAAAAATAACGACATATTGACAAGTAATGAAATTGCTTAATCCTAAATACTCTAACATCTTATTTTTATACAATAATTAAATAAATAAAAGAATTCACTTTTCATATTTTACGTTTATTAATATAGATAAAACCTTTTCGTTAAAACTCTTCAAATGGACGGAAAATATGCATATTGACAACACAGGAAATGAAGACATTTTTTATCTTGGGAATGAAAGTTTCAACATAATGAATGAAACGAAGGCATTAAGTCATAATAAATAATAATAATAATAATAATAATAATAATAATAATAATAATAATAATAATAATAATAATAATAATAATAATAATAATAATAATAATAATAATAATAATAATAATAATAATAATAATAATAATAATAATAATAATAATAATAATAATAATAATAATAATAATAATAATAATAATAATAATAATAATAATAATAATAATAATAATAATAATAATAATAATAATAATAATAATAATAATAATAATAATAATAATAATAATAATAATAATAATAATAATAATAATAATAATAATAATAATAATAATAATAATAATAATAATAATAATAATAATAATAATAATAATAATAATAATAATAATAATAATAATAATAATAATAATAATAATAATAATAATAATAATAATAATAATAATAATAATAATAATAATAATAATAATAATAATAATAATAATAATAATAATAATAATAATAATAATAATAATAATAATAATAATAATAATAATAATAATAATAATAATAATAATAATAATAATAATAATAATAATAATAATAATAATAATAATAATAATAATAATAATAATAATAATAATAATAATAATAATAATAATAATAATAATAATAATAATAATAATAATAATAATAATAATAATAATAATAATAATAATAATAATAATAATAATAATAATAATAATAATAATAATAATAATAATAATAATAGCTTTATCTGTTGAATCAAAGTCGCTGGCTGAAATCTCCGGTGATGGTGGTTGGCGTGTATACCAAAGCGGCTTACCCCCATGAATCAATGGAGCTGCCGGCTGTTGTTGACACTGCTGTTTTTGATCCTGCTGCAGCTGCTCAGTTATTTTCAGCATCTCGTTGATGTCAAGCAGATCATTCAGCACATCGTCAATGATATCATCCATTGATGTTTCATCCTCAGCATTGATCCATTCAGTTGGTTCCATAAACCTGTTGACAATCGATTGGGGTGGTGCGATTGTTTGTGAGCCCAACATCACTTGATTTAAAAAAAAATCAATAACACGCTTGTCAATCAGCGTATACTCCTCAGCAGATAGTCCATCCATTGAATCATGGGTAGTTAGCTTGAACCACCTATGATCGTCTGTCCACGTTATCTGGGTCGGATATTCACCATCAATTATGAAAATGTGTTTCCATATCGACGGTACTTTAGCAAAACCTCGTATTTCAGACATTACTACTTTACAGGAATAACAAAAAAACTCTCTATTAATAATCAAAATGTGTTTTTCATAACTTTTTGATCTCAATATCAAAGATTAAGTACTTTTTAGTTCATTGAAAGTGAATTACAAGAAATCATAGTATTTTAACCCTTATTTTAATTTAATTTTATGAGATACGAGGTTTTTCACACTAAATTCACACTGGGATGCGACTTACGTGTGTTTGTACATAAAGAAATTTCAAAGACATTAGTTTCATATTTATGGTTATTTATTATCAACTAACAAATTGATCACAAATTTTAATTTTTAATAAACTTCTTAAGTTATATTCTTTTAATATATAATTTTAATTTACATTTTTAAAGTTAATTTGAAAATAATTAGTGAATATCACATCATTATTTCTGTGTATAAGCTAAATTGACATAGTATGAGTGATAATCTTTAGGAAGTAAGGATTTTAGCGACTATAAATCTTTATATTTTTGATTAGTTATCGGAATAGGTGTGGAATATAGCTGCCCAGGTTTGAGATTTGAAAAATGAATTGTTCATGCATTGCGGATTTGATTTCAATGAATTATCAAACGAGAATCGATACATCAGTCCGTCTCGCGAATATTTTAGACCTCTGATTTGGAGAACTGTTGGAGAACCAGTTTTATTTTCGGGTCGTATAGACTTATATAGTTTTACATCGGCATAGTTTTTAAAAAATTGGTTATTTAAGTATTTAGTTTTGTAGGGGTTTTTCAATCTTGCATCGTTATTTATGTGTACAATGTTCGCCGGGACATAAAGTTCACAATTTTTTTTGCGTCTCTCGATTGCAGCGTGCACTGAATCACACTCCATTTGAGTGTGTCCTTTTACAAGATAATTTTCATATATGACTATATTTTTTCTATTGGCAAATTGGAGTAATGCATTCACTATGCTAACATTTCGGTTTTGAGCACTACAACGATCGCTATACATAGTTATCGTTTTTTTCATATCAATTGCAGTACTTGAAACATCAATCAAACAAGATGTAAATACATTCCCATCTACAGATGTAAATACATTCCCATCTACACTTCCCTCGTCTTCGTGCCAAACATAGCAAATAACGTCACCATTAGCTATATTATAAACAGTAAACTGATGGCACTTAAGTTTTTGTTTGAAATATTAGGAGCCTGCAGGTAAATGAGAAATTATCTGAACAGCCTGGACGTCATCAGTAAATGCTTTGACTTGGCCAGCCACTGCACTCAGTTTATCACGTTCTTTTTTATCTCTAGCACGATTTTTCTTTCAGATTAGATGTATACTGTTCCTCAGATACATTATTATTATTGTATGAAAAACAAATATCACAATAATCTTTACCTGGTAAAAAAATATTTATATTTAGTTCCATCTATAACGTTCTCCTCTATTTTACACGTCCCACGGCGGAGTGTGGTTGGCGCTCAATAGCCGTTATGGCTCTCCGTTGGTGAAAAATAAACTGAAAATAAAATAATAACAACCAAAAGTCCCACCTGGAGATATCCCGAATCTCCCTGAACCCGCAGCTCTGCTCAGGCTGGGTTAGAAAATCCTAGTTGGGCGCCAGTTCGTGTGCCTCACGAACAAATTAAAAAAAAATACAACGGAGAAAATGCAAATGAAAATAACAATAAATGACAGGGTAGCAGTTTCAGATTTTAGGAAAAGGAAAGCAAGAAAAAGATAGCAATACTTTTAATAAATAAATCTAAATAACTAAAGGGTTGATGACCATTTGTTTCAAATATATTTTAAATTATAAATTAAGTGATGGTATCGCATAACCAAATAAACAATATTAAAGATAAAATAATAATAGTTCACTTACAAAAATAACACGGTATGCGTATACAAATTAAGAAAATGATCATACTGAATAAACAATAAATATATTATCCACAAAATCGTTTATCGCATATAAATAATACTATCACTCGCCCGTGATTTTCAAAAACTAATACTATAATCTTAAGATAATCTTTAAATATTTTAAAAAAATATTTCGTACAATTAGACCAATGGTGAATGCTATGCACTATTCACAAAATAATCGCAAAATAATAATATAATAATAATATTTAGAATTAGTAATAATTACGTAAAATGATAGGTGTGACGCGTTTTGATCCCAAAACATTTCATCCCCGACAACTCATCCCCGACAATTCATCCCCGCGACAGTTCATTCCCTGACAACTTATCCCCAACGATTCATCCCAGTGATAATTCATACCTGCGACAGTTCATCCTTTGACAACTCATTTTCAAAAATTCATTACCAACAATCCATCTCTTAATATCAATATTCTTATTAGAAATCGAGAAAATTTCTAATGAAATTCAATCAAAAAAAAAAAAAAAAAAAGTTTAATTACAAAACAAAAAAATTGCCCTCCCTGTTTAGAAAATCTCATAGAATCCAATAGATTCTCATGAATTCCTATAGGGATTTTATGAGAATGAATGAGTTCTACACAGAAAAAAAGGATATCTTGGCGTAAGAAATTTTTTCTTGCCGCAAAAATATTTTTTGCAATTTTGAATGAAAACGAAAATTTTCTTGGTTCAAGAGCAAAATTTTCTTAAATTTTCATCTTGTCATAAGATTTTTTTTTATTCAACCAATATAATATATGTTTCTTGAAGTAAAAAATATTTTCTTAAAGTGAGAAAAATAAATATTTTGCCCCAATATATAATCAATTGTCCGAAAAGTAAAATATTCTTTCTTGAAGAATAATTTATTTTGAATCGAGATGATTTGTGACTCGAGTCAAGAATTAAAAGTACTCGATTTAATGGTAAGAAATATCTTGGCTTAAGTATTTGTTGTGTTACGGCAAGTAAGCGTAGACGTTTGAACAAACAGCAATTGCGCTCACGGCTCAACGCAAAAATTCTCTTGGGAAAGCTAACTGTACTATACTAAGGTGGCGGTAGTTTAGACTCTACATTGTACAGTCTACTAACTAGATATGGGTAAAGTGAACGAATGTTCAGGAAATGGTCGGGTAGCATAACTGGTAAAGCTCTCGCGTGATGCCGAATCGGTCTAGGTTCGATTCCTACCATGAGCAAACAATTTATTTTTCTCAATTCGTTCATGAGCAATTTAATCGAGAGTGTTTATTCCTTATCCTCTCTACTGCTGTTTTGCGGTGTTCTAAAGATACGCATACACTTTCCTGCTTGACAATATTTAATATTTATATTAGGTTAGATTCACTGAAAAATATAGGTCGATATATTTTTTTAAGTAGAGTCATTTATTTTCTTGAATCGAGACTAGAATTTTTTTAACTCAACAAAAAAAATCATCAATGAGAGAATTTTATGTCTTCCGTTAAGTAAATATTTGCATGATTCAAAAAAAGTTATTTTATTAAGCTAAGATTATAATTTATTTAAATCAAAATTAAAATTTTCTCATTACAATAGACCGTTGTCTTGAGTCGATAATGTAGTTTTCTCAAACTGAGAGTAAATTTTCTTCTTTCACGCAAAAAAAGTTCTTGGTTTGAGATGTTGATATATATTGTGACAATTTACTATACTCACCAACCAAGACAGAAAAGTATCTTGTTTTGATAGTTTTTTTTTGCTTGGTTAGAAACAAAATATATTTGACTTGAAATAAATATTCTTAAACCAAGATTATTTAACTTGAATAAAAATTTAATTATTCTTGATACAATATTTTTGTAATATTAGTCGAAAAAAATGTTCTCGGATTAAAAAAACCCAATTACTCAGCCCAAGAATAAAAAAATGAAGGCGAAAATTATCTTGGGCCAAGTCAACCTTTTTTTCGGTGTATGAGAAATGCTATAGTTAAGTATAGGGCCTTATACATACAGCTATAAGAATCTATCGGATTTTTTAAGCAGGGCTGAAGCCTACTGCAATTTTTCATATTTTGTTATGTGTGGGTATATTTTTTTAATTGCACACACACAAAATTCGTGAGAAAAGAGCGCTATGTTTTACATTTTTTTGTGTGTGTTTATATTTCTGCAGTTATACGCGTACTAATTTGAGGTTTAATTATAATTTATTTTTATGAGTTATGTTTTTTCATTAGTCAAAAATTTATTAAAATTTATTAAAATTATATTGATAAACTGTTTATAATTAAAAAAATTTATAGTTGTTTTATTGTATTTAATATATTTATTGAAATATCAATTGTCCAACAGATAAAATATCGGGTATAGTTTGTCTAAGTGTAAGTTGTCATTGTCATGAATCGTCGCGGGGATGAATTGTCATGGATGAGTTGTCGGGGATGAGTTGTCGGGGATGAGTTGTCGGGGATGAATTGTTTTTGGGACCAAAACGCAGTGAACCAAATAATATCTAGAAACTCTTGTATTACTCACACGTGATATTAAAAAAATAATAACGCAGAAAGTAATAATTATAGCAGCAATAATTTACGTTAATACTAAGTGATAATGAAAAATAACCAAATATTTATTACAATCAATATTTGGTGATGATAAAATAGTACTGAATATTTTAACTAATTGTATTATTATTATTTACTGAGCACAATAGTCACGCATTCCATCATATGCTTATGACAAATTATTAATACTCAGAATTAACAATGTCTCTTACTCTTATGCTATAGACAAATGATCACCAACTCGGGAACCAAATTACACGCCAATGTATTAGCCAAAAAAGTACTTACAGTTTACGTATTATTCAACTCCCTTGGTTGCACGCTAATACGATAAATGTATTTTCGTTTATGCGGTTTACCAAAATACTCAAATAATGCCAATGGGTTTATATTATCTACTCAAAATACCAAATGGCGACAAATTTATAATTACCTGAATGTAACAGAGCACACACGCTACTCTTACAGAGACTTTCCCACGTCTGACCATGGCAGCACGTGAATCTCATGCCGGCACCTAGGCCGACGCTATTTAGTCGTATATCTCACTTTGACCAATGTTGATTTACAACGGTCGCATGTTATTTCTTTACGTTCTTTTAGTGTCTCCCGACACTAAACGACCAGTTGCCTCGTTCATAATTACTTATTAATATGATTTAAAGATAAATAAATAAATGATTTATTCACCAAACTAGTAGATTTACTTATATTAAATAAATTTACTGATGCCAACTATTGCGTTGACGCGCATGCGCCAACCAATCAAAATAATCATAAGCCCATAATTGAAATGCGCAACTATTTCTCCCAGCGCTATAAAAATCCAAATATATGCTCAAATTAATCAGTGAAATCTCCTGATTCAAATACAATTTATACCTAACAAATCGATAAAGTATTATTAACGCCATAATTAAAACAAAATCTTATAAATAAACAAAATAATCAAACTAACACACTATCGGATGAGACGTGTGAGCAGCGTGTGCTGCCCTCTGTTGTTCATCGACCTGATGCGAGACTGCCGCGATATTTAAATATCGTGACACATCATTTGCTTACAAAAAAATTCGTAGCTTGGTATTTCATTATCGTAAAGATTGATTGTTTTTGCGTATTTCTGAAAGTCTCGATACACATCTTATGCTGCTTTATATGCAGTTTCCATAGTCTAATCAACAAGTGACTTTTTGACGAAAACCTGTTCAAGACCACCGAAAATTATTATTAAGTTCTCATCCGATTCGAAATGGGATCTATAAAAAATGTTAAAGTGGAAATTTTGGGTCGGCAAAAATTGTAAAAGTTATAAACAATTTAGTAAAAAAAAAAAAGTGGTTTGGTTTTTAGGAAATATTTCAAAAATTGTTTGAGATATCCAAAATCTGAAAAAAGATTCTTAAAGAGCAGGAACTTTTCTAAAAAAAGTTCTAATAAAAATAATTTTGACCGATAAAATATGAATATTAATGAATGCAAAAAATTTGGAACCTTCTAAACATATGAATAAACAGTAATTCGCCTGAAAAAAAATTTTTACCGCAATTTTTTAGTTAACTATGCTTTCGTTAATTAGTTAATTTTTACCTGTTGAAGGTTTACGTAAAAACCCTGATTATTTTAAAACTAAAAACCTGAAATTTTTTTCACTTCTTGGAGCTATTCTTGAAAGGCTTAAGAAAAGGTCGCCGTTGAGAATTTTTTTTTTTTTCATTTTTTTAGTTAATTTGTTTTTTTATTGTTAGAAGCTACATAACAATAATTATTTAAAAAATTTTACTGGCATTGTTTAAATATTTGTTATAAACGAATGCACTGTAAATAAGATTTTTTAAAATTTTCTTTTGGAAATCTGATCCTTAATGGAAATAATGATTGTTAAGAAGAAAATCGTTTCTAAAAAAATTTTTTTATTGCTGAAAAACACATTTGCTAATTAAAAATTTTTTTTGGTTGCTTAATATTAATATAATTTTTGCTTTTTGTTGCTCGATATTAATATTAAGCAACAAAAGAAAATTGTTAATTGGAAAATGGGTTTTTCAACAATAAAAAAATTTTTTTAAGAAACGATTTTCTTCTTAACAATCATTATTTTCATTAAGGATCAGATTTCCAAAAGAAAATTTTTAAAAATCTTATTAACAAAGCATTCGTTTATAACAAATATTTAAACAATGTCAGTGAAATTTTTTAAAAAATTATTGTTATGTAACTTCTAACAATAAAAAAACAATTTATGTCGGTACAGTTCGGGAAGGTAGGACTCATTTTAGAATATTTCCTGCTCTTTAAGAATCTATTTTCAGATTTTGGATATCTCAAATAGTTTTTGAAATATTTCTAAAAAACCAAACCACTTTTTTTTTTTACTAAATTGTCTATAACTTTTACAATTTTTGCCGGCCTCAATATTCCACTTTAAAATTTTTTATAGATGCCATTTCAAATCGAATGAGACCTTAATCATAATTTTCCGTTGCCTTTAACCGGTTTTCGTCAAAATGGCGCTTGCTGACTAGACTACCAGGTATAATTTTGAAGATGACTTCCTAGAATAATGAGCTTCAAGTTTTGGTAATTTGCTCAAAAAATTTTTAACGTGTAACAACTTTGTTTGATTATCTTTTTTTGTATTTTTTTTAGTCTTGTCCGGTTTTGCTTTTTTCACAATGCCATTTTCAGTACCATTTTTCATCCAATTTAAAACTTGCCACTCTCCTATTCCCAGGGTTGAAAGGAACATTTTTTTACACACTGGTAGTTGCTTATTATTCACTTCAAGATGATACTTTACCGTAAGATTTCGCTTTGATTTACTATTTTCATTAGAATGAACAATCTCTTTTATAATAATGAGAGATATCACGTACACTTTTCGTTGCTCCCAATTCATATCTTTCCAAAAAATAAACCAAAGTTACGTCTTGAACTTTCGCTAATTTCATTAAATTTATTTATGGCACTTTTTGTGCACTTTGTCGAAGTACATCCAGGTTTTAATTATCGTTATTGTCTTAATTCATATGATTTTATATTATCTTTGTTGACACTTTGAATATAATAAGCTTTACCTGCTTCTTGAGCTTTCTTCGCTTTATTTCGACCATACTCATCTGTATTGCCTTTATCTCTTGAATCTCTTTTTCTAGTTAGAAGTCCTGAATACTCGTTCAAATTTTTTTTACTTTGAGGTTGATGCTTGGAATCTTCAGAATTGTTATTTTCGCTTAGATTATGTTGTATATTTAGTACACTGCTGTCAGTAGTAAGTGACTTACGAGATGACAGAGATTTTTCTGAATCCTCAACAAATATTCCTGTTGTTTCATTGAGCCACATTTTTATAAAGCCAGATTCATCAATATTCTCAACTATATCAATTGGAATACACTCGACTGGAACAAAAAGTCCTGTTGGTTCATCTAAGACCATCATACTTGAGCTTGTAATGTTTTGGACGACATCTGATTGGCCAGTTAATAATGATTCTGATAGATCAGCATTTAAAATTTGAGATGAATCATCTACTTTGTTTTTATCATCAATATTAAGATTTTCCTGCAGAATTTTTGATGAAAAACTGTTATTTATTACTGTAGAAGATTGTAACAGGGTAATTTTCAACCTTGCTAAGTTTCGGCCCCTTAATTAATAAATTTTAATTAGGGCACCACTGGAAGCTAAACCTCGGTCTTCCAAAACCGGAGATGTTGAATTAAAAATCAGAGTCGTTGAAGTATTTATATGAGTGAGGAATTGAGGAGTTAAATTAATTATACAAAATATTTATTCAATACAATTATCAATTTTATTAATCGCCCAACAAAGTTAGCCACTGGACTTTTATAATTACTTATAATTATTTTATCAACCAACTTAGCCCACTGGGCTTTATTACACTGATGATTTAGTTCCCTGGACTTTATAAATTAAATTAAGTAACTGGCCACTGGCTTTATCCCCTGGATCTGTCAATAATATTTGTCCCCTGGACTTTATTAACATAAATTTGGCCACCGACCTGATCCCCCAGATCTACACTACTAGAAAAAATTAAAGGATCAAAAAAAATTCCAAATTTTTGGGTGATTTTCAACAGGCCGTAACTTCGAGAGGAATGGTCGTACAAGGAAGAAAAAAAAGGAAATTGTAGCTCCAAGTGTCTACTTTCTAGATTAGAACTTTAAAAATTTTTAGCGTCAGCGGTTTTTGAGTAATCTTAGAAAAACCAGCGACAAAAAAATTTTCAAATTTTTTTTACTTTTTTTTTTGGTCTACGGGCGTAAGAACATTTTTTTTTCCTTAACCACTCTAAGGATCGGATACCTTTATTATTCAGCTTTAATTTCATTTTTTAATGACCTTGATACGTCCACTTGTCACCGAGATATCAGTCTTCAAATGGAAAATAATAATATATATTTTATTCAAAGCCGTAAGATGGACGGTGGCGTCTGAAGGTTCACCCAAAGTTCACAAGTCCAATGATGTTCATGCTTGTAAACTTTGCTACTTAACATTGGTTATTTGTCAGTTTTCTGGCAACTGCCTATAAGTGTCTGGGAAGTGTCTTTCAGAACACTTTCGATGCACTTTCGCATACTTTCGGATACTTTCGGAACACTTTCGAGCACATTCGAGCACATAGATACCTGTCAAAAACTTGTCAAAAACACAAATTTCACATGATAAAAAATTTTAAATAATAATAATATAATTTTTTTTTTTTTTTTTTTTTTGTCTTTGATCATCGATATCTCAGCAACCAATGATCGCACAGATAGTTAATGGTGGGTTTCAAAAACTAAAATAAATTCTCTTGAATAATAAGCAAATTTTTTTTTCAAATAAAAATTTTTTCCTTTCGTCACATGAATTTTAAAATGCAACAAAAAAAAGACTTTTGCTGGTTTTTTGGAAAATCAAGCGCTGGATCGAAAATATTGTGGAAATCAGTAATGTTAAGTGTGCATTTTACAGTTCAATATGTCCACAAAAACCCTACGAAGAGCTAAATTAATCCAACCAGCCGTTTTATTGTTTCCCTCGATCGAATTTTTGAAAAAATTAAAGGATCACGCTTTTTGCTCTGAAAAGCTTATAATCTTTTGTCACGATATTTAAATATCTCGGCAGTCTGACATCAGGTCGGTGAACAACAGATGTCATCGACAAACCTATTATATTATAAACTATTATACCTATTTAACCTATTATACTATTATATTATAAATTAATTCAGAGTTGTTATGCATAAATCATTGATTAAGTTTGCATTTTAGAGTAATTTTAAGCAGTAATGCGAGGAGCCATTGGCCATTGAATGTCGGGAATTGGCGAAGTTACACAGTTGACATCGTGTAAGTTTTCGTTGGTATTAGTCAAATTAACATGCGACAGAGCTAGTTCTCCATTGGTCGAAGTGAGATATCTTTATAAAGATGGCGCCGGCCGAGGTACCGGCATGAAATTCACGTGCTGCCATGGTCAGACGTGGGATAAACATTGTACGAGCAGGGTGTGTGCTTGTTGCTAGCTAAGTTATTTTTTGACGCCACTTGGGTTTTGGCTATATACCGTTATGCCTCTGTAGATTTTTAATTATTCTTTTAATGTTATCTTTCAAAATTGCTGACGGTGATGTTCATACGCCAGCGTCTGGGCAGAGCACACCTCATTACCAGTTTATTCCCGTGGCGTAATGATACTTAAAATTGCAATGTACTTTCTGTAACACCTTTTTTAGTCAGTTACTGAATGAAACTCATAGAATACACTACGAAGTGTTATGCATTTCTAGTTACAGAAAACCTCTAAGAATTAATTATAGAATTGTAATTAAAGATCTTATTTTAATATTATGTTAGAAAATTAAGCCCAGAATAATTACTATCAATTTAATTAAAACTTAACAGATACTAATAAGTTTTCAAGTTGAAGTGCAACTTTATGTTATAAAATAAACAATTAAAAGTGACTATAATTTAGACATTAAAATTTGTGCAAGTTATTTTAAAAAGAAATTGAACCTTTCTCCCAAGGCATAACATAAAATTGGTGGCAGCTAAAAAGGATATCTTGAATCAGTGCATCAGAAACAATTGGAAACAAGAGAATAAACATCTTAATGTAAGTTAAATCAAATTATTTACATATGCAGAACGGCAATTTCGAAAATTATCGCGAGAATAAAATTTATTCTGACGAAAGCGAAGAGACTAGTGAAAATTCGATAAACTTGTCAGAAGTGTCTTCCAAAATGTCAAAAACACAAGAAGAACTACTAACTATTATTGATTCACTACAGAAACAAAATAAGATATTAAATACGGAAGCTCAAGCTCTCAAGATAGAAAAAGAGGAAAGTGTAAAATTACGAAAGATGGTACAGTTATTACGAGAGCAAAATATTAATTTAAATGCGCAGTTGAAAATTTGTATGAAAGATAAAAACGAAAAGACAGAGATTGAGAGTACACACGTTCCCAGTGAATCAGGCAATATAAACTCTGTAAGAATGAAAGATTTGAAATCTCATTTAGAAGTAATCACGGAATTTGACGGTAATAATATTTCGGTCGAAACCTTTATTTTCGAAATTAAATCAATTTTTATTGAAGTTCCGGAAGAGTCACGAGTGTTATTTATTCGATTAATCATTTCAAAGAAAATAGTTCGTTACGCTAGAAAAGTAATTGACGGTAATGATATTCGATCACTAGAAGAAACCCGAATTGCAATATTTAGGTCACATCATTACTGAAGATGGAGTTAAACCGAACCCAGAAAAATGTAAAAGCGTTTCAGAATTTTCAACTCCGAAAAATATTAAACAAATAAGACAATTTTTGGGAATGACAGGATATTATAGAAATTTTATTAAAGATTATAGCAGGAAAGCGAAAGCCTTAACTGATCTGTTAAGGAAAGATAAAGAATTTTATTGGGGACAAGATCAAGAAAAATCGTTTAATCTTTTGAAGAAAGAATTGTGTTCAGAACCAATACTGGCATACCCAAATTTTACTAAGGAATTTATTCTTACAACAGATGCATCTGGTATTGCCATTGGTGGCATATTATCTCAAATTGAAAATAATCAAGAACATCCTGTTGCATACACTAGTCGTGCTTTAAATAAAGCAGAGAAAAATTATTCAACAACTGAACAAGAATTACTAGCAATCGTTTGGTGTGTAAAACATTTTCACCCATATTTATATGGCAGAAAATTTTAAATTGTTACTGACCATCGACCCTTGGTCTGGTTAATGAATCATAAGAATCCTCATTCAAGATTAATGAGGTGGAGAATAAGTTTAGAAGAATATGATTTTGAAATTTCTTACAAAAAGGGTAAACTCAATATTAATGCTGATGCATTATCGAGAAACCCTATTTTTGTATTTCAAAAAAAGAACGCTGATACTTTGTTGGATTCAGCATCAAAAGAAGAAGAAGACTCGGAAGAATGTTCATCAAACAAGAAAAGAAGAAAGAATATATTGGATCCAAGTTCAAGAAAAAGGGTACGTACTCGAGAGGATGGCCCTACAACAAGTAACAAAGAACCAGTGACCCTAGCCGGTAAACGAAAACGGAATTCAATAGAAATTGACTTAGAAAAAAATAAAAAACAAAGAACATTAGAAACAGAATGCAGAAAAGGTAGTGAATAGAATAATCAACCTGAAGATCATCATCAAGAAGATCATCACCAGGAAGATCATCACCAAGAAGATCATTATCAGGAAGATGTTGAAAAAAAAGAAGAAAATGAAAAAGAACAAGAAATTATTAAATTAGGAAAACAGTTATTTCTGACAAATTCAGCGATACCCAAGGGCAGCGTTAATGTGTCATTTGTCCGAGATAATGGAGAACGAACAATAGAAGTTTATCATGAAGAAGATCATAAGGAATATCATATTATCGTCGAAGCGAATTTACATACATCGAATTGTAGATATCATCGAATAAAGATGAATTGAAAGAAAAAATTAAGGAATTGATGTACTTAGCCGTTGCTGAAGAATTCAAGGAACTTCACATTGACCACAATGGGTGTGCTCGATTAACAGGATTTTCCAAGAAAGAAATTGAGAAAATATGGAAAGAAGTATTTTGCCGAGGAAATACTACAATTTTTCTACATGATAAAGAAAGAAGAGTACCCAAGAAAGAAGATATCGAGAAAATATTGAAAGAAAATCATGATAGTCTCCTTGGAGGTCATGGTGGAGTAAAGAAAACATATTAGAGAATTAGTGAGAATTACTTCTGGAAAACTTTAAGAAGAGACGTCGAAGCTTATGTAAAGAAATGTCAAATATGTCAAAGAAATAAAGTCAATAGGCATCCAACTAAAATGCCGATGATTATTACTGATACTCCGAGGAATTTCAACGATAAAATCGCCATGGATATTTGTGGACCATTGCCGTTAACGGAAAGACGTAATAAGTACGTTTTAACAATACAAGATTGTTTAACCAAATATTTTGTGGGAATACCAATCGCAGATTGTACCGCTCTCACAGTAATACGTGAATTTTTAAAATATTACGTTGGTTACTTTGAAGTGCCAAGTAATATTCTGACAGATAAAGGAACTAATTTTACTAGTGAATTAATGAAGAATTTTCAGAAAATGTTAGGTATTAAACATATTACAACTACAAGCTTTCATCCAGAAAGTAATGGAAGTCTGGAAAGAAGTCATCAAGTGTTAAACGATTATCTACGTCACTTTTCCAACGAAAATGCTGACGACTGGGATACGAAAATTCATTTAGCTGGATTATATTACAATACATCCAAACATGAAAGTACAGGATTTACTCCTTCAGAACTAGTTTTCGGAATGAATCCAAGGAATGTATCATTATTGAAGACTACTAATCTAACATACATGGAATATTTAGGTGATTTACAAGCAAAAATCAATAAAACTATCGAGGAAAGTAAAAGAATAATATCAGAAAGTAAGCAAAGGACAAAAACACGTTATGATCGACTGACGAATCCAAAGAAGTTCAAAGTAGGTGATGTGGTTTGGTTAAAGAAAGAAAGTAATGCGAATGATAAAACACACGCTCTGAATTTTCCATTTGAGGGGCCATATAAAATAGTAGATAAATTGTCAGATGTTGTCACGTAACGATTCAAATTATTTAAATTTAATTAGTTTTAAGTTAAATATTTTAATTCGATATTTGAATTTGAATCGTTGCGCGGGCATTCCGCCATTTCGCCGATGAGACGGCAGTCCGTGCACGGTGCTAGCGCATGCGCATAGAGTATGAGAGAGCACGTGTGTGGATTTATTTATTTTTATAATTTAAAAATACAAATAATTGATTTTTGTATAATTTACGTTTATATTTGTGATTTTGTGACAGTTGGGATGCATAATCCAGCGTAGCATTATGCCCCAACGATTGTTTAAGGTATTATTTCATTGAAACTTGCCATCCGACTAAGGATGTCAGTTAGTCGGAAATTGACCGCCGGGTAACGGCAAATCGATACCTTGACTAATGATTCCGATGTCAAGTTAATAAGTTATAAATAATTATTGTTTCAGTTACCGGGTAGAATAAAAATATGAATAAGTTGTAAATAAATAGTTTATATATTTAATTAATTAATTATGTATCATTCAGATGTCCAGGAATGTTTTTTTTATATTTTATATTTTTAATTTAAGTAAGGCCCAGGGCTGACAAAAGTAATTATGATGGATATTAAGGGCGACGGTGGTGCCATGTGTGCGACGACCAACAGGTGGAGGTTTAGATAATTAAGTTAGAAAGATACGGATAAGCATTGTGTACGGACGTGATTTTTTTTGTCACTAAGCAATAAAGTTTTCTTTTGAAAATAAGTAAAGTTCACCGGGTGAATTAATTCGAATAATAGATATTATTCTTCCATTATTATAACATTTATTATTATTTTGCTGATTCTTGCTGCTTTTGAGTAAGTACTTTGTATTTCTGTTCGCTGGATAATATTTTTCATTTGGTAACCTCCCCCGGTAGTTGTTGGTCGCCGCGGAGAAAATTATTTATTTGTAGTTATTATTTATTTATTGAATGATACATGAGAGAATTGTTATTAATTATCATTAAATATTATTTCGTATGTGGGTGAAAATATTTGGTAATTAAATATATATATATATATATATATATATATATATATATATATATATATATATATTGAGACAATGTGAATTGTCTTCGTCGTCCTCAGCCTTGCGGTTCCCATTTTTCCCCGTCTTCTCGTCGTCTGAAACTACCCAAGTCATAGTGCCGTGGTCACATGACTAATTTTCACATCGACGCATGACCGTAAGGGTGAAGTGGGGACAGAGTTCAGCGGCAAGTCCCAGACCCTCAATTATCGGTTAGACAATTCAGACTTCGATCTTGGATCTATTAGCGTCTAGACGTATTCGAATATTCTAATTTAATATTAGCCGGCAATTTACTTGCATTATATTCATTTATTATTTAATTTACTTATTATACTTTACATCTAACTGGCAACTTAGCTTGCGATTTCATTATATATCATATATTTTATTTGATTTATATTTAATTTGTTAAGTTCATTAGTACGTTACCGCTGGTACATTTGTAGTATCAGCGTATTAATTATAAAATATAAAATCAGTGTATTCTTTGATATTAACAACCAACGCTTTCTACGTGGCCATCCATTGTTCGGACCACCTAAATTGTATTGTTCAGCGACATTTATTGTAAGTAATTGAGAATTATTATAACTGGCAATAAACTTGCATATTT
Organism: Microplitis demolitor; assembly: GCF_026212275.2. Lineage (NCBI taxonomy): Eukaryota > Metazoa > Arthropoda > Insecta > Hymenoptera > Braconidae > Microplitis > Microplitis demolitor. The sequence goes on along the minus strand of NC_068550.1, from coordinate 11,788,825 downwards.
TCTGTATAACTTCATATTCTATCTACTACCTTTTAGTCATATCCTAAATCACTGGTAAAATTATTTAATAAGACATAATACTGATTGACTAAGTTATATACGATAAATAAATTAATTATAAGGAATAATTTATAAATAATAAGCCGTGAGGTAAGTTAACAGAATTTTATATACGTTGCCGAGTTTGAATAAGTGCGGGTCCTTGCTTTGCAAGAACTCTAGCCCATTGCTCTGTCCCAAGTAAAATAAAATTTGTTAGAGGCCAGCCTAAGCCAGGGTTCAACCCGCGAATTCTGGTGGCTGCTGGTAAAAATCGCGAAATGAAAAGCGGTTTGTCTCAACTGGCGCTCGAACAGGGACTTTGCAGTAATTCAAACGGGTAACAGAAAATTTTATTGATTTTTCTCACGGCTTTACAGCAAAAATTTTATACAATTTTCAGTAATAATCTCAAAAATTTTACCAGTATTAATAATTTCATTTTTCTACATTCATCATTCCATTACATTTCATAATTCATCATTCATTCACCTGTATTAAAATTTTATATAATATTTAATTGCTCTTTCAACTTATTTATTTTAATTATTATCAATTTATTATAAATTATTTATTTTAAAAATTGTTTATCATTGTAATATTGTGTGCCGGTTTCGTTCCCATAAATATCTCCGTATATTTTGACCTTGAGCGTATACTAGCTACACGTTTTGTAACTCGAGACACTAGTATTTACTCTTCCCAGTTTATTATCCTCTGCTTACGCACAAAAGACAACCCAAAGTAACTAATAAAAATAAATACTTAAAATATTAAAATAAAACTTTGGTTTAAATATTTTCTAAGTGAAGAATTTTATTATTTTCTATACGACACAACAGATTACTATATTCATTTCCGGTTTAAAATAAAATATCTTTTGCTCGACAAAATTGTTCTCAAATAAACTAAGCACTTAAGTAAATTATCAGTAGAATCTTTGCAGCAATAAATAAAAATCTTATGAGTCATTGAAAATTTCAATAACCAAAACAAGTTATAAATAAAATTTTTATTAGTCATCAAGGGTCTCAATAACTTAAATAAATTATTAAGTTATAAATAATTAATCTTGACAGTTTTAAAAGTTTCATATTACAATAACTCGTGATTAAATAAATCTATTGATAATCTGACAAGATTATTATTAGTTCGGATTAAGAAAATTTTATTAATAATAAACTTTTATAAACTATTATTTTGAAAAATTTTACTGAGACAGTTTTCCCGCCAAAATGACACTACCGAGAACGCCGATTCCACAATCATCTCTCCCAGTCACTTCGGTTAATAATCCGGGCAATCTTATTCATTTTCCCACCGCTTCAAGCGCAATGGATGATCTAGTAGATCTTACGCAGAACGATGAGATACATAATAGTACCCTTTGTACCCAAAGTCAATCTGTTAATAATAACAATGTTTGTACGACCAGTTCGGGCGGTAATGTTAGCGTCCACAACCACAATGTTAGTGGGGTTGTGCCAATTTCAGAGTCCCAAAATACGACCTCCGTTGCCGTATTACAAAATGTAGTTTCGGGCCTCCAGACAGAAATCGAAGCTTTGCGGGCAGAACGCCAGCACTTGCTTCGTATATCGAGCACGGTTTTGCGACCCCCAGGTACTCAATTTCCACCCTCATCTTTTCAACCAGACGCATCAAGCATGTGGATGCCGAGAGAGCTGTTCCCTGCTGCTACTGTGACGTCACAGGCAGCAAACCCCCTCTCTACTCGCCAAGTCATCTCACAGCCACATGCACCCGTATCGGCAACGCAAGCGAACGGAAAACAGTTCACCATGTCTGGCTTACCTGCGCGTGAACCGTACGCGCACTCAGTGGTCCCACCACCAGCTCATACGCTTCCAATGCATACGAATGCTCAGCCGACACTCTCGTACACATACATACATCCATCTAGCAACAATAATGTACCCGTACTTACAAATACATACCAACAAGCCTCATCAGTACAAGCATACCCACACGCTCAGCCGTCAACCTGGCACAATACGTATACAGTTCCAGCGGGGAATTCAAATATGAGCGGATCTAACTCCATGCGATTGTATGATCTCAGTCGTCTCGTGAAATCTTGGAATGTTTCGTTCCCGTCTCAAGATCGATCTTCTCCCATTGACGCCAAAAAATATCTAAAAATAATCGAGCAGCGGATGATCAGCAACGATATTTCTTTTGAAAATTTCCATGCAGTGATAACTAACACCCTTCGCGGCGACGTACTCGAGTGGTATTACCAAAATGAAGGATTATTTCACAGCTGGGTGGCCTTCAAGGAATTTTTTAAGATTTGGCAGGTTCAGCAAACAGACGAGTCGGTGCTGCAGGGGATATATTCGGCCAAACAAAGCAGCGACGAGACAGGAGTTGCCTTCATTAATCGGATGCAAAGCGAATTTGCAAAATTAGAAGATCCGTTACCGCAAATGAAGCAGATTCGAATTATAACCTCGCGATTTAATTCTCAGTTTTTACAAAAATTTTCGGATACGACTATTATGACTTACGCGGAATTATATACGCGGGTCAGCGCCTGGCAGTCAACAGCTGATGCGCTGAATCCTCACTTTAAAACTCGTAAAGAAAATAATAGTAGAATTAAAACTCGCATCCAATTAAATTCTATAAAAAGTACAGAAACAGGTCAAGTAAATAGTATCGAGACGTTACAGCCTTCTGCTGTATCGCCCAACAATAACTTCGCAAATAATAATCTCAGTAGAAATAATAGTTTTAATAGAAACAATCATTTTAATAGAAATAATAATTTTAACAATAATAAAAATTTTCATAATTCTAAACACACTCAAAATTCAGTACAGTCAAATCCAGTTAGTAAAAATGTAGATTTTGAGTCTTCTCCTTTATTAAGTAATTTCGAGTCTATGATGAAAACTATTCTAGAGAAATTAGATCAAACTACAGTAAAAATGTCTTCGGGAAACGTAACTCCTATTAATTCAATTCCAGTATCATCAAATAATAATGCAACAAAAACTCCTGTCTGCGGTCGTTGCGGAAAAATTGGTCACGTTGCCGAAGTTTGCTGTGGACCAGTAACCGACGAATTACGTATTAAAGCAGGATTACCTCTCCGTCCACGGCCTCCGATTCCAAAAAACGCGTAAGCGCCCTGGTAGACACCAATCACGTTACCAGGGCTCCTGTACCAAATAATAATTCGGACAAGCCTATTGCCAATATTGAAGATAAATCAAATATGCTCAAATTAAATCCGGATGCTCCTGAATTCGTCATCAGTCGTGGAAAATTCTTTTTAAATTATCCTATAGCTGCTGATACTCCAAAATCGGTTGGTAATGAGAATCCCGATACTGATTTAATTGATTTCTCAACTCCCCTCGATCAAATTGCCGACAAGTTGGTGAGTGAAGAGTCCAGTTGGGAGACCAGTTCGGAAGCTTTTCAACAAATTCGAAATACTAAAAAGTCAAAGATTAAAAATCCTATAAAAGTTTTAAAATCCAAAATTAAAAATTCCATAAATCCGTCGCGTAATTCTCAAAATAAAATTAATAAAAATCGATCAAAATCCCCAATTAAAAATTTACTACTAGACCTGGAAATAAACGAACTGCAACAACCAACTGTCACAAAGCTTGAGAGTACCTCGGAGACAGACGATGCCCCTCTCTGTGATCTAAGGGAGGATAATAGTCCTTTATATGATTCAGAGATTGATAAGTATCGATCTGATTCGAGTGAAAACGTTGCCTACTCTCCAAAATTCTCCATTCAAATGAATTCAAACAATAAACAGAGTACATTACTGCCAATGCTCAGTAATGATAATAAACTCAGCACATTGACCTCTTCAAACAGCCTCACAGCTCCGTCAACAGTAAGTCGCATGATTGCCAATATATTTATCGGTAAATGTGAGCTCGAAGCATTACTGGACAGTGGGAGTGAGCGCAGTTATATTTCTGAGATTGCGTACGAACAGCTCAAAGAATATCAACTGCAAGACCTCACACCTGACCCCACTAGCACTCATGGAGTAACCATGGCTAACTCCAAGTCCACGCAAACTCGTGGTGGAGCTCCATTTAAAATTAAACTCGATGGTCATGCTATTATCACTTGGTTAAGTGTTTTATCTGAATTGTCGACTCCGGTAATTCTTGGTCTTGATTTCTGGCAACTAGCAGATATCCAAGTAAATTCCAAGGAGAGTACTTGGAAATTAAGTACCAGTCATGTCACTCATACATTTTTCTCTCGGTCCGGGTTCATAAATCAAGCATCATTAAACGTACTATCGTCAGCTGAACGCGTCGATCTTGAAAATTTCCTAGCAAAAGAATTTGAGAAAAATAAACAAGTCCAATTGGGTTTAACACATTTAGTTCAACACCGTATCGAACTGACAGATGATACTCCAATACGTACCAAACCATACCGTCGAAGTCCGCCAGTAATGAAGGCGATGCATGATAAAGTCGACGAATTACTCGCGAAGGGTTATATTCAGCCTTCAAACAGTGCTTGGGCATGTTCGCCAGTGATGGTACCCAAGAAGAACAATACTTGGCGCATGTGCATCGATTACCGGCCATTAAACAAAGTCACGAAAAAATCTGCTTATCCGCTACCAATTATGCACCGCATTTTATCAAGTCTTCAAGGTGCTAAAGTAATTTCGGTACTTGATGTCAGTGATGCCTTCCATCATGTTTTAGTTGAGCCAAATAGCCGTCAGTACACAGCATTTTGTGTAGATGGACGAGGATTATTTGAATGGATTCGGATGCCATTCGGTCTCACAAATGCACCCAGCACGTACCAAGAAGTTTCCGATATAGTACGACGAAAAATTATTGAGTCATTAAAAACCCAGTTTTCTTACACTGAAGCAGAAAATAAAATTTTCGCATATCTCGACGACTGGATAATAATCAGTGATGACTTACAAGAGCACAAAATTCTTCTTCAAGCCGTTTTCGAAGGATTCCGTAAGGCTGGAATAAAAATGAATGAAGAAAAGAGCCATTTTGGATGCTCTGAAGTTCATTTCCTGGGCTTTATCATTAATGAAGATGGTTTGAAACCAGATCCAGCTCGATTGGAGCCAATTGCAAATTATAAACGACCTACAAATCGTAAGGAACTGCGAAGATTCAATGGATTAGTCAACTGGTACCATAAGCATCTTAAAAATGTCGCACAAGTTCAAGGTCCTTTGAACAAATTAACAAGTACCCGAGTTCCTTGGGAATGGACAGACGTCGAAGAAAAAGCTTTCGAGGAAACGAAAGAAGCTTTGTTAAAAGCTGCAACATTGTCGTTGCCACGTCCAGACTTATCGTATCGTTTATATACTGATGCTAGCAACACTGGGTTAGGTTCTGTTTTAACTCAGTATGATCCAGAACTCGATCGAGAAAATTTAATTATTTGTTTAAGTCGACCGTTAAACAAAGCCGAAATGAATTACACAACAACAGAAAAGGAATGCCTCGCTGTCGTGTGGTCCTTACGGAAACTACGCGGTTATATTGAAGGTTTACCAGTCACGGTCTACACTGATCATTCCGCATTAAAATGGCTTCACTCGCTAAAAGATCCTGCAGGTAGATTGGCCAGGTGGGCAATTGACATTTCCGCTTATGACATCAACGTTGTTCATTATCGGGGTACACAAAATGAAGCTCCAGACGCACTTTCGCGTCGATACGAAGAACCAGAGACTGCTGATTTAACTGCTTCAGATTCTAATCCATCTTCACTGTATGTAATTGCTCAAAATTCCGCTTGGTATGACGAGAAAGTCCGAGTTGTTCAGAAATATCCAGAGAATTATCGTGAATGGAAATATGAAGATGATAAGTTGTATTTTTACCGTCCACTAGCTGTCAAGGAAATACTTGGTGAATTAAATCCTTGGAAAGTCGTTCTAACCGAATCAGAAATTCGTCCAGCCATCGAGAAAGCACACTGTGAAGCTCAATCAGGTCACCTTGGGATTGACAAAACTTATCAACGGATACGAGATCATTTTTACTGGCCAGGAATGTTCAAAGACGTCTCATCTTACGTTTCAGCTTGTGAAACTTGTATAATGACTAAAAGTGATCAGACAAAACCGCAAGGATATATCGGAACAAGACCACCAACGCAGCCTTGGTCTATTATTTCTATTGACACAATTGGTCCATATACCCGTTCAACTATGGGGAACCAATATGCTCTGGTTATTGAAGATCTTTATACGCGCTACCTTGAAATCTTTCCTCTGAAACAACAATCGGGAAAAATCATAAAACATCACCTGATATCTGTATTTAATCACTGGGGTCCTCCTTGCCAAATTATTTCTGATAATGGCAAAGAATTCGTCAACAAAGATATAATTAATTTAATTAGTCAATTTAATATCAAATTTACACCTACTCCTATCGGTCACCCCTGCGCAAATCCTGTTGAACGTTGCAATCGTACAATTAAACCTATGATTGTCGCGTTCACAAGCAAAAATCAAAAGGATTGGGATGAACATATCGATGATTTAAAATTCGCGTATAATACCTCGGTACATACTGCTTTAGGCGTCTCTCCATTCTATCTAAACCACGGACGTGACGCACGACTAATTAATGACACTGATCCTCTTGAAAATCTAGATGTGTCTGACGTTACCGTTTGGCAAGCCCGAATGGACCGTGCAGTTGAACTGAGACATTTTGTTGAGCAAAATATGTTAAAAGCTAGGGAACGCACGCGAAAACAACACGAACAAAGATTTTCTGACATTCCTATAGATTTAAAAATTGGTGATCAAGTTTATTACCTAAATAAAAAATTAAGCAAAAAAGTTGACGGTTACAGTGCTAAATTAGCACCAAAGTATTCGGGACCCGCGATTGTCTCTAAAATTTTAAGTCCTTTAGTAGTTGAATTACAAGATAATGCCGGTAACGATATTGGCACATACTATTACAATGATTTAAAAATTCCTAGACGGTCTCGAAGATGTAACTGATTATTCTCAATATATTTCAGATCATTATCATGAAAGTTAAAATTCATGGAAAGTCAGGATCAGATACTGAAGCCTCATCTCATGAGTCCGAGGCTGAAGTGTCTGATACTGAAGTATCGTCAAGTCATGCAGTCATACCATCATCTGACTCATTATCACCCATATTTAACACCGCATCAATATCCACCGCTGAGTTACCCCTTGCTACTGAGAAGACAACAGCAACTTCGTCACCGGTGGCACCGATAATTGCAACCACCGTTGCAGCATCACCAACATGGTCTACTGGGTCAGCAACATCGACTGGACCCCAATTTGCGTTGCCGCCATGGCAAACTACGACTGGCCTCGACTTTGGTCGTCCATCATCCGCACTCTACGTGTCAAGTCCATCAGCCACGCCCACATCAGCAATGTTCGAGACGATGACTAAATTCATGAAAGATGAATTTAGTAAGTTACATGCTCGTATTGACCGTGCCATAAGTCACCGTCCGGCAGTCACGTCACTATCATCTGGGACATCAAGATTCGACATCCAGTGGATGGAACGCATCGATGAAAAATTAGAGGACCTTCAAATTGTCATCCAGACCAACACTGATCAAGTCGCGGAGCTGAAAGAACAACTTGATTCTTTAAAATCGTCATCAACTGCTCAAGGATCAGGTGCTACTGCTCACCTCACGGCTCAACTTCAACAACTAAATGAGCAAGTCCAGCGAAGCCAGGAGATGATTGCAAATATTAAATTGCCAAGCCCCGAAGAACTTGCCAAGAAATTCCAGGCGATCAACTCGCAAACGCAACGGACCGTTACCGATATCAGTTGTCAGACCACAACGACCTTAGCCACAACCTCTACTTCAGTCAAAGTAGAGTATGACATCGGAATCACGCCAAACAACAAAGCGGTGTTGCCATTACTGGCTCAACAAGCTTCTGCTTGCGGTCCGAATCCAGGACTCAAAATCCGCGATGGTGCATACCAACGTCCACCGCCGGAAAATGCCAGATTTCCACCATCATCACTGCTTGCTAGGCGAATGTCTCGCCAAGAGCTATCGGAAAAGGAAGTTTCGACACTACGAGCTTCGGGAGCCATCTCTAAAGACATTAAAACGAAGATCCAGATGGTAACGTTCGCCAATTCGTTACCGTATTCGCAGACAGCTCCAGCGCCAAGGTATGAGGTTCCATTGCAACCTACAGAGGCTTATAAACAATTTTTGTCTGGCTTACCACCTACTCCAGCATCAAACTCCATCGCAGCCACAACAGATCCAACACCACAAGTTGTGATCCATAATGGTATTCACTTTCTGGATTACACAAGTTTCTGTAAAGCAATTGAGAAAATTTGTGTCACTGTCAAGCCTAGAATATGCCATACCGAATTGAGGGAATCATGGACACAGACGGTAACGACTCAAGCCCAGTCGTTGTTCATCTCCAATGCGTGTCAGAATTGTCGGCAACGAGACCACAAAATTGCCGAATGTCAATTACCATGGCGACCCGACATGTGCCATGTTTGCTATCAGGACCAAGTGACGACGGCAACGTGCTTCCGTCCACACGACAAGAACTACAAAGACTATATTCGGGGACGTTGTCAAGGCTGTGGCATCCCAAGCCAATTATTTGACCCACACTGCAACTTTTGTAATCGCAGATACCCGGGGTACAAAGATTGGATCTCAACGAAGTACACTCCGGAGGACATTGAGCGCTTCCATCGTAGTCACCTGCGCGCTACCAAGAAACTAGAATAAAATATCTTACGTTACCGATTTAGACTGTAAACCTAAATAAACACACATACATATTCTCATACAAATCTCATTAATTCATTTTATTATTGATGCCAATTGTAATAATTTTCAATTACAGCTTCGAGTCCAGTAGCAGTTGGTAGCAGAAAAAAAAAAAAAAAAAAAGAAAAAAAAAAAATTTTTTTTTTACTATTCTTTCTTTACAGCCCAGAGGCTGTAGGAAACAAATATTTAAAATTATATTTTTATTTTTATTGTATATTTTATTTTTTTTAGTTCGTAAGTTGTAAAGATTTCCGGATCCAGATCGAGGTCCCAGGATCGAAGTGGGATTGAGATTAGAGTGGCTGGACTTGGAATTTAAGTCACAATACTCCTAGCGGCTTGCGATCGCTTTCAAAATTATTTTTTACTGGCAATATACTTGCATAGCTGGCGAGCGACTCGCATTTTAAACACTCAAATTCACTGGCAATATACTTGCACAGCTGGCGATCGACTCGCACTTCAAGTTTAAAATTCATACTGGCAATCTACTTGCATTACTAGCGATTAACTCGCAAAATTTTTGAAACTTGCAATTTCAAGCGATTTATTCGCACTGCTGTAAATAATTTAATGTAAATAATTTAATGTACATATTTTTTCTTTTAACTATTGTATAAGAATCACTGGCAATCTACTTGCACATCTGGCAATCTACTTGCATATCTGGCAATTTACTTGCATCTCTGGCGATCTACTCGCAATATTTTCAGACAACCTAGACAAGAGGTCAAAAGGGTAACCTTGGCTTAGTGGGGGGGATTGAGACAATGTGAATTGTCTTCGTCGTCCTCAGCCTTGCGGTTCCCATTTTTCCCCGTCTTCTCGTCGTCTGAAACTACCCAAGTCATAGTGCCGTGGTCACATGACTAATTTTCACATCGACGCATGACCGTAAGGGTGAAGTGGGGACAGAGTTCAGCGGCAAGTCCCAGACCCTCAATTATCGGTTAGACAATTCAGACTTCGATCTTGGATCTATTAGCGTCTAGACGTATTCGAATATTCTAATTTAATATTAGCCGGCAATTTACTTGCATTATATTCATTTATTATTTAATTTACTTATTATACTTTACATCTAACTGGCAACTTAGCTTGCGATTTCATTATATATCATATATTTTATTTGATTTATATTTAATTTGTTAAGTTCATTAGTACGTTACCGCTGGTACATTTGTAGTATCAGCGTATTAATTATAAAATATAAAATCAGTGTATTCTTTGATATTAACAACCAACGCTTTCTACGTGGCCATCCATTGTTCGGACCACCTAAATTGTATTGTTCAGCGACATTTATTGTAAGTAATTGAGAATTATTATAACTGGCAATAAACTTGCATATTTTCTGTATAACTTCATATTCTATCTACTACCTTTTAGTCATATCCTAAATCACTGGTAAAATTATTTAATAAGACATAATACTGATTGACTAAGTTATATACGATAAATAAATTAATTATAAGGAATAATTTATAAATAATAAGCCGTGAGGTAAGTTAACAGAATTTTATATACGTTGCCGAGTTTGAATAAGTGCGGGTCCTTGCTTTGCAAGAACTCTAGCCCATTGCTCTGTCCCAAGTAAAATAAAATTTGTTAGAGGCCAGCCTAAGCCAGGGTTCAACCCGCGAATTCTGGTGGCTGCTGGTAAAAATCGCGAAATGAAAAGCGGTTTGTCTCAATATATATATATATATATTGATAAAGCGTACGCAACGTCGTAAAACGTTGCCGGTACACACTTATATATATATATATCTATATTAGTAGTATATATAGCTATACAGCACACGCAGTACTTATAAATTCCTCAAGTCTGATCTCATGATTTAATCATTTACTCGAAGTATTTGAAATATTTTTTTGGATTCTCACTAAAATTATTATTATCGTAAATTATTACTATTGTCTAATAGTATTATGGTTTTATTTTATAATATTTGAAGAAAGTAAATAGTTTATTATTTTGGATTTATGTACCCCAGCGGTAAAAATTATTAATGAGATTTTTATGCTAAAATTATAATTTAACTTTATATGTTATACATCTAGAAATTGGTAATACCGAGGAATTTATCTTTTTGAGTGTGAGTGAGGAAAAATTCCGTGTCTTTCTCTCCCTCAGGCGTGTCGAGAGATAAAATAAAGTAAAATTATTATTATTATTCTTTTTTTTATTGTCTGGAAAAATTTAAGTAAAATAATTGGTTTCTTTTATTTAATATTAAAATTAACAGTGTTAATTTAATTAAGTTATATCTACCCTGAGTTGAATTTATATAACGTTATTATTTTATTTTTTTTTTTTTCAACCACCGAGTGTCATTATTGTGGTTAATTTAACAAAAACTGATTATTGTAAAATATTATTAATTATATTGTTTATTGTTTAAAATTAAAATACGGAAACCAACAGCTGTCGGGGAAAATTTAATATTTATTTTCCTGGATCTTTTTCCTACTGCTTATTTCATTTTTCTTATATTACTTATTATTTGTTATATAATTATTTATTATATATTTACCACTTTTCTTTTTCTTATTATTATTCATTTTATTTTATTTTTCTCAATTGTTTGTCCGCTTTGTCGTGAATCACTTGCTCGGATTTTCCCTCGCAGATTTCCCCCTGAATTGAATTTTGTCCGTTTTAGGATAAACGGTCTGGCGCCTGCGTGCACTAACCCAGCCTGAGGAGCTGGTTCAGGCACTCCAAGAGTTTATTATTTATAATTTTATTATTATTCATTTTAATTTGAAGGAAACATTTAAAAAGTATTGATCAAGTTGAAGCATCGTATCAAAATATTTGTACAAAATCACATTTGATTCTGAGACTAAGAAATCAATTAGAAAGTCTAAGACGATAAGCATAAATTATTCTCTGCTATAGGGAGCCCTACGGTAATTAGAAATAGACGGGGTATATTTTGATTTTGTTGGTAAAATTAGTAAAATACTTTTCGGGACTATGAGTCAGGACGATGCAGATTATTATAATTCTGAAATTGATGCAGTCCATAAAGACAATAAAAGAATCGGAGAACTATTTAAGAATCAAACATATATATTACAATTAACTATTCATAAAACTGGAAGTCTTCTTAGAGAATATAACAAAAAATTGATAGAAATAAATTATAATTTTCTAAATTTCGATAATAACATGAAAAAAATTGTTTTACAAGAAAATTCGTTGCAAAGAAATTCTTTGATAACTGAGATGTGTTTAGAAATTGAATTAGCTTTGACAGAATTTGGTAAGAATGTAAATATGTTCACTCAATCAATAATATTTGCAAAGATGGGTCAAATAAATCCCCAATTATTAACACCAGAATTACTTACGAGTTCTATAAAATTAATTCGGGATGAAAGAGGGTCAAATAAAATGCTAATTGTTCTCCATGATGGTAATTATTTTGAATATTTAGAAATAAGTGATGTAACTATTAGCGTAATAGGATATAGATTTATTTATCTGATTAAAATACCTTTATTGAAAATCGGCAATTATAAAGCATATAGAGCTATTCCAGTACCGAAAATCATAAATAATAGTTTAGCTGTTTATATCTCAAATCCACACGAATACATAATGACTAATAACGAAAAATTATTGTATACTCCTAGTGAAGAAAATTTTTTAGAACATTGTAAATCTCATAAACTAGTTTATTTCTGTAAGACAATTCATCCTAAATATTATATTCAAAAACATGATGCTTGTCTGAGTAAAATTGTAAATGATCCCTTGAAATTAGAAAAGAATGATTGCGAACTAAAATTTGTTACTGTAAAACATACAATTTGGATACAATTGAAAAATGGACATGAATGGGTTTACTCTGCTCCAATTCCAGAAACTATTAGAATTATTTGCGGAGATACAGTTGAAAATAATATAATAAATGGTACTAAATTATTGCGTATTGCACCAGATTGTAGTGCTGTGACAAACGATGTAATATTAAATTCATATATTGAAAGAACTTTGAATAAAAAGAAAGCTTTTATTCCTTTAATAACGCATAATTTTAGCGAGTATTTCCAGGAATTAAATGATCCACTTTTAAATTTAAGTTTAATAAAAATCCGTGCTGTAGAAGCACCGGATTTAAAATTGAGCGATTTGACAAAATACGGGAAAAGTTTAACTGAGATTAGAAGAGAGGCAATTGAAATTGGAGATCATGAAAGAACAAAAACTATTTACGAACAAACTATCAGTTGGATTTTGTATGTTTTATATGTGATTATTGTCCTGGTACTATTATATGTAATTATTAAATTTAAATTGTATCAAGTCTTCAAATGTTTGATTACTAGAATTACTCATATTTATACAAAAAATAATAGTAATCAAAACGCACAGCCTGAAGAAGAACATCATTTTAACGACGGTTATTCTGGAGATCAGATTGTTTTGAGAGATCTGACTCGTTCAAAATCTATATCTGACAATTTAAACTATCCTTCAACAAAACAGTCTAATAAACAATTAGTTGTTAATAAAATTCATAAATCTAAATTGCAGATATCAGAATTTGAAGATTTGCCTTAAAATATTATATTATCGTATATTAGCATATGTTAAACAAACTTACTACATAATTCATATATTATTATTTTTATTATATTCAACTTTATTTGTACTCATTATTATGTTTAAATTTAATTTTTTATTGCATTAAGATCAATTTTGTGAAATGCACTTCAACTATTCCAAAAGAAAAATCTCGATTGTATATTGTAAAGAGAGATTTTTCAATCTTAGGGTAGGGGTGTTATGCCTCTGTAAATTTTTAATTATTCTTTTAATGTTATCTTTCAAAATTGCTGACGGTGATGTTCATACGCCAGCGTCTGGGCAGAGCACACCACATTACCAGTTTATTCCCGTGGCGTAATGATACTTAAAATTGCAATGTACTTTCTGTAACACCTTTTTTAGTCAGTTACTGAATGAAACTCATAGAATACAGTACGAAGTAGTATGCATTTCTAGTTACAGAAAACCTCTAAGAATTAATTATAGAATTGTAATTAAAGATCTTATTTTAATATTATGTTAGAAAATTAAGCCCAGAATAATTATTATCAATTTGATTAAAACTTAACAGATACTAATAAGTTTTCAAGTTAAAGTGCTACTTTATGTTATAAAATAATCAATTAAAAGTGACTATCATTTAGACATTAAAATTTGTGCAAGTTATTTTAAAAAGAAATTGAACCTTTCTCCCAAGGCATAACAATATATACAACAATTTCTGTTATCTAACAGTGCAAAGTTGCATTGATAATTGCTGAGTTGTAATTATCACTTATCGTGGCACAAAAGGGAGCTGGTTCGCAATTTGTTTACAACGACGACTGTAAGTACCTTTAAATTAATTCATTGGCGTGTAACTTTGCCTTCCCGCGTTGGTGGCCATTTGCAATCGCGTGATCATAACAGTGATAACGATTCTCTATTGATAAAATTTGCAAGCATGTGAGGAAATGAGTAGTTATTGAGCCCAGTGGATGTTTAAGTTTTTGATCGAAAATATTTATTATTATTTTTAATACCGGGTATTAATTCTGGGAAATATTTTGATATTATTATTATTTTATGTCAATTGGTGAATATTAATTTTGTTGTGACAAAACATGCGACTGGGTTTTTAATATATATATATATATATATATATATATATATATATATATATATATATATATATATATATATATATATATTATCGATGATAAGTTAACATTTGTTATTAATTTGAGTTATTATTTTTATACTTATTTTCTGGTGCGTATTATTATTTTATTATTTTAATTATCACGTGAGAGTGATACAGAGGTCTAAATATTATTCATAATTATTTTATCCAAGAATACTATTCATATTTATTATTTGGGTATAGGATAATATTATTTTGTGAATGCCGTCTAATTCACTATTGGAAATTACTGGAAATTTTTATCGGAAATACTTTAAATTCCTATAGATTATTTTATTTAATATTTTCTATGGTGACATGCGAGTGATATAATACTCTATAATTATTGAAGTATTATTCTGAGAGGGTTCTCCGTGCATTATATTTAGTTTGTTTATGTTCACGTGCGAGTGAGATTATTACTTACTAATATTTATATGTTCGTATGATAATCACAAGCGAGTGATTATACTCTGTATATGCGATAAACTATTTTGCGGATGATATACTTATGGTTTATTCAGTATTATTATTTTGATTATAATTTTGTATACGCATAATATCTTAATTTTTTTGTTGTAAGTGATCTACTATTATTTTTTTGATATTGTTTATGTGAGTAAGCGATATATTCGATTAATTAATTTATTACTTAAATGATAATTAAATGCAAATAGTCAGCAACCCGGTATTATTTAATTTTATTATTTTAATTACTGCTATCTTTTTCTTGCTATCCTATTCCTAAATCTGAAAATCGCTATCCTGTAGTTATTTTGATTTTCATTTCATTTTTCTGTGTTGTTTTGTTTTGAGTTAAGTTTGTTCGTAGGGCACACGAACTGGCGCCTAACTAGGTTGTCTACACAGAAAAAACGGTTAACTTGACTCAAGAAAATTATTCTCTTCCGAATTATTATTCTTAACGCAAAAATTATAAAATACTTGGTTCAAAAAAAAAAATTTTGTTTTAAAACAATTAATTCTCTTGCTTTGAAAAGTAAATTTCTTGACATAAAACTAAAAGTTTTTTGGGCTAAGAAATAAAATTTTCTTGCTCTAAAAAGTTAATGTTTTACGTGTAAACAAAAATATTCTTGGTTAAAGAGCAGTTTCTTTGGCTCTAGAAAACGAATTCTCTTGCTCCAAAATATGAACTTTCTTCAATGAACATAAACAAGTTTCTTGGGCAAGAAATAAAATTTTCTTGCTCCAAAAAGTAAACGTTTTACGTGGAAACAAAAATATTCTTGGTTAAAGAGCAGTTTATTTGACTCAAGAAAACGAAGTATCTTGCTCCAAAATACCAATTTCTTCAATGGACATGAATAAGTTGATTGAGTCAAGAAATAAAATTTTCTTGCTCTGAAAAGTTTATGTCTCAAATAAAAACAAAAAATTTCTTGTTTCACAATTTGCTTCGTATATAAAAAAAAAAATTCTCTTTAAAAATTTTCTTTTTATTAAAGACAACAATTCTTCCAGCCTCAAGAGATTAATTTTTTTGGTTGAAGTAAAAAATTTTCTTTAATTAAAATGATACACTTTTGAGCAGATTTTTTTTTTTTTAATTTGCGCAAACTTTTCATTCGATGCAATGAAAATAAGTTATCTATAGAAACATAAAAAACATTAAAAATAACAATAATTGGTTGATATATTCATTTTTTTGTATTGAAAATTTTTAAATCTATAATAGAGTGCGGAAGTTTACATTTTATCAATTTCGGAAATACAATTTATCCGTCATGCAATGTAACTTAATACTATAATATAAAAACATTAAATTTAAAACAAAAAATGTTACAAACAAACCATACAATTTATAAGTTTTCGCTAAGCTAACAAACAATGGGTTATACAATATAAAAAATTAAACGTACAACTTAGTCATTTAAGATGTTTTTGTAAACAATAGAATACACGATTTCACAAATTAAATATGCAATTTTACATCTTTACCAGGCTCACAAATAATTGATCATTGATGTTATGAAGTATCAGTGGTACAGAATTACATTCTTCAAGTGCACAATATTTATTTTCTGTACATTTTACAACATTGTAGGCTCTGAAATGAGGATCGAATTTAATTGTTTTTAATGATAAACAACTAAAAGTAACTTTACTATCATCTGCTGTATTAATAAGGATTTCTTGGATTAAATAAAATCGTGGTTCATCGTACTCATCGAAATTAAATAGTATGACCGCATTAATTTTGAATTTGATGTCATTGATTTCATACCAATCAACTGAAAAATCAGTACTACTCACATATGATTGATGAGAAATTTTATTGTAGCTAATGCAATCATTTAATCCTTTCCGAATAATATATCTGCAACATACTTTTAATTGGCATCGGATAGCCGCTGATAATGGTAGTTGCTTCCTAGATGTAATCGAATCAGCAACTATCTTAATTTCTCGGTGCTTAGATTTATTTTTAAAAGAGCTAGTTAAAATAGGAGGACCAATTTTTCTAATGATTCTTGGGTAGTGAAGCAATAAATGAAATTTTGATCTTAATGGTTCCTTGAATACATCTTGAAATTTCTGATGATGTTCACTTATTAAATTTTCGACATAATCTAATACTTGGTTGGTAAAAGTTTGAGCTGTAAGAATTTCAAGCATCTCTAACAGTAAAGGATAGTATTTCCAAACATCATCGTTGGATTCAACCAAATCTCCTACTATAAGGACAAAATAGCGAACCAAACATAACATTTCTGATGCAGATAAAATAATAAATTTCTTCTTTAATGCAGTCTCGGAAATAGGTGGAATTACAGTATCTGAATCGCTATATAAAAAATGTTTTATACGTGAATTTAATTCGGTAAGCGTAAAATATTTTTTTTTATTAGATTGTCAATAATTAATCCCATTGAATACCGATGAACACCTTCCATCAAATCATGCATTACGTCACAAGACCAATTATTATAAACGTGATAATTTGGTAATTCATGCCAAACGCAAGATCCTTTAATATTGACTTGGTCTTTAACGTCTTTATTGTAGTTTTCAACATTTCGGATGTTGCAATAGTTTTCTTTGCTTTGTGTCGCAGACTGAGTTTTTGTTGTCAAGCAAATTCTACAACAGTATGTGGAATTGAAACTCTCAAAAAATCCTAAAATGCTGTGCATTGCTAAATTATCTCCTGTTATACAAACTGTTATAAATTTTACATTTATGTTGTCATTTTCAACGTCGATATCAATTCCTTTGGTTTCTAAATTTTTTAAATCTTGTATGAATTGTTTAAAAGTTGCTTCATTACCATACTCAGATCGATCTTGAGAATAGAATAAAAGTGATAAAAATATGTTTTCCAACCTACTCGACATGTTTGGAGGTATTGTTCCAATAGATGTGTAAACTGCACCTAATTTATTTTTTCCAGCTCGACTTCCCAATGGATTACCAGTCTCCAAGTCATCAAAAGATACAATTAATGGAATTAAAATTTGGTTGTCGTTGTATTTTTTAACTATGTCTTGCCATAGTGTACCTTGAATTATGTTGCGTAATAAATTATCAGTTCCGTTTTTATTTTCAAGTAACAATTTTCTTTGGTAATCAATTATAGTAGAAAATACTCCAGGCAGCTCCAGAAAACATTTTAAACTTTTATTTAGTGGAACAATAAAAGCAAACTTTTCTCTGACAGTCATGATGACTTCATTTCCAACTGTTTTTCTTTTAGTTTTATTACCGATAATAACTGCTTCAGGCGCTATATAACATTTTAATGATGTAAAATGTTTTGTACGCTTATGATCGGTATTTAAAGAATCGAACGCTCTTTTTACACCGAAAATAATGGACGAAACTTTTTCAATTTTTGTTTTGTCATCATAATCAGATTTAGCGAAAATTTCTTTAATTTCATCAGCAAGACTATTCACTAATGACTGTACCAATAAGAATAATGTTTGTAATAAAGATCGTGGAATATAGAGAATGTTATATAAATATGAAATGAATTCTTCAAGTTTTGAAAAAAAAATATTAGTGAAATCAATTGACTTTGTGTTTTCTTCTGAAAATGGTGAAGGTTTCTTCTCACTTAGATTGCTGTTTATATCTTTACTACTATTTGTATCGATATGAAAATCTTGATTTGAAGTTTCCAATGTTGAATCACATGCGTCATAATTGAATCTTGTAATTTGATTTTTCATTAAAACACTTCTCGTTCTGTACTTCTTTATCTTATGACTGTGTTCTAGATGATACTCTAAACTAAATTTTGTATGATAAGTTCTCGGACACTTCTTAATTGGGCAAGTAAAATAGTTGTGTAATTGATGAGCAGTTTTGAGATGTACTATGTATGCATCAAAGTTTGGTAACTGATGGTCACACTCAACACAAGAAAGAGGCAGAAAAATTTCTTCAATTTGGCCAAGTGATTCTTCAATTGCGTCAGAATGATCCAAATACTCTTCACGGGCAGACATGGAAGATGTGCTGGCCTATTAAAATAAAATAATTTTTATATTTATTTTATACTTGAGTAACAAAATAAAAATGATCTTACAATATTCTTGGTAAATTCCTTTATTTTATAACGGATAATTATTCTTGTTCCCATATAGGGGCACAATTCTTTAAGATCTGCATCTGTTAAATAGTGTAACATATCAGTAGTGAGCAGGGCATTGTCTGAAATCAAACAAAAGAAGATAATCCAACGTCGTCGTGGTAATTATATGATATTTTATATTATTAAAATCACATGAATGCAGCAAATTAAAATTTGTTTCAGTTTATACATTTACTTTAGATATAAAAATAAATCATATTTCGTTACTACTCGCCTCTTTAAATAAGAGTTGGCATATGAAGTTTTTAAATCTTATAGCCAATAACGAATATTGAATTTGGTGTAAGTACGAGTTAATGACAAAACATACTTGTATAAAAAAATTTTTTTTTAAGATAATTTTCTTATAATAACTGTTTTAAACAAAATTTTTGGTGGTTTTTTGATAATGAAACATTTTTTTTAAATTTGAAAAAAATTAAAATACGTACCGGTATTTTTTAAACATGTGATTTTAGAAATCAGTTATAAAAAAAAAAAAGTTTGATTATTTACCGTCAAAACGCTGAATAGTTTCATTATCTACTCCCCATTTCTTTAATAAGTCTTCAAGGCTAGATCCAGATGATGGTGAATTATCGGCCATTTCGATACACTAAAGCATGACGTAACAATTTTCAATTATCTTATTCAACCAAATATATTTTTGATAATTGTGCATTTACGGAAATTTTAGAACAATTTTAAATTTTTATAAGAAAATAATAATAATAATAATTGTAGGTTAACTTTTAGATGATACTGAAGTTAGCCGACGTCTAATAATTTTTGGACTTTTTAAAAAATGATAATTTATAAAAAAAAAAAAAAAATATTTTAAAAAAATGCTCTTGTAGTTTTTTTAATTTTCTACATGTGCATATTTTTAGTTTTTATTTTTTTTTAATTGATTTGTTGGAAAAAAAATCCGAAAATTACTAATTGTCTGCTAACTTCAGGATCAGAAGCTTTAGCACGTTTTTCAATAATTTAAAAAACACCAATAGTCCGGTTAAGAAAAAAAAAATATTAAACTTTTGGTTTTACTTATCCTTCGTCATGAATTTATTATGAATTTTATTTAATCATTATGAACAAATAAAAAATTTATTTTTTGAAAAAGTTAGGTTTACAAAAATTGAAACATCACCATCAAATTTATTTTTTTTTATTGTCATTGTCATTACTAACCTTTCAATTAATAAATTAATTTTTTTAATATTTCGAATATTTGATCACGTCAATATGTAAAGAATTTTAGTGCGTAAAAAAAAAAAAATTCAAGTAAATAAATATTTTAATTTCAGAAATCTTTGATGATAAAGTCTAACTTTTCACTATACATATGAAGGGCACGTATGGTACATAAATAAGAATAAAGACAATTTTCCTTTGTTCTCCTTAGACAGTTAAAATTCAAATTTTGTCAACTTTAAAGTTTATTGCTCGTATAGTAGAAGTAGCCAAATGGCCGATCGGGTTCTTTCTCTCATGCTTGTAGTCATACAAGTAGCAAGCCGAAGAAATTCGATTTACTACAGTCGAATCACGTTATAAGTCCGGCTTGTATCTTTTTCTTTTAACCAGACTCGCGTTAATATGAGAGAGACACTAAGCGGACTTATAACGCGACTCGACTGTATTTTTCAGATTAGACTATAGCAAAGCGTTAATTTTTATATACCAAAACATATATATATATATATATATATATATATATATATATATATATATATATACATATATATATATATATATATATATATATATATATATATATATATATATATATATATGTATGCTTATTTACTTAAGATATTTTAACAAATGAAAAAAAAACAAAACCTATAACTGTCTAGACTTGATGGATTTGATAGATGTAAATGTTAACATTTATCTAGACTGTTCGTCATCGCGACTTTAAATAATTTATTTATTTATTTATTTATTACAATTATTATTAATTTTTTAGTACGTTACAAGTGTTTTGATATTAACTTTAAAAAGTGTTTGAAATATTTAAAAATAGTTCTAACCTGCTGAAAGATTTGGTAATACTATAGTAACTTGTAATTAAATTGTAAAAATTATAATTTTTTTAATTCTTTGTGTTTATATAAAAAAAATAATACTTGAATTAGTTATCAATGAACTTAGTAAACTTAACATTTCTTAACTATAAAAAATAAGTAAGATCAAATAATTAATTTGTTGGTTTTATTTGGTAACGAACGGTATGTTCATTAATTTAAAATGTGCACAGAGTTACCATGAGATTTTTTTTTCCCGGAAAATATGAACTAGGATAAAATTTTTAATAAATTAATTCTAAATAAAAATATATTTCGTCGAATTCAAATTTTGAAATATTTAACACATTTTAGTTATTTGAAATGGCCGATAACTTACCTTCAGTTGGATCCAACCTCGTGGCATTATTTAAAGAATGGGGAATAGATGATAAAACTCTTCAACATTTTGACAGTAAGTAATTATTATTCTTTTATAAAAGATTTCCGCAATTGAAATTTTGGAAATATCTATATTATAGAATTTTTTTAAATTGATGAATTATTTTTATCATAAATATAAAAATTTTTATCAATTGTTAAAAAAATAATTTTTTTATAGAACTTTTTAGCATAATTTTTACCATTTCAAACTTGTACTTATGAAACATTTAGTTTATTTTATTGTTTTTGATTTTTATTGTAAACTTCAAATGCATTTTCTATTTATTGCAAAATATAATTTTTGTTCATCAAATTTATTGATTGTTATTTTCAAAATCAAATATAAGGAAATATCATCAAATTTTTAACTTAAATAATTCAAAACTATTAACAAACTACGATTTTTTATGCTTTTACTTACGTTGTTTTTATGTCAGTTACTATAATCTTCATTATGATGAAATATTTTGTAATTTTATTTTCTTCTAGATAATGGAATCACCGTAGAACTATTAAGTTCTGTCACAGATAACGACCTTAAAGAATTGTGTCCTCGAATGTCGACGAGAATAATCATTCGAAACAAGATCAATGAAATAAATAAAGACATTGTAAGTTAGTTTTTGATGTCTTAATTCAAATAATCAATAAATATAAATGTATATACAAATATTTCAACAGGCCAGTACACCTAGTGCAGATGACCACGAAAGACGTGAAGAAGATATTGTTAATAATGATGAGCTTTCAGATTTATCCTTAATTTCCAATCCCTTTCCAGATTTTGATTTGGACGAAATTCTAAGTAAATCGCCGGAAGGGAATGCAATTAAGAGTTATTATGAAAAGTATCAACGATTGTCACCAAAATTTCAAAATGAATTAAGTGGTATAATTGTGAGACAATTATTTCCTTGGTTAAAATCAAAGTAAGTGCGTATTTATAAATATTTTATATCCTTTAGATTGAGAAAAAAAAACATCCCAATACTTATTTTCTTTGATCAAAAGTCGTTTCTGTGATAGTTATTTGTTTATTTTAATTGTTTTCATATTGGATAATGTATCTTAATATTTTTAGCAAGCCCACGGGTAATCTCCCCGCTTTATTTCCCCAAACTACTGTTGGGGTATTTTATACTCAACCAGTAAGCTGGAAAAAATCTGCGACTGGCAAAGCAATTCCTGCAAGAGGAAAACTGCCAGACACAATTCGAAACGTTTTGTATTTAGCTGGCATTTGTAAAAAAAGAAAAAAAGATGAACCTGAACCAAGTATTGTTGAAAAGAGGACAACATTGGAACAATTGAAAAGTAAAAAATTTAACCGGATTATATATTAATATAATAGAATATTTTGTATTTAATATCATTATAAATACCTATCAATTATATTCTCTTTCATTTATTATTGCAGTTGCACATGGCGAAAGTGTACAATGGTTACAACGCCATCGGAATCCATGGTCAACTGTATTGGAGAAATGGAAAGAAACTTATGCTATTCACCAAAAGTCCACATACTGCACAGTTCATGATTTTCTGAAAGATTGGATCATTTTCAACGACATCCGAAGCATCGAACTAGTAATATTCAATTTTGGGTTATAATGTAGCTTAAATTGTTTTTATTTTTAGGATTTATGAGTGAATATACTTAGACAACAAAGCAATTGATGTCCGATACTTGAATTTCTTTATTTTGTTTCAGATTTTCATTGATTTCAATCTCATGTATCCTGGAAAAGCAGGAAATTTTTCAATTAATTGGAAAAGTTCTTTCGATAAAATAAAAGTATTACGGTTCGAAAACTATGATAAAAATAAATTCATTAAACCCTTGAAAGATGCTCTGAATATCCTTCAAGAAGATAATGAAGAAACCAAAAATTGTAAGAAAATAATTCTTTTAAAACCGTTCATAATTTCCAGTTGTCTTTTGTAAAACATTTATCAATAAAAATTAATACTTAATTATTTTAAGATAAATTAATGGGATGAAATTTTTAATGTTTTAGTAAGACTACTGAATGAAACGTCAATTCTCGCTTATTTGATAGCGCCTAAAGGTCGAAGAAGCAAAACTGAAAAATATTCAATCCAAGATTCAATAAATGATATTTTTATCTTCGCCAAAGTATGTACGTATAAAGTGTGGTAAATTTTAATTCATACCTGTAAATTTGATTATTAAATAATAACATCAATTTTGTTAATAAATATAATTGTTTATTTAATAAAAAATATGCTTGATTGCAGACTGCAAGTGCAATTGAATCTGCAGTACAAAAGCAGAGAGAAAAAGCTTTCTTACGGAAGGAAACGATTCAACCTTATTTAATTATTCAGGGGTCAATCCAAGTATGCCATCAAATTTTACTAGTTGTCGACAAGATTCAGTATGAATTTGAATCAATAATTGAAGCGTTCGATTGTCTTTTCAAAATTTACCACGTATTTCAAACCAAGTATCCCAAAGCTGCATACCACATCTATATATATATATTCAGCGTTGTTTATATGGTATAAGAACAGAATTTGATAAAATCCCATAATGCGTGATTGATGTAATTGATATATTTGAAAAAACTACATAATTTAAACGGATTCTTAGCTGGTTATAATGGAAAATTAAGAACTCATAATAAGATGTTACATAAATTTAGAAAAAGGGATTTATTTATGAAGAGAAAGTTATCATTCTGTTAAAATATTTGAAAAGTTTTAAGAATATTTAATTTAAGTGCTATAAACTGTTGTATGTGTTGAAATTCGTTGAGTTTATAATAAATAAAATATTTTACAACGAAACTTTTATCACCTATTTTATTTTTTTAAGAAGATCCTATACCTATACCTAAAAAATTTATCTTGTACAATATGGAGCTTAAAATTTTTAGTATGTAATTCAAACTTTGATTTGTATGAAAATTTATACTGCAAAAAACTATTTTTAGCAACAAAAAAATATTCTGTCGATAATTTTTCAGTTGCCTAAATAATTCTGTAAAAAATATACTTTATGTATAAATAACATTGATAAATTTTTTGCATATATATGTTTATTTTTGTTTCTGATGAAATTTATTTGATAGATCTAATTTACATATAATCAATCAATATAAAATCACTG
Organism: Microplitis demolitor; assembly: GCF_026212275.2. Classification (NCBI taxonomy): domain Eukaryota; kingdom Metazoa; phylum Arthropoda; class Insecta; order Hymenoptera; family Braconidae; genus Microplitis; species Microplitis demolitor. Next base: position 11,764,027 of record NC_068550.1, on the reverse strand, counting down.
AGCTCGAGCTAAAAATCAGTGTTCTTAGTTTAATAGTTACTGACAGTTGGTTTAAGAAAATTAAACTCAACTCAAAACTTGAGTTTCTTCATCCAAACAGCACCTGTTTCAGTTTAAATTGATAATTTGTATATTCCAATAACATTTGTTGCTTATCTCAAGAAATTTTTCTCTTGACCGAAGCAAATTTTTCTCTTAGTTAAAAAACACCAACTTTCTTGCGATAAAATAAAATTACTTGCTCCGAAAAATTTAATTTTTTTCAAACAAAAAATCAGTGTTCTTGGTTTAATAGTTACCGACAGTTGGTTTAAAAAAGTAAAACTCAACTCAAAAACGTAAGTTTCTTCTTCCAAATAGCACCCGTTTCAGTTTAAATTGATAATATGCTCATTCCAAAAAAAATTTGTTGCTTATCTCACGAAATTTTTCTCTTGGCCGAAGCAACTTTTTCTCTTCGTTAGTGACCACCAACCTTCTTGCGATAAAATAAAATTACTTGCTCCGAGAAATTAAATTTTTTTCGAACAAAAAAATTTGATATTGCTACAAATAAATAACATTTCTTGTTCCAAAAATATATCACTTAAATTAAGAAATAAAATTTTTTGAAACAAGTTAAATTTTTTTGATTCAAATGTAAAAATTATGTCAACTGAAGAAAAAATATTTTGATTCACGATTTAAATTTGAAGATAATTTTTTACTTGGCACAAGAGGATTTTCATTTCCGAACCGATTGAAAAAAAATTCTTGAACCAAGAATATTTTTCTTGATTCAAGTTAAATGTTTTTTCTGTGTAACCCAGCCTAAGCAGAGGTGCGGGTCCAGGGAGATTCAGGAGAACTCTAAGTGGGACATTTTGTTTTGTTTTATTTGATTTTCAGCCTTTCAACCAACGGAGAGCTATAACGGCTATTGAGCGCCAACCACACTCCGCCGTGGGACACGTAAAATAGTAGAGAACGTTATACTTTGACAAATAAAAAAAAAAATTTCCGAGCTTCGTCCACATTTTCGTTTCGAACAGTGCTCAAATTTTCAAAAAATTAAAAAATTAAAAAAAAAAAAATTTTTTTTTTTAATTTTTTTTTCGAAAAACTTTAAGAAATTTAAGAGACCAACGCCCAACCATTTTTATCATGTTTTCTTGACTGCATTTCGCGGTCTCTTCAATTTCTTAAAGTCGGAAAACAAAAAAAAAACATTTTTTTTTTTTTTTCAATTATTTGTTTTTTTTGGAATTTTTTTTTTTATTTTCTTGAAAATTTGAGCACTGTTTGAAACGAAAATGTGTAAGCTCGGAAATTTTTTTTTCATTTGTTAAAGATTAAGAGCTTTTCAGAGACAAAAACGTAATCCTTTAAGTTTTTCAAAAATTCGATCGAGTGAAACAAAAAAACGGCTGGTTGAATTAATTCGGCTCTTCGTAGGGTTTTTGTGGGCATATTAAACTGTAGAATGCACACTTAACATTATTGATTTCCACAATAATTTCGATTTAGCGCTTGATTTTCCAAAAAACCAGCAAAAGCCCTTTTTTTGTTACATTTTAAAATTCATGTGACGAAAGGAAAAAATTTTTATTTGAAAAAAAAAATGGCTAATTATTCAAGGGAATTGATTTGAATTTTTGAAACCCATCATTAGCTTTCTGTGCGATCATTGGTGGCTGAGATATCGATAATCAAAGACAAAAGGATCCTTTTCCATTTAAAGACCGGTATCTCGGCGACAAGTGAACGTATCAAGGTCTATAAAAAATGAAATTAAATCTGAATGATAAAGGTATCCGATCCTTAGAGTGGTTAAGCAGAAAAAAAAATGTTCTTACGCCGGTAGACCAAAAAAAAAATTTTTTTAAATTTGAAAATTTTTTTGTCGCTGGTTTTTCTAAGATTACTCAAAAACCGCTAACGCTAAAGATTTTTCAAGTTCTAATCTAGAAAGTAGACACTTGGAGCTACAATTTCCGTTTTTTTTCTTCCTTGTAAGACCATTTCTCTCGAAGTTACGGCCTGTTGAAAATCACCTAAAAATTTGGAATTTTTTTTTGATCCATTAATTTCTTCCATAAACATAAAACTGGCAACTTGCCAGATTCCCTGGATCTAATCATTACTCTTCAGTACTATAATAATAATACTAATAATAATAATTATAACAATAACAATAACAATAAAAATAAAAATCAAAATCACAATAACAATAAAAATCAAAATAACAATCACAATAATAATAATGATAACAATAACAATAATAATAATAACAATAATAATACTAATGATAATAGTGATAATGATAATAATACTAATAATAATAATAATAATAAGAATAATAATAATAATAATAATAATAATAATAATCATAATAATAATAATAATGATAATTAGATGTATATATTTATTGACCAGGAAATTTTTATTTGTTAAAGGAATATTGGCTAGACTGGTCCGTTTCATTAAGAAACATTTATTTTGAACTTTTTTCTATGCATGCATTTGTTACATGTGGATTAGTCCTCAAGCCTAATAGGCACTGTAATAACATACTTTAGTTCACCGACGTTAATTTTATTATAACCGGTTCCACCCCGAATATTCTTGCTGGGCTCATCAGTAAAGTTGATGCAAGTATATTCTACTTCAGACCGATTAAAAGATGTTAAATGAATGTTTGTGAATTCATCGGATGATGATGGTGGTGTAGCAAGTATTCCAATCTTGCTATCATCCTTCCGGTAGAATTCTTTTTAATTTTAAGCCTTTATTATTATTAGATGTATATATTTTTTGACTAGGAAATTTTTATTTGCTAAAGGAATATTGGCTAGACTGGTCCGTTCCCTGAAGGAAGATTTATTTTGAACTTTTTTCTATATATGCATTTGTTACATGTGGATAAGTCCTCTAGCCTAATACGCACTGTAATAACATACTTTAGTTCACCGACGTTAATTTTATTATAACCGGTTTCGCCCCGAATATACTTGCTGGGCTCATCAGTAAAGTTGATGCAAGTATATTCTACTTTAGACCGATTAAAATATGTTAAATAAATGTAAGTGATTTTATCGGATGATGATCAGTGCGGCCAGATCGTGGGTAAAACGACCCCCCAATTTCTGCCGCGCGGGTGACATATACAACTTGGGAAGACTTGTTGGTGTGTCGGGTGTGGCGGAAGAAGCCGAAGGGAGCCGAGCTCGCAGGAAAATTTACTCTCCCCACTAAGCACAGAGGAGTCACACACACAGCTGTGACTCTCTGTACATGAAAAATTCTGAGAATCTGATCTCAGCCGAAGCATACAGCGGGAAAAATAATAATAATGTAAAATATAAAAATATAATAATAATATAAAATAATATAAAATAAATTCGATTTTTTTTCTTAAATAAATTTTTATTTAAAACAATTTTTTTTTTTTGTTTTCCGGATTAAATTATTATGAAACAATAAATTATAAATATTATGATTCTTGCTAGTAAATATTACTAGCGAGAATTGCGATTGATAATTATTACACCGGTAATTCTCAAACGCAGCTTTTATAATAGTTCTTATGAACTACGGGTAACCGCGGAAACAGTCAAGTGGAGTGAGCGACTACTTTGAAAGCATAAGCTCCGTCTTCGAGTCCTCGCTGATACAAATTTTTTTTTTTTTCTTTCTAATTTTTAACTTTTTCTTTTTGATGTTTAAATAAGAGTTCATGTATCAGTACCAGACTATTTCATGCATTCATATATCTATATTTGTGAATATAGATATAAAAATGCATTGAGGAATCCGGTACTGGTACTCCATGCATTTGTATATCTATATACACAAGTATAGATAGATACAAATGCATGAAGTGGTCCGGTACTGATACATTTAAACCCTTTTTGCGGCTAAACTATTGAAGATACGAAAGTGCACCGAGAGACCTTTTTATAGAGATTTTTATGCTCTAAAAAAATTGTTTCTTATTATTTTTTTGTATCTTCAATAAATAAGCCAAAATTTTGAAAAAAAGCCATCTTTATGTTTTTTTTCAGTTTTAAGCTCTCTTTGCGGCTAGGAGATACGAATGATTCCTTATGACACAGCTTTCCACATCATCCCGGAGGTACTGTGTCCTGGCATGCGTTTCCACTTTTTTTACATGGCGGGATCCCCTTGTAAGCCTAAACCATGGTTCAATTATACCTAAAGGCTTTATATTTACTTTACTAATAGAAAGTAGAGCTGAAGGCTTTAACATTAACAAGTATAAACTAAAAAGAAGTAAAACTAAAGGCTCTATATTAAATATATTATGAGGTAGAAGAGCGGAAGACTAACTTTTACGTGATATTACATAAATTATTAGCCCATTACACTAAATTTTAACACGATTGACTAGTCAGAAGCAAAGCTAAGTGCTGTAGCTTCTATATATTTGTAAATACTGTATAAAAATATTGCACTAAAATTACAATTGACTTAGAAAAGCAGAGCTTATTGATCTAATTCTTATACTATCTCAAATACTTTATTAAACTTTAAATCACAGCTATGACTAGCTTAAACTTTAAATCACAGCAATGACTAGCAAAAAAACAGGGCTTTTTAATGACTGAAAATAATACATGGAGATTAGTTTTAAATACATAAATACTCAACATTCATACAGGACCCAATTAAATACATATTCAATCTTCAATCATTCGCCAATCATCACTACTGTCATACGCATGAAGATTCACATTCCTCGGGGGAGCCTTGACTTCGTCAGGGTACAAATCTGAAGAATTCATCATATCTACATAGTTCTTATCTATCGTCATTTCTAAGGGATTTAATTTTCCTGATTTAGCGAGAGATCTAATCACACAAAGTGAATTCAGCGTTTCAGCAGTAAGGCCGTTCCTTTTTTTCGTCTTAATTTCAGGTATTAACGAAAACGCCCTTTCAGCCGCAGCATTTGAATGGGTGAGTGATCTGATGAGACCTGAAAGTAAGCGCAAAGTTGGAAATTGTACATCATTATTTGAGCAAGTGAAAGTGGAAATTTTCATCCACATTTCGTCAAATGTCAATTTGCTCCATTGCTTTTTTAAATTCACATCAACAAAATATAACAAATTCCACTCAGTTTGAATAGATCCGTCTACGGGAACGCCAAGAATATCACAGACATTTGTGACTTCTAAAAATGAAGATTCTCTATCCTTTTCAAAGAGTGCCAATTCTGGTGCAAAAACAGTAAGACTGGATAAGAAGCTATCTTCAAACGGTAATCTCTTGCGGATGTTTTCAGCAGCTATTACATAGAAATTTAAACAATTGACACGCACCTGGAGAACAATTGATTCAGATTTTGGATCGCCTGATCTTAATTGAAGCCGTAAGAAATCTTCACAATTTGCTCCGACGTCGACTTTAGACAAATCAAGTTGATTTGTGATTGATCCAAAGTTTATTTCGTGAACTCCATTGTCAAAGATTTCAGGCTTCAATAAGGCAGATTTCATGAACTTTTGTAGAATTTCAGTGAACAATCGTTTCGAAAAAGGTTGCAGTTGACCAACTAGCGTATCATTTCCTTGGAAATGGGCATTGATCTTATTAAAAAGTTCAAGTGCCCATTGCAAGAAAAGTAAATACGCTTTTGTCGAGGGATCCTTCATAATTTCTATTAAGGTATCAGCAGCTGCACTTTTTTCTGAAGATTGGTCAATCAAAAAACCTCTTATCGCCTGGCAATTTTCTAAAATCCTAGTAATCACTATTTGACGCGACAACCATCGTGTAGCAGCAAATCGAGTAACTTTAGAAGGATTTTCATCATAAAATTCCTGAAATTGGGAGAAAATTGCGCTTCGTTTTGAGATATTATTAATAAAAGAAGAAATATCCGCGACGAAAGAATGAATTTCCAAGGGTATGGCAGTACTGGCATCTTTAGCGACAAGTGCTAAAGAATGGCAAATGCAGGGGAGAGTTAAAAGGTTAGGAATTTTCTTACTCAAATGAACTTTGAAAGAATTATTTCGACCAACCATGACCGAAGCATTGTCACAGGCAAGACTAATGATTTGATGCAGAGGAACTTCCTTTTCAGCTATCGCACTGATGAATTGTTGAACCAATCGGTCGGCACTACCGTTAATAGCATCGATGTGGATTAATTTCAACAACTCGGTGTTAACGAGTAAAGTTTGTGGATCAACGTAGCGAACCATCAAAGTCATCCATTTTTCATTAGTAACGTCAGTAGTCTCGTCAACAAAAACAGAAAATTTGGTGTTTTTTACAACCTCATCAAAACCCTTTTTGACTCACGGACACTAACAACGTTATTAATTACTTTGGTAGGTTTAGTTTTACCCATGGCCATTTTTTGAAGAATAGCAAGTTCCTTAGCAATCATTTGAAATAATTCCAACGTGTCCGAAGCAGTAGAAAAAGATATATTATGTTGAGCAACAAAAGTTGCAAATCTAATTTCGGCAGCTTTGACTCGATCATTAAAATTGAGTCCAGAAGAAGATGGCAGGGAACTGGCCTCTGGTGGAGAGCTTACTGGGGGAGAGCTAACTGGGAGAGAGCTAACTAGTGAAAGAGTTAAATTTCCTAAAATGCCTACATTAGAGTGAACAATACCTTTTCTAAGATGATGGGTACGCGTGAGCTGGATATGTTTTTCTGTTTTTAAATGCCTGTCAATTTCTGACCTACCGTAAGTTGAATAAATATCGCACGCAACACAAAAGAATTTTGTGGGGTCTGATGGACATTCTTTCACCCATTGTCTCCACTCTGGAAAATCATCGAACTATTGCTGCTGGAAAGTCTTGACTCGAGATTTTTTGGATTTTTTAGCAGAAGGCTCTGATAAATCCATATTTAATTAAAAAAAAAAAAAACAGAAACAATAGCAATAGTACGATGACCAATTAAATCTATATAAACTCTAACCAACGCGTTCGCGATACTAAGAAAGTCGGATGTGAATTTAACTATTAATAATTTAAATAATCTACACTATTTATTCATTAAAAAACACACACTGTACTTAATGTTAATAGTAATTATAAAAATAAAAATATATAAATACTTAGTTAAATACTTTTAAATTTTATTTCAGGAACGCAGTAATTCCAATAGCTGATGCACACCGTGTAACTTTAAACGTAAAATTGATCGTTTACGGAAACAGCATCCGTTGACGAACAAACAAAGGATCATTTGTTTATAACCGAGATCCGAGGCGCGAAAAACGCGCGCGTGTAACTCCTTCGGGCATTTAAAGTTTAAAGAGATGCGATTGACTCTGAGAAACTTCGTCATTATTAAAAATTTCTTTTGTGAAGATTATAAGAGCATTTAAGTTAGAATGCATTTAACAACTAAAAATTATCATAAAAATAATTTTGGTATTGCATTAAATATAATTGCTTGACAAAAAAAGTTTAGCCGCGCAGTCCCCAATGACTCAATAAGTAAGACAGAGACAATAACAATCGATTATCGCGGCGCTGTCAATCGGCCGGCGCTGACCGAGACTCTGTCATCAGCGATACCGTAAGAGTGACAAAGACAGAAGGTATGATGAATGTTACGACTTCCGTCTAACTTATTGATAACGATACTTATTGATAGCCCCGCTCACTTCAGATAGAAAGAATAGAAATATATTTATTTATCTTGATCAATTTTGAGAGGGGAAATTTTAAACAGTACTAATGACAAGGAAACGTAAAGTAAAAAATACAATGAAAATAAAAAATGAACTTTCAAATGATGAACTGCATAATCAAGCAAACATGATAGAGACAAAGAATTCAATTGAAAAGTGTATACATACACATATGGATCAACGCTGTAAAACTTCAACTTACGTTTATGAGGGTGAAAATAGAAAATACTTGATGAATTTTGAGAGCCATCAGCTCTACTTTCTATTAGTAAAGTAAATATAAAGCCTTTAGTTATAATTGAACCATTGTTTAGGCCTACAAGGGGATCCCGCCATGTAAAAAAAGTGGAAACGCATGCCAGGACACAGTACCTCAGGAGTGATGTGGAAAGCTGTGTCATAAGTAATCATTCGTATCTCCTAGCCGCAAAGAGAGCTTAAAACTGAAAAAAAAAAAAAAACATAAAAATGGCTTTTCTTTCAAAATTTTGGCTTATTTATTGAAGATACGAAAAAATGATAAGATACCATTTTTTTAGAGCATGAAAATCTCTATAAAAAAGGTCTCTTGGTGCACTTTCGTATCTTCAATGGTTTAGCCGCAAAAAGAGTTTAAATGTATCAGTACCGGACCACTTCATGCATTTGTATCTATCTATACTTGTGTCTATAGATATGTAAATGCATAGAATAGTCTGGTACTGATACATGAACTCTTATTTAAACATTAAAAACAAAAAGTTAAAAATTTGAAAGAAAAAAAAAATCTGGGCGTCGGTTGACCCTGCGGGCCAGCCCCGAAACTTCCCAAAAACTCAAAGAGCTCGAAAACATTAGTGTAGATATATTTTCGAGCTCTTCGAGCTCGAAAATGCTATCACATGAGATTGTTTTTTTACGATCTTTTCAAGTTCTAACAAGTTACCTGTTATGCTGAAGTTTGAAAATTCAAGAATCGAAAATCATCGATGAAGCGGTTTTTAAAATTTAGTTCCTGATTATGTTCAGTAAAATAAGTGTATTGAGGGAGAAATCAATGTCAGGGATCAAAATCAAGATTTAAATAAGTTTTGACTCATGTAAGAAACAATAAAATATTAAATATCCGATAAAAATATTAAAAACTACGTTTTATCGATTTTTTTGTTGATAATATGATTTAAACTAAAAACCAAGTTCGATGACATTATATGATCAAAAGTAACCATAAAAAAGATGAGTTGGTATGATATCAGGCACATTTCAGTACGTTATATTATGATTTATCCGGAAAAAATAACATAAAATGTTATTTTTTTGACACTTCAACGCCGATATCTTTTGAACTAATCAATTGATTTTGATAGTTGACGTGGCAATTGGCGCGTTTTATTGAATTCTAGAGCTGATTAAAATTTGAAATCGATCGCGTCAGTCATTTCGAAAATATTTAGAAAAAAGCGTTTTTCACCATTTCTTTCTCCCGCGATAACTCTCGAACTAATTATCCGATTTCGATGTTTGAGATGGCAATCGACGCGTTTTATTGAGTACTAGAGCCGATTAGATTTTGAAGTCGATCGTATAAGTCGTTTTCGAGAAATCAATAAAAAACTAAAAAAAAAATTTTTTTTTTTTCGTAATTCGCAAATATTTTCGAGTCTATTTGATCAAATAATCTGAAATTTTCAGGAAATTTGATGGCCAACAAACTCTTTCGATTGTCACCTCAACTATCCAAATCGATTCATTAGTTCAAAAGTTACAAAGAGTTTACATACACACACACACACACACACACACACACACACACACACACACACGCACACACACACACACACACACACACACATACGCACACACGCACACACACACACACACACGCACGCACACACACACACACACACACACACACACACACACACACACATACATACATACATACATACACTCGGACATCATTTTGAAAATAGTCAGAATAGCTTCCTAGGACCTCAAAACGTCGACATCTGATGAAAACTCGATTTTCGAAAATCGGGGTGAAAACAATAACTTCCCGAAATTTTTGAAAATCGTCGATTTTCTAAGCGGGAAGTTAAAAAACAAAAATTAAAACATAGAACAGCCCAGATAGCAAAATGACGTCTCGATGAGTTCTGAATAAATTCCTATTTATGATTTTGACGTCTTATCAACATTTTAACGAAGTTTTTAAAAAGTTCTCAAGATGTCGAATGAGCCACCTAGCGAACTCAGTAAGATGTCTTTAAAAAGAGTTCTTAAGGAGTTCTTTTTTCTGACTGTGCTAATAAGACTTCAGTATGAATTTATCATGACGTCTTTAAGGAGTTTCTAATTTTGATTTCATAAAGAAGTTTAAAGAAGAATACATTTAGTCGCCACAAAACTGACGTCTTATTTACAGATTCTTCAAGAATTTTCAATTAAGAGTTCTTAAAAATAACATTTTTAAGAAGTAATTATAATAATTCTTGAGGACGTTTTCAAAAAGACGTCGTATAGTAGTTATTCCGACTTGAATGCTGTCTGGGAGGTGGTGTCGCTTTCATTGAGCGAGTGACGAAGAGTTAACTCAAACTTAATTAATTAATTTTAACATTTGATTTGGTAATCGATTTGTTTTTATTGAGTTTGAGAGCTAAATAGATTGTAGTATCAATTGGTTCAGTAGTTTTATAGATATTTGTAAAAGAAAAACGGTTTTTATCATTTCTTCCTTACACGATATTTCTTAGAAAAATGATCTGATTTTTATGTTTGAAGTAGCAACTGACGCGTTTTGATAAAATCTAAAGCTGATCAGATTTTGAAATTATTTAGTTCAGTTATTTCAGAGATATTTGCAAAAAATTGTTTTTCATCATTTCTTATTTTCACGATACTTCTTAGACGAATGACCCAATTTTGATGGTTGAGGAGGAAATCGATGCGTTTAATTGATTCTAAAGTTGATCAGATTTTAAAATTGTTGAGTTCAGTTGTTTCACAGATATTCGCAAAAAAACTGGTATTTATCGTTTCTTTTTCCCGCGATATCTCTTAGATAAATTATCCGATTTTGATAGTTGAGGTGGCAATCGACGCCTTTTAATCAATTCTAAAGCTGATTAGATTTTAAAGTTGATCAGTTTAGTTGTTTCAAAGATATTTGCAAAAAATTGTTTTTTATTTTTTCTTGCTCCCGCGATAACTCTCGAACGAATTATCCGATTTTGATGTTTAAGGTGGCAATCGACGCGTTTTAATAAATTTTAAAGCTGATTAGATTTTTTGATTGTTTGGTTGAGTTTTTTCAAAGATATTCGCAAAAAACTGTTTTTTACCATTTTTTTCTCCAACGATAACTCTCGAACGAATTATTCGATTTAGGTGTTTGAGGTGGCAATCGACGCGTTTTATTGATTTCTAGAGCTGATTAGATTTTGAAGTCGATCGTATAAGTCGTTTTCGAGAAATCAATAAAAAACTAAAAAAAAAAAAATTTTTTTTTTTCGTAATTGGCCAATATCTTCGAGTCTACTTGGTCAAATGATCTGAAATTTTTAGAAAAGTAGATGGCCAAAAAACTCTTTCGATTGCCGCCTTAACCATCCAAATCGGCTTATTAGTTAAAAAGTTATAAAGAGTTTACATACATACACACACACACACACACACACACACACACACACACACACACACACACACACACACACACACACACACACACACACACACACACACACACACACACACACACACACACACACACACACACACACACACATACACTCGGACATCATTCTAAAAATAGTCAGAATAGCTTCCTAGGACCTCAAAACGTCGACATCTGATGAAACCTCGATTTTTGAAAATCGGGGTGAAAACAATAACTTCCCGAAATTTTTGAAAATCATCGACTTTCTAAGCGGGAAGTTAAAAAATTTGTATCAGCGAGGACTTGACGACGGAGCTTATGCTTCCAAAGTAGTCGCTCACTCCACTTGACTGTTTCTGCGGTTACCCGTAGTTCATAAGAACTATTATAAAAGCTGCGTTTGAGAATTACCGGTGTAATAATTATCAATCGCCATTCTTGCTAGTAATATTTACTAGCAAGAATCATAATATTTATAATTTATTGTTTTATAATAATTTAATCCTGAAAAGAAAAAAAAAATTTTTTTTTAAATAAAAATTGATTTAAAAAAAAAAATTCGAATTTATTTTATATTATTTTATATTATTATTATATTTTTATATTTCATATTATTATTATTATTATTATTATTATTTTTCCCGCTGTATGCTTCGGCTGAGATCGGATTCTCAGAATTTTTCATGTACAGAGAGTCACAGCTGTGTGTGTGACTCCTCTGTGCTTAGTGGGGAGAGTAAATTCTCCTCCGAGCTCAGCACCCTTCGGCTTCTTCCGCCGCACCCGACACACCAACGGGTCTTCCCAAGTTTTATATGTCGCCCGCGCGGCAGAAATTGGGGGGTCGTTTTACCCACGATCTGGCACTGATGATGATGGTGGTGTAGCAAGTATTTCAATCTTGCTATCATCCTTCCGGTAGAACTCTTGTTAATTTTAAGCCTTTATTATTATTAGATGTACATATTTTTTGACCAGGAAATTTTTATTTGTTAAAGGACTATTGGCTAGACTGGTCCGTTCCATGAAGGAAGATTTATTTTGAACATTTTTCTATGTACGCATTTGTTACATGTGGATTAGTCCTCTAGCCTAATACGCACTGTAATAACATACTTTAGTTCAGCGATGTTAATTTTATTATAACCGGTTTCGCCCCGAATATAATTGCTGGGCTCATCAGTAAAGTTGATGCAAGTATATTCTACTTTAGACCGATTAAAAGATGTTAAACAAATGTTAGTGAATTTATCGGATGATGATGGTGGTGTAGCAAGTATTCCAATCTTGCTATCGTCCTTCGGTAGAATTCTTTTTAAATTTAAGCCTTCATTATTATTAGATGTATATGTTATGTCCAAATAATTTTTTTTTATTTTAATAATTATTTGAAATAATTATCACAGAGCTCTTCTTTTCAAAAGCGCGCGAAAACGCAGCGTCAGCTTTTCCACCTTTTTATGCGACAAAGAATAGTGGAAGGATAACTGCAATAAGACAAACGAACAATTAATAAACTGTCGTCACCTTCCACCAATGACAATAATTAAAAATTCCCCATCAATCGCGAAATCAAAGTTTATAAAAAGCCTGAGCACCCATAGCTCAGGGCTAGTCGGTTCTTCTAACTTACGGTCCGCGAATATTCGAACGTCGAACTTTCGTGCACTCTTATTGCAGGATTCCGCCCCAGGCGTTGAAAAGTCAATAAGAGGATCTTTAATATTTTCTATTTAAACCTTATTGCAGGAATCCGCATCGGCGTTGAATAATCAATAAGGCCTTCTAAAATTCACATCTTTTTGCAGTCAATTATTGCAGGATTCCGCTTAGGCGTTGAAAAAGCAATAATCGATTTCTTTATCTATTAAAAATCCTCAAAGATTAATAGAAACTTCTGTTCTGATTGAAATAGTGACGCAAATCACGTGTATTTGCGATTCCATCTCGGTCTGAGTTATCTTGCGCATAAAATCACTTTTAGGGTGTGTAAAAAGGACGCATTAAACATAAAATAAAAATCTTATAAAAATATCCGTCAATAATAAATATTCTTAAAATATGAATTGTTAAAAATTTGTGTAAAGGATTCAGTGTACAAGTGAATTGTAGCTAGATCAGTAATAAAAGGCCAATAATCATAAGTCCAGCCTTCCGAGTTTCATTCGAGAGTAGCACATAAGTTTACATCTTACTACCCCAGCCGCGCCCATCCAACCAAATCCTGCAGGAGGAAGTTGAGTGAGCTGCGACGTTCTGGAGGGATCTAACCTGCCGTGACTAGAAAGAAAGAAACATCGAAAGGTAGGTGAAAGATTTACATTCTACTCTTTCATAAGATAACTGGTTCAACACGAGATCACCAGTCTCTTCAGAGACGTTTGAGTTCTTACTTCGTAAAAGATCCACCATAAATAATAAATTATAGGAAGATACCTCTTCCTCGTATTCTTTAATGTTGTCCGCAACCTTCAAATCACTCGTCTAAATTTTTCTATCGTTACCAAAGGGAGAAATCCCGGATAATCAATTCAAATTTAAGCGGCGAACATAACATAAAGAATACTGGTGGCAGTGGTGGGATTTTCGAGTAGAAATCCTTCTTGTTGAGCCACAGTTCAAATTCTTCTACTATTTTTGAGAAAAGATAGATTCTTGTGGTTATTTTTCTCTTCTCGAAATTTTCACACCTTAAAATTTCGAGTTTCGTGGCATTTTCTTGAGAGTGCCACACCCTGCTTTCGTGGACTTGCCACACCTTAACAGGTAGCAATTCCACGTATCGTAAATCTTCGAGTTCTGAAGGAAGCTGAAACTATCATAGAGGAAGCCAGGGCCGGCAGACTTTCCCTACAAGCTATATCACCAAGACAACTCTACCGAGCAACTGTTGACATCATGAGGAAGCATCCGGATTTGAATCCACCTCAACCAATTGACCGAATGGATATTTCAACATTGTCAGCTGTGTCTACAGTAAAGGTAGCAAGGGCGAAAGGTTACCTACTTGTCATAGTAACCTTACCCCTATTCCATAAAATTCCGTTATTGTCATACGAAATGAGACCACTGCCAAAGCCAGAAAATCTCAATGGAAAAATTCAGACACTGACGATACTACCATCAAAAAGGTTCCTAGTTACCGATCCAGGCTTGAGGAGATTCTACCTAGCAGATTCTGAATATATCAACAATTGCAAATCTATCGGGGACGATTTGTCTTGTCGTCCCGACATACCATTCCAGTCTGCGGAAGTCCAAGAAGAAGTAGACTGCGAAATGAAGCTGCTTCTGAAGTCAACCGAAGATATCTCCAGAACGTGAAATGTCCGCATCATTCCAGGATGTAAAACCACTTGGATCAAGCTCAATCAACCAAATTCTTGGGCGTATTCGACTTGTAAGGAAGAATAATTAATTTTCAAGTGCTTAAGTCCAGTCGAGAAAGAATATCACATCAACGGAACAGGAATGGTCCATGTTCACGGTAGTTGCGAAATTAGAAGCGGAAAATATATAATCAAAAGCATAGATGAAGAGATCACTCAGCTGAACATCACCTTGCCAAGGTTAAACTTAACCTTGGAAACGCCATCAACGAACTTAACAGCTGAACCCAAAATATTTGGATTTCTCTTCAAGAAAAACGTCGATCCGTTAAAAACAATAGACAAATTCCAACCCTGGGGAGCAGGATTGGAAGAAACGGAAAATAGAATTCCGAAATAGCGTTGCACCATCAAAAAGACGATATCCATCGAACGATGACGGTGGGAAACATGTCCATCCTAGCTGTCCTGGGTGTTATCCTCATCGTTCCAGTACTCTTCAAATGTTGTGTATGCTCAAGCAAGAAGCGCTGTTTCACCTACAAGAAAAACAAGCAGCCAGGCGAGGTACATCCCAAAACAGTAAAAGAAACCAGACGAACCTCAGACTCCAAATTAAGGTCTGTCCAAATTAAGGACCAACCAGAAGTCATCGAGCTCCAGGAAACTCCACCAGCTCTTTCGTGTCGTCTTCTCTGCAAGTAAATCAGCGACTCCAACTCGTACCACAAGAGGCCTTCGCCTCTCAGATTTCAACGCTCCGATATAATCATCCTAAACAAGATAAGAATAATGTATAAGTCAAATCAAAATTTCACGGAAAAATAGAAATCCTTTTTTTAAAGTACTTAAAATCCAGACTCCAAAATAATTTTTGAGCCTTTCTGTAACTTAACAAATTCTTATGCATTTACCGACACTTTACGTCGTCTTGAAAGAGGATTCCTATTTTACCGGCATAACATTTCAAGGAAAAATAATATTACTATATTCTAATTAGGGAAATGTTTATAATCTAAATGTATAAGATTAAGTTTCGGAAAATCATATATCTAAATTCAAAATTCATTCAAAGTTTAACAAATATTTAAGTCACCTGGACATTTGAGAAAACAGGAGAATTGGTAATTCCTATCAGAACTAAAGAAATTATTTTTTTTTTTTTCAATCTAACTAAGAGACAAGTGCTTACCTCTCACAGCGCATGCGCAACTCTGAACATTATTAACAGCCGCTTCTTACAGCCGTTAACACAACTCCTGACGAAACACCATTCTCCACTAAAATTCGCCTTTAAAATTCAGTTCCAGGAAAACCTCCTATTACTCCTATTTCACCTAAAATAACAGGAAATGGAAGCAATAAATAGAAAAGATATTTTCTCTCAAAAAACGAGCATCAGGATGTTACTCACCTTAGAATGGTCACATTTTCCTTAAAAATTTTGATTAACTTACCTGGTGAATTGCGCCATTTAATAATAATAATAATAAATTTAAAAAAAAAGAGGAAAAGAAAATAAAAACTGCTTTTTCTCTCCGTTTACAGTCGCATATTATTTATATCCGAGATTGTATACGGTTACTAAAAAGGATGAGTCGGTTCTGGGTTAAAAGAAGGAACAAACGATCTTCAAGCTCATTTCCTCTTTATTGAAAAGAGAAAATTGATTGCCAAAAGTGACCTGAAAGTGATAACATCTCCTGAGTCACCCAGCAAACGCTGGTGATGACCAAATTGCACCATTTTAGTCCTCGAATTTTCCTCCCTCTGGCTCATCTTTCCCGTCCTCCTCAAAGAGCCAAGAAATTGGTACCCAATTTTCCATCCAATCATCTAAATCCTCGTCCTTTTCCCTCCAGAGATATTTACTCCAGGCCAGGAAAAGCTCACGCTTTAATCGGCCAGGGCAGTAGGGCAGAGAACCACAGCTTAAATAATACTGGACGAACAAATAGAATTATGATGTTATAAACACAATTGACCTTGAATAACACTTAAACACTTACGTGTAACAGATTGTTGCGTATACCACACTAGTAATAGCACTCACAAATATGAATTTTGGGGTCCCACATTGCAAAAATTCTTCTAATATAAGCAAATTCTGCATAAGTTCTTACAAAATAATAAATGGGATCCCCAAGGTCGTACTTGTGACCAAAAGACACACACATTATGCTAGCTTCAAACCAAATGACTGAATGACTGACTTAACGCATAAATGGCTAGTCAGCAGTAATAAGACGCGTCAGCCGTGAGAGAGTTATAGCAGTAAAAGAAATAAAGTTAAAGAATAAAAATATTATGGGAAACTCTTTAGGAATAAATAAATACAATTTAAACCTTTGCAAATCCATTCAAAACCTTTTTTTAAAAAAAAAAAAAAACGGAAAATTTTTACAACCATTAACGCCTTTTAAATAACCAGGCGATAGAAGAACCCCTTAAACTGGAGTTCAGCAACCGCAAATTATTTCGGTTTTCTCGAATGTCCCGGAAATTTCTCAAACTTCCAATAAACAACTGTCACGAACCTCGGCATTATCAGTAAAATGCAAGTGCAAATTGACCACCATATACTGAAATCCATAAGTTAACAAATTAAAATATAAAAAAAAAGAAAAAGAGGAAAAAAAAACCACAAGATTAATCCGTTCACCTCTAAGAGGGTAAGAACACGACCATCGGCATCCAGCGGAGGCGATGGTGGTGCCACAAAATGAATCCAATCGATCTCACACTGGTTGGTCGCGAATAAAAAAGTCGGGTCCGAATCCAAATACCATCGAGCTTGTACCTCGATGAGAACCTCCTCCAGTGGGATCGGTAAAGGATCCAATTCTGGATCGACAATCTCGAAAGGTGGGCGATTAAAACACATTTTCAGCAACAAATCCTAGAATCATCAAAATTTAGATCATGAACTGAACCAAACACTACTAAAAATTTCGCATAAAAAAAAAAGGGTTTGAAAATGGGTTTTAATAAAAATTAGCCAACTTACCTCTTATTGCAACGAACGTCCACCTGCTATAAGAACAACTCGTCTAAAACACTATACTCAAAATATCTTCTTTCCTTCAAAAAGAATAAATTAAATAAAATTTAACATGACCTTGCTGAATCAGCATAAAAAATGCATGTAAATAAAAAGAGTCAACTATAAATTATACTAAGCTGAACAGGAAAATATTAATAATTTTTAAATCTAGGGTATTGCCAGAGAGCAAAGAAGGTAATTCCTTCGTCTTTATTAAAAACAAAAAAAAAACCTGTAGGAACCTCTCTCCATGCATTCCACATTCATACATGACCATTATCCTCTATTTTAGTATAATTCTATCTTTTTACTATCGTTAGAATCCATTTAATAGGATGATTATTCATGTAAAATTCGGGTGATCTACTTCGTCAACGAAATACGCTGTTTGAGAGAATAGTTTTTTCAGCTGCCGTAAGATGGCGCCACTTGCCGGTTAGGATCTACTAAGATGAGATCAATACGGCGGTCGATAATCAACATCCCATTGATGTTATGCTACCGCGAGAGTTGCGAACGCGGGCAAAGAGGGGACCGATTAACAAGCCCTTCCATATGCCAAGCACTCACGCTCTCTCTCTCTTGATAACTGGCATCTCACGCGCTCACTCTCACGCACACAAGATTAACCGCCCTAGCGTAACCCATACTTATATCCTAAAATTTAAATTAAAATTTAATCTAAGATAGAAAAAAAAGAAATATTACTAATTATATTAATTAAATTATTAAATATAAAAAAAAAAAGGAGAGCGGGTTTAAGCGAAAAAAAAAATAATAAAAGGAAAGGAACTACTAGAAAAAAATAATACAATCAATTTTCATGTTTTTTTTTTGTTTTGTTTTGTTTTATTTTATTTTCTTTTTTTAAATGTATATACAAAGTAATAGAAAAAAAAAATTTTATTAATATTAGCTAATATTCCTTTAACAAATAAAAATTTGCTGGTCAAAAAATATATACATCTTATTATAATAAAGGCTTAAAATTAAAAAGAATTCTACCGAAGGATGATAGCATGATTGGAATACTTGCTACAACACCATCATCAACCAATGAATTCACTAACATTTATTTAACATCTTTTAATCGGCCACAGCCTGCACTCAGTGACCCCAAAACGGGTTTCTTTCACTTATACTCACTCGAGTTTCTGACAGCAGTCAAATAAACTTGCCCTCGATTATTATTACCGAGTAATTATCACTATATGCTAGTGATAGTATTGTGTACGGGCTATTACCCTTAGAATTTTTAGACGTTCAAAAGGGGTTGGCTTCGCCAACGCAGAGGTACCTATTTGCCTCCGGCAACCACGGAGTTGCCGCATGTTACGGGCGCAAAACATGCGGGCACCGCTAACGGTTGGAGAACTGGTCCCAGAACCCGCGAAGAGAGTGGTACTTGCTAGTTTGGCGCCCCCTAGAGGGCGCTAAAACCATTTCTGCGAATCGCATGGATAATTAATTAATTAATGTAACGGAACCTAAGTTCACCTCCGCCGACCGGAAGCCGAGGCCTCGCCCTTTTGGGCATACTCGCGCTGCGTATATCCCCTATCTTCTACCATAATATTATTAAAGCGAAACATTGAGCAAGCTCAATATTGGCGGATGTTATATCCCTTAGGATCGGAGATCCTTTGCGTGTGGGTGCCGAACCAACAGCCACTACGAGTCCTACCTCAAACGGGCCCATGCACTCCTACCGTCTCAGGAAATAAAGAGACTTTTTGGTCGAAGTGGGGCTTGGAATGGGCCCCCCATAGTACCAATTTCATGTATTGGTCAACATACCACAATTGGTCAAGAGGGGACGTGGTTTCTTCCCCTGCCTTCCTAAGAAGACACCCAGTTTGTTTCACATTCATTCATCCATACTTCAACACATTCACACACACACCTAACTTCGGACTGACACCCGGGATGTACAGAGTCTTCACAAATCGTGAGCTCCGCACATCCATGCCCAGAAGCTCCGACAACAACTGAGTGGATGCCAGTTGAACCGCGATCTAATAGTCTTCTCCTCCTTCCTCTCGGTGCTGGAATTGGCTGCTGAGCTTGTGGTGGAGACAATCTTTGCTGAAACCATTGAAAATATTAAAGGAGTCTGGGGATGCGGCAAGAACCCGCCCGATTTGTGGCCACTCCGCGACCCACCCTTCTATGCTTTGGAGCACCTCACGCTGAGGCTCGAACTCGGTGCATTTTAGCAGTAAGTGCTGAACGGTATCCCACCCTTTGTTGCATTGGGGGCATTCGCGGTTCTTTGCGAGTCCATACTTGAAGAGTCTATCTTTAAAGCAGCCGTGTCCGGTTAAAATCTGGGTAAGCCAGAAATTAGGGCTGATGTATTTGCTCGCTAAACGTTCAGTAACGTCGGGGAAGAAGTTGAATGTTGTTCGTCCTGTTTCCGCTGTGGACCACTGTTCTTGCCATCTGCGAATGGTTTCTTTCCTGAGGGAGACAAGGCCTTCTTCGTCATCTGGCTGCACGGCCGCGTTTCCAAGGGTTGCCTGTTTGCCAATGCGAAGATTGTAGCGGGCGCAACGTTCGTCAATCACAAGCTGAATGGGCACTGCCCCCGCAACTACACAAAGTCCCTCATACGATGCCGTCTTGTATGAAGACGTCATCGTAATCAGAGCTCGACGTTGCAGGGCCCTAAGGGCCTTCCATTCCTCTACCCCACATAGGTCACTCCAGCCTGCTGCCGCATAAGGGACAACAGGCAGGAAGTAGCCCTTGTAGATAGTGGACATAGCCGGAAAGCGCAGTCCCCATTCAGTCCGTGCGAGACGGCGTAGACGACCAAAAGTTTTGTCTAATTTCGCGCGCCTTGTCTTTATATGTGTTGTTGGTTTGAGGTCCTGGTCGAAGTGTACCCCTAAGTATCTAACGCTCTTTTTAAATGCTATTTTTGTTTTACCTATTACGATTTTTGGTGGCTTTGAATCATACTTGGGCTTTTTCTGTCTTTTCGCTTCATAGGGGTACGGACCTTTGTCCTTGCGTGGACCGCGTCGGGTGTACTCTCTCTTGAAGAATATCGCCTCGGTCTTGGACTCCGACAATGCAAGCTTCGCGGAATGACACCATCCCAGTATCGTGTCTACTGTCCCTTGCCCCTTTCTCTCAATATCGGCACGTGAGGTGCCTTCTATGATGACGAGGAGGTCGTCAGCATAGGCTACAAATTTTCTCCCGTGTTCTGTTGACTCTAGTTTTTTAAGTAAATCATCGAACATAATGTTCCAAAATAAAGGCCCTAATACTGATCCCTGTGGGCAACCCCTTGTAGGTTTTTTACTCTCTTTCCCAAATCCCCATGACAGTGAAACTGTCCTATCTTCAAAGTAACTCTGAACTACCCTATACACATTTTTGGGGCACTCTCTATTCTTCAATCCTTCGAGTACTTGCGGCCACCACACGTTGTCAAAGGCGCCAGAAATATCGAAGAGAAGTCCGATTGCCAGATTCTCTGTTGTCGAATCTAGCAAGTGACGCATCTCAACGATTGCATCTTCAGTCGACCTTTTGGCCATAAAGCCAAATTGTTGACTGGAGATCTTATCCCCAGCTAAGACTGTGGTGGTGAGTCTCGACTTAATTAATCTCTCAAATACCTTCCCGATCACCGAAAGTAAACATATTGGCCTATATGATTCAGGGTCACTCGCGTCTTTGTCACTACTCTTAAGGAGCATGATAATCCCACCCTCTTTCCATGACGTTGGGAAAATTCCTAGCTCTAAACATCTATTATATAGTTCTAAGAGCTCCCCTGTTAGAATCACTCCCGCCCTTTTCATCACCTCATTCTCTACTAGATCTGTTCCGGGTGCTTTTTTATTTTTAAGGGTCTTTAAAATTCTGTATAGTTCGCGCGGGGTGAATAAATCGGCATCCGCGGTGTCTGGTGGCGTCTCTGAATTTACTCGCGTTGTTAATTGCTCTTCCGTTTCGTCCTCTGGGTTGTCGTCAACAATGTGTGTCTTAAGAAAGCAGCTAGCTGTGTCCTTAAAGCTTTCTGTGGATTGTCCGTCACGCCGGAGTGTGGTGAGCACTCTGTTAACTCGGTGTTTGTCTGCCTGGAGCTTGTAAACGATGCCCCAGGGCTCCTTGTTACCGTTCGACGTGACAAACTCTCGCCAGCTGTTTTCTCTCTGTCTTTTTACGTGTTTCGAGTATGTCTTGCAAATTGTCAAGTACGTCTTTCTAAGTTCAGTCCTCCTCTCTGTTTCCAACTCTCTCTGTAATTTTCACCTCGCTTTGTAAACTCCTCTCTTTTCTCTTGTTAATTCTCTGGTCCACCACGGGTATGATTTTTTGTGCAACTTCTTTCGTGGGATGGCAAATTCACATGACTCTATAATCGTTTTAGTGAGTGCAGCAGCGTACCTTTCCACGTCCTCGACCGATTCCAGCGCCAGACCTTCAAGATTCACTCTTGCGAGTTCCGGTAGTTTCTCATGGAACTTCTCCCAGTCGGCCAACGCAATGTTGAAACGCTTGGGGTCAGCCCCATCGAGGCCCTCCCGGTCTCTTGGAATTCCAAGGCTGATCTCAATCGCATAGTGGTCGGTACTTTGCACCCACTCGCGTTTGATGGACCAGTTTCGTACATACCGTGCAAGTTTTGGGGTGGTTAAAGTGACATCTATATATGACTCTCCTGAGGCTGATGAAAAAGTTGGGCCCTCCCTCTTTTTGTTCAAAATCTCTAATTCATAATCATCTATAAAATCCTCCAATCTCTCTCCTTTCTCGTTTGTTTCTGGCCCCCATCTAATAGACCTAGCATTCGCGTCCATCCCAAATAATACCTTCTTTCCCCTTAATGCCTGAGCTACCTTTTCTAGTTGCGTGATGTGAATTTCTATTTCTTCGCGACACTGGAAGTATGACGATACCACGTAGAGAGAAATGCCTGGGCCCACAATTTGAGCGCATACGCAGTGTGATGTACTTAGTTGTGAGATGTGAATCATCTTGTATTTAGAGTTGGTTAAGCAAATAGCCGCAAGTGGCTTTTCCCCAGTTGTAGCAGCAATTTGTACATTGCTGCCAAAACCAGGTATTCTGAAACACTTGTTATTCAGCGCTGCGTACGGCTCTTGCAGAAGAAGGACATCAATACGTTCCTCCTCCCACAAGGCACCTGTCTCCAGTGTTCCCGCCTTATCATTTCGCAAGTTCACCTGCAAGACTCGAAGACCGTTGGCGTTGAATCCTCTCTCTCCTCCTTCTCTCTCTGTCGGATTTGGGTGGGGTGGAATTTCGTTTCGCGTTCCGAGCCCGTCTACTGTTTCTCTTTGTGTTGCGAGCCCACCGTGGGCAAAGTTACTTGACCCCGGACACTCACGTCGGTTTGTGCCCCGCGAACAATTTTTCCCGTCTGCTAATGAATTTACTTTAGTTGTTTCCCGTTTCGCGTTCTCTAATTCGATTGGTCGCGTGATTTTACCCGTGCGCGTCCGCGTGACCCGATTCTCGTGCCGACGATTTTTAGCGGGGGTACCAGGGGGCTTAGCGAACAAATTGGTAGCAAAAACACGGCTTGCCACTCTGGCACTCCTTCGAACGAACGTGGTATTGGTTGTCGTTGCTGTTGGTGATGTCGTCGTGGAACTCCCAGATTGGTAATTTCCATGGCCTTCCTCTCCTTTGAGGACCGGTCCCGCACAATCCGAACGCCGGTCCATTAGTGCGGATAATTTTTCAAAAGAGTGAACTGCCATGTTTTTGTTTTTTTGTTGCTGTTTGAGTCGCTAAACTCCTGGTAGTACCTATAGGGAGAGAATTTTTAATTAGTGTTGCTGCTGCTGTCTGTGGAAGAAAAAAGGCGTAATTAGTGTTTTGGGGGAGGGGGGAAGGATAAGGGGTTTAGGTTTGTCTGGGAGCTGATACTTGTCCGTTTTTGCATGAAAATTTCATACGTATTGCTTTCGCAAATTGTATGATAATCAAAAAATTTTTGCAGGGCCTGGGCCTATTTGCGGAGGTATCAGTCCACTGTCGACATATAATAATAGTTTTTGACTATCATTTTTGCGTTCAAGAAAATCGATTAAAGTGAAAAAAATGGCCCTGGGTCCAAGGACCCCAAGACCATTTATTCACATATAATCGTCAGTCGTTCAAAATCGATTAAAGTGAAAAATTTCGCTTCATGGTGCAGGCCATGAAGCTAGTTAATCACTTATATATTCAAAATCGATTAAAGTGAAAAGCCCGCTTCCCCGAAGGGAGCAGGCCTTATCACTTTTGTATATAATTAACAATCATTCAAGTTTTCCATTGATTTTTAAGTGATTGGCATCACTTTTAGGGGTTGGCAGCGTTGGGCTACCACCCCAAGCCGGTGTCCTTTCGAATTCCGTCCCGTTGGAATCCTACTAGCACACAAGCTGCTACATCCTACAACATTACTTCCTGCTCGTAGTTTCGGTAACAGAGGTCCACAGCGTTGTACAAGTACAAATTATAACACACTCATATCCGGAACGGGACGGCCTAAAAGCCTCCGAATCGAACGTGCGCTGGTTTTCCTGAGTTACTTCCGCCAGAATTATTTGCGTGGAAGCAATGAGGTAGAATGCCTTCCTGACCCTCATCCCTCCTTTCAACTCAAGGTTGTTCTTTCTAAGGAAGAGATTTTTGGGACGGCTGCGAAGTACCCGCTCCGGCTTGTGTAACCCTAAGTGTCCACAAGATTGTGGTACTATACGAGGTTTTTAGACCTCTTTACATTCAAATGAATACCATCTCAGGTCTGAGTAACTTCTTTTTGAGTTCACAGAATCGTGGTATTCCTTGGAGTCTTTTGCTCCGTTAGTGTAGTCACTCCGGCTTGTGTAGCGCCTCGGCCCACAAGATTGGACTACACTGCACTTTGATAACCAGTCAAAGTAATCTTTCTGAGGAACATATATGATTTGAGATTTTTGAAATTTACGCCAAACTTAAATGAGCCATATTATTTATAGACTTAAGGGCATCTGCGCGCACACACCCTAGTGCATTTATTCTCTTCCCCTTGTGGTCTTATTGGGAAGAGTTATTTGCCCTCTTTGAGAGTTTTTGAACTCTTGTATCTATCGAGATCCAGCATGAACGTATATTCTCAAGGACCCCGGCTTGTACTTCGACCCAGTGAGACCTATATCAGCTAAGTTACCTTATCCACGTACAGTCCACTTATGAGCTAAGTGGTCATAGCCGGGACTATCTGAACCATCGCCCCGTAAGTAGTGAGAACCGAAGTCCCTGACCTCGAGGTTAACACCTTAAACTACAGTTTGATGTCTGAGTCTCTTGGGCTTTTCCAAGCGAGCACGGCTCTCAGTTAGTTTGGCCCTGCGGTCCACCGGCTTTCGAGCTGCTCTAGGGAATGGGAACATTTGTTCTGCTTTTGATCTTTTGTGCTCTTGCACTCTTAGTATTTATTGTACTCTGTTCTTTCTTTTGACTGATCCTTAGTCAAATCTTGTGACCAAGAAACGGTATTCGAAAGTCATAAGTTGCTTAGACGAAGTAAACAACATGACGTCTTAATTTGTTTCCTGATTCACTTTGCTCCAGGGTGCGCACATGCGAACGCCCAATATTAGTTTGTTTGTTTTGGTACTTTGTACCATTTTATATATACGTGTTTATATATGTATGTATGTATCCCGAACCCTTGGATACTTGAGTCGGTTATCTAAAAGATTACCGCTCTATCATTCTTTCTTTCTTTCCAAAAATCACAGTAATGTCCCTCTGGATCGGCAGTGACATCGTTGGTTTCCCTTACGGTACTTATGGTGGTACCGCGGAAAGGTCGATGTTTGCTTGCCCGGCCCATCTTGGCCACTTTTGGGCCAAACCACCAATCGCATGGATAAATGCTTTATCTATAACTACTACTGGACTACTATGCTTCTATCCACATCTATCTATTATTACCGTTGTCTATCACTGATCTATCGCCACCTACAACTACTATCTAATCTGTTGATGACTATTATTGTCTTACTGCTACCTACAACTATCGCTATGGTCTGGCCATAATATATGATTATTCCCAGGGGAATTGAAGTAACCATTATTACCTTTATATAGATATGGCGCTGAGCAAAAAGCAAACCATGAGGTATGTCCAAACGTATCATGAAGAAATGGACGCGTGGACGCGGAGGCCTGGGAGACCAGCTGAGTGAGATGAAGTGGTTGGGGTGATTGACCGAAGACGACAGGATGCGCCGTGTGTACCGGTTGGACCGTGTGGGTCCTAGTGACCCCAAAACCGCCAAGCTGCAACCCTGAGGAGATAATATTATCCCACCATTTTTTTTTTTCATTATTATTATTCATTATCCTTTGTTATATATTTATTCACCGTTGTAAGACGCCCGGGGTCATAATCACCCAGGAGTTTTTGTTTGAAAAATAAAAACGGCGCAACCAATTAGTTTACCTCGTCCTCCCATCAACGGTTCGAGCAAGTTGGTAAGTGACAGGTTGGTCAGCAATTCGTTGAGTTATTTTTTTTGGTTAACATTGATTTTCTTTTGATTTTTGATTATTTATTTATATACCCGGTACAAAAGATCCAGGTGTAAGTATTGGATTTAAGGTTTTCAGGTGATTGTGCCGGCGAATGGAATGCAGAGTCTCACCCGTGTTTTTCGGGGCAAAACACGGCCTGGTGGGGGGGGGGGGGGGTTGTCACGTAACGATTCAAATTATTTAATTTTTATTTAGTTGTAAGTTGATTATTTTAGTTTGATATTGGAATTTGAGTCGTTACGCGGGCATTCCGCTATTTCGCGGATGGAGACAGCGGTCCGTGCACGGTGCTAGCACATGCGCGCTGCGTGAGAAAGAGCACATGCGTGAATGAATATTAATTTATGACTTAAAAATGCAACTAATTGATTTTTGTATAATATAAGTTTTTGTTGATGATTTTGGAATAGTTGGGAGGCATAATCTAGTGTAACATTGTGCCCCAGCATTTGTTTAATGCATTATTTTATTGAAACTTGTCATCCGACTGAGGATGTCAGTTTAGTTGAAAATATTGACCGCCGGATAACGGTAAATCGATACCTAGGCTACATTCCCGACGTCAATTTGATAAATCTTAAATAATTATTATTTCAGTTACCGGGTACAATAAAAATAGGAATAAGTTATACATAAATAGTTCATATATTTAATTAAGCAATTATGTATCATTCAGATGTCCAGGAATTGTTTTTATATTTTATATTTTTAATTTAAAACTAGGCCCAGGGCTAATAAAAATAATTATAATGGTAATTAAAGGCGACGGTGGTGCCACGTTTGCGACGACCAACAGGTGGAGGTTGAAGTAATTAAATCAGAAAGATACGGACTAGCATCGTGGATAGACGCTAAACATTATTATTCGGATAATTGTGGATTAATCAGTTATTGATACAGACAAAGATAGTTAATTGAGTTAATTCACCGGGCGAATTAGATTGATATTTGCTACAAAATATATTATTTCTTTTTATCATTGGAGAATCTTGAGTAAGTACTTTGAATTTCCTCCACGGCATATTTTCTCACGTGATAACCTCCTCCCGGTAGTTGTTGGTCGCCGCGGCGAGGAAAATTAATTAATAAATAATTGATACTGGATGATACATGATTTCTATTGTTTATAATTATCATTAATTATTATTATCATTTATTATTGGTGGATTTATTCTGATATTATTGCGCATATATATATACATATATATATATATATATATATGAGTGGAGTGTAGCGTTTGGAAAGCGTTGCCGGCATACCTATATATACACGTATAGTATATATAGCTATAGAGCGCATACAGTACTTGAGTAAATTCCTCAAGTACTGATGTCAGCACTCGGGTGAAAGATTCCCGAATTATTATAATTATTATTTTTATTTAAAATATCTGTACGATACTATCAATTATTATTTATATTTATTATTATTTAAAATAATTAAGTAACTTTATATTCTGTGATTTATTTAGTTATGCGTACCCCAGCGGTCAAAAATTATTACTGAGATTTTTATACTAAAATTCTAATTTAACTTTATATTTTTATAAGTTTATTAATTTGTTTCATACCAAGGAATTTATCATTTTGAGTGTGAGTGAAGATAAACTCCGTATCTTTCTCCCTCTCACCAGTGCTGAGAGAGTAAAATAAAGTAAAGGGATTATTATTATTTATTATATTGGACATATTAAGTGAGATTATTGTTTCTTCTATTCAATATTAAAATCAATATTGTTAATTAAATTAAGTTGTATTTACTTTGAGTATTGAGTTTATATAATTGTATTTTTCATAGACACCGAGTGTTCTTGTTGTTATAAACTTTACCAGAAATTAAGTATTGCGACATATTATTAAACTTTATATTGGTATAAATTAAAACTCGGAAACCAACAGCTGTCGGGGAAAATTTAATATTTATTTTCCCTGGATCTTTTCCTACTACTTAATTTTATTTTTTTGATATTATTTATTACTTGTAATATAATCATTTATTATATATTTACTATTTTTTGCACACCTCAAGCGCGAAAGCGCTGAGGGTGCTTTATGATCGCTCTAAAATTTTTGACTCATTCACTCACATTAAATTATCTCTAGACTTTTTCGATTACACTAAAATGTGTCAAATTGTATACCAACACAAAGACAATTTATTAAAGAATAATTTCGACCCAACATTAAGTCGATTAATTATTCCATTAATTAAATATAAACACTGAGAGAAAAAATAGGTTTTCGGAACTAGGAAAACGTAGTTAAAAAACATCTCAGCTATTGGCTGTAGTACCTGTAACTAAAGTGTTATAGTAAATAGTACTACAAAAAAGTAGTTGTTTACACTATTATGCAGTTAAAGACACTAAGACGATATTAGTAAATATGACTGTTCTGAGTTGGGTAATTTGAATTAAAAATTACAGGCCAGCAGAACTATATCAGTCATGTAAACTTAACAATTAATTTTAAATTTAGTTAACTACTATAGGCTGAGTGTATCTAATTAAAAATTTGTAGTCAGCACAACTATATAAGATGATAATGATTTAACATTTATATCAAGTAATATCGACCAATTCAACGTGATTTTCTTAACTACAAGTTCTAAGTCTGCATAACTACATTATTTTGTTAAGGATTATCATTTATCTTAAATTAAATTATCTAAGTTACGCTGGGTTGCTGGAGCTATAAATTTTATTATCAACTTTACTATAAATGCATAGTCATTCCGACTGTGCTGTAGTCAAATACACAATGCCGATTATAGTGAACATGACTGTCCTTTGCCAGGTTGATAGAATTAGAAATCTAAGTCAGTAGAATAACGTGATTTAATTATGTCCAATAATTAAATTCAAGTTAAGGTAACTATTTCGTAGTAGATTTGCTAGACTCAAAATTAAAAATCAACGTAACTGCTCAATTTGGATACGATTGATTATATATATTAAGTTACAGGAGCTAATGTAAGATTGATATGTCTAACTAAAAATCTTAAGTCAACAGAACTATGCAATTTAGTTATGATTTATTACTTACATCAAGTTAAATTAACTATATTGGACTAGGTTGTTCAAACTAAAATTTTCATAGTTAACTTTACTACAAAAACATAGTCTCTCGGACTTTCCAACAGTCAAGTACACTGTGACAATATGAGTGTATATAACCGTTTTCGGACTGGGTTGCATAAACTAGAAATTTCAAGTCAGCAGAACTGCAAAATCCAATCGTACTGACGGATTTTTTTTTTGTTATAGTATCTATATTAGGATTGGCGTATTAAACTAGAAATTCAAAGTCAATGTAACTATACGATTTGGTTACGATTGTCCATTTAGATTAAGAAATATAAGCTACATTGGCCTTGGTTGCAGGAACTATAGATTTTATAGTCGGCCTTACCAGAAAAGCATAGTCATTCCGACTATGCTGTAGTCAAATACACAATGTCGATTATAGTGAACATGACTGTCCTTTGCCAGGTTGATTGAATTAGAAATTCTGAGTCATTAGAACTACGTGATTTAATTAAATCTAATAATTAAATTCAAGTTAAGGTAACTATTTTCTACTAGGTTTGCTTAACTGAAAATTGAAAATCAACATAACTGCACAATTTGGATATCATTGATTATTTATATCAAGTTACAGGAACTAATGTAAGTTGTATATGTCTAACTAACAATTTTTTAGTTGGAACTAAAAATTTCATAGTATAATTCACTAAAAAAGCATAGTCTTTCAGACTTTCCAATTGTCAAGTACACTATGATGATAGGAGTATGTATAACCGTTGTTGGACTGAGTTCCATGAACTGGAAATTTCGAGTCAGCAGAGCTGCAAAATTCAAGTGTATTGAATAAGTTTTCTTTAGTGATAGTAACCATCTTGGGCTCGGCGTATTTAATTAGAAATTTTAAATCAATGTAACTACACGATTTGGTTACGATTTCATGTTAAGATAAGGTTGCATAAACTACATTGGCTTTGGTTGCTGGAACTATAAATTTTAATATCAACTCTACTAAAAAAGCATAGTCTTTCCGACTAGGTTGTAGTCAAATAAAAAATGCCGATGATTAGCAAAGATGACTGTCCTTTGCCAATTAGATTGAATTAGAAATCTAAGTCAGTAGAATTACATGATTTAATTATGTCCAATAATTAAATACAAGTTAAGGTAATTATTTCGTAGTAGGTTTGCTTGACTCAAAATTAAAAATTAACGTAACTACACAATTTGGATACGATTGATTATTTATATCAAGTTGCAGGAACTGATGTAAGTTTGATATATCTAACCAAAAATTTTAATCAACAGAACTATGCAATTTAGTTATGATTTATTATTTATATCAGGTTAAATTAACTATCTTGGGCTTGGGCTATTCAACTAAAAATTTCAAATCCATGTCACTATATAGTTCGGTTACGATTTTACATTCATACCAAATTGAATAAACTAAATTTAGCTTGGTTGCTTCAACTACAGATTTTTTTTCGGACTTTACTACTAATGCATCGTTATTCAAACTATTCTAAACAGTTAAATACACTGTGACGATAAGAGTGAATATGCCTATTCTAAGCTGGATTATTGGAACTAAAAATTCCGTGTCAACTGAACTATGTTATTTAATTATATCTGATAATTTATTTTAAGTTAAGCCAACTGTCTTCACCTTGATTTCTTAAACAAACAATTTTAAGTCCTATATTATATGTAAATTTAGGGTTTAAAAACCAATATTCGTCTAGTACTTTTCACTTGGAAGGAATTATTATTCATAACCAAATATTATGATTCTGCAAACTTTAAGTCTCTAGTTCATCATAAAACCAAGCTTAAGACTTAATTTAATTCATAATATTTCATTAGGTATGATTATGTAATTCATTTAGGCTGACGTAAAATGTATAAATCAAAAAAACAAATCTGAAAGCAAGAAATAAACTATTAGTTATAAATAAATAATAAAGTTATGCAAACTTCGAATTTGTAGTTAAACAAGCCAAGCTTGAATATATTAATTTCACTTAAAAATAAGTTATTATTAATAATTGTTATCTACAATATCGGATTTAATAATTATTTATAATAATATACTTTAAGTTAACTAAGTTGACCTCGATCTATCTAACTAGAAATTTGTGTTTTGTTATTACAATCAATATTTTATTTCTAGTTAAATGAGTTATTTTGGGTTTGGCTTTTACCCTAAACGTTTGAAGTTAAACTAAATATATTACTTAGTTATACTTAATAAATTATTTTAAATTAAATTCGCAATTTTGAATTTGGTTTGATGAACTAGAGATGTGAAGTCCGCAAAATTATTTTAATTAGCTATAAATAATAATTAATTTCGAGTAAAATGGACTTGAAAAATATTGTTATATTAAAAAATATATCAGTAGCTTCCTTAGATCATTGCTCCTCTAAGAAAATCTCAAAAAATTCGATAGATTTTCATAAATTCTCATGGAGATTTTATGAGCTCTTTAAAACAATGCTGTAGATAAGTATAAGCCTTATTCATAAAGCTACAAGAATTTATCTATTTTTTTTTTAAGCAAGGTGACATACTGTGAGTATAATTTTTCTACATCTTGATGTATACGGTAAAAAATGAAACTTTTTCTAGCTGTACCAATTTAATACAATCAGGTAAATATTAAAGTTAATAGTATTGTATTATCGTGCTTTCTTAAATTAATATCATCAATAAAATTAAGTACTTCTGCGGGAACTGCAATTATTTAAGTGTTATTTTTATTATTTGGTTTTGATGCTCCGTTTTTGGCTTCGAATTCACTTTTTATCAAAACAATTGTTTTAGTTATCTGTATAAGTTCTTAAAAGTATGATATTATGATAAAGAATTAACCAAGTTTTAAATAATATAACTATTATTTATTTTTAAGAACATGAATTTTTAGTTTTACAATAAAAAAAAATCATATTTATAATGGAGCATCCAAATAATTTTTCACAAATATTTTTTTAGCTTAACAAATTGCAATTATAATAATAAAATTTTGTATGTAATTTATCACTTATAACTATTATAATTATTATGAATCAACTTAATTCAATTAAACGAAAGAAAAAAACGAAAGAATAAAAACCAAAATATCTTAGACGTATCACCTTTCATTTATACTCAATAAATCTAAATGTATGAGATCTCACATTTATATAAAATTCTTTTTTCATCACAGCAAGGTTTTTACAATTATTCAATAAATACGATACATAATATAAAACCAATAATTAAATAAAAATATTAATAATAATTATGAAATCACTTGCTGATCATTTTTTATGGATATTCTTATTGTAATATAGTTTCGAAGTAAAAAGTATTACTATCATAATATTTATAGACATAACAAGAATATGTAAATAAGCATCATTAATTATAAAATGTAACTGTCATAAGAAATGTATGTTTTGTTATCTAATAACGTTACCATATTTCGCAGCTCATGAAAATTTAGTGTTTGATACTGTATAAATTCATATTTCTTTGTATTTTGTACTTCATAACTTTGTAAATTATAATGTTTTTTAATGCTATTGAAAATATTAACAATAAAAGCAATTTGACATTTATCAATCTGATTAACTTTTTCTAGCAAAATGCTACAAATACGACCATATTGTTACGTTCTGAGGTAATTAAGTCAATTTTAATAAGGTTTTATTATAAAAGACAAAACCTACGAGCAGCCGTTTCGGTAATCTCGTTCTTGGCTTCCTTATCTCGCGAGCTCTCATAATGAAGGATTGTTTAATTCAGACACCTGGGCATGGTAACCTGAGACGATCGTCGGTTATTCTCAGAATCGGAATATTATAACAACCGCATTCTTCAGTTGCGTTCTTTTACCCGCAGTGAGTCATCATCAGCCACCCTATGTTTACCGAGACTTACCAGTACGCGTCTTTTTATTTTATTAAAATTTAACTCGGTATAGTCTTTTTCCTTACTCTATGATTCCTTGTTCTGGTTATAGATAACAGCTACTCCGTGATTTAAGGTTGAGGCGTATAAATTATAATATTACTACTGTATCTATTCTCTAAAAATTTTAACAAGAGGCAGCTGTGTAAACTTAAACACAAAGCCGAGATTACAATAAAATTTCTCATAAATCACGATGTCCAAGGTGGCCATTGTTACCAGCTCCCGCAGCCGCGAGTCATGCCTTATCGATAACTCCTTATCCCCCTGGCCTAGCTACACATCTTATTCTACATACACTTCCCCTATCCTGCCTAGAACAAGGAAAATCTCACCTATTATTTCTCCACCTTCTCGTTACCCCATCTTGTGATATCTCATCCCACCTCCTCCAAATTTCTATCAAGTACAATTTCGGGGCCCACCTACTTCTCTCCTCCTTGTAACTTGTATCTCTCTTTAGTCTAAATAAACTATGTATCTATCTCCCTTATCAAGGGGCCAGGTTTTCCACCCACTCACAACCAAGTTGAGATATATTGGTTTCCTTCAAAAATGGGACCACCCATGCCCCTGTTTCTGACTCAAAAAAAAAAAGAACTTAATACCCCCAGTTGATCGAAATATTCTCCCAGTAATTATTCAGTTCGAGGGTATATAAAGACCCAGCGGTTACCACGCGAGAGCCGCCGTATTCCATATTTTCTTTTCTTCTTCTCAGAGTAATCTGCAACTTAAAAATTCTGAACAACGCTCCAGAAGTATAACTCGTTCGTCTACATAAATCAGTTAAACCAATTTTCAACCCATTAACCCGTCATTGGAGCCAATGTTTGTTCGATTTTCATGAACTTTCTCGGTCGATTCGGGAGTCATTAAATTACTAGGCAATTTCTTGAACAGTTTCATTTTTTTTATTTAACTTTTTTTTATTATCTTGAACCTCGGTTGTGCGGGACATCTAAGTCAGATTCGGTGACTCATACTAAATTCTAACCTCGTTATTTCGGCCTGATTACCATTCGAAGGTTCGACTATCGACAATCTTTCATTCGAGAGTAGTTCTAAAATTAAATAAAGGTAAGGTGATTAGTGAACTTGCAAAAGAAACAACCACACCAGCAGAACGTAGAACGCCTCCAATCTACTCGCCGCCACGCCACAGCAGCGAAAACCGAGAGCATCCGAGTGTATTGTCCAGCCACCACTGATCATTGTGATCGTCATCAAATTGTACATCTTCAACCTAATTATCAATAAACCAGCAAAGTAGTAAGTCCTGACATTTTTATTACTAATCTTAAGAACATACACTCTCCTCCTATCCATATCCATGCTCGGCACCAAATAACGTGGTCCCCGTTACCCGAGTAAAGGACTTCGGTGTCTTGACTCAAAATAAGGGACTGAATTCTATGTTGTGTCATTTCGGACGTAACAATATGTTGGTAAATCGTGTTTAGTAAGCTTAATAATGGAATCGACAGTATACTTAATGTTTTTAATCGTTACGCTTTTTATTCGATGGTAATTGTTTGAATTAACATGATGAATCGTTATGGTTTTAAATGCTAAATTATCATGAAAATCTTCATAAC
Source organism: Microplitis demolitor (assembly GCF_026212275.2). Classification (NCBI taxonomy): domain Eukaryota; kingdom Metazoa; phylum Arthropoda; class Insecta; order Hymenoptera; family Braconidae; genus Microplitis; species Microplitis demolitor. Next base: position 11,729,214 of record NC_068550.1, on the reverse strand, counting down.
ATACCAATTCTTCGAAACTATCGTTGTTAAAGAAAACTTTAGCTGAACAAAGTTGTTGTTTTATAGCTATTGTTTTAGGTAAATTTTTATTATTCATAGAGGTAATTCCGCTTTGTTTTATTGGCTGATGCTTAGCCTCTAAACGCATTGCCCATGTACGAATCAGTGGGCCTACTATTTTCATGATCATAGAATAATGTAACATAAAATGATGTTTAGGTTTTAAGGTTTTACCAAAAAGTTTTACATATAAATATGGTGTTTTTTAACAAGTTCATCAAGTAATTGAATATCATCATCACAAATTTCTGGTTTCAGTATAACACAAACTATTTGACGCAATAATAAATATAATTTCCAATGAAGCATATCTTTACGGGGAAGTAAATCAGCTATTATTAAAGCAGCATGTAAAATAAAATTTTTCATTTCAGCAGCTGACATTTTTAATAATTTATTCGATAATTCACTAGGGGATATAGTTGGTGGCCTATTAACATTATCAGGGTAATTGAAATTAGTAATTTTAAAATTGAGGTCTTCCAAAGTAAACAATTTTTTTACGGATATTAATTCATATAAAATAGATCCCATATCATAGTTACAAACCCCTTCGAACACATCATGCATAATATCAACACAAAAATTTTCTGTCACATGAAAGCCATCAACATCATTCCATGCACATTGTTCCTTGATTCCACTATCTTGCACATTATTTTTCAAAATATCAGAATTATAATTAATTTTATTTCGTAACAAACAATTTTTGACATTAGATTCATAACAAGACATTTTTTTACTTATTTTGCAAAATCTACAAAAATAATTAGAATTGAAACTGCTAGTAAATCCAAGCATTGAGTTTAACCCTAGATTGTCTCCAATTATTAAAGCGAGTTTAAAGTAAAGTTTGATTTTAGTTCCTCCGATATTTATATCTATGCCATCCGACGATAGAGTGTTTAATTGCTTAATGACATTGTCATAGGCAACTTTTGAACCGAATGTTTTTATGTCACTAGCGTACGCGATTTGAACGAGGAATATATTATTGAGCTGAGATCGAAATTCCGGTGGTAAACAAGGTATAGAGCAATACATTGCAGACATGCTTTGGATACCTGCATGTGAACCTAAAGAGTTTCCAGGTTCAAACGCATCTTCATAAATGAAAAGGGGTAGAGTTAAGCTTATGACATTTGAAATCTTTGATTTCCAAAAGTTAGTCTGGATAATATTTTCAATTTTTTCTTTTGATTCTAATGTTTTCATATAGTTAAGGGTCTTTGATAACACATTTTTCATTTCAAAATAATTTTTGAGATGTTTAGCTAATGGAATCGCAAATCCTTCGCATTTTACGGATTCCAGTACTTTGTTACGTAATTCCTGACGATAGCCATAAATCACCGGTATTGGATCTATAAAATAATTTCGTTCACGTAATGTTTTGATGAGCATGTGTTCACTACTTATGTCTGCAAAACTAGACTGTAAATTGTTAAATTGTTTATAAATATCATTAGCAAGGGATGGATGAACTAATTTTATAACTGACTCTTTAAGAGAGTTCATTTCATCACTATTTAATATACTAGAACTAATGACATTTATAATATTTGTTGCTTGATTGCGATTTAAATTTAAATCTCCGTATAAGTTTGCAGCAATACCTAATGCATTTTCTGAAAAAGATGATCTGTTTGTTTCTATTTCCGGTTTTTGTAATAATTCATTTCTGTTTATTTCAGTACAAGTGATAGGATGTATCGGAAGTTCTAATGGTTGTGTTTTTAAATGATTAATCTGTTCTAATGCAAGATCTTCGCGATTATAGCTAGGTAAACTAATTGGAGAATTTAATTTACGATGACATCTTATGTCGTGATTGCGTAAAGAAGTTATAGTATTAAATGATCTAAAATATGAATTTTCAGCACAACCATAGGCTATTAACGATTTTTGATGAGTTAATTGCAGGTGATGTGGTATTGCTTTTGCTACTAATATTTTTTGACATTCAGAGCAAGAAGCTTTTAATGAATCCATAATAGTTTTAAAATATAATAAATAGTTAAAAATTATAATTTGGTATTTAAGTTATTTTCTTATAAAATAAAGATTCGTCAACATCAGACATTTTTTATATTTTGAGGAAGAACAGCGTCTTAGAAATGCCTAGGTCGTGACATAATTTTTAAACATAATATTAAAAAACACGAAACAACTAATATAGAATTCTACATATTATAGATTAATGATCATAAAAAAAACCCTTGAAATTTTTTTTCTTAAGATTTATAATTAGAAAAAAAGTTAGCAATACTTTTTACTTCGAAATTTTTTTCTATTTACTATTTTAACTTTTAGAATCATTTAAACAAACAAAATTATATTAAGTTAAATATTTTTTACTTCTTTAAACTCTTTTTAAAAGAAAATATTATAAAATAAAGTAGTTTTTAATAACACATTTGAATAAACTATTAGTTTCAAACATTTAATGCTTTAACTATAATAGTGGATTCATCTTGAATTTCTCACTTTTTCATTCGATATATTTGACTATAGTTTTGTCAAATCTGTTGTAAAAAATTATTTAATAATTTTTTTTTACTCCTAATAACGATTTCAAAACATAAATAAAGTAATTAATTAATTTACTTAAGTTAGAAAGTTAATGAAACATTGGTTTGCAAAATTAAAATTTATGCATATCATATGTTTTAAATCATAATTGAAGCTCCATTAGACGTTTCGACTTAAACTACTATATTCTCATGTGTTTGGAGGAAGAACAGCGTCTTTGAAATATTTTTGATGTTGTAACAAGCTACTGAGTTATATAGATTTGAATTCAGTTATCTTAATTATAATTCTATGGACTTAGAATTTTTACGTAACAGATTTTTAGGAATAACTGTGTCTTAAAAATAATTTGAACATACTGATGAATAACTTATTAAAAATATCAAATCATAACAACTTTTTAAGTTGGATAAATTTATAATTTAGAGATAAATTAATCTTACTCGATATCTGAAGTATTATTAACGTCAGTTGTAATTGGAGTCGATAGTTCATTATCTATTACCTGAGATGAAGAACACTCTCGACTAGAAGCCAAGTTTTTCAAAGCTTTACGTAGTTTACTGACACTTTGATAATTATTTTCGGAATCTTCATCTACGTTATTCTCTTTACCCTGTTTCATGTAAACTTCTTTTTCAAGAAATGTCCAAATTTGAATACTTGAAGTTGAATAGCGAGTATTCAGAGCGAAGGAAGCTTTCCAACAGAAATCAACTGCATCAATAACACAGTTACATTTTATCCTTTCATCATTTATAATTACATAAGCTGCTATAATTTTAGTCAAAGGTCCTACAGCAATAACGAAAGGTTGACGACTAATTTTAAAGTTACGGCATAAAGTGTCTTGGTTTTTAATAGCCACATTCAACTGATCGTTATTCTGTAAATTACAAATAAATTAGTTAAGAGGGAAACATATATATTTATTAGAAAATAAATTAAATAATCTTACGTGAACACAAGTAATAAATCCATTAGATTGCTCTTCTTTTGACGGTCGCCATGGTTTTTTTGAGCCCACTTTCATAGATACTGGTTTAAACAAAAATGGTAATACTTTCCAAGCTAAAATATCTTCTGGAATGTTATCGATTGAGAAAAATAACTTAGTGAATTTAGTTTGACGTTTTGCAATTTGTAAAATTTGTTTGTGAAGCGTTGGCCACGTATTAAGTAAGGCATTAGAATCAGCAATTTTCATCAATTTAAAATCTAATTCTAATAATTTCTTTACTAATGGCGTCCTGAGCTGTCGATATCGTTCAAAATAATTTGATATCGTGTCAATGTTATCTTTTCGATATTCATGAGTCTTTTCCCATAAAAATAAAATTGATTTTTCATCATCTAAAGAAACGTTAGACAGTTTAGAATTATACTTTTGGGCACTGTCTTTCACGTTGTTATTTTGTGCATCTCTTTCATCTACTTTCAACTTTTTGAAAGTAGCATTATATTTTTTTGCAATGTTAGTAACTTTGTTATATAACTTTCCAGAAGGAGCTTTACGTTTAAAACCAGGTTGATACCAATCCACTAGAATTTCATCAGGCCATACAGCTTTAATTTCATTCCTCCAAAAAAGATATTGATCTTTTTTCCACTGTGGTAAAAATAGAAAAACGTTACTCCATAATAAAAAATACTTCATTAAATAAATTGAAAATTACTCAAATCATTTTTTTTTATAGATAAAATATTAATAAATAAAATTTGCGATTTGAAAATGTGAGCTTAATTCGACAATAGCGAATGAAAAGGGAATAGAATAAAATTTTCTACTATTTTTTCTTTCGAATTTTAGTTAAAAAAAGTGACATTCGGTCATACCCTGAATGAAAAGGTATGCTTCGTATTTATGAAATTTTATCCTTTTTTTGGGTAATTTCTTTAATCGGATTCAAAGATGAGCCAAATCGATCGATTATTTTAAATCTTGTACGTGTGGGAAATTTTCCGAATTTTATAAAAAATTATCTTTTAGACAGTTATTTTCAAATATACGAGACCATCAATTTGTTAAAAGAAATTTTTATGAAACACAAGTTATGTAGTGGACTTTAAAGATAATTGCACAAAGTTCAAGATGCGTTTTAGGAAATTGAGTTATCGCTTACGGTTTAAAATTTATTTTAAAATGATGCAAAGATTGCTAATTTTCCGAAAACAAAAAAAAATTAAACACCCACATTTTCTAAACTATTCGATCGATTTTACTTATATTTGAACTTAAGGAAGTTCGATACAAATTATCTCTCTAGATTACAACTCCTTTACACCAAAATCTCATTAATAGAATATGTTATGAATTAACTTACTTTTAGGAATTAATACAATATATTTTCATTATAATTGCATTGAATCATAAAAAAATTTCTTTTTAATGAAAAGTGATTAAAAAATAAACACGGAAGTACGGAAACAGCGCGCTAGTGTTTAGTAATTTTTGTGTGTGCTATTGTTGGGCACAAAGTTTAATACTAGCTGAAGCTCAGGTCCGACACTGATTATTATTAGTTGTTCAAATCTCCCGCGGTTGTGTCATTTTATGCTGTTGTCGTCGTTCCTTAGCTTCACGACACATATGACGTCATTAACTAAAATTCGCCTTTTATTTCATTAATAATTTAATAACAAACCCATGATTAAACTTAAAAAAAATATTCATGTGTCCAGAAATGATTAATTATTTGATACTGAATATTTTATAGCGATGGTATTATTGTAGCAAAAACTATAGCACTTTGAAAAATAACTCCTATTTACGCCCGTGTATAAGAACGAATTTTGAAAATTCATTTCTCGAAAACGGTGTAGTGAATCGATTTGAAATTTTTACAGTGATTCTTTCTTATATAGTTCCTTCGACAAAAAAAATTTCTGAATTTTGATATTATTTTGAAAATTGGTATCGAACCTCCTTAATTAAAAATTTTTTAATTGCTTACCGTAGTCCTACATTCAGACTTATAATATGATCTGCAATAATTGATGTTAATTCGTCAGCCTTATTTAACAGATTCGATTCAGCTAAAATACACTTTCCTCGGATTGTTGATTTTAAAAGTGTTCTTAGTTGGTCTCCAAGCACATAGGATTTTTTTTCTGATTTATTTGATTGCTACAAAAATTAATTAAATTTTGTAATATTTTAGGGTAAATTATTCAAAGAATTTTATTATAGTCCATTACGATTAGAAGAGTAGGTTTTAAAAAAACCATGAGTTATCAAATTTATACACGCAGAGAAATTTTTAGTAAAAATTACCTAAAAATAGTGCTGCGCTCATGATCGAGGTTATATTGATCTTGTCTTGATCTCGTCTCAATTTATCAAGACGAGACTAAGACGATACTATAGATTGCAATATTGAGACCAAGACCAAGACCATCGAAAATCTTGCAATGTCTTGACAAGAACCAATACAATATATTTTTTTTATTATTGTTGCGGTGTATAGCATCTTTATGCCTTTTACACTACTTGCTTTTAATCGCAAATTACTACCTTTTTCTATTCCCTCCTCTTTTTTCCTGCGACTGTGCCCTGACTTGTGCTTATACTGTACTGTACCATTACGGTGATACCCTACCTCCCACCTTTGGCTGTGGGAGTATAGGGGCAAGGGAAACCACAGAGAAAGCCATTGCCAGTACAGTTCGGTTTGTGTGACGTTCTAGTGACTGATAAAATTCCCATTTTACTGATCACTAGCTCCTCATCCCGCGGCTAACAACCAGAGACCTCCGATCGAGCTCAACGCTTAGCTAAGCGGTCACCCATCCAAGTAGCGATCATGCTCGAAGCTGCTTAGCTTGGGTTATCGCCCGAGCCACTCGAGAACAGATCGGCTGCCTCTGCCCCTTTTAACCAATACAATATAATAAATATATGTGAAATTTTTTTATCGATCGAGGAGCTTAAAAATATTATTTTCAATACACTTTTGAGCTCTTGAAGCTCAACAATAGTAATGTCGGACATTCCATTGCGAACATTCAAGTAATAAACACTAACAAAAATCTGGGAATGGTTGGCCTTGCGGGCCAGCCCCAAAATAGTATTTAAAAAATACTATATAAGCTCATCGTTTATTTAAAAAAAGTAGGAAAAATTTAATAACAAATTCATTATAAAATACAAACCAGTGAAATATAATTGTGTAAGCTATTTCAAATTAATTAGAGAAAAATGCAGAGTAATTCAAAACCAAGACAAGACAAGACGATATACAGAATTGACCGATTTTTGAGATCAATACGAGACTTACAGTTGGACTTCGAGATCAAGACGAGAAAGAAAGTGTCAAGATCGAGAAGGTGTCAAGATCAAGACAAGAAGTAAAAATTTAGCTAGTGACGAGTTGTCCTTACTGTGCTCAACTTTATGGGTATTTTTTACTCAAAAATTCTCTGCCCGACTAGAAATTTTTAAGCGAACCCACTTGGGACCTAATTCGGTTGCCCAATGGGGACCCTACATTAGCATGTAACGCTGAAACGTACTTGGACCCCGATGAGGCAATTCCTATAGTTTCTCAATTAGGTAAGACCTACGTATTCCCAAACGTACGATCCCTATTCAAAAAATATTAAATTGTGAAAAAAAAATCGGTCTGTCGTTTGACCCTGCGGGCCAGCCCCAAAACTTTCCGCCTATTTCGAGCTCTTTGAGCTCAGAAAATTGTTGTAGATACATTTTCTCTTCGAGCTCGAAAATACTTTTGTATGCCTTTGTTTTCGAAAGAATACGGTTTTTACGATTTTTTTTCAAACGATATCTCTCGAACGAATAAACCGATTAAGACTTTCAAGGCGACAATCGACATGTTTTATTGAAATCTATAACTGATCAGATTTTTGAATTGATTCATCAAGTGGTTTTTGAAATACTTTCAAAATACTAAAAAAAAAAAATTTGGAATTAATCGGGTCAGTCATTTCGAAAGTATTTGAAAAAAACCATTATCCACCATTTCTTTCTCCCGCGATATCTCTCGAACGAATTATCCGATTTTGATGTTTGAGGTGGCAATCGACGCGTTTTATTGAGTACTAGAGCTGATTAGATTTTGAAGTCGATCGTATAAGTCGTTTCTGAGAAATCAATAAAAAACTAAAAAAAAACTTTTTTTTTTTCGTAATTCGCAAATATTTTCGAGTCTATTCGATCAAATGATCTGAAATTTTCAGAAAAGTTGACGGCCAACAAGCTCTTTCGATTGCCACCTCAACCATCCAAATCGATTTATTAGTTAAAAAGTTACAAAGAGTTTACATACATACATACATACATATAAAAATAAATAATGACAATAAATAGTGACAAAAAACAAATAAACACACACACACACACACACACACACACACACACACACACACACACACACTCGGACATCATTCTGAAAATAGTCAGAATAGCTTCCTAGGAACGTCTTCCTCAAAACGTCGACATCTGATGAAAACTCGATTTTCAAAAATCGGGGTGAAAACAATAACTTCCCGAAATTTTTGAAAATCGTCGATTTTCTTAGCGGGAAGTTAAAAAGAAAAAAAATTAATTAGATTCAAAATTTAATCTATTATATTAGGAGCGTTACTTAGAGGAATTATACATGATTTTGATTCATGAAAAAATCCCAATGACTGCTGGTCTCCAACCTGCATCCTTCCAATTCAGAATCGTTGATGCTACCCGACTAGAATTTTTTCCTGATTTGCCTGAAGTATCATAAAAACCTTGTCAGTTTATATAAGGTTTGCCTTATTAGGACAAACCTGACGAGTTCCTTATCAGGACCTCATCAGGATATCCTTATTCAAAAAAAAGTTATCTAATCCTTTTCAATATTTTTCATAAAGGTAAACTTTTATGAAAAAAAAAAAAAAAAAAAAAAAACAGTTGGTAATGTTCATTCTGACCATTCCAGAAGGTAAGCAAATTTATGCATAAAATTGTCTACAATTTGAGGGTAACAGTATACTTAAGAATTTTTCAAGTCAAATTAACGATAAATTGACATTAAAATTTTTTCCGCTGAGTAATAATTAATAATTAAATTCAAACCAATGATGAGTTATAATAGTACTCAGCTACTAATAATTTCTAACTCAAATTATTAGTACTCGATTTTCAAGTCAAATTAGTAATATTTCAAACTTAAACCACTGATATTTCATAAATAATACAGAACTAAATAATAATTTATAATTTAACTCATTAATATTTCATAACCCAACTCAATAATAATTCCTGAACAATACTCAGGTAAATAATAATTCATAACCCAAATTATTAAACTCGGCGCTGTGTAAGGTAAATATATACATATATATATATAGATATATCAAGCAATCGAGACTCAGGCGCATATGATGATAATCACGTGGCGTAGAATAATAATAATAGCAAAAATATTCCTTCACAATAAATATTCGCTGTTTAATTTATAATAAATAATCGTGATTAAATTTTTATCATCCCCTGGGTTCGAGTATTACTAATTTTATTCGTATGCTTGTAATCACAACTTAATAATACCACAATGATACTTTATCAAATACGTGAGATTCCCACGCTTGCAAATGGCCACCAACGCGGGAATGCAAAGCTACACGCCAATGAATTTACCAAAGGTACTTACAGTCGTCGTCGTAGTACAAGTGGCGAATAGGCTCCATCGTCAGTTTCAATATTAATGTAAATCAAAAATAGCTCAATTGACCAGAGATATAGGTATATAGATCAAAGCAAAATCACTTAACAAATTTTAGCACGCAACAGCACACCCTGCTCGTACAAAAGATTATCCACGTCTGACCATGGCAGCACGTGATTTTCATGCCGGCACCTCGACCGGCCATATTTCATATATGCATCTCAGTTTAACCCATTGGAGTAATATCTCTATCGCATGTTACTTTCAAATACTACCAACGCTGACGTACCCGATGTCAATTGTGTAGCTTTGCCGATTCCCGCCGTCAAATGCCCAATTACTTTGTATATTATTAATTAACAGTAATTTAAATATCTAAACCCATTGATAGTGTATGTAAAATAATTATAAATTTCATTGATAATGTAATAAATTTGTTGCTGACAACTTTTGCGTCGCCGCGCATGCGCCGACCAACCACAATAATTACAAGCATATAAATAAACTGAATAATTACCTTCCAGCCTCATAAATTATACTTATAAACTCAATATAATCAGTAATTTTTGCTAATTCCAGAGCAGCTTTCATCTAATAAAGTAATTAAATACAAGCAGAGTAATAATAAATATAAAATCTTATATATATAACAAAATAATCATAAAATTAACGAGTGTAGAGACGTGAGAGCAGCGTGTGCTGCCATCTGTTGCTCACCGACCTAATGTGAGACTGCCACGATATTTAAATATCTTGACACCCCCCCCCCCCCCCCCCCACCAGGCCGGTCTTAGCCCTCTGCAAGACCTCTGGCCGAGACAACAGCAGTCTCTACATCCACTGGCGTGTTGATTAATGTAGTTCATCACTTACCTTCTTGCTACGTTTTGGTATAGGAAAGGTAGTTGAATGAGTATAATGCAGGGCTATTGGGTGTGTGGCGTTTAATATTAATGAAAACCAAATACAAAACGAACAATGATTAAGATTGTAATTGGCCGCCTACCGACACGATCAAAACAAACAATAAGTAACCAATAAAATAAATTCGAAAATAAGAAAAGAAAAACCCAATGGGAACACTTGGGGCCTAGCCCTCACTTCAGCCCATAGCACTGAATAATCTCTGGGTCCCAGGTGAATTTTGGGACTTCGGCCAATGCCCACAGCTGCTCATGTCCCGTGCGCTAGCATTTCGGGCAACGAGTTATTCCCTGAGGAGTGTGTGGGGTGGGGTGAACCCGCACGCTGCAGCACACCATACACCGCTCCCTAACGGCCAATCTTGCACGTCCATGGGGCCCATGGCAAACGTCGGTGCCGTCGAAAAATGCGACGCATTCGTCGCAAAAAGGTTTCAGCTCAGCGGGGGGTTTGTTGCACTCCCGTGCGGTGTAGGTCCATGCGTGACACCGTGCGCAACCAATGGGGACTACTCGGGCTGCCCACTGCCGTTTCCAGGCCTCCACCTGGGTGAAGAACAGCCCCCCTACGATTGCCTTCCACTCATCCGTCCATGGTTGACGTTCGCGTGCCCTCTGCTCCCGCAACTCGGCTCTGAGCCGCCTCTACCCAGCTTCCTTCTCCTCCACCGTCAGTACCGGGGCCGCCACCCCATAATGCACCCAGTTGCGGGCACACTTCAAGTCTGAAATAAACATTTGATTAAAGTGGCTATTCTAACCCCACTAGAGGTATACCGGCAAGCAAAAGAAGTAAGCAGTAACCATTGGAGAAACCAGAGTATAGCATAGAGTAAGCGGAAGACAGTAACACAAACAGAAGCTAGCTAGACATAAACAAACCACTGGAGATACATCACGCGACCGCCACCAAATTTATGAACGTTAGAGCGATTAAACCTTCAACCGCTTGTGCCACATTCTCAGCCCGCTTGAACAGCTTCAGAAATTTTATGTGACTACGACCTACTGGTTTACCATCAAGAGTTTTCAATTCCACAATCACCGGTGTGATCACCTTATCGACCACCAATGGACCGACAAACCTTGGAGCCAACTTCCCAACCACTTGGTCGCTCTTCTTAGACAACACCTTGTTTGGCCGATACACATGATCCCCGACTTTAAAAACCCCCACTCGGCGAGTTTTATTGTAATGCTTGGCATATCGTTCAGAAGCTCGACGGATGTTTTGGTTGACCACATCCCTCAAATCCACCATTCGATCCATGCGCTCTATCCAGGCTGATCGATCCACATCAGCATTGAGTTGAACTGCATTATTATCGTGCCCATAACATCTCATCGGACACGGATCTCGCCCAAAGTTGAGGAAAGCTGGACTCACTCCCAAGCTTTCATGATTGGCCGTGTTATAAGCGAATTGAAACTCGTGTATGTGCTTATCCCACTCCCGATGGTCGTCTTCCAGATAGCTCATGATCATGGTCTTAATATTCTGATTTACACGTTCCACTGGGTTGGCTTGGGCATGATACGGTGGCGTGGTCATATGTTGTATCCCACACTCTTCTACAAGGGCTTGCACATCTTTGTTTAAGTACTCTCGACCGTTATCTGTCCAAAACACCTTTGGAGTACCCCATCGATTCAGGACCGCTTGTCTGAGCCCATGGGCCACGGTTTTTCCATTGGCTGCCCGTACTCGAACACATTCAATCCAGCGTGTATACAAATCCTCAAAGATTATCAAGTACGCAAATCCCGACTTAGAACGAGTGAAAGACATAGTATCTGCAGCCACCACTTCCCATGGTTCCATTGGCGCGCGAGTTTCCATCAATCCCAGCGGCTTCTGTTGAACCGGCTTAGCCTCAATGCATGTCTCACACTCCGATACATACTGACGAATGTCCTTGGCCATACCTGGCCAATAATACCGTGCTTTGACCCGATCCAGAGTCTTCTGGATTCCCAAATGGCCTGATTGGGGGTGGTTATGGGCCTGTTGCAATACCCACCATTTATCCGTGGGTGGTACTACCAGTTTCCAACTTCCTTCACCCTCAGCAATTAAACTCTCCATTGGTGCCGACATTTGTTTATACATTCGTCCATTTTCCAACTGATAACCCACTATCGAGTTTGGATCGGCTTCCAACATTTGCCACTTTTCAGCATACCAATCCTCCTCTGCCTCACCTTCCAGGGCATCTAACTCGTCGATCGGGCTTTCATCTCCTTCGAATCACCGCGATAATGCATCTGGGGCCTCATTTTCCGATCCACGGCGATACTCAATGCGCATGTCGTATTCAGACAATTCCAGGGCCCATCTGGCCAATTTTCCTGTGGGGTCCCGTGTATTCATCAACCACCGGAGACTGGAATGATCTGTCACCACCGTGAATGTGTAGCCCTCCAAGTATGGACGAAATTTCCTCACTGCCCACACCACAGCAAGGCACTCTTTTTCTGTGGTGCTGTAGTTGGCTTCCGCTGGAGTTAACGATTTGCTGGCACAGGCAATCAGTCGTTCTTTGTCCTTTTCCCGTTGGACCAGCACTGCACCCAATCCTGATTGACTGGCGTCGGTGTATAACACAAATGGTAACGAATAGTCGGGCGTACTCAAAACTGGTGCCTCCACCAGGGCCTGTTTCAATGCCTGGAATGAAGCTTCCTCAACTTCAGTCCACCTCCATTGGGTATTCTTGCGGGTTAACCTGAATAAGGGTCCAGCTACGCAGGCAACATTTTTCAGGTGACGATGATACCAGTTTATCATTCCATTAAATCGTCGCACTTGCCTCACGGTCTTTGGTGTCGGATAGTTCACGATTGGCTCGGTTTTCTCTGGATCTGGCCTCAATCCATCCTTATCCAGCAAGAAACCCAAAAATCGAGCTTGAGATTGGCAGAATTTACTCTTCTCAAAATTTAGAGTAAACCCTGCATCTCGTATCCGCCTCAGGACTTCTGCCAATACCTCTAGATGTTTTTCAAATGTCGGAGTGATCACTATGATGTCGTCCAAATACGCTGCAGCATACGGTTTTAGATCTGGAGTGATGATACGATCAATTCCCCGCTGGAAGGTGGCAGGCGCATTACATAACCCCATTGGCATCCTCTTGTACTGATGACGGCGCACGCGGGTTCAAACGTCCCATGTTACGTGATGTTGACGTATTAGAGGTACTGTCACTGACTGGTACCACTGGCGCTGCTGGAGAGGGATTATGTTTCAACCCTGGTGACTTTGATCCAGCTTGGGTATTGGTACTAGATGTAATACCCACTGGAGCCAAGTCTTGTCCCAATTTTCGTTTTTCACGTTTCTTGGCCTTTCCGGGTTTGGCCTGTTCCACTGGTGGCTGTTGCTGCGTGCCATTCCCAGATTCATGCGCTTCCACGGCATGAAGCAACCCTTTATGTTCACGGGGTTGTTTCGGGCCATATGCATATGAGCATTCTTTGACAAATGCTTCTTCCCGTGGTGGTGGGGCTCGTCGTGTCTTCATAGCTCGCCATTTTTCTTCTAGACGAGTCGCCTCGTACAACAACGCCTGGTAAGTGTCAAACTTACCAGCTGGGCAGTGGTCCCAGTACTCTGGACGTAATCCTTGGCACGCACGACGAACTTGTCGCGACTCCTCTGGTGGATGCCTCAGTCTTGAATACAAACTTTGCAAACAAATCAAATAATTTCTGGCTGACTCTTTGTCGCCCTGATTCCGAGCCCGAATGTCTGCTTTAATTTCCCGCTGGCGTCTTCCTCCAGTGAACCAGGTTCGAAATTCGTCCTTGAACTGCTCCCATCGGGTCCACCGCTCAAAATTGGCTGAACACCATGTTGCAGCCACGCCAGTAAATACCTCGGGAAGGACAGCCAGTCGATCTTCATGCCGAATTCCAGCACTGCGCATAAGCACCGATAACCGACGTAGAAATTCATCTCCCGTCATCGAGCCGTCTCCCGCAAAGGACAACTTCCAATTGCGGGCAATAGCCCCGTAATCACGATCATGACCTCGTGATCTTGATCTTGATCGACGCTCAGCCCTCTGACTAGCGTATGAGTCGTTCGATGACCACGATTGGCTCCCACTGGAATCCGAATCATCACCATGGGGCTGCTGTGTCCTCTGGCGATGTTGGTATGTCGACCCACGACCCTGGTTTGCCTCTGGTTGCCAATTAACATGCACATTTGACGTGGATGTAGTGCATGCCGGTGGTATTGTGCTCATTTGCGTCCCACACGCATTTACTGTTCGTGTAGCAGCCCCAAGACCTCCCATTGGTCCAGCTACTGTGTAAATGGTGCTCCAGTGCGATGGTATAGTAGTCACCGCACAACTCCTGATCGGTGATGATGCTCTGAACGGGTCCAATGGCCGTGTCACAGCCGCCATTGTGTATCCGACGGTCATATTGGCTACCATCGTCGTAATCTTGTTCTCAAAAACCCGTAATACCTCCACGATATCACGGTGAGTCGCAAATACATCCATTGGCCCAAGTTGCGACGACTCTGAGCTCACAACGACCGCTGGTGCACTTGTTACTGGCACCACTGGAGCCCCAGACGTCCCAGGTACTCCCACTTGGCTTCCCAGCGGTCGAAGTCTCTCCAAGATGGCCACCTCGGCACGTTCTCGGCCCACAGCTGACTCCCTGACCAATTCGACTACCAATGGGTCCCATAAGGCATCTTTGCCATCATCCCGGTCCATCAATCGCTTCACACGATCCCGAATGACCTCATCTGACCCATGATGATTCAACCATCGGCTACGCAAATATTCCCTCAGAGCTGGTACATCTACATACTCTGGAATCGTGTTGGAATCAGATGGAATCTCGTCAACTGTGGGACTCCATCGCACGTTTAGAGCTCCCAACGCCCTCTGGTGATACCGATTCAATCGATTTCTCAAAATCTGTGGTGAACCGAATGTGGATAACCCGAAACTGGCCAGTAACATTTTGAGTTTGGATGGAGGTTGGTCCATCAACCATGTGAGCTCTGATGGTGGCAGCGTATCATCACCATCATGGTCTTCAACATCCTCTACATTTAAGGTCTCGTTTACTGGGCGTCTGTCCACAGCTGCCAACTCAGCTGCCAATGGGACGGGTTCCAACTGATGTTCCCAGTCCTGTTGACCCGTTGGAGAGTCGTCCCCATTTCCACCGCGCATTCTTTTGCACGCCTCCAATAATGCACTTGATTGATCCCAAATGTCACGCCATGACTCCATTTTTATTAAAACAACTTACTAACCGACTTAATAAATGAATACAAAGAAGTCGACCAATTGGTGAACCTATCAAACAAAATATAACCAAGCGATTGTAACAAACAACCCGAAATCTGATCTTGTAACCTAATTCTCCGCACCTAAACCTGAAATTCAAAATAAATCGACCCGTACGATTATAGTGGCTCCCTGGCCCCACATTGGGCGCCATATAACGTTCTCTTCTATTTCGCGCGTCCCACGGCGGAGTGTAGTTGGCGCTCAATAGCCGTTATGGCTCTCCGTTGGTCGAAAACTGAAAATAAAATAAACCCAGAACCAAATACCCCACCTGGAGATGTCCTGAATCTCCCTGGACTGGCTGCTCCGCTCAGGCTGGGTTAGAAATCCTAATTGGGCGCCAGTTCGTGTGCCCCACGAACAAAATCAACTCAAAACAACACAACGGAGAAAATGAAAACGAAAATAAAATAAAATGACAGGATAGCGATTTCAGATTTAGGAAAAAGGATAGCAAGAAAGATAGCAGTAATTAAAATAATACAATTAAATAAATACCGGGTTGATGACCATTTGCTTTAATTGTCCATTAGTTAATTAAAATAATCAGTTCAATATATAACGCATACTCACATAAATGATGTTCAAAAAATAATAAAGCACTTACAAAAATAATAATAATAGTATGCGCATATAAAATTATAATTCAAATAATATTACTATTGCATAACCGATAACTGTATTATAATACATATAGTTATTAATGATTAATAGTCTTACTCACACGTGAACATAAACAAATGTAAATTAGAAAACAATAGATAAACAAACTTAGATAAGAATGTGAAATATTTTCCGATACCACTTCCCAGTAAATTCCAATGGTGAATTTACGGTATTTCAAAATAATTTTTGTGTTGCACGCAAATAATAAATAATTATGTGATGAATCAACTCAACAATAAATATAATAATACTTCAAATTAACAATAATTAATAACTCGAATTATTAATACTTAATACGCAAATTAATAATAATTCATAATCAATAGTCAGATAAATAATAATCAATAATTCAATTAATACGTTACATACTAAGTATTTCTGAGCAATATTCCGCTGAGTAATAATTAATAATTAAATTCAAACCAATGATGAGTTATAATAGTACTCAGCTACTAATAATTTCTAACTCAAATTATTAGTACTCGATTCTCAAGTCAAATTAGTAATATTTCAAACTTAAACCACTGATATTTCATAAATAATACAGAACTAAATAATAATTTATAATTTAACTCATTAATATTTCATAACCCAACTCAATAATAATTCCTGAACAATACTCAGGTAAATAATAATTCATAACCCAAATTATTAAACTCGGCGCTGTGTAAGGTAAATATATACATATATATATATATAGATATATCAAGCAATCGAGACTCAGGCGCATATGATGATAATCACGTGGCGTAGAATAATAATAATAGCAAAAATATTCCTTCACAATAAATATTCGCTGTTTAATTTATAATAAATAATCGTGATTAAATTTTTATCATCCCCTGGGTTCGAGTATTACTAATTTTATTCGTATGCTTGTAATCACAACTTAATAATACCACAATGATACTTTATCAAATACGTGAGATTCCCACGCTTGCAAATGGCCACCAACGCGGGAATGCAAAGCTACACGCCAATGAATTTACCAAAGGTACTTACAGTCGTCGTCGTAGTACAAGTGGCGAATAGGCTCCATCGTCAGTTTCAATATTAATGTAAATCAAAAATAGCTCAATTGACCAGAGATATAGGTATATAGATCAAAGCAAAATCACTTAACAAATTTTAGCACGCAACAGCACACCCTGCTCGTACAAAAGATTATCCACGTCTGACCATGGCAGCACGTGATTTTCATGCCGGCACCTCGACCGGCCATATTTCATATATGCATCTCAGTTTAACCCATTGGAGTAATATCTCTATCGCATGTTACTTTCAAATACTACCAACGCTGACGTACCCGATGTCAATTGTGTAGCTTTGCCAATTCCCGCCGTCAAATGCCCAATTACTTTGTATATTATTAATTAACAGTAATTTAAATATCTAAACCCATTGATAGTGTATGTAAAATAATTATAAATTTCATTGATAATGTAATAAATTTGTTGCTGACAACTGTTGCGTCGCCGCGCATGCGCCGACCAACCACAATAATTACAAGCATATAAATAAACTGAATAATTACCTTCCAGCCTCATAAATTATACTTATAAACTCAATATAATCAGTAATTTTTGCTAATTCCAGAGCAGCTTTCATCTAATAAAGTAATTAAATACAAGCAGAGTAATAATAAATATAAAATCTTATATATATAACAAAATAATCATAAAATTAACGAGTGTAGAGACGTGAGAGCAGCGTGTGCTGCTATCTGTTGCTCACCGACCTAATGTGAGACTGCCACGATATTTAAATATCGTGACAAATCCTTCTGGCAAACAATGCAATTCGATTGCTTTAATAATATCTTCAATGAAAGCCATTGTCAAATTATGGCGTAATAGAAGAGATAAAATAATTAGCATACTGTCTCCAACAGTTATAGGAGAACCATTGAAGAGGGGTTGATGTTGATTAATATTGTCGTTATTGTCCCGATTTGGATTATTATTTTCATTTTCATCATCATCGTCGTCGTCATCAGCGTTGTCGTCATCATCGTCGTCATCAGCGTTGTCGACATCATCGTCGTCGTCTTCATCGTCGTCGTCGTCATCATTGTCGTTGTCATCATCATCATCATTATTATTATTATTATTAATTACATCCGATTCAGAGGCATTTGCATCATTATAATTTTCATCACTGGTATCAAGATTATTTTCTGAATCCTCCATTTCTTCAAATCTAGAAGGTTCTCGAGGATTATTTCTGTAAAAGATATCATTTGTAAATACAAAATATTAAAATTAACATTTTTACTATAATAATTAGATATAATTTTGTAACTCTGTCGAATAAAAAGATAAAAAGTTAATGAGCGTGGACTTAGAAGTCATTTAACAATACTTCAGTTATGAATAAGTAGATAATGAATTAAAAACAAAATAGTTTTAAAAAATGCACAAACAAATTTATTAATTTTCTTAAATTATATATTTTCATTTTTAAATTATTACCATTTGTTGATTTTTTTTATGTTAGAGCACACAGAAAAAGAAATTAATTAGATATTCAAGGAAAAAAAATATTGATACCAAAAAATACTTTTGAAGAATTTGATTATTTTAAATTGGAAAAAAACTTTTAAATTAAATAGAATTTACTGAAATTAAAAAAATTTTCTTGGTTCAAGAATTTTTTTTTCTTTGATTACAAACAATTAAACTTTTCAAAATAATTTTGTCGGATCAAGCTAATTTTTTTTTATTTGCATGATATATATTCTTATTTGCTAAATCCAAAGTTGTCAATTTATGGATCTTATAATAAATCTGTTTTACAATAGACGTTATAAATTTATAATACTTACAGATTAAGGTTATTTACAAGTGCAGGTGGAAAAATCACTCCATCGTTTCTATCTTGAAGATCATTGAAGTTCAATTCTTCATTTCTATTTGCATAAAATGAATAATAAATTAGAATAACGAAATTTATAAACTCAAAATAGTTGTGTGAATAAGTGACTTAATGAATATTTGAAATAAAAAATTTTAAATTCATAAAATATTTTTAAACTTACTGAGCTTCATTCAAATTCTCTGCTCCAATATTTGGATGCAATGCATTATCATTTAGATGTTCTCGTAAGCGATTGAGCCTATTTCGGAGCTGTCTTGTGCCAATATCATCAATAGATTTGTATGCCATGACTATTTACAAATTAAATTATTTAAAATCAGATAGAAATACAAATACTCTCAAAGTATTTATTGTGATAAGCATGGACTATGTCGTATATAATTTTTATGTCTACACTTGAGAATCAAATAATGCAATAAATACAATAATAAATAATAAATAAAATAATTTCACATGACTGTTTTTAATTAACTGTATGTACAATTTTTATGAAAAAACACAGTAAATAACATCATAACCTCACAACTAACATTATTCATCACTAAAAAATAAAAATCAATCTCTGAGTAGATATGTAATATTATAATTATGAATAATTAAAAATTTTTTAATTATTTCATTAAAAGAAACTTTTATGACCGTTGTTTTCAATTTAATTATAAGCTGGTTTCATTTTTCTATGAAATGATGGTCTATTCTATCTTCTTGACAGAATTATCGTATTAGTTGTCAACTATAGTTAAGCTCCATTTACAAAAAAGTAAAAGAATTTTTATTGGATATATAAAAGCGGGAAAATTGAAAATCAAGAAAGAGTTATCCGTGAGCCAATTAGATTTTTTTATTATACTTCGTTGTGAACCATAAAAATCAGCCCAGCCTCTAATGGTTAATGGAGTACTTTTTTAGGATACCGATCATACCGACTCCCGGCTATCCGCCATTTTTATCAGGCTATGTTGAATGCTAGTCCTCTACTATCTTTCTTCTTGTTAACAATATCATTTCTTTCATTTCTGCGAATTTTTAACAATAAATAAATTTCATCATGTCACCGGCGAGAAAGAAAAAATTCGCTTTAATTTGGTGGATAACATGTAAAAAAAGTGATATTGTTGAATTATCTGTAATTCCCAAAAAGGAACAACGAGTTAACAACATAACCTCATTACACTGGGTGAATACTGAGACTAGAAAGAAAGAAAAATATCAAATAAAAATACTGAAAATTGGTGGTAAGTACTATTTGTAAATGATATTTTTATGATAATCAAAATAACAAACATCTAACAATTCTTTCGATTTTTTAAATAAAGGAGTGATAAAAAAAAATTCACTTGTCGAAATTAAAAAAAAAAAAATTGTAAGTGGACTTATAAACAATTTTTTGTATCATGATTAATTATATATGAAGGTTTCAAAAATGATCCGATTTCTACAAGTGTAAATCTATAAGAAAGGATAAATTTTTAATTATAAAAAAAACAATAAAATAATCAATAATTCGAGAATTAAAAAAATGCACTGGTAGACTTTTAAATTTTCTGTTTGTGAATTTTTTATTTTTGAATAATTATCATTATAACTTTTTTTTTTTTAATTATAAAAATTCATAAATATCGACAAACTTCAGACTAGTAGATTTTTGATGATTTTAGTATTCTATTTTCTTCAGAGTAGTATTTGATTATATATGAAAAATACATTTAATAATGACTACAGTTTATTTTAGGCTTCGAAACAGTTGATAAATTTTTTGTTGATGAAATTAATAACTTATTATTTTTTTAGATAAAGAGGACTTGGAGAAGGAAATAGTCACGACTGATGGAGAGATTAATGATCCTTCTAGAAAAGTTTTTTCTGCAAGTGTTTTGAGCAATCAAAAAAATTCTACAAAGAATAAGAAATTATTGAACAATTTGAAAGATTCTAATAAAAGAAAAGTTGATTTAAAAATTAGAAGCCATCAGCCAATTTTTGTAAATTCAGTAATTTCTCATCACCAACATTCATCAACTCCAACGGCATTAAGTCCCTTTCAAGCACCTTTCGTGACATGGTACACTAGGAATGCTGAACCAAGCACATCTTATGCGCATCAGGACTCATCAACGCTTGTTGATCACGCAAGTAAGATACAATTCACTCCAGTATTAGATGGTGCTTCGTCTTCAAGTCACAATGGTTCTAAGTTCCCATCAAATCTTCCATTTGATTTGAGTCAGAAACTACCATTACAAAAGGATAATTTTCCGAAAACATTTGCGCCAAACTCGAGTCCCAACAGGGTTGAGGTCGAATCCCCGTCGCGCCAGTTTCGTGTCAACAGTTCAGAAGAGCAAGAAAGTAATCCTAGTGATAACGATCAAGATGACGTCAACGACAATGTTGATGAGACTGAGTTTACTGGTGATGACGGTGGTATCCTTTCGAGGATGATGTTAGGGACAGGTAAATAAATAGTATATTAAAACGAATATTTTTTAACACTATTAGAATATTTGTTTAGCTTAAAAATATTTTTTAAAGTATTCAAAGTCTTAGTTTACTCGAAAATATATTCTAAAGACTATAATAGTTGATTTCTAAATAAGTTGAGTAACTCGTTTGATAACTAATTCTTTCTAAAATATGAAATTCTACACGAATTTTAATAACTTTATTTAAATGCTATGTTATTAAAACTGATGATCATATTTTTCACAATAACAGAAAGAGACATTTACTTTCAAGAACAATTATTAAAAGCGATGAAATCAAAATATGCTAGTCAACTAAAAGCTAAGGATGATGCAAATAAAATAAATTCGGTAAAGTTTTGAATTTAAATTAAAAGTTTTTACATAACACTTACCGTAGCAAATCAATTTTAATTTTCTTTTTTTTAGATTCCAGAGCAGTATTTTAAAGGAGGATCAAATGATAAAGTAACACTATAATTTTCGTATTTCATTTTGTTAATTACATTCTTAAAGTGATCATTATCAATTAAATAGGTTGAATTATCTCCGAATACTGGGATTTATCTATCTCGAGCACGTGCAGCAATAATTGAAACCAATGCCGTTGCCAAAAAAAATTGGAAACTGATGGTGAAAGATACATTGTTGGATATATGTTACGTCCCAGCCTGCTCATCAGATGTCTCTGACTATTTTTTAATACTAATTATTAAGAGACCGATCTGAGACCTAACTAATTAACTAAGATGTATATTGATAATTTAGCAAGTTGCATAATTAATAAGTTATTCTATATTATAGGATATAATATAATATAATAATATAGCATAACATAATAATATAAAATAATAGAACATAAAATAATATGATATTATTTAGAATATTTGAAACATATTGATAAAGTTATTTTTCTCTTAATATTTGTTATGTATAAATAAACGCTGACGCCTCGAGTAAATCCTCGAGACGTGCAGCTGCACAAACATCTATTTTCTTCTAAGATAACTTTTGTTCATAGATAACTGACTCATTTGTTAATAACAAAAACGGAGAAAGCGTGAGAACGGAGAATGGATCATTCGAGAATATTGCTTATCACGATCCACCCCTCTATATCGAACGATGCGCGGGCCTGATGCCCAAGCGCCTCGTATTGATAAGAGACTTACTCTAGTTTTTCTCGATCAAGAGAAGTCAGTCTGAAATATAGAATCATAGAGAGCAGTCAGGCTCAATATTAAATACTCAACTTCTTTCTCACCCTTTCGAAGTTATTGTTAGACGAACTTTAACAATTTATAAATTGATTCAATTGTATATTTCCACATTATTGAAATTATTGTTTTACAATTGAATAAATCGGATTGGGATATAAAATAATAACCAGTTTATTTCAATCACCGAATGGTGGCTGTTCAACCCCTACTAAATAATTATTTATAATTATATGTAAGTTCTCATTACGTCCAATTCAAATCGACCGCTCAACCACGTCAGCGCCAAAACATCAACCAGGACGTAACATATATATGGCTCAGGTGTTGCGAATTATACGGCGAAGGGCGTGCGAGGACATCATCCAGGCATAGACCCTAATGTGTTTAAGGGATTATTCGGTATATTATACAAATTTAACAATTTAATGTTTGTTATAAATTATTTTTCAAACTTACAGATTATTTTTTTGTTTTTAAGAATGGGTAAACCGTACTTTTAATAATACAATTACTGACAAAGAATTTACAAAAGTAGTTGGTAAAGTATCTGACAATAAAAGAAAATATAAAGCCAAAAAATTACTTAATAGTAAGAGTAAGCTGATAAAAGAAGTAGATAATTTAAGAAATAAACCTCACACTGTAACATCTGACAGTAATCAAGGTATCAATAATTTAAAATATTTTGTATTTTATTATTAAGTAGAGGAGAGGGAGACAGCTTTAAACACCATTAATTTAAAATTAAAAAAAAAAACATTTTTCCAATTTCAATTTCGCAATTAGAAACCAAGTTTTTCCCTAATTTTGAATTAACGATGTTCAAAGCTGTCTCCCTTTGCCCTATATTTACTATTAATTATGCAATTTTTCATTTCTTTTCAAGTCGAGTCTCAAAAAAAAAGCAACGACACTCTAGCTGGCTAAATCTAAAGTCGACTTGAAAGAATACCTTGGCAATGGCTCATTATACAAATGAGTTCAGGATATATTTTTGGAGGAAATTAAACGATCTAGGACAAAAGTCTCTGATCATTTTTTGATAAATCTATCTGTTCAAAAGTTATTTGGAGTTTAAAAGTAAATTTCAAGATCTTTTTATTTTTTTGGTGAAACTATCAAACATATCACACAATGTCAGAGGATTTTTTTCGTAAACAAATTTATTTCCTACAAATTATCTCTGGCAAAGTTTTTTACAAAGTCCGATTTTTTTTCTAGTTATCTTCATTTTAATGCCAAGTGTATAAGCTAGTGGCGCGTTGAAAAAAAAAATTGCCCGAAAATGACACACCTTAATGTATATATGCATATATTTGTACTTATTTATATTTATATTTTTTTTACTTATCTCATAGATAACTCTTATCAAAATTCCAGTAAGCGGAGGAAAAATGGGGGACAGCAGCGACGAAATTGGCGAGGAAAGACCAAAAATAGTAACCGTGGTGGAAGAGGCCGTAATTCTAATTCCCGTGAGGGTGGGGAAAATATATATATATATATATATATATATATATATATATATATATATAATAATCGTTGAGTCTAATATTATCCTTCAATTTTTTTTTTTTAATTTCTAGAACTACATGTAATGCTTAAAAAAACTTCGTTTCAAAAAGATTCCGACAACGATCGACCTGTAGAATTTTTAAACTTGAGACAGATTAGAACTTTGAGTGGAACTGTTTTTAAACTTCTGTAATTTTGATATTAAAAAAAAAACTTGAGACAGATTAGAACTTTGAGTGGAACTGTTTTTAAACTTTTGGAATTTTGATATTAAAAAAAAAATGTATCTAGGTCTTTATATGAGCGATTTTGGAGTAAAAAAATAACGTTTTTAAAACATATTTTTTTTACTACATTTTTACCCGAGTTTCGAAAAAGCTAGAAAACCTCTAAGTTAGAACTTTTTATGAACGCTTATTGATTCTTATGGGGCTATTGGTTTCTCATAGGAACTTTTTCGGAACAAGGGTAAAATGTAGTCAAAATGTGTTTTGAGAATTATATTCTAAAACTTTCTTTTTGACACAAAATTTGCTCATGTAAAGTCCTAGGTAAACTTTTTTTTACTATCGAAATTACGAAAATTCAAAAAAAAGTTCCGTTCGAAATTCTAATCTGTCTTAAGTTTAGAAGTTCTACACGTCGAACTTTTTTGGAATCTTTTTGAAACCAATTTTTTTTTTATTCGAACAGTTTAACAAATTTATTAATGTTATTACTTTTCATTTTAAAAATCGTTTAAAAATTTTTAATATATTATTTTGTATAAGAATATGAGTCCTATATTATAAAAAGAAGTAAAAAAGGGAAATAGTAAAACTTTTTAAATCCGAGATATGTAGAAATTACATTGTAGATTATAAAAAAAAAAAAAATAATGAGAAAAATAATTGATTAACAATTTCACTTAAGACTTACTATTTTTTTTCTTTTTTCCGTCTTATTATAAAATAGACATAATTATCTAAGAAAGGCATAGATATATCAAAATATTTAAATTTTCTGAATGGTTAAGGGCATTCACAGAGAGTGTCCCCCACGTTTTTCTTAAAAATATGCAACGACTTTCCACTGTCATAATTGTATGAAAATTTTATTAATTATTAAAGAAAAAATTAAAACCTTATTAAAAAGAGGAGAACGTAGTCGTAATTTTGTTGAGATATAGAATTTAAAAAAAATTACTAACAGTTGTTATCAATTATAAATTAAACGAAATTTTTTGAAAATTTGTTGAATAAATTTGAGCCTAAAAAACTTGAAAATTCGAGTTGTAAAATTAACATGAAGATTTTACTGAAATTTACTTAATAAATTTTGTTTAATTCTCAATTGATATCAACTGTAATTAATTTGCTTTTAAATCTATATTTTAGCGAAATTACGACTACGTTGTCTATTCTTTTAATAAATACTTTAATTTTTCTTTAATTGATCGATAAAATTTTGATACACTTACGGCAGTTGAAAGTCATTGAAAATTTTTAAAAAGGGGGGGAGGGTGGCACTGTCTATGAATGGCCTTAAATAAAAAAAAGTTTTCAGTTAAAAACACTAATTATCTATATGTATTGAAAATATTCTTATTTTTGTGAAAATGTAATTAAGAATACATTATACATATATTTTGAGTTGCATTAATAATAAATAATAATAAAAATATGGATACACTATAATCAAATCATTTAATACTTTTTACCTTTAATTTAATTTAATTAAATTAATGCTATTTTATACACATGTATCTATATAGATATATATATATATATATATATATATATATATATATATAAAATGTGTATATATATATATATATATATATATATATATAAAATGTGTGTATATATATATATATATATATATATATATATATACACATTTTATTATTTTTTTTAAACAATATTGCATCGTAAGTATCGAAATTTTAAAAACTATCATCATTCACATAAACTGATAGCTTCCATCGGCACAATATTAGTTCTTATACCTCTGTATTTTTCTTCCACTGGATGTTAGTAGTAAAATAAAAAATAATTTAAAAATTTGATTGTTACAATTTAAATTATTGTAATTTTTATTATGAGTGTCAATGTAGCAGACAAGAAAATTAAAAAAAAATATTCTGTATATTGTTTTATGATCCTTTCTTTTTTAATTGAAGAAATTATTATTTTATTAATTGTGTTTATTGTACATCAAAATGTAAAAAAAAATTTCTTTTTAAATATTTTTAGAAAAATTAATTGAATTGATAATTCCCTATCATTTAAAATTAAGGGAGTGATGTAAATCCCCACTTGTGCCAAGTCCCATCTGGTTGGCAGCACTGTCATATGATACTAAACTATAGATGTTGATAAAAGCATTTTTAATTTTTTTTCATGTGCGATGGTTATAGCTCTTTATTATCAACGAAAATTTTGAGACTTTAAGAATTATACTTAGAGCAAGGGAATGATTCAAAAAATAATAAGATACTTCCAATACTATATTGTAAACTGATTTATTTTATTGAGATTAATATATGGAATAAAAGAGTTAAATACATAAACTTCAATAATAAATCATTGATAAACTTAATTAAATACATTTACTCAATTAAATACATTTAAATTCGCTGTTTAGAAAATCTGATAGGATCTAGTAGATTCTCATGAATTCCTATAGAAATTTTATAAGAATGAATGAGTTTTATGAGAAGTGCTATAGTTGAGTATAGAACCTTATACATACAGCTATAAGAATTTATCGGATTTTTTAAGCAGGGTTAAAGTAATACAAAAAGTTATTAAGTGGGAATTTGCACAGCGCAAAGTCTCACTAATGATCTCCAAGTACGCAAAATTAAAATAACGATTTTTAAATTGCTTTTTTTCTACATAAGAATTTGATTAATGCTAGATCGTACTTAAAATGAACATCTTTAATTTTTTAATGGAATATTCTTATGTATAGTTTGTTTTCAAGTGATCAATGCTGCCAATATATTTTTTGTAAGTGGGAATTTGCACAAGTTGGTATTTGCATCACTACCGTTGGTACTAATGAAAATAATAAGACACCCGATATAACGATCCAGTTCTTTTCTTCAATCGTCGTATTAAAAAAAAAGTTTTTAAAAACTTTATAAACTAATAATTCTTTTCACCTTCATTGTGATTCGGGTTATCTATTAAATATTGAAGAATTAATAATAAATCAAAGGATTGAGGTACTTTTGAAATTTATTTATTTGCTTAGTAGCACTTATACATAATAAGGTTAGTTGAAATTGTTAATGAATTTTTTTGTTTATTTTTTTTTCATTGGTGGCCAACGATAAAAAAAATTAATTAATTTAAAATTATTATTTATACTATTTCTTTTTTTTTCATGGTTTGCTAAATGTTTTGGCTTGAATAAGATATTTTGTTTTTTAAATGTTATATTTATGTTGTCACTATATAAGAAATGAGAAATTATATTTGTGCAATTTATATATGTATATTAGGGTTCCGTCATTTTGATCGTTTTGGGATTTCATCCATCTCATCCATCATATATATATATATATGTATATATATATATATATATATATATATTAGGGTGCTTTTTTTTTGCGACTATTTTTTTTTTCGTTCCCATCCCGAAATTTTGTTAGAAATACCCCCGAAAAAATTCCCTGAGAGTTTGAGTCCTTAATATTAATATTAAGTACTCGACCACAGCGTGTGAAGATTTCCCATTTAAAATACACGTAAACTTAGGGTTTTATTTTTTAAACTTCTATAACTCCGCGGCATTTTATGATATCATCTGGCCTAAAGTCGGGATTTTCTCAGAATTAACTGCTCTACAAAAGTCCCTATTGTTGCGAAGTCGTAACTCATACGGGTGGGGTAGTACGGACCGCTAAACTGAATTTTTTCATAGGATTCTTGTTTTTTCTCTCAACAACAAGACCTACAGAAAAAATGTAAATGACAATTTTATAGGAAATTTTATTCTCTACAAAAAAGGTCCTAAGCATCGAATCACTCAGATGGATATTTTCTGAGATATTAGTCAAATAAATAATCAATATTTTCTAAGATTTGATTTGACATTTTATGGGAATTCAATGCTACGTAAAATTCAATAATTAATATCTCAGAAAATATCAATCTTGATGATTTGGTGCTGAGGATCTTTTTTGTAGGAAATTAAATTTCCTATAAAATTGTCATTTACATTTTTTCTGTAGATCTTGTTGTTTATGAGATATTGGGAGAAAAATTAAGAATTCTATGAAAAAATTCGGTTTAGCGGTCCATACTACCCCACCCGTGTGAGTTATGACTTCACGACCATGGGGACTTTTGTAGAGCAGTTAATTCTGAGAAAATCCCGACTTTGGGCGAGATGATATCATAAAATGCCGCGGAGTTATAGAAGTTTAAAAAATAAAAACTTAAGTTTACGTGTATTTTAAATGGGAAATCTTCACACGCTGTGGTCGAGTACTTAATATTAATATTAAGGACTCAAACTCTCAGGGAATTTTTTTGGGAGTATTTCCAACAAAATTTCGGGATGGGAACGAAAAAAAAAATAGTCGCAAAAAAAAAGCACCCTAATATATATGTTCATTAGGATGAATAGAAATACACCATAGTTAAAATTAGAGGTCTTAATATTAATATAAATATCAAGAGATTCTGATAGCACTTTTCTATTTTCTATAAGAATAACATAGAAAAATTCTTTTTTGCCTCTTCTGATTTTTATTTATAACTAGCTAACGATACGTCGTAGGAAAAATCTGCAGTCATATTTTTGTAGGGAATTGAATATTGTTCTACAAAAAAAGTCTTATCATTTTTTTGATAAATCCATATTTGTTCAAAAGTTATGTGAGCCTGAAGTAAAATTTATAGTAAATTTTCAGATCTTTTTACTTTTCCAGCGAAACTATCAGACTTATCACAAAATGTCATAGGATCTTTTTTATAGATAATTTAATGTCTCAGAAATTATCTCTTACAAAGTTTTTCAAAATTCCACATTGATTTCTAGTTATTATTATTATTTTTTTTTTTTCATTTTAATGTCAATCTCTTGAAACCGATCAGAACACAATTTTGTTCAAGACCTTGACATTAAAATGAAAAAATAACTATAAAACAATGGGTAATTTTAAAAAACTTTATAAAAGACAATTCTTGAGAAATAAAATTATCTATAAAAAAGATCCTATGACATTTTGTGATGTCTGATAGTTTCGCGGGAAAAGTGAAAAGATCACAAAATTTACTATAAATTTGAGTTCAAACTCAAATAACTTTTGAACATATGGATTTATTAAAAAATTATCAGAGACGTTTTTTTTTGTAGAACATTCAATTCCCTACAAAATTATATCTAAGAACAATTTTTTTTTTCTTTTTTTTTTCGTAATTCGCAAAAATCTTCAAGTCTACACGCAGAAAAGGTTTTAGTAAAAACCATCCACAAAGTTTAATACTGTCAGGATATGTGGTAAATATCTAAATTTTTCCTATGCATATTGTAAAATATGCTACTCGATAGTATGTAAATGAAGTGCAATTTCTACAAACAGCATAGTCAAAATTTAGTTACTGGCTAAATGTCGTTATAGTATCAAATTGGATGTATAATTTTTTCTCAAAAATTAACTTCGTGTACTGGATTAAATGCTCTGAAATTTTCAGGATAGTTGAGAGCTCAAACTCAAATCCGCGTAAAAATTATTGCATGACTCTCAATGCGAAGCATAACAAAAAGTGTGTTTTGCGATCAAAAAATTTAGTTTGCTTCTTTTGCGCTTCTGTTTTTACTTTTTTACTCTTGTTAGTCGATGGATCTTAACCAAGTTATACATCAACGGATAGAGAATTTAAAAGGATTAATTTTATTACTTATAAAGACCAATTCGATGTAATATAAGTAAAAAAACATCAAAACTGTAATAAAAAATTTCCCGTCAAGCAGTAGAAAAAGTGTCTGTAAACCGTAAGCACAAAAACTCGAGAAAATAGCCAGTATTTCGATCACTTGTTTTTTAAAAAGATTATTTTAAGTCCGAAGAAGAAGTGTGTCATAAATAGCGATTAACTTCGGCCCCGCTTAATTATAATTGATAAAAAGAACTTAACTAATTTTGTATATCTATATATATGTTTAAAAAATTAAGCTCTCCATTGAATAAAAATTAAATTTTTTAAAGTTGATCAGAATTTTCTCGATTTAAATCGATTAATTTGAAAAGTTGCGAATTATTCAAACACTTTCAGATAATTCTAAATTGACGAATAATTCAGAAATTTTGAATTGTTCGAAAAGTTACGAATTATTTGAAGAGGTATGCATTATTCGAACATTTGATTTATTCGATTCGAATAGTTACATTAGATTCGATTCGACTGGAACCCGATTCGCCCACTTCTATTAATTACATTCTCTGTTTAATTGGGTTGACCAGGCGAATAAAAAATTTATATTTTTGTTCACTATTATACAAATTATATTCAAAATATTTTACAAAATTCAATGTATCGATTTTTCTATTTTAATAGAGATTAATTTGTTGAATTTTATTTAGTTATCTTTATTTTATTTAATCATTACTTTCTTGTTTTGATAAATGATTTATTATTTAGGAATTTTTTGAGTAAATTACTGGTTTTGGTTAAACGGTCTGGAAAGTATTTCATCTTTTTCTATATTTTTTCATCATTTTTTCATTTAAATATTACTTTCTTGTTTTGATAAATGATTTACTATTTAGGAATTTTCTGAGTAAGTCATTGCGGTTCTCGTTAAATGGTCTGGAAAGTATTTCATCTTTTTCTATAATTTTCATTATTTTGTAATTTTCTTCTTGAATTTTATACTTACTCAATTATTTATTTTTTAATCCAAAAAAAAAATTAAAAACATTTTAATAATTAAAAAATTTCTACATTTTATAAAATTGATTTGATTTTCATTTATATTTAGTGATTTATTTCATTTTGTATTTTGTTGTTTTAATATTTATGCTTCGATATTTTATGATGATATATATTTATATATTTCATAATATATAGGTGCCAATATTACAAAAGTCATCATATAATTGTGAGTTTGTTAAATCCTACCAAAAACAGATTCTCAGTATAAAATCGCGCCAAGTACACGTTTAAAATTTTTGACAATTAAAAAAAGATTTTTTTTACAAAAAAAAAAATGAATCAAATCGAAAAAATACCAAGTACCTAAGACAATTCGAAATCATGGACTGCAATTTTATAAAATTGAAAGAAAAATTAAAAAAAAAAATTTCAATGTACTTGGTGTGCGTTACTAAATTTATTGAAGTAAAATTAATTTCTAGAATTGATTTCGCATATCAATTATTTTCTAATAAAATTGAATGATATTCTTTTTCTTTCCAGTTTATAGGCACACCAAGTACATTGAATTTTTTTTTTAATTTTTCTTTCAATTCTATAAAATTGTAGTCTATGATTTTGAATTGTCTTAGGTACTTGGTATTTTTTCGATTTGATTCATTTTTTTTGTAAAAAAAAATCTTTTTTTAATTGTCAAAAA
Source organism: Microplitis demolitor (assembly GCF_026212275.2). NCBI lineage: Eukaryota > Metazoa > Arthropoda > Insecta > Hymenoptera > Braconidae > Microplitis > Microplitis demolitor. The sequence continues at coordinate 11,697,395 of NC_068550.1, read as the reverse complement.
TTTTAAACGTGTACTTGGAGCGATTTTATACAGAGAATCTGTTTTTGGTAGGATTTGTCTTTTTTTTGTCGGGTTGATTGTGAATGATTTTAATAATATACACTATTAGAAATCGACTTATAGTTCAAGACACGTGAGCCTATATTGTTTATAGTATTATTTTGTAGAATCAATGAAAAAATGTTTGGTAACAATTGTAGTAGTTTTATACTGCTAAATATTATAGCCTGATTGGTCAATTTTTATAAGGACAAAGAGCTGCAGTTGCTTAACGACACTTTCCTTTAAAGTTAATGTCAAATGGATACGTTAAGAGGTAACAGTAACCGATATTCAATTCAACTTAATTTACGGACAAACTCTAGAAACCTAAAATAGAAAGTCTTTAGCGTTTTTTAAAACCTTAACAGAGGGCTAGAAATTTCGTATTTTCAAAAATTCTAATTCAAAAATAAAAATTCCAAGAAAAGTTGTTTTAAAATTCCCATTTACTCAACGAGTACAACAAAGATAGTCCTGTTTATTTTTCTGAGTGTAAGAAAGAGGTCCGGTAACGTATCCCCTTAACGTCGGACTTTTCTGTTAGTAATTTAAAACATCAAATGACTTAGTAGTTTTACCTCTCAGCATGTTGTAGCTATTACAACTAGCATATGGTGCTAACTACTTATCCTCCCTTCCCTGTAACCTAATGGAATGCTTTTTTAAGTGTGATGGTAGACCAGTTGGTGCGGACCAAGTTTTTGACTTATTCTCATTTTGTTTTCTTATATCTACTACTATACTAACCTATTGTACTTTAAATTACTACTATTTTCTTATTACTATGACTTAATTACTAGAATAATTATTACTACTTATTACTACTTATGATTTATAACTAGTATTATTATTATTATTATTACTTATGACTAAACCTAAACTATGGTGTTTATTCTACTTACTACTCGTACTTAAAAACTATTTTTTTCATTAACTATGACTAGGTAACTACGTTACTTAATTACTACATGTTTATTGTGATCTACTTATAAATATTGGTATCATAACTATTACTTAATTACTATTATTTCTATTAACTACTACTGTGTTTTCTTTTTAATATACTAAAACTATTACTATAACTATGTTGATTTATTTACTATGGCTGTGTTATATTATTACTAAGATTTTGTATGATATTACATTGGTACGAGTGTATAGAATGATAATATGAATGCACGCCGAGTGAAAATCATTCTAAGTCCCGAGCCGGTAAAATTAAAGGAGAAGAAAAAAAGGTGAAAAATGATTCCATATGAATTTCTCAAAAGATTTAAGAGATTGAAAGAAATATAAAATAAGACAAAATATGAAAAAAATAATGTGAGAGAGTTTAATTTAACTTAGTATTTTAATCGCGTATTCTTTCATTCTCTCTCCTTTCGCTCACGAGTGTGTGAGCCGTACGGCTAAGCTTCTCCGTATTTAGATGTTTACTCAAAGTCTTAAACACATTCTTTTCCTTTCCGAATCATTCTTTATATCTCGTTAAATTATATTTTTCAATTCTCACTGATATTAAAGCACAAAACTTAGAAAAAATTCAATCTCTCGAATAATATTTCATCGTTTTTCTGCTTCCTTTGATTTTTGTCGGTTGGACTTAGAATAATTTCTCGATCGCTACGCTTCAGAAAGAAACGCTAGAGGGCGATGAAATTTATCCTTTTCCGTATGTGTGACGGATGAATCAGGTAATAAAAGCGCTCGGTAAAGCCCGTATTGGCAACTTAGTCTCCCGAGACGTTTTCTGGAGGAAGACCATTCCCTGGACGACATCTGGAACTTCGACTACCCCGAGTCCGACCGGACCAAGGTAAGCGAAATTTGATTCTCGGGGAGATTTAAGGGTCCCCACTCTGAGGCCTTCTGTCAAGGGGTGGTAGGTAAAACTAGCCGATTAGGTAGGGGTTAGACTGAGACCATCCGCTTACCCTCAGGGAAGGGGAACTCGTGCAGGGCCGACGGGGAAGTCGACCAGACACCCCTGAAGCAACCGGGAGGGGGTAGACCCGCGTTACTAGTCCGCGTAATTTTGGTGTGTGTGTGTGGGAATTGACTGCGTAACCGTGTGTACGTATTTAAAAATCATAATAAACCGTGATGAAAACCTTGCTTAAATAATTCCCCCGCGGTTTTGGAAATACCGAAATAATACCGGAATTGTACGGTATAAATATTGCATAAATATGGTATTACTCGAGTTATTTTGGCCAGTTTTTTTGCCGCATTATTACCAAAAAGTTACGAAATAAATTCAGAATATTTACGGCAATAAATCAGAAAAAATACGGTATTTTCACAGCATTAAAACCGTAATTGTGCAGCATATTTATAGTATATTTTCGGCATTTTTGCAGCACCTAACCATTCTACCCAGAAAAAAATTATATATAATTGTATAAAATTTTATGTAGTTATATCTAATTTTTTATAATTATATATAACCTTATAAAGTTATATGCAATAACTGTCATGAAAAAAAAAAAAAAAAAAAAAACCCGTCTACTCGTGGACTCGATCCCGAGACCTAATTATTCAAAGTCTGATCTGGTAGCCATTATGCCAAATCACTTACTTGAAAGATGTTACTAATTGTATTCAGATGAATACAAACAAACTTTAGAAAATTGAAAACATCAATTTTCATAGATAGTTATTTTCACTTACATTTTTTTGTTCGAGTAAGAATTGTGTGAATCAATAAAATAAAATAAAAAATATTACATTTTGCACATTTTCGATGATGTTAAATGCAGAAGCAAACAAAAAATAAAACCATATTTTTTACAATTTTCTATTTCATCAGCTTAAATCTGGCAAAATTGCAAGATACTGACAGTATTATTATCACAAAAACAACGATTTCATTATTGTAACATTATCGTATAATAGTTTTTATACAGCATTTTATTGGTAAAAGTTCGGCATTTTTACAGTTTTTTTACAGCATTTTTTTGGTAAATGTTCGGTATTGTTATAGTTTTTTCGCAGCATTTTTTAAGTAAAAGTTCAGCATTTTTATAGTAATATTACTGTAGTAATCTGGTAACTCTACAGCATAAGTACAGAAAGTGTATGGCATAACTACAGGGAAAAAACTGGCCAATATAACCATATTAATACCAAATTATTACGGTAAATTTACGGCAGGTGCATAAATGCCGAAAATATACGGCATTCTCAAAACCGCGAGGGTTGGTAGTAGGACAAGGGCTCGAAGCCTATGTAAAGGTGTTGATTTGAATAAAATTTAAAGTATTATATTTAACAATGTTTGTCTTTTGGAAACCCCCTTTGTTTTTAACCCCGGACTCCGGCGAGCTAAACCGAGCAAAAAGGGGTAGTTTTGTATATTTTCTAATTTTGCTTTCTGGGATATTTTATGTTAACTTAAAATAATATTGGCTAATTATTAAATTCCTTGCATTCAGATATTGTTTATCTATTTACTGGTTTATCTTTTCTGGTTCTGGATGGTTCATGTTTCAACTTATCAAGTAATTATAACTTTTAATTAGCAACTGAAATTAACCCCAGTTTTATCCGTTACATCAGAATAATCTCAATGGATAATATAGATATATATATAATCGTAATGAAAATAACGATAAACAATATTTTATGAACATGAAGTACTTATTTATTCATGAACAGTAATCAAAATAATAAAATAAAATAAAATAATCTAATCACATAATTTATATACATATGAGAACGAAGAGTACGTATTAATATCTTTCAAACTAAAATCCTAATATTCGTCATACGTAGGTGATTGGGCTCACTTTTCCATCGTTATACTGAAATTTAAAATGAAAACACAAGAACTCGGATTCCAACCATTATTATTATTTTGTAACCAAGCATCTATCTAGTGGCTGAGTTACTTGATTATTGTTTTAACTTTTTTTGTAGGAATAATATGTAAGCATTTTTAGAATTAGTGGGCCATCGAACTGATTGCACAATCGTATCATCGATTTTGAACCATTTTGAAGTATCCTTAATCATAGCAACATAATGAGTGCAATTATTATTTTCTTCAGAGTAAAATATTGCACTTACGACATTATATGTCTTATTACACAAAGACATTTTGGCCTGTGGTACTGACTTTATACATCCTTTCTTCTGAACCAGAGTGTTACTTTTTACTAATGATAAATCTAACTTCACTACTACTATCGATTGCAAGGTATGTAATAAAATTTGTGTGTGTGTTTCTTCAATCTTTTTGCAATTGTTACAAATTTTCAAAGTATCAAACCACTGACCGAAGGATAAACTGAATAATTCTGGTAAATTGTATATTTTTTTTTCATTGGTTATCGAAATACACATAATATCTTCTAGTGTTTTGTTTGAAATAGTGTAATTACATTTTTTACATCGATCCATACATACTTGCTCAAATCGTACCAAATTTCTAATATCATGATGATCATTACATATCGTAGAGAATATTGCTACAGGGTCTGCCTCTGTATTAAGACACATCTGTTTGGACATTTTTATGTCACTAGATTTTAAAACATTTTCGTGACTATTGTATACATTAAATAAATTATTTAAGTTTTCGTTGTTGAACTGATTTTTTGGATCATGATTCAATGCCGTTCTGAGTATTGTATTATTAAAGATACACTATATGACTGAATTTAAACCACTAGAAATGCAATCAGAATTTTCGATCCCTCGTAATACCAATAACTTTTCACATGATTTTTTTAAAGTTTTTGTTATAATTTCAACAGAATTTTCATCAACGGCCCAAATTAAATCCCAAACTTTATGCCAGCGAATACTAGAAACTGGAATGGGAGGAAGGTCAGACCTATAAATTTTTCTTAAGCGATTGAATTCTTCGATTGCTAAAAGATTAGCTTTAACTGAATGAGGATCGAAATTAATTAAATAGTAATCCTTCAAGTTCTGTAACCCGAGAAAGAGCAACATATATTTGACCAACATTAAAAATACTATTGCCTGCTTCAATAATAGAATTTTGAGGCTTAAACCTTGACTCTTATGAATTGTAACTGCAAAACTTAAACACAATGGAAACTGTTCTCTTATGACAAAAGCTCTTTCCAGTAATTGAAATTTAACTTTTGCCCTCTCAATAGTGTTTACTTTACCTGAACCGAAATCTACATTAACACCTTGTATCTTACTGCCATCTATGGATTTTGAGATTGATATAACTGTACCAACGGCACCATTAACTAGACCAAGCGTAACATCAATATTTTGACGAAGCATGACTTTTGCACCAATTTTTATTACAATTATTCCAGCAAGTCCAGCTGATCGACTAGCATCTTCTTCTATTTTAATCAAAGTGTCACATGCTTTCTTTTTTAATGATTTAGGACAATCGATATAATCATGAGCCTTAAATATAATTTCTTCAGAAAAAATTTTATTCGTCATTACCGAATTTATTATATCACACTGTTTACAAGTGGGTACCAAACAAACTGTATCTAACGGTAATTTTTCAATATAATTACATACTTCTTGCAATCTATCATGGTATGACAATGAAGAATCAATTGTAATTTTTCTTTGTTCTAATAATTTAATATCGTCAACTGTCATTGAGCCAACTCTCACTCTAGAGAGTAATTCACCGTAAATTTTATCAGTTTTTTGTCGCATATTAATGGTTAGTTCTTCATAGCTAAATAATTCACTCCATAAATTCACAGATGTTAACGACCCAATATACTTTTGCGCATCTGCTGACGATAGTGTCATATAACTTGGGTCTTCATGTACAGGAGGAAGTTGGAGTAAGTCTCCGAAAACAACCACGTGTCTTCCTCCAAACCAGTCATCAACATTGGAAGTTTCTATTAGTCTCAAATTTATGTATATTAAAGTTATATTAGAAATCATTGATATTTCATCAATGATAAATAATGTAACGTCTTTTAATCGATCGCGTAATACTTTTAATGCATTGTCTTATGACAGAGAAACTAATCTTGCCAAGTCTGGTCGCACCTAGTATTATAGTCGAATAATAGGGCGCCACTGGAAGATGGACTCGGCCTTCCAGAACCGGGTGTTGTATGATTTTATTTTTATTAAATTAAATTAATTTATTACTCAGGGTCGTTTGTAATATTTTGTGAGTGAGAAGAGGAATCGTAGAGTAGGCTGAAATAATGTTACTCCAAATTTTTAATTAATTTAAGCACCTTGCTTTAATTTATTAATCTTAGGACAATAATTAATTCTTATGACAACCTAAGATACTTATGACAAACTAATAATTTCCTTATGACAAACTAATATTTCCTTATGACAAACTAATATTTCCTTATGACAAACTAATATTTCCTTATGACAAACTAATATTTTCTCGTCCCCTGGACGGTAACTTATGACAAACTAAATTTCTCTCGTCCCCTGGACGGTTTTCCACACCCACACACCCACTTAATTTATACCTCGTCCCCTGGACGGTAAACCTTAATATTGTCCCCTGGACATTAACCTTAATATTAATTTAAAAATCATCCCCTGGATGTATAATTAATTAAAATAACTTAACATGTCCACCGGACCTAAATCACAGACACAGTTTTCTTTCCTAAAAATTACTGACTCGACTTTGAACTCTACTTTTATTTTATTTAATTCGTACTCAATGACATCACTTTCTTTTACTCAATTATTAAACTTGATATTTTATATAAAATTGCACTAATAAAATTTCCAGTATAAACATTTCACAACTACTTAATTCTCACTGATTCGTTTAATTCATTTATTAATTTTCACTGTCTTATTTAATTCAATTATATTTATTAATTGATTAATTTTGGTTTTAATTTAATTATTAATTAATTAATTTTCACTGACAAATTTCCCTTAACATTTGCTTCCAATATCTATATATTTAATTTACTCGAAATTTTCTAATAATTATTCTTACTCAACTTAATTTACTGAGAAAATAATCCATTCTTAAGTTTTACTCGACACAATTTTATCGTAATTTTTCTAGCGTCTTATTTTTGATTTTAGAATTTTAATTAGAATTATTTTGACATTATTTTATAATTATTTTATGACTAATTTTACGACTAGAATTACGTTAAAATTGACTCGAACATTCGGCCGGTAAATTGACGTCGCAAGGCCTTAATTTACGATTTTACAACGCGGGAAAACTTTTGTCTAGAGCGGCCGACAGGCCTGAATACTTTTATTAAAATTATTGAATTTATTTATTGAATAATTTATACAGAAAAATTTATTTTATTCCAGCCAAGAGGCCTCGAATGAAATAAATTTCGAGTTACAACAGAACGACGAGTACACGGCAAAGATTTTACGTAAATTTCGGGACTCCGAGACGCGTGATTACACTAGCCGACGGGCCTTGAAATATCAATCTAATATCGCGAAACCAGCAGAAAGATATTAAGTAAATTAATTATAATTAATTCGGCCCTCAATTATTTAAGTTAGAGGCCTTAATTAATTATAATTTTTACCTCGAGGAAACTCCAACAGTCACGATGAGAAGGTATCAAGTGGTCTCGTCGCCTCCTCTAAGTTTCTCTCCGCTGGTCTGCACTCTCTCTCTCTCGTCACCCAGGAATTTCAATTGGTAATCTGTCAAGGAACAGTACGCATTAATATTTTGTTAAGTTATCGATTATTATAATTATCGGCCTAAAGGCCTAATAATTAATTAAACAGTTAAATATAAATTAATTATCGCCTTGTTCCACGTGAAGCGTGAACGGACGTATATATTTACCTTGATGATGCTAAGTTTGCGTCCGTTGGTTCTCGTCGTCTGGACAACTCTTAACTTCTTTTTGTTCCGCAGTCCATTATATCTTTTCACTCCCGTCCACTTCTCCGGAAACCTATTCCCACTTTCTTAAACTAAAGGAAATGACGAACGGACGGGCCTTAGTGATCTATGCGACACCCAGTGACTAGTCGCAACACTACTCGTAACTTACGAGGTCATCGGCCGGTTATGGCGGGAACGAAATTCAAATTCAAATTTATTTATTTATTTATGTTCATTAAAATTACCCTGTCACAGTCTGATAGTTGTTTATAAGACGGTGTAAAACCGTGTTCAACTGGTAATTGAAATACTCGATGTACAGTAAGGCCATTGATATTAAAAGCTGCAATACCGGTTGGAGCAGTAACAATAACATCTTGATTCATTTCTTCTTTCATCCCACGTTTAATTACATTTATCAGAAAACTTTTTCCGGTACCTCTGTTACGTCCCAGCCTGTTCATCAGATGTCTCTGACTATTTTTAAATACTAATTATTAAGAGACCGATCTGGGACCTAACTAATTAACTAAGATGTATATTGATAATTTAGCAAGTTGCATAATTAATAAGTTACTCTATATTATAGGATATAATATAATATAATAATATAGCATAACATAATAATATAAAATAATAGAACATAAAATAATATGATATTATTTAGAATATTTGAAACATATTGATAAAGTTATTTTTTTCTTAATATTTGTTATGTATAAATAAACGCTGACGCCTCGAGTAAATCCTCGAGACGTGCAGCTGCACAAACATCTATTTTGTTCTAAGATAACTTTTGTTCATAGATAAGTGACTCATTTGTTAATAACAAAAACGGAGAAAGCGTGAGAACGGAGAATGGATCATTCGAGAATATTGCTTATCACGATCCACCCCTCTATATCGAACGATGCGCGGGCCTGATGCCCAAGCGCCTCGTATTGATAAGAGACTTACTCTAGTTTTTCTCGATCAAGAGAAGTCAGTCTGAAATATAGAATCATAGAGAGCAGTCAGGCTCAATACTAAATACTAAACTTCTTTCTCACCCTTTCGAAGTTATTGTTAGACGAACTTTAACAATTTATAAATTGATTCAATTGTATATTTTCACATTATTGAAATTATTCTTTTACAATTGAATAAATCGGATTGAGATATAAAATAATAACCAGTTTATTTCAACCACCGAATGGTGGCTGTTCAACCCCTACTAAATAATTATTTATAATTATATGTAAGTTCTCATTACGTCCGATTCAAATCGACCGCTCAACCACGCCAGCGCCAAAACATCAACCAGGACGTAACAACTTATTATATAATTAAAATTGGTGGCAGCGACGGATTCGAACAGCCCCCGAATACACTGGTAAAATCTCAAAAATCCGAAATTTTTTTTTTTACAAAAATTAACATCAAGTTCTCAAAGTGAAATTGAGCAACACAAAAAAAAAATATTACAAATTTTTTTTTGTCGACATCGGAAATTTTTTTTTTCCTAAATAACAAAAAAAAAAAAAAAGAAGTAAAATTGTGAAACAGAAGTGAAAAGTTAAGTGAGAATTGAAGTGAGTGAAATAAATAATAATAAAAATCTAAATAATTGAAATTAAAAAAAATTCAAAAATAATTAAGATAAAATAACAAAATTTTTTTTTCTCGTCGAACATTTAAATTGAAAATTGAATTTTTATTATTCAAGATCTGAAATTAAATTTTTTTTTCTGCTCTCAAATAAATTAATAAACAAAAAAAAAGTATATAAATTTATAAAAATCATATACATCAAGAAAAAAAATAAAATTTTGTGAATTAACAATAAAATTCATAATAAAATTCAAGTGAGTGAAGTTAATGAAGAATTAAAATTTAAAATAAAATAAAACTACCAAAATCATTCACGACGCCCGACGGACGCAGTTCAATATCAACTACAGCTGAGAAATCTACAGTCATCACACATTCTGCTCAACGTGTTTCCATCAACCTTCCGACGGCAACGAAGATCTCTATATCGACTACAATTACCGATTCATCTGAAATTCAAACCTGTAAACAACTAAGTAGTAAGTCAATTATATTGTTAAAAGTTTTTTTTTTCTGTCTTTCGAAATATCTATATAAACAATAATGAGTCTTGAACAAATGGAAGTTTCCCTTACGGAAACCCAAAATGAAGTACTAGCGTTAAAAGCTCAAATCGAACAATTACTAGCAGAAAAACTTGAAATGAAAAATAAATTTGAAGAAAATTGTCAAGCAGCTATTTCTCAACAATTAAAAACACATTTCGAAAGAAATCCACTCGTGGGTACTTCACATCAATTACCTCCCAATCTTAATTTAACGAACTTAATTTAAGTTCAAATAACAAATTCGATTACAAAGAATTTTTTAAAACTATACCAGACTTTGACGGTATAAGTTATCCAGTAGAATCATTCATACAGGCATGCAAAGACGCGAAAGAATATCTAAGAGAAATAAACGAGGACGCGCTCGTTAGAATATTAAAATCCAAATGTAAAGGCGAACCTTTAATTAGAGTAAGCGGGTCAAACGTAAAAACAATAGACGAATTTATTGCATTTTTAAATTTAAATTTTAGATTAAGCAAACAAGTTTCAGTTTGGTTAAAAGAATTTAATGACTTGGAGCAAAAATCGAGTGAACGCGTAATGAACTTTTACCATAGAGTGAATAAACATTTACAGGACACTTGCTCAGAAATCGCGGATACAGGCGGTAATAGTAAAGATGAAAAAATAGTTTTGGCTAAAGAAACCGCGGTACAAGCATTTATTTCGGGTTTAGAACCAAGACTTGCTTTATTTTTACACAATGACGAATTCGCGGATCTTGCTACAGCCGCTACTGCAGCAATTAAAGCGGAACAAAAATTACAGCAAATGAAAAATATAAATAAACTTTTCAAGCCATTCGATAATAATTCAAATAAAAATTGTTTCGCAATCCAAGACCCAAACCCACACAACACAATTAACCAAAATAATCACCACATTCGAAATTTGAATCCTTATCAGCAATTTAATAAAATTTATAACAGAAACAGTCGTGAAAAATCGGAACAGGTTAATAATCAAAATCGAAACAACCCAAATAAATTTTGTAATTTTTGCAAAAGAAACAATCATAATATTGAGGAATGTAGAATTTTAATTCAAAGAAAAAATATTGAATCTAATCAAATTATAAACAAAAATATTCTTCAATGTGATTATTGTAAAATGAACGGTCATTCAGTAAACAATTGTCGTAAAAAAATTTATAATGAAGGAAAACGCGACGGTTTAAATGCAAAACCGAGTACAGGTACGGGAAACGACCAAGCGTTCCCTCGAGTCGGCACTCCGATGGGAAACGTAGCAATTCAGCGCCAAAATTTAAACAAAAATTAAGAATACCGACAAAAACTTATTCCGTGGGTGCCATGTCAATTGATTATAAACCTACGTCAATTATGTTCAGATCCAAAGATATAATATCTAGCTATGGGAAAATTTTAGTAGACACCGGATGTAATTTAAATTTAATAAAATATGGGGAAGTAAAATATAAAAAATTAATCGACGAATCATATTGTTACAAATTAAACGGTGTCTCCGAAGCTATCACTTTGGGTAGAATAAAAATACAAATTTTTAATAAGGACACTTATTTTCATATAATACCGGACGAATTTCCTTTAGATTATACGGGCATACTTGGCATGGAATTTTTACGAGAACACGGCGGAATAATAAATTTAGTAGACAATACGGTAACATTTCAACATTTAAATAATCTACAAATATCATTAACAGAAGGAGAATATTTCGTTTTAAAAGCTCGAACGAAGACGGCAATGTTTGTTCGAGTAGATAGTAAACTTAAAGAGGGTTATACACCTCGTATCGAATTTGAAAACGGTATTTACGCGGGCGAAGCTTTAGTGAGTAATAATAACGGAATCGCTTATTTGTACGCAATAAATACTCTTGACAAAGATGTAAAAGTAAAAGTACCCGTAATTCCTCTGTACCCATTCGGGACAAGCGAAGACGAGGATACTACTTTGACGCATGACGACACAGACAATTACGATAAAAGTACCACGGCCGGGGAAAATCGTGTCAACGAAGTGTTAAAACTCTTGCGTTTAAAACATCTGAATGAGGAAGAGCGTAAAGCAATAGTTTCTCTAGTAGAGAAATACGCTGACCTATTCCACATTCCAGGAGAACCACTGCGCGCTACAGACACTGCGGCTCATACTATACCCACTATCGATGACGTTCCCGTAAATACTCGACAATACAGACACCCTCCAGCACAGAAAGACGAAATAGAAAAACAGATAACAGAACTAATGTTAATGGATATTATTGAACCTTCGACCTCACCATATAATTCCCCTTTATGGATCGTACCCAAAAAGGCTGATTCTAAAGGCAATAAAAGATGGCGTTTAGTTATAGATTATCGTAAATTAAATGATAAGACTGTTAAAGATGCATATCCACTACCGTTGATAAATGATATTCTTGATCAATTAGGTGGTGCGATTTATTTTCCAGTATTTGATTTAAAATCGGGTTTTCATCAATTAAAAGTAGATCCTAAAGATAAGCACAAAACAGCATTTACAACTCCTCATGGTCATTATCAATTTAATAGAATGCCATTTGGACTTAAAAATGCTCCAGCAACGTTCCAAAGGTTAATGGATTTAGTTTTACGCGGGTTACAAGGAGCAGATCTCTTTGTTTACTTAGACGATATAGTCATTTACGCACGTTCTCTAGAAGAACATAACACTAAATTCGAAAAATTAGCCGAACGTTTGCGAAGTGCGAATTTAACTCTACAAGCCGATAAATGTGAATTCCTAAAAAAAGAAGTAATTTATTTAGGCCATCTTATATCTGCCGACGGTGTCAAGCCTGATCCCGATAAAATTAAAGCGATCAAATGTTTCAAAACACCTGAAAACACAACACAAGTGAGAGAATTTCTTGGACTTGCTGGTTACTATCGGCGATTTATCAAGGATTTCGCAAAAATCTCTAAGTGCCTATCCGATCTTACAAGCAAAAACGCAAGATTTTCATGGGCGCCTGAACATCAGATAGCTTTTGAAACCTTGCGCGATAAACTATGTACAGCTCCGATATTGCAGTATCCAGATTTTTCGAAACCATTTATTTTAACGACCGATGCTTCGGGCTATGCAGTTGGAGCAATTCTCTCACAAGGCAAAATTGGCGAAGACACAATTGTTGCAGCAGCTTCTCGTGTACTCAATAAACACGAAGAAAATTATTCGACCACCGAAAAAGAAATGGTCGCAGCCTTGTTTGGTATGAAAACATTTAGACCGTATCTCTATGGCAGAGAGTTTACTCTTGTCACCGATCACAGACCGCTGGTATGGGTAAATAATATGAATGACCCAACATCGCGTGTAATGAGATGGAGAGAACCTTAAAGAGTTCGAATATACCGTGTTATATAAGGCGGGAAAAATAAACACAAACGCGGACGCTTTATCGCGTAATCCAATAATTGAAAACCGCGGAGTTTATCCAATTAAAATTAAATGGCGACCTGGAAAACCCGGAATCGCTAGGTTGAGGACTTCAGATCCTTCAGACGATGGTAAAGTCTTTAAAAAGAAATCTAAATACAAAACTAATTCAGAGTCAATTAGCTCGAATAACGATAAAAAAAATTTTAACAAAAATAATAATTCAAGTTCAGAGGAAATTACTCCAAGTAAGAAAATAATTCGCGATAAAAATAAAATTGCGACTAACTCAGTCGACGGAGTTAGAAAAATAAATTCGAAAATTCAAAATCTTGAGCAAAATACTCAAGCGGTCGGTCTAGAAGATTCGGTCGAAAAACGTCAAATTCTTGAGCCAAAAACAAGCGGTTGGGCCAGTCAGTAACAATACTATGGACCCAGTCGTCAAATCTACTAGCGACGGCAATAGGATTAGCTACCCTAGCGACCGGCGATTAGTTAAAAATAATAAAAACGGATATATCGGTAAAAATAAAAATTCAAAAATGAAAAGATCTGACGTCAGACGTTATAATCCATATAAAAAATTTTCGAGCACTGAATCACTAAGCGAAGATGATTTAAGTAAAAATAAAAATGATAAAATATTCACAAACTTGGAAACAAATAATCCTCAAGAACTAAATTCAAATTCAATAAATAAAAACTTCAATTCTAAAAATCATAATGAAAATAATAAAAATAAATTAAATTCTAACGAAAATTCAAATCGCATACGTAATTCTAAAGAGAATGCAAAATTAAATAAAAATTCTAAATGCAAAGTCTTATCAAATCCAGAACCAGATAAATCAATAACTCTTCCTGATTATTCTGACGGATCGTCGTCATCAGGAGACATGTATGATGCTGTAACTCTGAGAAAAAAACTCATTAAAGACAACCCTTCGTATTTAAGTGACGAATCTGATATGACAGATTTCGGTTTGTGTTATATTTCTAATAATTCTATAAACTCTCCAAAACATAAAAATTCACGTAATTTAACACCAACACCTCAATCCCCAAATCCGCAAGTTGAAAGTGGTAAAACCACGAAAACTCCATTGTCATTACCACCCAACGTACAAACACAAGCTACATCTACACACCCAAATCCAAAAATACAGACAGATAAGAAAAATGTAAAAATTAATAAAAATAAATTTAATCCTTCTCAAATCAAAAGGACAACTAAAATGGCAGAGTTTACATCCTCTCCTACAATACGTTCACGTAGAAAAATAAATAAACAAAGTAAGAAAATTGAAAAAATAATTATTCCAGAAACTTCTGATGACGAATCAAACACTGACGAGACAGAAATGACTTATTCAAAAATATATTCAGAAAATTCAAATGACATTAGTACTGAATCACCTGTCGAAACAATCCCTATCACTCCAAGAACTCCTATCACACCCAAATCCGTAAATAAAAAAGACATGGCAGTTGCAATTCCTTGGTCTTCTGACGAAGGAGGCGATTATCCAAAAATTATGGACGTCTCTGCGGTAATTCATAATGAACCAGAAAACAACATAAACATGTCAACTAACGACATAGGAGAAAATTCTTACGGTACTGATGCAGAACAAACACATACTAATAAAATTACACCAGAACTACGTAGATCGACTAGAAAACGTAAACTCAAAACATGTTCATGCTGTACAGACTACGACGAACATACACATACACAAAAACAGATTCCGAATAAAATACAACATCTTGCGAAAAATTTTAAAAATAAAACAAAAAAGCCAAATAATAAAAATTCACAACCCAAATTACCAGACATAATGGTTACTCTGAAAGCAATTAAACGTCAACAAAATTTAAATAATAAACGAACTAATGATAGATTGTCAATAATAAACGAAAATACAAGCCCAGAAAATTCACAACAAACTACATCACGTAGAGAATCACAAAACCCTACACTAAATTCACCTGCTGATCGAAATTCAAAATCGCCTGAACGAATAAATTCATTCAACGACCTGAACTTCGATCAACAGATAAATTCAGCTGACGACGAAAATTTCGAACAGATAGAACAAATTTAAATATCGTGGCAGTCTCACATTAGGTCGGTGAGCAACAGATGGCAGCACACGCTGCTCTCACGTCTCTACACTCATTAATTTTATGATTATTTTGTTTATATATATAAGATTTTATATTTATTATTACACTGCTTGGACTTAATTATTTCATTAGATGAAAACTGCGCTGAAATCAGCAAAAGAAAAAATTACTGATTATATTGAAGTTACAAGTATAATTATGAGGCTGGGAGATAATTATTCGTTTTATTTATATGCTTGTAATTATTGTGTTGGTCGGCGCATGCGCGGCGACGCAACAGTTGTCAGCAGCAAGTTATTCTAGTATAAATGAAACTTATAATTATTTTACATACATTATTAATTGGTTTGGCAATTTAATTTACTGTCAATGTCATAATATCACGGGTACTTGGGCAGTTGACGTCGGGAATTGGCAATGTTGCACAATTGACATCGGATACGTCGTCGTTGGTAGTATTTGAAATTAAAATGCGACAGAGATATTACTCCGATGGGTTAAACTGAGATGCCTATATAAAATATGGCCGGTCGAGGTGCCGGCATGAAAATCACGTCCTGCCATGGTCAGACGTGGATAAACTGTTGTACGAGCAGTGTGTGTGCCTGGTTGCTAAATTTTGTATTGCACATTTTGAGTTCTTTTTTTTTTTCTGCTATTTATTTATTAAATAATTTCGGGCTATTGTTGCCAAGTTGCTCCGGTTATTGTGAAGGAGTATTTATTACACATTGTAATACCTAGAGTAGTATCGTCCGTACGTGTCGAGTACACCAACGATCTGTAAGTACCTTTGCGTTAATTCATTGGCGTGTAGCATTGCATTCCCGCGTTGGTGGCCATTTGCAATCGCGTGAATATCACTTAGTTGATGAGATATTATTGTTATTAGTAGTAGATTCTGATTACAAGCATATGAATAAAATTAGTACTGATCGAGTCCAGTGGATGATGGAATTGTAATCACAATTAGTTATTATTATTTAAATAACGAATATTTATTGTGAAGAACTTGTTGTGTTAGTATTATTATTTTAAATCACGTGATTACCATCATACGTGACTGGGCTGCGATAGTCTGATATATGTATGTATGTATACAATACACAGCGCTGAGTACTACTGTTTCCTTTTGAGTTATAAATTTTTTTTATTATGGTGATTATTAGTGATGAATGATTAGTGATAAAATTTATGAAATAGTATTAATCTGAGCTGATGAATATTAGTACCCTGCGTATCGACTACTAATAATTTTGAGTTAGAAATTATTATTATCTGAGTAGTAGTTATAAATTATCATTGATTGGAGTTGAATTGTTAATTATTATTCAGCGGAGTATTGCTTAAAATTAATTATTATTTGGTGTGTTATTTAGTTCTGAACTGATTTATTAATTATTATTTATTTGAGTATTGGTTAAGAAGTAGTATTAATTTGCGGATTAGTTATCATTAATTTGAGGTATTAATTATTGTTAATTTGCATCAGCATTATAGTTATTTTTGAGTTGAGTTAGTAAAGAATTATTATACTATTTGCGTTAATAATTAGTTTATTATCCTGGTCTAATTTCATGTGCGAGTGAAATATAAAGTATTATCAGGATTTTATTTTACAATACATTTATTGTTTATGAATTATTATTATTATTTGAGTTAAGTTATATGCGAAAAATAATTTTATTATCTTTGTAAATGATTTATTATTATTTTGAGCATTATTTATGTGAGTATGCGTCACATATATTGACTGATTATTGAATTAATTAACTGATAATTAAAGCAAGTGGTCACCAACCCGGTTTCTTTTTCATTTAAATTTTATTTATTTATTTATACTAGTGCTATCTTTTTCTTGCTATCCTTTTTCCTAAATCTGAAATCGCTATCCTGTCATTTTATTTTATTTTCATTTTTATTTTCTCCGTTGTGGTATTTTGAGTTGATTTTTTGTTCGTGGGGCACACGAACTGGCGCCCAATTAGGATTTCTAACCCAGCCTGAGCGGAGCAGCCAGTCCAGGGAGATTCAGGACATCTCCAGGTGGGACATTGGACTCGGGGTTTATTTTATTTTCCAGTTTCAGACCAACGGAGAGGCATAACGGCTATTGAGCGTTCCCCACACTCCGCCGTGGGTCGCGCGAAATAGAAGAGAACGTTATACATTCAACGACCTGAACTTCGATCAACAGATAAATTCAGCTGACGACGAAAATTTCGAACAGATAGAACAAATAAATTCATTTAATGACCAAAATTTTGACCAAATTGAACAGATAAACTCATCTGATAATGAAATAGACATACGACAAAATTCGACACAATCAAATTCGGACAGAAATCAAAACAAATCAAACGACAATGCGATCATAATAGCAAACGACAATTTATCTAACGAGGAAATAGACTCTGACGGTAATATATCTATAATTTCAAATACTTCATACGACTACAGTAACGAGAACGTACACGAAACAAGAGATAACTTAGAAATGCAGAAAAATTGTTATTTATGTTTCATTAACGCTGATGGTACCGTACCAAGCGAAATCGGGAAACAGTTTTTAGTGTCAGGATATTTAAAATTGAGCTCTTTAACTAATTATAAAACAAGTCAAGTAATCAAAATGGGAACATCTAAAAAGAAAGTACTCGCGTTGGTAACTCAAAGTGATAGTCGAGATACACCAACTGAAAAAGATTATTGTAAAACTTTCAAAAATTTAAAGTTATATATGGAAAAATCAAAAATAAAATCAGTTAGTATTTCTCAAGGTAGAAGCAATTTATCAAAAACAGTTTGGACGAAAATTAAAAATATTATTGCTAAAATTTTCAAAGGTGGCGATTTAAAAATAATTATTTGCAAAGATAGAATAATAATACCTCCAGTAGAGGAAAGAGAAAAAATAATGGCCGAAAATCACGAAACTTCAATAGCAGGACATAAAGGAGTAACTAAAACTTATAATAGAATTAGACAAAAATATTTTTGGGACAATATCAAAAAGCATGTTGAAGATTTCGTTAGGAAATGTATTAGTTGCCAGAAAAAGAAATTAGTTAGAATAAAAACAAAACAGCCGATGGTCATTACAGACACATCCGCAGAAGTATGGGATAAATTAGCATTAGATATAGTAGTACCAAATAAAACTTCAGCTAACGGATATTCATATATTTTAACGATGCAAGATGATCTTTCAAAATACTGTTTTGCAATACCTTTAGTGTCCATGACGGCCAAAGATATCGCGATAGCATTAGTCGAGAATTTTATATTAAAACACGGTTGCCCGAAAGTAATTTTAACAGACCAAGGTCAAGCTTTTATAGGTAAAGTAATGAGTTGCGTAGCCAAAATTTTCAAAATGAAACAAATTAAGACAACAGCTTTTCATCCTCAATCAAATGGTTCTCTCGAGAGAAGCCATCAAGTTTTAACTGATTATATCAAACATTTTACAAGTCACGATGATTGGGATAAATGGTTGCCTCATGCCACCTTTGCTTACAACACGAGTGTACATGAAGGTACGAAATTCACGCCATATAAATTAGTTTTTGGTAAAGAAGCACGATTACCATCAGAATTTTCCTATCTAGACGAGATTCCTACATACGCAGACTTTGTTAAAGAACTTGCAACTAGATTATTAGAATCACGGAAAGAAGCAAGACAAAATTTAGAAAATTCAAAGCAAAGATCCAAAGTACGGTATGATAAAAAAATGAATCCAGTAAATTTCAAAATAGGCCAAAATATATTCTTAGTAAAGAATCAGAGAGATGGTAAATTTGATGATAATTATTTAGGTCCGTATAAAGTTACAGAAATATTTCCTGATAAAAATGATATAGAAATCGAATATAAACCGGGAAAGAGAAAAATCATTCATTGTGATAGAGCCAAAATTGCTTATAAATAAATAGTTTTTTTTTCCTCCCAGACACATGCGTCTTTTTGTAGATACATTGAAATCTGTACCTCTCATATTTCTTTCTTTCCTGTTCTGCTCTTTTCTTTTTTTTTGCCCTCTCACACAATAGACATCAAAAAGTCTTACTGAAACGAATTTTTCAGGTAAAGATGTCGCGGTATACACTCTATATTTTTCTCATATTAATAACTTTTATAATTAATGAATGAATTTACTGTCTATACACAAATTTTAATAAAAATGATAGTATCAATAATATCTGATACGAATTGAAATTGAGTAATAATGCTAAGAAAAAAAATAAGCTTCCAGTCTATAAACTTTCATAAAAAAATTAAAAATAAAAAAAAAAAAAAAAAAAGGAGACAGAAAAAAAAATAATTTTTTTTTATAGTATATAGACTCAAATAGAATTTTAATATAAAATTAAGAATTCGTAGATTAAGTTTTTCTTTATATATTATTTAATAGATAATTTTAATGCAAATGTATATAGAATTTTAAGCAAAAAAAAAAAAATAAATAAACAAGAAAATATGCAAAATGCAGGAAAACAAAAAAATTATATGCAAATACACAGAATTAGCACATGAAGGCAGAAAAGTCGTAAGTAATACTAAGAAATAAATATATACAAATATTTAGATATAATATAGATACATCATTGTAATAATATAATAATACTTATTAACATTAATAAACAAATTCAGAAAACAATACTAAAAACTCAAAAAAAAAAAAAAAACTAACTAAATAATAGAAAGAAGAAGAAAGAAATAAAGAAATTTTTATAAGCTACGATAAAGTAATATATTTAAAACAGTTAAAAGAAAATTAAAATCATAGTAATAATTACATCAAGAAGACCGAAAAGAAATCACATTCAAATAATAGTTTGAGGTTTTGGAATTTCTTTTCTCCTTAGCATAAACTTCTTACAAACATTACATCTTAAAGTTTTTTTTTGAAAAAGAACATATTAATAATTTTACAAGAAAATTTTATGAATTTGTCCTATTCGTAAAATCTTTTTTTTATATACGATTATAGTCTACTTTTAAATAATTTGAAAAAAAAATTAAATTAAATAAAGAAAAAAAAAATGGTAAATAATTTTATGAATATATAAAATATTTTTTTTTTTTTTTACAAAAAAAAAATATAAATTTTTAGATAATTTTTTTTGGCCACAGATGCGGCATACGTGACGCATAATTTATCTCAATCGTCAAACAAATAGGATTAGGAAAAAAAAGAACATCGTCATTAAAATAAAACCATAAAAATGTTTACCATGGTTTACAAACAGACCGATTAGAAAGAGAATGGATTTTTTTTAATGTCGCCACTAAAAAGGCAGGCGTCGAGTCGTAGGTCACAGGTCGGTACTTAGATTTCTTAAACTCGAAGATGGGTAAAATAGAGTTCCAAATAAAACAATAAAGAAAATAAACTACATATACAACAAGATCTAAGGCCCAGAACAAGCGGGGCGCTTGTCTACCGGGTGGGGAGGTGTTACGTCCCAGCCTGCTCATCAGATGTCTCTGACTATTTTTAAATACTAATTATTAAGAGACCGATCTGGGACCTAACTAATTAACTAAGATGTATATTGATAATTTAGCAAGTTGCATAATTAATAAGTTACTCTATATTATAGGATATAATATAATATAATAATATAGCATAACATAATAATATAAAATAATAGAACATAAAATAATATGATATTATTTAGAATATTTGAAACATATTGATAAAGTTATTTTTTTCTTAATATTTGTTATGTATAAATAAACGCTGACGCCTCGAGTAAATCCTCGAGACGTGCAGCTGCACAAACATCTATTTTGTTCTAAGATAACTTTTGTTCATAGATAAGTGACTCATTTGTTAATAACAAAAACGGAGAAAGCGTGAGAACGGAGAATGGATCATTCGAGAATATTGCTTATCACGATCCACCCCTCTATATCGAACGATGCGCGGGCCTGATGCCCAAGCGCCTCGTATTGATAAGAGACTTACTCTAGTTTTTCTCGATCAAGAGAAGTCAGTCTGAAATATAGAATCATAGAGAGCAGTCAGGCTCAATACTAAATACTAAACTTCTTTCTCACCCTTTCGAAGTTATTGTTAGACGAACTTTAACAATTTATAAATTGATTCAATTGTATATTTTCACATTATTGAAATTATTCTTTTACAATTGAATAAATCGGATTGAGATATAAAATAATAACCAGTTTATTTCAACCACCGAATGGTGGCTGTTCAACCCCTACTAAATAATTATTTATAATTATATGTAAGTTCTCATTACGTCCGATTCAAATCGACCGCTCAACCACGCCAGCGCCAAAACATCAACCAGGACGTAACACCTCCTTCTCCACTAACATACAATCTAATTTTTGTATCGTTAGACAATACTCTATTTTTAATTTTTTGAAAAACTTTAGTCTGATCAACGTTCATATGATTGATCATGTCGGTTAAGGTACAATTATCATCTTGTTTTTATGCTGCATCATCAAATTCTTTAGCTATTTAATGAAATTTAGCAGCATTACATTCTGCTGATTTACTTTTTGAATCTTCATCAACATTGTCATCCTTACATTTATTTTCAATTAAGTTTTTTATATAATCAAAACCTTTTTGAAAATCTTCAGTGTATTCATGGTATTCTTTAGCTTGTTCGAGTATATGTTGTTGATATCTAAATGATTCAACGTAAGTTTCAAATCCATTTTTCAAATCTTCTATATCTCGCCATGGTTGAAATAATAACAACAATGAATAAAAATAATTTTCTGGTTGATTAGCAATATTATATCTGTAATGATTAATTAAAAAACCTTGCGTCCTTCGTTTTAAATATAATGATGAACCTATTTTTATAATATTCGGTGATATTATTTTTCGGCTCAGCTTTAGTCGTGTCATACCATCTAGCGAAATCATATAAACATACATCTTCTAACTCTTTAGGGCGATTAGGATAATAATTATCTATCCATGAAGGACAAAATATATCAGTAGATTTAGGGTTGATTTTTTCCAATTGTTCAATCTCATCTTTTGTCTTTAATTTTCTGTTTCTTATCATTCAAACATCCAACCATCTTATAACTGTGTCTGAATCTGTTCCATGCAAAGAAATACCCAGCAAGGTGTCAGCAGCTTCTAGAGCTCCAATTTCTCGATGATTTAAACTACGAAATCCTATACTCCATAAAAGCTGAGGTAAAGTTTTAGTTGACTTATTTTCGTCTACTGTTTTCGATTTAATTGAAACAATTTAGTCGATTGTTTCTGATGTTTTAGCAGTTTCTGTTTTTGTAGCATATTTAGTCACATAATGTGTCAGTAACGTCGATTTTTCTCCAATAAATTGTATATCCATGTTTCCTTCCCATACACATAAAATTGAAGGATTATAATCGTTAATGTTAGCTTCAATATCAGTACGAGGAAGATCATAAAGCCGACTTTTGTTTCTTAAATTTCTACGCCCAGCTACTGAAGTAGCAACGTCATGAAGTACAAAATGTTCTGTAGTAGGTCGGGGAAATCCAAATCGACAAGATTTAATAACTCTACCTGATTTTGGTTTTTTTGTTCGTAAGCAATAACTATTATGATGATGTTGTTCATGTGTAGCCACACGTCTGTGCAGTGTTGGTGAGGTTTTTTTATTAGATAACTTACAAGTTACATATTTTATTATAAATTCAGCCACTTCTTCATTGGTATTTAAACCATTGATTGGGGCACCTTCCACCTAAAGTATAAGATGAAAATGCTGAATTCCTCTACCTTGATATTCTCGTCGCCAAAAGTAATGGGTTATTTTACCAAGAGGTTGACTATCTGACAGAATAAAGTCAAGAACAGCTTGAAATTTATTGTCTATAAACCTTGATACTGATACTGGGTCTGCTGCGATTACTGCGCTAGCAGATAACTCGTCGAAACGTGGTGCATTTACTTCTTTTACATATTCTATTAAATCATCCCAAATCCATTCAGCAGGACTTACTGTGAAAAACCATGTTGCAGGGCCATAGTAACGTGACATACAATGTAAATTATTTTTAGGTTTACTCCAAAATTGTTCTGAATTTCGAAGTCGAGCGAAAAGAGTTGTTAAATTTGCTTCCAGTTGACCACTTTTTAAGTGCTTTAAATAACCTTCAGCTGTATATTTTTCACGAGGATTTGTTACATCCAATGTATGAAAGATACCTTAACCAAGTTGCCGAATATTAGAATCATTCAATAAATAAAAGAGATATTGTTGATTTAAACGAAAACGTGGATCGGCTGACATCAATCTTGCTTTAATGTATTCAAAAGCAGTTATAGGTACTTTCCTGTCTTCATATTGACCATTATTACCGTAAGGGTATAAATCTGGAAAACATTGTAAATCGAGTGTTTTTATTCGGTTATCAAATGCTTTATCATTGACTTTTAACATTTGATACATATTTGTTGAAGAGTCGTTAATTCTTTTATCATGAAGAGGATATATAGTGTATTGGGCATATTGCGATCCATCTGGATCTGATATTGGAGTTAACATAGCTCGCTGTCGTGTTTCTCTACACTCCTTAATTTCATCGACTTTAATTATTTTATCCATATTTTTATCGTCATTTACTGACAAAGGTAACTTATTATCGCAGTGATCTTCAACAATATTTTCGTGTGTAGATAAAGATAGTTTGTTGTAGCTATGATCTTGATTAATATATTCTTGCATTGATCGCGATAAATTACTATAGGAATGATCTTTAACAACTTGCATTGTTGATAAAGATATCTTTCTATTTTTATTGATATCAATTTTTTCATTTTTCTCTTCTACTCTAATATTGTTTTTTTTTTTTTTATTTATAGTATCATCAATTTCCATTTCTTCTTCACCACCATTTTTAACACTCACATTAAGTTCAGAAGTTTCAATATTTTCAATATTGATTTCGTTCACGTAATTTTCATCTTCACTACCTTCCATATGAAATTGAATATTTTTTTTATCCAGCCAATCACGTAAATTGTTGGAACATTCTGGTAATTTGATTTGAGCGTAGAGAACATTATTTTTCTTTAACCATATTAAGGTTTTAAAAATTTTTTCTAAGTTAACCAAATTTTCCCATATGGTTTTTGATTTTGTAGGTATACTACGAACTACAATGTATAATTCGTGATTCATGTTTATTGGATCCGTCGTAGAACAAATTCTTTTTAAAGTTTCTTCTATGGGTAAAGGTAGATAGAATGTTTGACCTTTCAGTTTCTGTATTCGCATACTATGTGGTAAATTTTTTTTAGCAACTGTTCCTAACCTTTGAACTACTTGAAATGATTTCGCTCGTTGAATAAGAATTTTTTCAACACCACTTAATGTAACTATTTCATTTGGCATTGTTCCTACGTACATATTATTTAATATGCAAGGCGGAGGTAAAATTTTTGAACGAATTTTCAATAAGCAATAAGAACAAATGAAATTACTGTTCAGACTCGGGTCTTGTTTATTAATGAAATTAGTTAATTTATCCCATATTTCACCTGACATCGGATTACGCATTTTATCCAAATTATTGACATTTCTTAAAAAACATAATTTTTGACAGGATATGCATTTGTAGCGAGGTAATTCCAAGGACCGCTTTGAAAAGGCTATGAATGCTGATTTGAATTCACTTTGTATTTTATCTTCATTCAAACATGATTCATCTTGTTCTTTATCTAATAATTTTCCATTTTCTTTCATTTTAATCATTGTACTTATTAAAAATTCTAAGTCCGCGGTTTCCAATGCTTTATCCAATTTACTTAATTTATTCAGGATTTCTCTCATCTTATATATAAGTCGTTTAATATACCTTACAGAAGGAAAATGAGATGATAATAATTCAATACTAATGAATTGTGATTTACAAGAACTGAAATCTTCATAACAAAAGTGGTAATGACCTAATTTATCAACTGAGTGATTAAAAAATAATTGATTTAAAAATTGCATAAAATTATTTAAATTTTTTGTTTTTAAGTTTTCCGAAAAGCTTTCATATTGTTGACATACTTCTACTTCGAAATTAGTTCGACAATAGCTATTACAATGCCATTTTTTTTTCAACTTTTTTGTCTTTTATTAATGGTAAAATATTCACAGACTGCCCTAATGAATTTATGGCAATACTTTGATTCTGTATAGCATCGAATGAATATGATGTATCATAACAATATGGTTCAGTGGATTAATAATGAAGTGATTTGCCACACATATTTTGGTAGTTATTTATATCTTTTATTGAATTAGAATTTAAATTTGAAAGATAGTATTCTGCTTTATTTCTTAATTTCCGTAACGTATATGTTAAAATATTCACGTAATTTTTTCTCTGACACATACACCATTTAATAATTAATTGACCCTCTAAATACTACTCAACTGAATTGTTTATGTCCATAGCTAAAACTAGTCGCTTAATACACTCTTCAGTAGATAATTTCATTTTTATGTAACTTTTATTCATATCACTCCGACAATATTTCGCCACAATTTTTTTAGCAGCCGTCACTTTTTGTTTTAGTGAAATTTTATTAGTTGTACTATAACAATGATCAATTTTTAGTCTTTTGAATTTTTTTTTGTTTTTAGAAACGTTAGTTGTTGCTACGAAATTTTTCGTACAATCATTTTGACTAATATTAACAATCTTCGACTCTGCGGCAGTAACTTTATTAAGAAAATCTGAAGTTTTCGGCCCTCCAGAAATTAAATTGTCTTCATTTTGATTGGAAACAGGTTCTGCTCGAATTGTTTTTTCATTCAATTCCAATGAGTCATTTTTTTTTATTATCTAATAATGATTGAGACAGATCATTTTTTGAAATTTTTAAATTTTCTCTACGAATACGGGAACGAAGAGCTCTACTTTCTGCTATTTTAATTTGGTTTAGAGTTTTATGTCCTGATGAATCGGCATTATTAAGAGTTGGAAATGATTTTAGCACATTTGTTTGAAATATTGTGAATAAATGTAAACGCAGAAGACCATGATCATAGACAATATTCTCTGGCTTTTGTTTATATAATAAAGATACTGCAAATGCAATAGCGAACACACCACAGTCACTACCATTTGGTTGGTTTTGTTCTTTAAAATACACAACTGATGATGCTGAATTGATATCTAAGTATAGATATAATTTTTGTAAAAAAACTTTTTGATCATTATTTAATGAAAATTTATCTAAAGAATCATAAATATAAATTTTTTTTTGTGTCATAATATGTACATATCCAATGTTTATCGTTGCTAAATAATATTTGAATGTGTTTTTCAAGTTGTGGAACAGGTACAATTTTTTCAGGTCTTGCTAAATACAGTGTATCATGATGATCATAATTTGAACAACTGGCTAAGATTAATTTAAATTGATATATGTGTTCATCTTGTAGTTGATCTCCATTTAACACCATATTTAAATAGTTTTCATGTATTAGCGGTAAAGTATTTTTGTTCTTAGTTTTTCTACGTTTTGATGGTGCTGATTTCTTCAATGCGGTAATTTCTGTTTTTCTTTTGAGTGAATTCGTTAATGTCTGTTCATTAAAATTTAATTGTTGGTGAAGTTGACAGTTATTGTTCGAATTTTCATCTTTAATATTTAAATTTGTATTAGATTGCTTATCATTACTAAGAATTGGCTTTATTGATTGATTACATTCACGGATATCTAATTTTTTTCGTTTAGAATTATGATTGTTTTTGACCGATTCATCTTTCATATTCAAATTTTGTCTGGATTGCTTATTATTACAAAGAATTGACTTCATTGATTGATCACATTCGGAAATCTGTGATTTTTTTCGTTTAGAATTATTATTGTTTTTGACCAATCTATCTTTAATATTTGAATTTTTCTTAGATTGCTTGTCATTACTAACAATTGGCTTCATTGGTTGATCATACTCATGAATATTAAAATATTTTCTTTGAAAATTATTTTCTTTTTTGACCGATTGTAATGTACAATCACTGCCAATTTGTAGATTACATTCATTCGTAATTGTTGAATACAATCTATGCGTAATTAGTTTGTTAATTGTCTTTGGAAAACCAGAGATAATCTTTTTTTGAAATATTCCAATCAAATGTGGGCGCATTTTATTATGATCATAAAGAAAATTACTTATTATTGGCCACTCGCCCAAAGCTAAAGACGTAACGAATGCTATTGAATAAACACCACAGTCAAAATTATTTGGCTGCGCTTGTACATCAGGGAATCCAATCGTACTATCGTTAAATACAAATTTAGGGTAGAATCTTTCTAGAACAATTTTATGATTGTTGTGAAGAAGATTTTTTTTCGCTGAATCAAAAATATAAATTTTTTTTGTATCATAATAACAGCAGACCCAATGATCAGTACCAAATTTATCATTTGCATCATAATCATACGCTGTATCACGGCTATGCAGTATATGCCCTTACGACCTTCAACCCACACTGGAAACACTCTGAAATCATAGTCAGAATGTGAACATTCTAAATCCAGTATGTTTCCAGAGTGGTTTTGTGCCCTTTTTTCAGAGTGAAACCAAAGTGGTTTCAGAATTAATCCAGAGTAGATCAAAGTGTTTCCAGAATGGAACCAACGTGAATGCAGAATGAAATCGAAGTGTTTTCAGAATGGACCCAAAGTAAGTCCAGAATGATATCAAATTTTTTTCAAAACGGGCTCAAAATGGGTGCAGGATGAAATCAGAGTGTTTTCAGAATGAACCCAGAGTCGATGAAATTCAAATATTACGGAATAATAAAAAGTTGGTACTTTCTAAACACATAAATCAATAATAATCTAGAGAACAAATATTTTTATCCTGATTTTTTAATCAACTATGCTTTTGTTAATTAGTTAATTTTACTTGTTGGAAGTTTACATAAAAACCCTGATTATTTCTAAATTAAAAACTCCGGATTTTTTTTATACTTCTTGGAACTATTTTTGAAAGGCTTTAGAAAGGCGTTAGAAAAATTAAAAAATTTCGATTTTTTACTTCTTTATTAACAATCTAAAAAATTGAAAAATAAAAAACGTAAATAGAGTGTAAAATGAGCGAATAAACTAATTGGATCTGGTTTAGGCGAGGTGAATTAAACAATTAAAAAATTACACAGATTTTATCAATAAATAAATTATAGATTTATTTACACTTATTTACACTTAAAGTTATGAGAATTATGATTAATAGCGAATGCGACTAGATAAATTATACGCGATAGCGAATGCAAACTCAAAGATATAATTTACGTATAAAATTGACACGTGGTCAATAGCGGTTAAGTCAATACTAATTAATTAACAATCAATTATTAGCGACAGAACAGTTTATTTATTCTCAATAAATAGCAGCCTTGATATACTGTCTAAATATTGAGGATAATTCAGCGTAGCGGTTTTAGTTTAGTATCACACAGGAATTAATAAGCGAAGCGGTTCAAGCACGAGGTTGCAAGTAGCAAAGACACGTTGTAGAAACTCTGAGCGAAGCGGTTAGACAGATAGTTGTAGAATGTCTGAGCGAAACGGTTAGACAGATAGTTGTAGGAAGAATCTTGGTAGCGTCGTTGAGTTGTCGAGAAGCTTGGTGTCGACGTGGCAGCCTTGCTGCATATAACGAATTTTCCTATTGGCCTAAAAGCGCGCCAACAGGTATCAGTTGATAGCGAGCTCTCTCATAGGCTGACCAATATAAAACGAATTTTGTGATTGGTCAGCTTGTAGCGGGTTCTCAGGACGTCTTGACACGATCCTGAGTTAGAAATTGTATGTGCCGGGCCCAAATAGCGAGTGACCCGGCACTATTCTGACCTTCAGTCAGTAGCGAGCTCGGCTTCTCCCGAACCGAGCGGAAATGCACGAAGCTTGATTTAAATTAATCAAGCTCGTGACTGAACATTCTCCCCAGCGCTGGCGACTGTGTCGACTGGATTGTCTTCTGGAGAGTGAACTGGTAGTACACACAGCTTAGCGATTGGTCGTACAAGTTCCGTGGTAGCGGTCTTCAGCGTGACTACTCGAGTCAGGCCATCTCTGCCTGGATGTAATGCGAGTACTCAAGCAAGCGGCCATTTCGATGGTGGGAATCTTTCATCAGTCAACAAGACTAATAAACCCACTTTGATGTTGTTTTGCGGATTATGCCGTTTCGAAATAGATTGATGACGTTGCAGGTACTCTGATGACCATCTACTCCAAAATCTCTGGAACATTTGTTGTAATTGTTGCCAGCGTGACAACGCAGCTGAACTATTTTCCAGTAGCGAGGGCCCAGGTACAGCGATTAGCGGTTCACCGATGAGAAAATGTCCAGGAGTTAACGCGGTTAAATCTGCAGGATCTTCAGATAGCGGAGCGATCGGTCTTGAATTTAACACAGCCTCAATCTGTGTTAAGACTGTAGCGAGTTGGTCGTAAGTCAATAGCGATTCACCAATAGTTCGTATGAGATGGAACTTGATTGACTTTACGGCTGCTTCCCACTTGCCACCAAAGTGAGGAGCGCTTGGTGGGTTGAACTTCCAGTCTGTGCCATCTGTAGCGAGTAAATACTGAAGTTCCTTTAGTTGTCTCGATCCTGCTGCGAATTCTTTCTTTAGCGTGGCGTCTGCTCCTACAAAATTTGTACCACAGTCCGAGTATAGGATACTGCAGGCGCCTCTTCGACTAGTGAATCTTCTAAATGCTGCGACGAAAGCGTCAGTAGAGTAGTCGGTGACAATTTCAATGTGTATAGCGGACGTAGCGAGACATACAAACACAGCGATCCATCCTTTATAGGTTTTGGCACCTCGACCTTGGAAAGTCTTCAGTGTTACTGGCCCAGCGTAGTCTATTCCAGTGTGTAAGAATGCTTTAGATGGTCTTACACGAGCGGATGGCAATTGTCCCATTAATTGTTGTGCACGAACACCTCTATGTCTCGTGCACACGACGCAGCGAAGAATATGTGATCTGACTGGAACTCGACCACCTTCTATCCAGACAGATCTCCGTAGATCAGCGAGAGTCAATTGAGTTCCCCCATGGAGTGTTCTTTGATGCGAATGATCTATCAATAGCGTACTTAAGCGTGATGACCTTGGTAAAATGGCTGGATTTTTCTGTTCATCATCCAGCAGCGAATTCTTCAAGCGACCGCCGACTCTGAGTACTCCGTTGTAGTCGACGTAGGGAATCAATTTAGCGAGATGATGATTTCGCTGTAGAGAATCACCATCTTTCAATAGCTTCAGCTCTTGCGAATAGTACTGACTTTGAGTATACTTGATCAGCAAAGTCTTAGCGAGTTCCAGGTCAACTGTAGAGAGTGGTGTGTCCAGTGAGGACTGTGGCACTTTTTTAAATTTAGCGATGGCACGAAGACAGATTCCAAGCGTGCGAAGTAATGGTGACAACTTAGAGAATTTTTCTAGTAGCGTGTATAGCGGGTGTGAATCTGCCTTGAAGATGGTAAAAACCAGACCTGGACGTTCTTCAAGATGTGATACCGTCTGCGTAGGGATAGCAAAAGATGGCCAGTTATCTTTTGATTGACTGAGCCACTTTAGTCCCGTCCACCATAGCGAATGCTGTTCTAGTTTGGCTGCTGTTAGACCTCTTGAAGCGCAGTCAGCTGGGTTAAGTTTCCCAGGAACAAAATCCCAGTTGACACTTGGTAGCGATTCTTGAATCTTGGTGACTCTATTGCGAATGTAGACTTTCCATCTAGCTGGGTTGTTTCGTATCCACGTTAAGGATACAGCGGAGTCTGTCCACATGAAAACTGGAACGTTTTCAAGTTTCAAAACCTTCTTGACGTAGAGTACCAGTTGAGCGAGTAAGACAGCGGCATTGAGCTCCATTCTTGGTATAGTTATAGGCTTCAGTGGTGCAACTTGTGTTTTGGCACACACTAGCGAAATATTGGAACTTCCAGTAGCGTCAGTCACTTTTAGATAGACTACCGCAGCCATAGCGAGTTGTGAAGCGTCAGAGAATCCATGTAATTCGATTGATACACCATTTTTTACATGATTCCAGCGAGGTATCTGAATCTTCGAGATCTGATGTAGTTCATCTCGAAACAAATTCCATTCTTGAAGAAGCGACGGTGATAGCGTAGCATCCCAGTCAAAGTTCTGCAGCCAGAGCTTCTGCATGAACATCTTGGCTCTCACGATGATCGGTGCCAAGAAACCCAGTGGGTCAAACAAGCGAGCAATTTCAGATAAAATTGTGCGTTTAGTTGTTGGTGATGCTTCTGGAAGCGAATAGCCGAACTGGAATTTATCCTGTGTTGAATTCCAGGTTAGCCCGAGCACTTTTACTGTAGTATCCCCAAGCTCTCTTGGTGTATCTTCTTGGGTTTCACTTGGAGCGACTTGAGAGAGTAATTCAGTTGAATTACTTGCCCACTTGGCAAGCGGAAAACATCCTGTGGCACACATATTTTTTGTGTCGAGAGCAACTTGGATTGCCTCAGCGAGTTCATCTGCACCTCCATAGATGTCATCAACATAGCGTGTGTTAGTTAGCGGTTCGACAGCCTTCGGAAATTTATTCCCTTCGTCTTCAGCGAGTTGTAAGAGTGCTCTTCCAGCGAGATATGGAGCCGATGTTGTTCCATAAGTAACAGTAGCGAGTGCAAATACTATTGGGATGTCATCTTCGTCAAACCAGAGTATGCACTGTAGATGATGATCTTCCTTGTCAACTGCAATCTGACGAAACATTTTTGTTACGTCAGTAGCGAATAGATAGCGATGGCAGCGGATGCGAATAAGTACATCACTGATGTCAACTTGAATCTTTGGGCCCACATGAAGTATCTCGTTGACAGATACGCCAGATGTAGTTTTCCAGGACCCATTGAATACCACCCTGAGCTTGGTGGTAGTGCTCTGCTCTTTCAGAACCCCATGATGAGGTAACAGGTAGCTGTTCGGTGGTAAATCCTTTAACTTAATGCGTTTCATGTGTCCCAAGTCTTCATATTCTTTCAGGAAGTCGAAGTACAACTTCTTGTAGACTGGATCAGCTTCCAATCGTTTGCGCAGACGTAGTAAGGCGTATTGTGCAGCTCTAAGCGAATCACCCAGTTGACTTGGCGAAGATTTAAGCGGCAAGCGAACGACATATCGACCATCAGACTGTCTGTAGTGTGTATTGACAAAGTGTTGTTCACACTCTTCTTCTTCTTCAGTATAGCGTGTAGCGAATTCTGTCTGTGGCTCTTCTTGGTACCAAAACTTGCTTAACAAGTCTTGTAGTTGATCATCAACAGCGACATGATGACCATAAGCGGTCAATTTTGATGTAGCGGTGTCCACAGATCCATATTTGATCCAGCCAAGCGATGTTGACTGAGCGATTGGGTCATTGTCACTTCCTTTTTGTATTTTAGCGTTGATTATATGTGCAGCTGGTGCTGCACCCAGAATGATGTCAATAGGTCGTGATGTCAAGAAGTCTGGATCAGCGAGTTGTATCCCAGTTATATGCGGCCATTTCTTCTTCTTAGTTAGCGTAAATGACGGTAAGTTTACAGTCAATAGAGCAAGCACATGAGCTTGGATGGTAATAGAAGCGTTGTTGTGTAGCGAATGCAGCGTCATCTTGCATGACCCAAGCGAATGCCCAGCTGACACATTACCAATTCCACGTAATGGTACAGCTGCTTTACTGAGTTGAATATCCAGCTTCTTGATTAGCGAATGCGTCACGAAGGATAACTCCGATCCTTGATCAATAAGTACACGGGCAGTACATGTACTTCCTGTTAGCGAATTCAACTTAACAATAGCGGTAGCGAGTAAAACATTGAGCGAATGAGCTGGGTCAGCTACAGGAGCGTCCTGTGCTGGTTTAGCGGCAGCACCATCGTCAAGATGCGTTGACGTGTGATGTGGCTGATCACAATGGCGGCACTTCTGCTTAGTCCTGCAGTCAGCGTAGCGGTGGCACCTTGGGTAGCGAGTACAGCGTCAGTTAAGCGAGCAGACATATTGCGCATCGTGTCGATGCGGTTCATTTGAAGAGCGACTTGAGCTTCGGCGGCCATCTTGGTTTGACGTGGCACACAAAATGGACGCGATGACGTGAACCCGACGCTAAGTTTTCGATCTTTTTTTTGATTAAGTGTCCTTTTTACACCGATGTGTAAAATAGATCACCCCGGGCAGCACTCTAGCAGTGCTCAGCAATGCCCACGGCACTTAGCGATTTTCACGATGCAAACTGGCACTGCACTTTTTCTCACAATTTTTTTTTTTTAAATAATTTTTAATTGTTTAATTTTCGCCAGATCCGGCTCGAAGGACTAAAATGTAAAATGAGCGAATAAACTTATTGGATCTGGTTTAGGCGAGGTGAATTAAACAATTAAAAAATTACACAGATTTTATCAATAAATAAATTATAGATTTATTTACACTTATTTACACTTAAAGTTATGAGAATTATGATTAATAGCGAATGCGACTAGATAAATTATACGCGATAGCGAATGCAAACTCAAAGATATAATTTACGTATAAAATTGACACGTGGTCAATAGCGGTTAAGTCAATACTAATTAATTAACAATTAATTATTAGCGACAGAACAGTTTATTTATTCTCAATAAAAAGCAGCCTTGATATACTGTCTAAATATTGAGGATAATTCAGCGTAGCGGTTTTAGTTTAGTATCACACAGGAATTAATAAGCGAAGCGGTTCAAGCACGAGGTTGCAAGTAGCAAAGACACGTTGTAGAAACTCTGAGCGAAGCGGTTAGACAGATAGTTGTAGAATGTCTGAGCGAAACGGTTAGACAGATAGTTGTAGGAAGAATCTTGGTAGCGTCGTTGAGTTGTCGAGAAGCTTGGTGTCGACGTGGCAGCCTTGCTGCATATAACGAATTTTCCTATTGGCCTAAAAGCGCGCCAACAGGTATCAGTTGATAGCGAGCTCTCTCATAGGCTGACCAATATAAAACGAATTTTGTGATTGGTCAGCTTGTAGCGGGTTCTCAGGACGTCTTGACACGATCCTGAGTTAGAAATTGTATGTGCCGGGCCCAAATAGCGAGTGACCCGGCACTATTCTGACCTTCAGTCAGTAGCGAGCTCGGCTTCTCCCGAACCGAGCGGAAATGCACGAAGCTTGATTTAAATTAATCAAGCTCGTGACTGAACATAGAGGAATCAGTAAAATTTATTTATTTTTTTTTTTTGTTTTTTTTTTTTTTTATTATTAAAAGCTACATAACAATAATTGAAAAAAAAATTTACTTGCATAGTTTAAATAATTTTTATAAATAAATGCATTGTTAATAAGATTTAATAAAATTTTTTTTTGAATGAAAATAACGATTTTTGAGAAAAAAATTGTTTCTTAAAAAAATTTTTTTATTGCTAAACAGTGCATTTGCTAACTAACAATTTCTTTTTTTTACTCAATATTAATATTAAGCAACCATAATTTTTTTTGAAATCATCATTTATCATGTTCTCTTATATTAGAAAAAAAAATTTCTTCATTCATTTACTATTTGTTTCGTACGCAAACAATTTGTTATAAACAAATAAATTTTTACGCAATATGTTTTTGTAAATACTAAAAACAACTATGCGTTTTTTTTTGTGGAAAAATTTTTTTTTTTTATTTTTGATATGAGTTTTTAAATTATTGTACACTTGGACTTGTCGCTATCTTCATGTTTTTCTTCATTGTTATTAAAATAACTTATTGAAGATACGACTACAACACTTCAAGTCTTTTTTATTCTCCATTAATCATTTAACAAATTGAACTTTTAATTAAAGCTCTGAGTTAATTGCTTAATGAATTATGAATAAAAGTAATTTTTATAAATACTTTGTTATAAATATAAAAAAATTGTAAATTAGCAAATTTGCTTTTTGGCAATAAAAAAAATTTTTTATACTGAGAGAAAAAAGTGCATATTTTCAAGTAAAAATACTTGATCCAAGTATTTTAGATACTTAAATAGTGTCAAGTAAATAATTTCTTAATTCTAGTTAAAATACTTGTGAAATCTATTAATACTAAAAACTTATGCTTAGTTAAAAAAATACTAATGTTAAATAATAGAAAATTGAAATTTAGAATTTAAAATACTTGAAAAAAATGATTAAAAACATTTAATTTAGTAATTGAAATAGTCCAATTAAATAATAAAAATTCAGATCTAGTAGTTTAAATACTCAAGTTCAATAGTTAAAAATTGAAGATTAGTATTTAAAATAATCGTGATTAGTATTTAAATATTTTAATTTAGCATTTAAAATACTTAAATTTAATAATTATAAGTTTTCATTTATTACTTAGAACAGTGAAGTAAAATAATAAAAAAATTTCATTTAGTATTTGAACAACTCAAGTTCAATAATTCAAAATTCATATTTTGTAATTAAAATACTTAAGTATAATAATTGACTATTCTCATTCAGTATGTAAACTATCCAAATTCAAAAGGTAAACATGTATATTTAGTATTTAAAAATAGTCCGTTTGGATGCTTCTTCGGAATCCTCTGCGCTGTTGGATATGCCTGAGAATCATTCCAAAAATGTACTCACGGGTATTTTCCCCTAGGGTACTTGTACTCTTTAACTAGGATATTATCCTGAGGTGAGTAGTTGACAACGCGACTTTTTACTTCTTTGAGCGGAGCTTATCACTTCTATTCTAACTGTCCAATTAGGAAAATGTTGCAGCGCTCTTCTGCGCCTAGCGGTGATTCTTGGTACTAATTTTTTCTGTTGCACTCTGCGTCTCTGCACTTTATTATTTTCACTCACCTTATTTTTTCTCTCTCTTTATTTATTAAAATTTTTTATTTTTTGTTTTTTACACGGATTATATTTTTTGTGTTTATTTGTTTTTTTTTTTTATTAATTTTTTTTTTTTTTATAAATGTAAATGTTGTGACTCAAGCTCTTCCGATTGCCACCTCAACCATCCAAATCAATTCATTAGTTAAAAAGTTACAAAGAGTTTACACACACACACACACACACACACACACACACACACACACACACACACACACACACACATCATTCTGAAAATAGTCAGAATAGCTTCCTAAGGACCTCAAAAGTCAACATCTGATAAAAACTTGATTTTTGAAAATCGGGATGAAAACATAACTTCCCGAATTTTCGAAAATTAATAATTTTCTTAGCGGGAAATTAAAAATACTTGAAAAAATTTTTTTTTTCTCTCAGTGTATGAAACGATTTTTTTTCAAAAATCGTTATTTTCATTAAGAATTTTTTTCTCAAAAAAAATTGTATTAAATCTTATTAACAATGCATTTGTTTATAACAATTATTTAAACAATGCAAGTAAAAATTTTTTAGAAATTATTGTTGTGTAGCTTTTAGCAACAAAAAAAAAAAAATAATCAAAAAAATAAAATTTCTTGATTGCTTTATTTACGTTTATTATTTTTCAATGCTTTAGATTTTTAATAAAGAAGTAAAAAATCGAAATTTTTTAATTTTTCTAATGGCGATCTTTTCTAAACCCTTTCAAGAATAGCTCCGAGCAGTAAAAAAAACCCGGGGTTTTTTGTTTAGAAATAATCAGCGTTTTTATGTGAGCTTTCAACAAGTAAAAATTAATTATTAATTATTCAATTAGTTAATTATTTAATCTGTTTTTGATCTGTTGTTTTAAAAAACAATTGCGTTACGGGTAGACAAAACTAGATTAATTCTTGATCTTCAAAAAATTTTAGTCCTGAAAATTTGCAAGGATTGAACTAGATTATATCATGGACTTGTAATATTTTTATTTATTGTTAATATTTATAAAAAATATATTAAGTTACAAAATCGATTATGTTTTACTTACAATTTATTTAGTGTCTTTTGTTTAAAAATGTCGTCAGTTGATGAAAGTTTTTACAGCTTTATGTTTTAGCTGTCTTATTAACTGAATATTCATAGCATTGAATAAAAGTAATAAAATAACTCTTAAAATATTAAGAAATTTTCCTTATTTACTGAATAAAATCGAAAATATTATGGCATTAGAAATTATCAAAATATTTGTGACATCTTATTACGGAAGCGCATTACCCTGCTTAAAAAATCCGATAGATTCTTATAGCCAAGGTATAAGGCCCTATACTTAACTATAGCACTTCTCATAGAACTTATTCATTCTTATAAAATGTCTATGGGAATTTATAAGAAACTATTGGATTCTATAAGATTTTCTAAACAGGGTAGCATGTTTTAATTATCAAGAAAATTAAAATAAATTTATGCATCTATATTATTATTATTATTATTATTATTATTATTATTATTATTATTATTATTATTATTATTATTATTATTATTATTATTATTATTATTTATATTTGTAAAAAGTCCTGTTTTTGATCTAAAAGCTATTAAAAATAGACTAAAAATTATAGTCTATAAAGTCTGTTTTTGTTTTTAAAAACAATTGAACACAGACCATGAATTCTGTTAAAAAAGTCTGTTTTTAGTCTAAACCTAATTTAAAACAGACTAAATATTATACGAAAATAAGTCTGATATTGGCCTGAATAAGGAATAGTATGGGCAAAAACAGATTAAATTCTTATATAAAAAAATACGATTTATAAACTTAAATTAAAGAAAAAATATTTGAATTTATCATTTATTTTAAAACAGATCTAACTTTCTGACCCGGGTTTTAATGTGAAAGACTTAAGAGAAAAATTTGCTGGGACAAGATATATGTGGAGGAGGAGAAAGTCACCGGTGCTAAGCAGTAGTGGAAGTAGTTCAGTGTTCGCCACTAGATCACGCCCAACCTATTATTGTCCTGTCCCTGGTTATATAAGTATTTCAGAGTTATTATATTCTATACTTGAAAACAATTCTGGCACGGGTACTTCTCTGTTATTTGACAGAATGACAAGTGCCTGTTTCGATGGTCATATAGTAGATGCTGTATAACATTGTGACAGCAATGTCAAATATTTTTGTTTTCTTGAAAAAATTGTTTTTACAATCCAGAAACATAAAATATATTTTAGATAATGACAAAAATTGATTCTTGTATCCAATAAATTCTGTTCAATATTTTAAAAATAATATATTTCGGCAAATTTTTTTTTTTTTTTTTTCAGTATTTACTTACTCTGAATATTCTCTGGTTTGAGTATGTATTCACTCTGATCCCACTCTGGAAATATTCTGGAAACACTCTGGTATCAGTTTGTATTCAATGTGGATGCATAACGGTGTCAGTATGTATCCACTCTGGATACTTTCTGGAAACACTTTGGATTCGCTCCATATCCGCTCTGGAAATATTCTGGGTTCACTCTCAGAAAAGGGCACAAAACCGTTCTGGAAATACTCTGGAGTCCGTATGGTTGCATCGTGTTACCAGAATATTTCCAGAGTGTTTTTAGACTGGGTTGAAAGTCGTCAGGGTGAATATGAGCTTTATTAGCATCTAATTCACTAATTAATTCTGGATATTGAACATACCAACTTTCAATAAATGGATACCTATATTGTTCATGAAGAAAAAAAGCAAAATAATCAATATGATGATCTTCTAATAAACCATTATTTATTATGATAGAAAAATCTTGTTGATTTAAAGGTTGCATGTTTTGTGAAAAGGAATTGGAAAAATAAAAATAATGAATAAAATTGATTTGTTAAATATAAATATTGCTTTATTACTATCAAAAAATGGCTCAGAATGAATCAGATAAATAATTAATAATATAAATAAAAAAATGTTTATTAATTAAATTAATAAAATCACATAAGATTAATATAAATTAAATCACGCAAAATTAATATTAATTAAATCACGCAAGATTAATAAACATACATAAATGAAATTGAATATATTTCTTCAAAATTTAATTATGTTAAATATAGACTTAAATGAAATTTTGAGTCGCACAGCAGACTATTCTTAAGTGTCGCACAGCAGACAATTTCTTTTTAGTCGCACAGCAGACTATTGTTTTAATGTCGCACAGCTGACAATTTCTATCGAGTCGCACAGCAGACTCTTTTTGGTGTCTCACAATAAACAATCTCTTTAGAGTTAATCAATAAGTTTGAGAAAAGTTTTTTTCTATTTATGAAACTCTTTGAATCAATAAAAACTATTAATATTTAAATCCAAAATTGCAACTTAGTTGCAAATGTTTTTGGATGATTATGATTATTGTTGACAATGATTATAATAATTATTCAAAATTAATAATTATCAAAAATTATTAACATGAAATATGAATAATAATTATTAAAATCCAAAATTGCAACTTGGTTGCAAATATTTTGGGATGATCGATTATTATTCCAAATTAATAATTATCAAAAATTATTAACATACAATATTAATAATAATTATAATGATAATTTAAAATATTTATGATTTATTTCTCACAAATATAATAAAAATATTAATTAATGTAAAATGACAGGTTAGAATAGCGTGTCGTAATTAACGTTATAACTAACTATAAAGGTCGTTTTCACGAAATCACTTGTCGCAATCATGGCGGCTGCGCTTGTCCGTCGAATTTCTGAATTGAACCTTTTAGGTCAATTTGACGTCAAGTTTTAGACAAACGTCGACTGAGGAACTTTTTTGCATGAAAATTTATGTACATCGACAGTATTTAATTTTTGTTCTACTTAAAGGTTACAAGTAATCTTAATTGAACAATAACTACAGTAATGGTGAAATAATTAATAATGATATTTTATTGAAACAAAAACAAGTGATTATTCTAATTAAAGTAATAGACAATAGACTACCAATCATAGCACAGTTTGCTTCAGCAAAAGTTTACTTTACAAAAGTTTCCTTGAATATTTCGTCAAATTTCTATTGACTTCGGATTTTTTCGTTTTTGACGACAATTTATACACAACTTGCTGTACAATTTATGGTAAATTTACTACCCAAAATAGAACACAAATTCACTTCAAAATTTAAGTAGGAAAAAATTTTTCATCAATTTTCAGGTCATTTTTTACATTAATTTATATTTAATTTGTCTTGAAAAATTGTAGAATTGTAAATTGTAAATTTTTTTTCCGTAAAATTGTAGACAATTTTATGTATAAATTTGCTTACTTTTTGAAAAGGTAAGAACAAACATTACTGACTTTTTTTTGTGGTAAAAATTTACCTTTAAATTGAGGAAAAATTAATCGCAAATTTTTCTTTCCAACTTTTAGTGTCAAATTGTCGGCAAATCCGGGCAGCGAATTTAAAGAAATTTCAATGTCAAATTACAGTCAATTTCAAGCTAAAGTGACTATTAGGACTAAATAGCGTACTAAATTTACATCAAATTGTATAGCAAGTTGTGTATAAATTATTGGCTAATACAGAAAAGTCCGAAGTTGACGGAAATATGACGAAAAATTCAAGGAAACTTTTGTGAGTAAATTTTTGCTACAACAAGCTTTGTTATTAGCGTTCTTTCAAGACGTATTTGCCATTATGGATATCAGCTCTAGTGAAAAATGAATATAAACATAAACGATATATATTGATTATTTATGTGAATTAATTATTACAGGAGGCATTTTCATAGCTTTTAAAACAGATCAAAAAATAAACTTTCAATTATACTTCAAAATTCTTGATTCAAAGACTTACTTAAAGAATAATTAGTGAATTAAAATAATCAGGGAAAAATGTAAAGAAAAAAGTACTACGCTCCAGCTTTGATTGACAATGGACATGTTTGACTGAATGAAATCTTGAGTGTTCCCTAATAGCCACTTTGCATTGAAATTGACGGTAATTTGATGTTAAAATTACCTGAAATCTGTTGCCCGAATTTTCAAACAATTTCACCGCAAAAGTTGAAAATAAAAATTTGCGGTTAATTTTTCTTCAATTTTAAGGTAAACTTGTACAAGAAAAAACGGTCGGTAGTGTTCTTTCTTACCATTTAAGAAGATAATCAAATTTATATATAAAATTTTCTACAATTTGAGCGTAAAAATATACTTAACAATTTTTCAAGTCAAATTAACGATAAATTGACTGAAAATTTTACTGAAAATTAAAGACAACTTTTATCTACTCAACTTTTGAAGTAAATTTGCATTCTAATTCTGGTAGTAAATTTACCTCAAATTCAATAGTAAACTGCATACAACTTGTCGTAAAAAATGAAAAAGTCCGAAGTTGACGGAAATTTGAAGAAAAATTTAACGAAACTTTTGTACAGTAAACTTGTGCTCAAGCAAACTGTGCTATTAGGGTTATGTCCTAGGAGGTTACTAGAGTCGGAGCTGACGCCATCTTCTGGACATTGGGCAGTTCGTTACCACGCAGGGCAAATTTTGAATTTGAAATTAATAAATAAATTTATTGTTGGCTACGATGATAATTGTTATTAATTACATAATAAAATTATGGATACGGATAAGGGTAGCTGACAAAATAATTGTTATCTGAAAACTAAGTTTCATTATAAAATACAGATAAGATCATAAAATACCAATATGATTATTCTAATGCTATAATTCTATGTTTCTACTAATTTATTTTTATTATACAAGTCACTCTCCATTTAATATATATGTCTTTAAATGTAGATATAAATATAAATGTATATATAAATATATATGTATATTTACAGTAATAGTAAAGTTTCTGTGAAACGATTTTCAGTTGTAAGTAACATTTATTTATTACACATTTCATATTCTTATTTCTTTATAGAATATGCATTTGATCTTAATCATATTAACTGTTAACTAGAAAAAGGTCCATTCATGATTTTTTTGCGTGTGTGTTAATAAAATTTTAGGTATCGGGTTACAGGGAACATTCCAAAACAACTCAAACTATTTTTATATTATTCCGAATATAATATATAATCATTTATTTATTCCAACTTTTTTATAATCTAAATATATAATTTGATAAGTATGTAATATAATAGATTGACTGATTATTCCAATTATCGACTTATTATTGACAAGATGCACTAAATGTTGTATGATCTCAATATGTGATTTACAAATGGAAGTTAAATACGCGCCCATTTATGTTTTTCAAGTTCACTAATTGATTAACAGGTAGAGGCACTTGAGGCCACTGAGGACATAACATAAGTTAACTTTCCTAATAGTACAGTTCGTTTTGACAAAAGTTTACTTACAAAAGTGTCCTTGATTTTTTTGTCAAATATCCGTGAAGTTCGGACTTTTCCGTTTGTGACTGCAATTTATATACAACCTGCTATACAATTTGGCGTAAATTTACTACCCAAATTAAAATGCAAATTCCCTTCAAAAGTTAACTAGAAACATTTTTTGTCAATTTTCAGACCAATTTTTACATCAATTTATTGCTAATTTGACTTGAGAAATTGTAAAGTTTTTTTTTTACGTCAACCCTGATAGCATGAGTTGCTCATCAAAAGGTTGGCATTCATTAGTTTGCAACCAACTTGACAACAACTTGTCGACAACTCTAGCTTTTGCAACTTTTGGCTACAAACTACCGCCAACTTGCTGAGAAAGTTGAAAACACGGAAGAGCCGCAATTGGAAAGCAGGCTTCTGAGACAATTGAAGGCAACTTTCTATCAACTTACGGATTGCTAACTTTTGCAACCACCCTAATAGCTACTTTGCATTGAAATTGACAGTAATTTGATGTTGAAATTACCTGAAATCTGCTGCCCAAATTTGCAGACAATTCCACAGCAAAAGTTAAAAATAAAAATTTGCAGTTAATTTTTCTTCAATTTCAAGGTAAACTTGTACGAAAAAAAAGGTCGGTAATGTTCATTCCTACCATTTTAGAAGGTAAGCAAATTTATACATAAAATTGTCTACAAGTTGAGCGTAAGAATATACTTAACAATTTTTCAAGTCAAATTAACGATAAATTGATTGAAAATTTGACTGAAAATTAAATACAACTTTTGTCTATTCAACTTTTGAAGTGAATTTGCATTCTAATTCTGGCAGTAAATTTACCTCAAATTCAATAGTAAATTGCATATAACTTTTAAAAAATAGAAAAGTCCAAAGTTAACGTTAATTCGAAGAAAAATTCAACAAAACTTTTGTACAGTAAACTTGTGCTCAAGCAAACTGTAGTATTAGGGTAGGAATTATGTGAGATAAATCATTTTGAATCAAGAACTCTAATGGTAACAACCATAGATTATCATACGAGCCAACAGTTTCATTGATCACTTCATTGATGTTAATTTTATAAGTTGCGCGCAAAAAAAAAAAAAAAACTAAAACAAAAGACCAACAATACAACTTTGAAAATCTGATCATCTCATTCATTCGCTAACGACGAAGAAGTAAGTACAGAATGTTCTATTCTATTTTTTTTACTTAAAAGATTTTAAAAATCCATAATTCTGAAAGTAGCAGACAATTAATAGTAGAAGACTATTAAAAAAATATAAATAATTATTTTTAAAAAAATCAGGAAACACGTCCAAATTTTTTCATTTACAATGAACTTAAGGTTATTAAAAAAATAAAGAAGCATCGGTCTGCTATTTCATTGTTATGGATATTTAAAGTGAAATAATACTTAAATTAATTGTAATCACGGAAGATAATTAATTATATTACAAAGATAAAAAAGTAAATTTAATTATTAATTCTTTATTTATTTATTTATTTATTTATTTACAGAAAAAAATGGACAACGCAGAAAATGATAATGGTGAGTGCATTCAAAATATATATATATATATATATATATATATATATATATATATATATATATATATATATATATATATATATATATCTATATATATATATTAGGGTGAGTCAGAAAAATTAATTATTTTTTTTTTTACAAGTAACAGGGACAAATGGATCGCTAGACACCTTAAAAAAATTCTCGCCAAATATGAGCTCTTAATTTTATGAGAAAGATGGTGCTCATCGCAGTTTTTGATTTTTTGCTCAGTCCAATAGAAAAAATGCATACCTCATTATTAATTGATTGTACAGAAAATATTCTGAACGAATTTTATAGGAAATTTAATGCCCTACAAAAGAGGTATCTTATATTTTTTCCGTAAACCTCACCATTTGATTGATATTGAAGATTTAAGTTTGAT
This sequence comes from Microplitis demolitor, assembly GCF_026212275.2. Taxonomy (NCBI): domain Eukaryota; kingdom Metazoa; phylum Arthropoda; class Insecta; order Hymenoptera; family Braconidae; genus Microplitis; species Microplitis demolitor. The sequence goes on along the minus strand of NC_068550.1, from coordinate 11,652,723 downwards.
TATTTTAAGACAAATTTCATTTTTGTTTATGAATTTTATAACTCGACCGTAAATGATTATTATAAAATGCGCAATACAAATTTTTGTAGGAAATTAATTGCTCTACAAAAAAGGTCTCTTACCATTTTTTGATAAATCCATCTATTCGAAAGTTATCGGAGCTGGAAGTCAAATTTATAATAAATTTCCAGATATTTATGTTTTTCCAGCAAAACTATCAGATTCATCGAAATATATTATAAAATCTTTTTTACAGACAATTTTATTCCCTACATATTATTTTCAATGAAGTTTTTTGAAATTCCGCATTGTTTTCTAGTTATTTTCATTATAATGTTAAGTTCTTACAATAGATTAGAAGACTATTATTATTACGAGCTTAGTATTAAAATGAAAATAACTAGAAAACAATGCGGAATTTCAAAAAAAACTTCATTGAAAATAATTTGTAGGGAATAAAATTGTCTGTAAAAAAGATTTTGTGACATTTTTCAGTAAATCCGATTATTTTGCTGAAAAAGTATAAATATCTGAAAATTTATTATAGATTTGACTTCCAGCTCCGATAACTTTCGAATAGATGGATTTATCAAAAAATGGTAAGAGACCTTTTCTGTAGAGCAATTAATTTCCTACAAAAATTTGTATTGTGCATTTTATAATAGTCATTTATTGTCGAGTTATAAATTTCATAAACAAAAATGAAATTTGTCTCAAAATAATCAAACTTAAATCTTCAATATCATTCAAATAGTGAGGTTTACGGAAAAAATATAAGATACCTTTTTTGTAGAGCATTAAATTTCCTATAAAATTCTTTTAAAACATTTTTCTGTACAATCAATTAATAATGAGGTATGAATTTTTTTCTATTGGACTGAGAAAAAAATCAAAAACTTCGATGAGCACCATCTTCCTAATAAAATTAAGAGCTCATATTTGGTGAGAATTTTTTTAAGGTGTCTAGCGATACATTTCTCCGTGTCACTTGTGAAAAAAAAAATAATTGATTTTTTTGACCCACCCTAATATATATGGACTTATTGACTTTAATGTTGAAAGTAATTAAATTGACATCTATTTTATTTTGTTTTCAAAAGAAAGAGAGCTAAGGGAAGCTCGAGCTGCGGCGGAATCCGCCATAGATACAACAGGTTGGCCCGTGGAAGTGGCCGACACAACTGCCTGCCCCCTTTCCGGGCCAACCTGAATTTCGGGCAGCTACTCCCACCGCCACCGCCACCATCGCCGCCACGCCTGGCAGCTGCAGGTAGAGAAGGGATGCCGGCGGGAGCTAATAATGCTGTAGCCGACATCCCTTTTCCAATTCAAGCAGCAGCACCTGCAGCTGCAGCAGCACCAGCACCGGCACCTGTAGCTGCAGCACCAGCACTAGCAGCACCGGCATCTGTAGCACCAGCAGTACCGGCACCTGTAGCTGCAGCACCAGCACCAGCAGTACCGACACCTGTAGCTGCAGCACCGGCCGCACCGGCACCTGTAGCTGCAGCACCTATAGCTGCAGCACCAGCATCAGCAGCTCAAGAAGCTGTTGCAGTAGCAGTTGGTAAGTTCGAGAATTTTTACTTAAAAAATCCGATAAATTTTGAAGCTGTATGTATAAGGTCTATATACTTAACTATAGCATTTTCCATAAAACTCATTCATTTTTATAAAATTTCTATGAGAATTTATGAAAATCTCTTGAATTTTATGAGATTTTCTAAACAGGAATTTTATTTTTTTTTTTTTATTAGATTTAAGAAATGTAAACGTTTGATTCTATTTTTCAGATAATCCACGTCGTTGGGCTGCTAGAGGTGTAGCCAGGAGTCAGGCAGGGCGGAACCGCCGTAGGGCCAATAATAATTGGCGGAGGAGAGGCGGCCGCAGGAGAGGGGGGGTAACAAAAATTTATTATATGTACTAATAAAAAAACATAATAAAAACCCACCAAACACCGAATTAATGTTTAAGTTTATTTTTCTGCTTGAAACTCTTTATTATTTTTATCCTTATTTGCAAATTGATGAACGGTACGATCTTTGTTGCACTTGTATAGTAAATAGGAAAAATCGTGTCCAAATTTTTCTCATAAACAAATGGAAGTTATCGAAAAAAACTTAAACAATGGATCGTTTGTTGGTCGTTTATCGATCAATGTTGACCTATCAAAGTTGTTTGAGGGTTAATTGCTATAATTATGAAAAACTAAATAAAAAATAGCCTTTCATTTTCTTCATTGAACCCCTCTACTTCGATATTTTTTTACTTTTTTTCTTTAAATTGCTAGGAAACCGTTTGTCAGTGATTGTTGGTGAAAACAAATAAAACAGTAATTTATTTATTATAAAAATGTAATTACAAAACTAAAATTTCCATTAGTAGTCTTCAATCAGAATAAATAATATTTTTTTTTTTGTATAATGATATTAAATCTCCGATAAAAAATTGACTTGAAAAATAATTATTTATTTCCATTGATTAAAAACCTGATTTTCAAATTTCGCCAATAAGGTATTGACAGGTAGTTCCACAATGTTGTTAGATGTACGAAATTACACTAAAAGCCGCTTTAGATTTAAACTGACAATAATATTATAAAAGTGAAATTATCAAAATGTGCTGCCTGAATTGGCCGACAATTTGATGGCAAAACTTGAAAAAAAAAATTAGGCAGTTAATTTTTTTTTAATTTAGAGGTTACTTTTTTTTACTAGAAAGAAACCCAAATAAAAGTTCCTATGAAATTTTTGTCAAATGTCTGTCAAATTCGGGCTTTTTCGTTTTTGACGATAATTCGTATACGACTTTTAAAATGAATTTGCATTCGAATTCGGGTAGTAAATTTACATCAAATTGTATAGCAGTTGTATGCAAATTCTCGTCGAAAACGGAATAGCCCGAAGTTGACAGACATTTGACAAAAATTTCATAGGAACTTTTTCTAGGGTTTTTTCGTAGCCAAAAAAGTAACCTCTAAATTAAAAAAAAAAAATTAGCCGCTAATTTTTTTTCTTTTTTAATTTTTGCGATCAATTTGTCGGCAGATTCGGGCAGCAAATTTCGGTAATTTCAACTGCCAAATTACTGTCAATTTCAATCTGGAGTGACTGTTAGGTACGGCAGTTACGGCCAATGCCTGAAACAAAGATTTTAACTAAACTACCGCTAGAAGAACGAAATAAAAAAGTAAAATCTAATTCGGAAAAGGTTAAGAATTATCTTGAGGACTTGCATAAAATACCACGAGAAATTCCATTCTCACAAATTTTAACAGAGCTTCAGATGTCAGAAAATGAATACATTAATGCTGCTAGATATTCTTTGCAATCGACGCGCGTATTTTTGAGACGTCGAAGTAATGAAATTTTTGTTAATGCGTATAATCTAGATATTTTGAATTTACTGAAGTCAAACATGGATATACAATTTATTTGTGATCCATATGCATGTGTAAGTTATTTAACTGATTATATAGTAAAAGTTGAAAAGGATATGGCAAAACTATTTAGAACTTTGATTGAGCAATTTGCTCACGAAGACTTTACTAACCTTGAAAAAGTTAAGAAATTCGCAAATGCGTTTATTAATACGAGAGTATTAGCAGCTCAAGAAGCTGCTGCACTTGTACTTCATTTGTCATTCTTTAAAGCATCTCGAAAAGGAATATTTGTTCCTACTTTTCCGATGGAAGAAAGAAATCGAGTGGTTAAACGGAAAAAAGAACTATCAAAAATGGTACCTGAGTCAACAGACATCTATCAAGATAATATAATCGAAAAGTATTACAAGCGAGACAAGCAATATGAATCGATGTGTTTAGCTGATTTCGCCACTGGATATAGCGATCCCAAATAACTCAAAGCGAAAATTGATCACGACTTAAATGATGAAAGTAACAGTTGCAATGAAGTTAATGATGTCTGTAATGAGGAAAGCGATGTGAAAGAACGTCTGAAACGTAAAATTTTACGAACACGTCATTATAATAAACATCAAGATGAAAACAATTATTATCGAGAACGGCTACTATTATTTTTACCATTTCGTGACGAAAAAACCGAAATTGAAAGTCTAAGTCCACTCGAAAGAAAAAAACTTCATAATAAAAATTTAGTTTTAATAGAACAAAATCGAGGGTTGATATATCAAATGGATGAAGATTTTCTTGAGGATATTTTTAAAGAGGTCGAAGTAGGTGTTGATAATGATGAAGATGACAATGATTTTAATTTTGAAAAAAAAAATTGAACCAGAAGAATTAACTGACCTATTTCCTGAAGCGAAAAACAATAATTCTTCTGATTCGAAAGAAAAAGATTATAAGATAAGTGTTCCAAAAGTTATGGAAAATAAAGATATTTTAGAGCTACTTTTGAAGGCCAATGATCAACAACTTCAAATAACGATGCATTGTTTACATGCTCAAAAACTTGGTAAACTAATTCGTTTAGTGATTTGTGGCCAAGCGGGAACTGGAAAATCTTTTCTGATTGAACTTTTATACCAAACTATATCCGACTATTACAACAAACAAATAATATGTTCAGATATTGAATCAGCTAAAGTAATTTTAGCTGCTCCATCTGGAAAGGCTGCATTCTTGATTCGGGGTGTTACTATTCATAGTTGTTTTAATTTACCTGTGGATAATTATAATAAAGGAAACCTTCCAGCATTAAGTTCTAGCGACGTTACATCATTAAGATTCGAAATGCGTCATGTGAAAGTAGTTATTATAGATGAGGTTTCTATGATTGGTCGAAATCGTTTGAACTAAATCGACACTCGTCTGCAACAAATCACTGAAAATAATTTTCCTTTCGGCGGTTTATCAGTTATCTTTGTTGGAGACTTAAGACAGCTTCCGCCTGTCATGGATAAACCAATATATTATACCGCTCAACATTATTTAAGAGATAAAAAAGTAGAGTGGAATAAAAAAAACCCTGGTAAACCTTTTCAGCCAAATATCGCTGATCACGCGTATACTGCATTATTTGCATTAGATAATTGGATTGATTTCGAATATTACTAATTAACCAAAGTTATGCGAAAGATAATGAAGATTTTATTAATGCTTTAAATAACCTTTCAATGGGAACAATGACAGAAAGTGACATAAAATTATTCAAATCACGATGCAAGTTGAAAGACATTCCTTATGATGCAGTTCATATTTTTTATACGAATAAAGATGTTGATGCTTATAATGAAAAAAAAAATTGCTAATATGCCAGGTGAACTATTCGTTAATGAGGCTGAAGATCATATTCAAGACAAAAAATTGAGTAAAAAAATAATTAAAAAGACCCTTGACGCCCTTCATAAATTACCAACAAATAAGACGGGTTGTTTACCTAAAACTTTCTATTCAAAAATTGGTGTTAAAGTCATGTTAACCCGTAATATAAATACCAAAGACGGATTGGTCAACGGAGCAACAGGTATTTTAAGACACGTAACTAAAAAAGCTAACTCAAATGAGATTACGATTTTTTGGGTAGACTTTGAGGACGGTGATATTGGACGAACTACTCGAAACAATAATTTACAACATCTTAAAGAAGATATCTTGAAAAATACGAATTTTGTTCCAATTTTACCGATAGTAATTACTGATATCGCAGTTGGTAAAAAAATGGCAGTGCGAAAACAATTTCCTATAATTTCTGCAGAAAGTATAACTGCTCATAAAAGTCAAGGTCAAACTTATCGATCTGTTTGTATTTACAATAAAGGAATGACAAGAATGATGCAATATGTTGCATATAGTCGTCTTACTGATCCTAATAACCTCTATATCATTGGAAATTTTGTGCCGCCGGCTCCTTTAGATGATTCTAATGATCTTAAAGTAGAATTGGAAATGTTACGTCAAAATAACACATATTAAGAGTAGCGCTCCTGTTTAGCCTTCGCCTAGCGAAATAACTGGGACGGAGCTATAAGGATGACTGTTCATTTAAAATTAAAAGAAAATAAAAATAAAAATGTTTTGTTGTCTAAGAGATAAATTAAAATAATAAAAATTAAGTAAAATAAAATTTAATTAATTAAGTAAAATAATATAAGCAAAATTAAAACAACTTCCAAATTTATTTAAATCAAAACAATTATTTAAAAATTATTACAAACAAAATTTAGTTTACATTAGACAATTAAATGCAATTTACAATTTTACACTTTTATAAAATGGTTTAACTCTCGATTTCACTTGTTATTTAATTTATTTAAAATCAATCAATTATTATTTAAATATTTATTCAATTAAATTGTTACCTTGATTTATTTGATGATTATTATTGTTATCAATAATTATTTATTTGATTTTTTTTTTTTATTTGTTATTCTTCCTTCTTAACTCTTGATAATTGATGAAATTTTATCAATATTGAATTTTATTTATTGAATGAATTATATTTAAATAATTCGACTTGAACTTGATAATTGATGGAATATTTATCACATTTATTTTTTTTTATTAAAATGAATTATTACTTTTAATAATTCAATAATTATTTAAAAATATTCTGAGTTATATTTTTATAATTCAGTTTATAAATACTTAAATCATATTACAATGATTTAATAAAATTAAGGACCTTGCCTTTAAATAATTAAAATTTCGTCAATGACGAATGAGCTCACTTAGGAAACTGAAATCTTTTTCGATTTCCAGAAGAGCTGTTACCAGGTAGTAACATCCCTTCCAATAATTATTTAATTATACCAATTATTTTATTGGCTATAATTAAATCAATATTTTTTTATAATAATTATTTATATATATATTTTTCATGACTTCCAATGCAGTTAGCAACAACGCATAAAGCATTGGAGTCGAATTCATAAATCAATATTTATTGATTCTTATTTTTTTTTTTCTTTATTGCAATAAATTCATTTTATTATTTAAACATTTTATATTTTATTTCGTTTTAATTATTAATAACGTTGTTTATTAATAATTATATTTTTCTATTTATAATTTTTCTATCAATATTTTATCATTTTTGAATTTTATTTCATACTTTACAATAATATTCTTTCCATATTTCATAATTCATTTCATTTTTTAATTATTTATTATCATTATTTATTCATTCATATAGTTTCATTAATTCATTTCGTTATTTCTTTTATCATTTATTTCATATTTCATATTTATTAAATCATTTCATTATTTCTCTTTATTATTTTATTTTTTTATAATTTCAATATTTCTTTTATTCAACATTAATTTCATTATTTATTAATAATTAACAAATATAAAAATTTGAATTTATATTCAAATTTATAAACAACATTTATTTTTTTACTTTTTCATTTATTCATAATCATTCAATAATAACTTTACATAAAATAAAAATAATTTGAATTTAAATTCAAATTTAAAAATCATCAGCCGAAATAATGCCTGGAAGTCATTTGTAAATTAATTTATTCATGCATAACCAGATGGCATAACATGTATGATTTTTTTAATAAGTTGATTGTCAGTAAGAATACGACGTCGTGACGTCACACCCCCACTGTTAGTCATTTGTCATATATTTCAATATATGACAAATTTTTTTAAAAAAAAATTGTATGTATGTATATGTATATTTTTTAATTATTGTTAATTCATAATTAAAATATAAGCATATTATTTTATTATTATTGCTATTATTTTTGAATATTTATTTATTATTTTTGAATAAAAATTGTATATCTCATAGTACACGTCTATTATTTGTTTATTTTTTTTTTTTTTTTTTTTTTTTTTTAATAATTAAAAAAAATTATTTTTATAATAAAGGATATATATATTTTTCTTTAATTTAATTAAATTTATACTTACTTTTTCGTAATTTTATAATTTTTCTTATTATTATTTTTTTTATTTGATTTTTATTAGTTACTTATCAATTTTTTTATAAAAACAAAATTATTATTATTATTATTTTTTTTTTCAAATTGTATTATACTTACTCTCTCTTACATAAATAATCAGAACTGAAATAGATTTAATTGTTGTTTTTTTTTTTTTTTTAATATTGTTTTCTCTTCTTTTTTTTTTTTTTTTTGAATGAGAATAGGTTTCTTTTTTTTTTTTTAAAAAAAAAAATTTTTTATCTGTCGTTATTTTATTATTTTTACATAAAATTATTGTATTGTTTAACATATTTCCTTTTTTTTTTTTTTTTTTTTTACATAAAATATATTTTTGTTATTACATTTTTTTTTTTTTTTTTTTTTTGAATATAAGAAAGATTAATGTAAATACTTAAATTGAAATATTTATAATGAAGTAATATATAAGATATTAAAATAATAATAAAACAAATTTTACGAAATGATTGATTCATTTCTTCATTTTTTTTTTTAAAAAAAAAATAACTTGAAAAAAAAATTTTATTTAATTATTTTCACCCCATGGTTCATCAACATACAAAAATACTTTGTTAAACAATTCTTCTTCTTTCCATACGAACAATTGCTTGCAAAGATCGCAATTTTTTGCTGGCTGAGCTTCAAGCAAAACTTCCCCACAGTGGTTACAATTTAGTTTCTCATCTAAACTTATTTTATGGAATTTCACGATTCCCTCGTATTGGTTAAATTCTTGAAATTCATCGTTAACCACCAAGTCCACAAAACACGCGACGCAAATTTTTTCTTCATTAATTTCCCCCTTATTTTTAACCAGAACACGGTTCACACCATTTTCTTTCTTAACCCACACAAATCTTGCAATATCTTGAAATATCATTGGAAACTCATCGGGATCAATGCTTCTGATTTTGTCCAATTTGACGTAATTAGGTCCATTTCTTCGATTTGCTGCCATTATTTCTTGATTTTTTAAAAAAAACAAAAAATAAACGAATATAAAATTACTCATTAGAGACAACAATGAAACCCCCTTTTTTTTTTTTTTTTATTTTATTATACTTAAATATAATTATTATTACCTTTTTTTTTTGTTTTCCTTTTTATAGACTTATTTATTTGTTTTAAAAAAAAATTTTGTGCGGTTATTTATTATTATTGTTATTATTTTTTTATTTATTATTATTATTATTTTTTTTTTTTTTGTAATTTTTGTGTATATTATTTTTTTTTTTTAAATATATATTTTAATAATAACTATGCGCGTATTTGCTCTGACTGTTAGATATTTAATGACGTATCTTTTGCAATTAACTTAGGCTGTTACCACTTGGTAACATCCCTACTCAAAAATTTTTTAAAAAGAATTCATATGCGGAAGGGGTGTCATATGAGTCCCTTTCGCGATAACGCGACTAATGCATTGGTATTAGCATGCATTCCAATGACATAAAATTCTACATGCATAAAATATTAAAATAATATTTAATAAAATATTTTTAATAATAATAATATATTTTTATATGTGTATATTGATATAAAATATATATATATATATTTTTTTTTTTTTTTTCCCTTTTTTTTTTTTATTTTATATTCTATTTCTATTCTTATCATTTATAATGATTGATTATTCATATACACTTTTTCGTGAGTTTTTAATTGATTTAATATATTGAATATGTATATATATATATTGCATATGATTTGTATAAAGAATATGTATGAATATATATATATATGTATAAAATATATATATATGGATATATGTAAAAATTTAAATTTCGCGACGACTGCGCGCGTCGCTACCCTCCCGCGCTGAGAACATTACCAGCGCAAAGATGATAATGTATCGATTATTTATTAAATTACAGAAAGCTACTTTGAAAGTAATCGATAAATAAATATATATATACTTTTTATTAAGAATTACTTATAAAATTCATGATATTTAATTTCATATGTATTTTTATGTTATTTTAATTAATTTTTTTTATTTAATTAAAATATTAATAAAAGTTTAGTATTATATATTTTCATATCAATAATTAATTATTATTCTTCCTATTATTATTATTATTTTTTTTTTTTTTATTTTTATATTTTTCTCTCTCTCTTTTTTTTTTTATTTCTGTTATATATATATACTTATTTATTAATAATATTGATAACAATGATATTTATTTATTTTTTTTTTTTTTTTTTTTTTACAGGCTAAATTACACATAAATATCGATAAAATATTTATTTTCTAAAATGTCACGATAGTTTACCCAATTATTTGCACAATCTTCACAAATATATCCCGGTTTTTGATTTATTAACACTTCACCACACTTAATACAATCTCCCGAAATTTTATACGGATATAAACGATGCCAGTTTTGATTGCAATATTTAAATCTTTTCATAAAAATCATTGGACAGTTTTTTAAACAGTTTTCGCACATAGATGCGTTATCAAAGTCATTATGATAAAATTCTTTTACTATTTCCCTTGGCATGGTACAATATGATGTTATCAAACTTGCATAAAATTTTAAATTTCTTCCAGGAATTCTTGTATGTGGAATTCCATATAATGCATCTAATTCTTCATCTTCTTTCATCTGCTTGAGTATTCCGGCAGGAATTTTCATCTGTAATAATACTTTTAATTTAAGTATCATTACTAAAATTATATATAAAAAAAAATATTAAAATTTTGAAATTTGTTAGTTGTAAGTTGTTAGTAATTTTATAATTGAAATTAGGATAAACGGAACATGCTGGTTATTTTTTGAATAATTCTTGCTCCATTATTTTCTTCTTGACTTGCTGGTAAAATTGGATAAATTTTTTCATCTGCTGATGGGGCTGATGGTTCAGTATTTTCATTTATTATTTGAATTTCTTGATTTTGTGTTGGTTGTTGAATTATAACCAATTCAACATTTTCGTCGTTGCTTCAATTTGTATTATTATTATTAATACTTTTATGAATATTATTTATGTTATTTTCTTGTGCTCTTATTAAAATAAAATTAGTACAAGCATCCCAAAATGATAGACACATATAAAAAGAACATCCATAAGATTTTCGAATTTGAAAAGCATGAAGTAATGTGTCAAATGAAAATTTTACTAGTCTTATAATCATAATTATACTAAATATTCCTGCACTTGCAGATCCAAAAACTACAAATTTTCCCCATGTTTTTTCCCATGCTGAATCAGCTAATTTTTGTAAAGCATTAGTATCAAATAAATTTAATATTGATTCACCTTGATTTGCAAAATGCAAACCATCCATTCCTCTAGCAATATTACTTAAAATTGCTGGTTTTTCCACTGGAGACATAATTCTATGTCTTAATTTGTCGAGATCTTGTTCAGAATAAATTCCGCTTGTAGCTAAGAATTTTGGAGAAGTATATTTCCATGTTGGTTTAGTTAATGGTTGAATTTTATTTGGTGGTAAAACTTCAACTGGATTAGGTGTAAATTTATACCATGATCCATCTATTAAAAATAAAGGTGGAAAAAGTGGATTGCAATCAATCTGAGTTCCTTTTCTTACTAAAATTCTTGTCTTTGGAGTTAAAAAGTAACTGTCATTTGCTCTTTTCACTGGTAATTCGTTATAACACTCACTTCTTGGGTAAACTGATACTTCAACAGGTATGCACTTAACAACATTTATCGATTCACCTGACATTATAGCTATATAACCTGGTCCTTTCATATAATTGTAAGCAAACTCGTCTGGTTTACTTGACGCAATTGATAACAAATTTTTTGAAAGTATTACGTTCTAACATACAACGATGAATTAATACATCATAATATAATTGTTTAATTTGTTTTTGTATAAATTTTTCTACGTATACAAACTTAGAATTAATATATGCAAATAAATCTAAATTTTCTATTGATATTTTATTACTTAACATTAAATCATTCTTTAATGTTTCAAAGATAAATAATTTTGGATGTTCAGTTCTGATTATTTTATAGCCACAAATAATTTCAATATTTGTGGTGGTTAATGCAAATGTTATTCCATTTGATTCTAAAGAATAAACAATTTCATGCTTATCTGAATTTTTTTCAGATGTTTTATTTACTTTACCCGTATATAAAACCCCAAAATTTTGAAAATCACATTTATGTGATGGAATATAGTCCCAAAAAGTATAACCTCCTTCTAAATCTAAACAAGATAAATCAGATAAAGTACACGTTAAACCTGATTTTAAATAAACTTTATCATTCTCATATTTAACTTCCGCGAAATATTCTTGTATTGTTATTTTTAAAACCCCTTGAGCGACAATACTACTCCAACTTCCATAAAAATCTGAATAACTTCCCCCTTTACACGTCCCATCATTACCGATTGATCCTGCGAGTGTTGCACCACGCGTAGTTGTACTATTAATTTTTAAACCAGTTATAAATAACGTACCGAATCTATATGAACCCGATTTATGAATATCTAAACATCTTTCTTTTGAAATTTCTTCAATATATTCCATATGTCCACTATGTACGACTGACATATGAGAATAAGCCCCGCAATAATAAATATTTCGATCTACTTCGATTTTACATTGAATAACTTTTGTCAAAGAATATTCTTTTAATTGTAATAATTGAATAAATGGTTCTGTTGTATTTATTTCTTTAGGATGAATATCACAATCTTCCACCTCTGTAATTGAAATTGTAGTTGAATTTGATGAAAATCTTCCGCAATCATATCCAATTATTCCATTTACTGATGATGACCATAATAAAATAAAATAAATCGCAAAAGTGATTTTGATAATCATCTGTAAACATAAATTAATTAGAATTTTCTTCATCGCTATTTTTCTTTTGTTTTCGTGTTTTTTTAATTGGTGTAATTTCTGGATTTATGAATGAATATCTCAATCGATTCATGTGAACTATTTGAATTCTTTTTTCTGTTTGAATTTTAACATTTCCTTTACCCAAAATTTCAAGAATTTTGTGTGGTCCAGAGTATTGATCTTTTGTTTTACCTGGATTTGGTCCACTTTGTAAAAATACATATTGACCTACTTTTAAATTTTGTGGATTACAATGTTTATCGTAATATTTTTTTGATTTGTATTTAGCGTCAACTAAATTTTGATAAGCTAATAATCTTATCCCATGTAATCTTGTGATTAAATCAATTAAATAACCTTGCATTGTAGGTAATTGTTCACAATCTCTTATTGGTTCCCTTGAAGGTAATCTAGACTGTTGTCCGAAGACAATAGCATAAGGTGTATTTTTTATTGCTTCATGATAACTTGTATTATATGAAAATGTTGCTAACTCAATCCATTCGTCCCACTCTTCATCAATGGATGAGTAATGTTTAAGGTATTCGTTTAATGTGTGATGCGATCGTTCTAATGAACCGTTAGATTGAGGATGATAAGCTGTAGTTTTAAGTTTTTTAATACCGAAACGTTTTGCTACGCATTTTAAAATAGCACTTAAAAAGTTACGACCTTGGTCTGTTAGAATAATTTTTGGTGGACCAAAATAACAAATAAATCTTTTAACAAAAACAGTTGAAATTGTTGTAGCTAAAGTGTTAGGTAATGCTTCTGCAATACAAAATTTAGAAAATAAGTCTTGAATAGTTAAAATATACTCATTTCCCCTTTTAGTTTTTTGTTTTGCCCCGACAATATCCATAGAAATTTTCCAGAAACACGTGGCTGGAGTATCGGTAATAATCATAGGTTCTCTATGTTTTACACGAACTAATTTTTTTAATTGACAATCTAAACATTGTTGAATTCTTCGTTGAATATCATTTTTCAAATTTTCCCAATAATAGTCTTTTTTAATTCTTTGATAAGTCTAACTAACCCCTTTATGACCTCCAATTGGTGATTTATGCATTTCATAAAAAATTTCATCTCTTTTTTTCATTAGGAACGTAAATAATTGTACCCAAACAAATCATAATTTTAATATCAGTTCCGTCAAAAACATTTTTTAATTCTGTTATGATATTATTCCACGGTAAATTTTCTATATTTTCACTTTTTGCGAAACTTACTGTTTTTAATTTAAATTTTTCTAAAATTTCTTTTAAATTTTCAAAAATTACTTTTAAATTTTCAATTAATATTGCAATTGATTCTTTTTCTTTTTCACGAATAGGTAAAGCAAAATAATATTTATTTTTAATTTTCTTTTCAACTACTTTTCCTAGCTCTAAATTTTTTAATGTTGGTAATTTATTTAATTCTTTTAATTTAATTGCGCCATTATCGCATGGTTCACCATTGGTGCTGATAAAATATGCTAAATTATCTTTTCTGAAATGAAAATAATCTTTAATATCAACTATATTACGAATATTTCCCGTTTCCAAATTTTCTTTTATATCTGAATCACTATGATCTGATGAATCTTTTTTATTATTGTTTTGTTCGTTTATTATATTTTCAATATTTTCGTCTGAACTTAAAGAACTACTCACATTTTCTTGATTTAAATCTTGATTTTTTGTTTCTTTTCTTTCTTGAATTTGTTTCACTTTTTCCTTGCGTTTAATAGTTTTTGGTTGATTTTCAATTTCTTCGTCGGTTGAATCGTTGGTTTTATTACTTACTTTCTTTTGTATTATTTGTTTGTTCTTTATTAAATTTTTATTTTTATTAATTTCGTCAGTTGTTTTGGTTGTTGATTGTGATCTTGAATTTAATTCTTGTTTCTTTGCTGCAGCTCTTGTTGTTACTTTGATTTGTTCAAATTCTTCTGTTTTGATTGGATTTCTTGATAAAGCATCCACAACATAATTTGTTTTACCTGGTTTGTAAATAACTTTAAAATTGTATTCTCCTAATTTTAATCTACATTTTAAAACTCTCGTATTCACATCTTTTGCTCTTTGAAACCAAACTAATGGTTTATGATCTGTAACTAGAATAAATTCTTTACCATAAACATATGGTCTAAATGTTTTTACACCAAAAACAATAGCTAATGCTTCTTTTTCATATGTTTCATATCTTATTTCAGCGTCCCTCAATACTCTTGAAGCGTATGCACATGCAGTGTCTTCCCCGATTTGTCCTTGTGATAAAACTGCTCCAATTGCATAACCTGATGCATCAGTAGTAATAATAAATGGCATTGTAAAGTCAGGTGTATTTAATACAGGTGGTTCACATAATTTATTTTTTAATATTTCAAAAGCTTCTTGAGTTTCTTGATTCCATAAAAACTTGACATCTTTTTGAAGTAATTTTGTCAATGGCTTAGCTATTTTTGCAAAATCTTTAATAAATCTTCTATAATAATTGGTAAAACCCAAAAATTGACGAACTTTTTTCTGAGTAGTAGGAACTGGATATTTCTTTGCAGCTTCAATTTTACTTGGATCAGGTCTGATAGAATTTTTGCTAATTAAATGACCTAAATAACAAACTTCTCGTTTGAGAAACTTGCATTTATCTGGTTTTAATTTTAAATTTGCTTCTTTTAATCTCTGGAAAACAATTTTTAATCTTTCAATGTGTTCCTGTAAAGTTCTTGAAAATAAAATTATATCATCCATAAAAACATATAGTATAACACCGATTAATCCGGAAAAAATATCCTCCATTAATGCTTGAAGTGTTGCCGGACCGTTTGCTAGGCCGAAAACCAATCTTAAAAATTCAAAATGACCTAAAATAGTTGAAAAAGCAGTTTTATGTCGATCTTTTTCCTTCATTTTAATTTGATGAAAACCCGATGATAAATCTAGTACAGAATAATATTCAACTCCACCCAAACTATCAATAATATCAGTTATATTTGGTAGTGGATATGCATTTTTAATCGTCTTCTCATTTAACGCTCGATAATCGATTACCATTCTCCATTGTTTCCTTCCTTCAGAGTCCGGTTTCTTTGGAACTATCCAGACTGGGCAGTTGTATGGTGACCTTGATTCCATAATAATATTATTTTCCAATAACTCTTTAATTTGTCGATTGATTTCCTCCTTTAAAGCATAAGGAATTCTATAATTCTTAATATTAACAGGTCTTTCATCTGTAGTTAAAATTTCGTGTTCAACTCTATCTGTTGCAGGTAAATATTCACCTGGAAGGTGAAACCTTTCAGTATTATCTTTTATTAAATCGTAAAGAGATTCTTTCTCAATTTTATTTAAATGTTTAATATTTAACACCTCTTTTATTTTTTCAAAACGTGATTTACTTTTATTTATTGCATCAATATCATGTGAAAAGTATCCTGTGACATCCTCTTGATTCTTTTCTTCGTTCTCATGGGCATTGTTGATAACTAATACTCGCTGGGCATATATAATTTCTTTATTGAATTTATTGATTGACTCATGCAAATTGTAATCTTTATTCTCAATATTGTAATTGGAATTTTCCTTTGAATTATTTCCTTGATTGTTTTTTTGTTTGATTGTGTTGATATTTTCAGATTTTTCTTTTAAATTTTCCTCATTTTCGGGTTGATTATTATCTATTTTATTTTTGTTAAAAATTTTAGTAGTTTCTCCATTTATTTTTATCTTTGTTTTATTATCTTCTTTGGTTTCGTCTTCCGCTTCATCGTCTGAATCGTAGTCGGTATCACTTCCATAAATATTAAAATTTTGAAATCCCATAGCCATTATTTGATGCATATCTTCATCAAAATCAGATTCGTCTTCTTTTTTGATTTTCATTATTATTTCTTCATCTGTTTCTTCATCAGTTTCTATTTTTCCTTTGTTCATTTCTTTTTCTTCTTTCTTTATTTCATTTCCTTTTTTTTCATTTCTTCTTTCTTCATTTTATTTTCTTCTTTCTTCGTTTCATTTTTGTCTTCTTTTATTTCTTCCTTCTTTATTTCATTTTCTTCTTTTAGATTTTTTTCAGTAGTGACAGGATAAATTTTATCTTGAAAATTTATTTTATTATTTTGCACTAATTTTTCACAGTTAAATGATAGATTTATTGATTCATCAGTATCATAGAAAAAATATTGTTTATTATTTATTTTTATAACGCGATCTTTATAGCAAATTTGTACTTTCGCTTCGTCAAAAAAATTCGAACCCAATATTCCCGATTGCTCGATTGGAAAATCGTCAGGAACTATTAAAAATTTAATTTCTAAATCAAGAAAATCTAATTCAACTTCTCCTAATGCTTCGACTGGAATTTCGTTAATTCCAAGTAATTTAATAGTTTTAGTTTTATCTAAAATTGCTTCTTTTGGACAAAAACTTTCTTTTAAAATATTAGGACCACTACCTGTGTCTAACATTACAGAAATTTGTCCAACATTAGGATTTACGCTATATCCTAATAAAATTGTTGGACTTTTACTATTTTTATTTAAATTAATTTGTTCAACGCGAGTTTCTTTTTTATCAGAAATAGTTTTGATTGGAATTCTATTAAAAATACCAAAATGTGAATTAGAGGTTGAAGGATGATTTTCTTTTATTTGTTTTTCTTCATCATTTATTTTCTTCCAACAATCTCTAATTCTGTGACCCATTTTTTTACAATAATCACAACTAATAATTTGTTTAGGACAATTATTACTTGAATGTTCATGACTACCACAAGTTAAACATTTATTAAAATTTTTAGAATTGTCATTTAAAAATTCATGTTTGAATCTACAAACTTTAGCATTGTGGCCAGATCTATTACAAATTTGACATCTTTCTCTAGAATTTAATAATTTAAAACATTTATCAGCAGTATGACCTGGTTTATCGCAAAATTGACACATAACAGTTTGTCTTAAAGTTAATTGTTGATTAAAATTTTTATTATTGTCAAATTGTTTATTTTGAGTGTGAAAATCTTGTTTTTGTTGGTAATTAGATTGATGTGATTTTTGAGAATTATTTTGTTCGCGTTTAACTTCATCGCAAAGGAACACGGGCTTTTCGTTGCCTTTTCGTTTTATATTTTCAAATTCACTTAATTCCTTTCTCAATTTAATTTTTTGCTCAATTTTAATAGCTTCATCGAGTGTCCCTTGAAAATTATTATTTAAATTTCGTATTTTACTTTCAATTTCAGGATTAAGACCATTTAAAAAACTTTCTACTACTCTTTGTTCTACTTGTATTGCATAAGCATTATTTTCTGCTTGTGTATGTGTTCTTTTGTGTACTTCAACTAATTGTGTTGCAATATCACAAATTCGATTAGAATATTTTAAAACAGATTCCCTGTCTTTTTGAAAAACGCGACCTAATTCACCCAATAATTGCATTTCTGTTTTATTTGGGGCTGCTTTTCCCCTTAAAAAGTCATAAAATTCTTGTTTTGTATTTATTGTTGCACAGTTTATAGATTTTCTTAAATCACCTCTTAATTTTTTTCGCAATAATTTAACCAAATTAGGTTGAGCATCTCTTGGTAAAGAACCAAAAGCTTCATTACAAGCACATATAAATTCTGTAAGTGTCATATTTTCACCGTCATATTCGGGTACAAATTCTAACGCGTCACGTAAAGAAATAAATTGATTTGCTGAAAGAGCCATTCTTACTGGTTGTTCGTTATTGATTTGATTATTATTATTATTATTGTTATTATTATTGTTGTTATTATCGTTATTAATATCGTTATTTAAAACTTGTTCATTATTTAACGGTGCATTGTGTCGATTATTATTTGTAGAATCAGCTGTAGAATGTTGTGCAGAATTATTTGTTGTGTTATTATGTATATTTACTTCATCATTTTCCATTGGATTTAAGGTTAATTTTTCAAATGGTTCAGTAACATTTTCAATATTAGAATAATGATTAGATTCAGAATTATTTTGATTATGATGTTCTTCAATACTTTTATTAGTTAGTTGGTTAGTACTATGTAAATTATTATTTTGAATAAAATTTGAATAACTAAGTGGAATCGAGGTATCTTTCAGAGAACGTCTTCCGCTAGGTCGATAAGGATTTCTTTGCTTTTCAGTGGATGAACCTGGATTTTCTTCCGGAGGATCCAGATTGATATCTATATTATTTTCTTTTGCAAATTTCCGAGTAACTATTCTATCGGACATAGAGAATCATTTTTCTTTGAATGAAGTTATTTCAATTATTTTTTTTTTAATTCAAATAGATTTTAAATTAAATTTATTTTTTTTTATATATTTTCTTTTCTTTTTATAAACTAATTACTTTAATCATTATTGATATTGAATTTATTATTTTAATTAAAAATGAACAGCATCCTTATGTATCCCGGCTGAGCCCCCAAAAATTTTTAATATATGTTACGTCAAAATAACACATATTAAGAGTAGCGCTCCTGTTTAGCCTTCGCCTAGCGAAATAACTGGGACGGAGCTATAAGGATGACTGTTTATTTAAAATTAAAAGAAAATAAAAATAAAAATGTTTTGTTGTCTAAGAGATAAATTAAAATAATAAAAATTAAGTAAAATAAAATTTAATTAATTAAGTAAAATAATATAAGCAAAATTAAAACAACTTCCAAATTTATTTAAATCAAAACAATTATTTAAAAATTATTACAAACAAAATTTAGTTTACATTAGACAATTAAATGCAATTTACAATTTTACACTTTTATAAAATGGTTTAACTCTCGATTTCACTTGTTATTTAATTTATTTAAAATCAATCAATTATTATTTAAATATTTATTCAATTAAATTGTTACCTTGATTTATTTGATGATTATTATTGTTATCAATAATTATTTATTTGATTTTTTTTTTTTATTTGTTATTCTTCCTTCTTAACTCTTGATAATTGATGAAATTTTATCAATATTGAATTTTATTTATTGAATGAATTATATTTAAATAATTCGACTTGAACTTGATAATTGATGGAATATTTATCACATTTATTTTTTTTTATTAAAATGAATTATTACTTTTAATAATTCAATAATTATTTAAAAATATTCTGAGTTATATTTTTATAATTCAGTTTATAAATACTTAAATCATATTACAATGATTTAATAAAATTAAGGACCTTGCCTTTAAATAATTAAAATTTCGTCAATGACGAATGAGCTCACTTAGGAAACTGAAATCTTTTTCGATTTCCAGAAGAGCTGTTACCAGGTAGTAACATCCCTTCCAATAATTATTTAATTATACCAATTATTTTATTGGCTATAATTAAATCAATATTTTTTTATAATAATTATTTATATATATATTTTTCATGACTTCCAATGCAGTTAGCAACAACGCATAAAGCATTGGAGTCGAATTCATAAATCAATATTTATTGATTCTTATTTTTTTTTTTCTTTATTGCAATAAATTCATTTTATTATTTAAACATTTTATATTTTATTTCGTTTTAATTATTAATAACGTTGTTTATTAATAATTATATTTTTCTATTTATAATTTTTCTATCAATATTTTATCATTTTTGAATTTTATTTCATACTTTACAATAATATTCTTTCCATATTTCATAATTCATTTCATTTTTTAATTATTTATTATCATTATTTATTCATTCATATAGTTTCATTAATTCATTTCGTTATTTCTTTTATCATTTATTTCATATTTCATATTTATTAAATCATTTCATTATTTCTCTTTATTATTTTATTTTTTTATAATTTCAATATTTCTTTTATTCAACATTAATTTCATTATTTATTAATAATTAACAAATATAAAAATTTGAATTTATATTCAAATTTATAAACAACATTTATTTTTTTACTTTTTCATTTATTCATAATCATTCAATAATAACTTTACATAAAATAAAAATAATTTGAATTTAAATTCAAATTTAAAAATCATCAGCCGAAATAATGCCTGGAAGTCATTTGTAAATTAATTTATTCATGCATAACCAGATGGCATAACATGTATGATTTTTTTAATAAGTTGATTGTCAGTAAGAATACGACGTCGTGACGTCACAGAAAGATTAAAAAACGAAAAACGCTTAATTACTTTCGAACAACCTTTAAATGAATTAAAATCATATTTCATAATGCATTATCATTGTATAAAAACATAGGCTGTATTCGAAATGATAAATGGTTTCATGGAGCAGATCTTATGATTTTTGCCGAAACACGTTCGATACCGACAGATGATATTCATATTGATGGGTACGATATTGTTTATAGATCTGACCAAATTAATATTGGTAACAAATTTCTTCGAGGATTGCTCGTATATAAAAAGCATCATCTTCATGTTTCTATCATCAACAATGTGACTCATGATTCTCAATCAGAGAATAGAATTGAACATGTTGACTTGGTAGCTTTATCTCTAAATGACTTATTTGTTATAGGAGGTTATAAATCACCTCACACTACTCGAGGGTTATTTATCAAATGCATGGATAGTATGATTAATTCCTGTCAAACAGTTGATAATTCAGTGGTAATTGGTGACTTTAATGAAGATTGTTATAGCAATGAAATTTCATGGCTCGAGAAGTATATGAATGGGTGTTGGAATTTGAACAGAGTATTATCTCCAGCGATTCCAACAACCAATTTTAATACACAAATCGATATGATCTTTTCTAATTTGAAGAATTATGTATCAGGTACTTATGAAAGTATTACTTCGTACCATAAGCCAATTTATTTTTGCAACAATACAAATGAAGTACGTGATAGAACGTTGACTGATTACTTGGAATCATCGAAAAAATCTATTCTGAATCCAATTTATGTGAATGCTCAAATAGAAGAAGTATTAAATAAAAATACTCATAAAACTGATAGTTCTAATATTAAACATTGTTCCAAATCCAATATATCTCTTGAAAGTAAAAAATAACTACTTGCAAGAAAAAATGAATATAAAATCATTAAACTTGAGCCACATGAAAAGAAAAAAGATCAAATTTATGAAACGGATTTCCCATCAATTCCACAAATTTTATTTGAAATTGCAGGCAGTAAGTCTATGGAAGAAATTGAAGTAATTTTACAACAAAATAACGAAATCATATGTGAACTTTCTGTTGAAATTCACAATAATGTCACAAAAAACTTAAGCGAACTATCAAGTGATCGGTCGGATAATTTGAATTATCCTCAATTCAAGTTGAAAACAGAAGGTTTATCAACCAAAAACACCGAAATTAATTGTATACTCAATAATACATTTGTCTTAGTAAATGTTAAAGGTGATGGTAATTGTTTATTTCGAGCGTTTTCTGAACTGATTTATTATAATGAAGAAAGATACACTGATATAAAACTGATCATTATAAATCATATCTTCCGTAATAAATCTAAATATCAACCATTAATTTCTTGTTCTTGTAGCTTCTGCATAATTTTAAAATCGATAACGTTAAAAGTGATGGCAATTGTTTCTTTCGAGCAATTGCAGAACTTTTGTTTGACGATGAAGAAAAATATCCGGCGATCCAACTTTTTGTTGTTAATTATGTTCTTTTGAACATCAATTATTATGAAGTATTATGTAAAACGGCAGTCGAAGAAGTTAGAACTGGTAATGAAGATAAAGATCTTTTGGAAAATCCAGAAGTTGATGATTTTCTAAGAATGGTAGCTGCTGACAAAATTTGGGGCAATGAAGGCTCTATGATTGCAATCAGTCATGGTTTGGGAATTACTTTAGTTACTTTCGTTGTTGATGGCTTACGATCTGAGTTAACAATGATTATTGAATCTAAACCCAAAAATACACGCTCTTTAAAAATATTAACAATCTTTAATACTGACAATACGCACTTTTATGTGGCCCGTCCCAATGATGATGATAATGTTATAAATATCATTCAAAAAAATATTGAACAAGGAGTATGGAAAGATGTTGTTCGATCACATGTAGAAATTATATCTTTATATGAAATGTATCTTCCGGAATACAATCAACTGATGGGATCGAAAATATAGTTTAAATAAAAATTGAAGTCGAGTTTATGAAAATTATTTGTGATAAGACTTGTGTGTGATCTCCGATCAAAATATTTTTGTTTGATTGTTTCCTTCACGCTAAATCATTTCTACACGTATTTTGATTAAACTAAAATAAGTTAAATTTTTACTATCATACAGATAATTTTTTTAAAGAATAACTTCAACTCAATATTTAGTCGATTCATTATTCGACTAATTTAACCCTTTCCCGGTTTGGAGTCTCGGGGAGTTCGGTGTGAGCTGTTTGGTGATAACACCAATCAGAGTTCTTAGTAAGGCTGTGTGAATAACGGTTCAATCGTAGTACTGCATACATGCGCCCCCTTCTACTATTTTTTTTGTTCTCTTACGTTTTCACTATTCCTTCCAATAATCTGGTGGCATTGAAACTTAAAAAAATATAGAATAAAAAACTTCTTAACGTTTCAAAATCTGATAACTTATGCATTGCATACCATAACTAAATTCCATCAGATTTACAATATTTCTACCATTTAGTACTTGTATATTTTAGAAATACCAGTTCTCATGGAGAAAATCTAGTCAAAAAATTTGGAAAATCCAAAAGTCCACGACTCATAATGCTCATTTATTATAAAATAATAAAATAATAATAATAAAAAATAGTAGGAAGCCTGAATAAATTTAAAATAAATACAATTTTCTTTCATTAAAATTTGTTGTTGTTTTTTTTTTGTTTTTTCATTATATTAGTATTTTTTTATAATTAAAAAAGTACCTACTCACAGTATCTCGATTAATAACAAAAAAAAATATATGTAAATAAAACAAAAAAAAAAAAATTAAATTGAAAAAATTCAGGCTTAACAATTAGCGAAAACAGTATAGATTTATCACCATCCATGTTAATTTTACATAGATATATATGGATATAGTTATACAGCCTTTTTTATTCTTTAAATAATTGTAATTAAACGACACTGAGTTACCTAGCCATTTTCAATAAGGGACCTACAAATCGTTCAAAGAATTTAAAAAAAAAAAATTTAATTCAATTACTGGATTTCTTCGCAAGTTATCGTGTATACGGGTTCCATACTTGACGGACAGGAAATTTTTTTTTAAACTATTTTGATGTTTTTTCCGTTTTTATTGTACTAAATAAAATTTTTGGAGAGTATGGAACTAATCTCCATTAAATTATCTTCAAAATAGTATGCAAAATATCTTAATTCCATGAACTAACAAAGATATAATAATTGAAATAGTTGCCGAAGTGAGGCGAAAAAAATTTTTCGATCGTAAAGCACACTGATGCTTCGCATCATGAGTCGTGCAATTATCAAATAAAAACTAGAGGCTCTTAAAAATTTTTTAATATAACATAAGCGTTTGAGGTGTGCAATTTTGGACTTTCCAACTTTCTTTTTTTTATTATTCATTTTATTTCTTTCAATTGTTTGTTCGCGTTGTCACAATTCGCTTGCTCGGATTTTCACTCGCAGATTGTCCCCTGAATTGAAATTTGTCCGTTTTGGGATAAACGGTCTGACGCCTGCGTGCACAAACCCAGCCTGAGGAGCTGGTCCAGGCACAACATTTGATTATTATTTATATTCTGATTGATATTGAAAGCTATTCTATTATTTTAATTTGATCTGAGTATGTAATATTATTTATTATTATTTATTATAATGGTTACTATCACGCGTGGGCGACCTCATACGCTATATTGAGAGATTTCCTGTCTCCGTCGCGAAAATTCAGTAGATATACGTTATAACATTTATTAAATCGGTCTAAAGTAGAATATACTTAAATCAACTTTACTGATGAGCCCAGCAAGTATATTCGGGGCGAAACCGGTTATAATAAAATTATCATCGATGAACTAAAGTATTTTATTACAGTGCGTGATGGGCTAAAGGACTAATCCACATGTAACAAATGCATACATAGAAAAAAGTTCAAAATAAATGTTCCTTAATGAAACAGATTAGTCTAGCTAATATTCCTTTAACAAATAAAAATTTCCTGCTCAAAAAATATATACATGTAATAATAATAAATGCTTGAAATTAAAAAGAATTCTACCGCAGGATGATAGCAAGATTGGAATACTTGCTACACCACCATCATCATCCGAGAAATTCACTAACATTTATTTAACATCTTTTAATCGGTCTAAAGTAGAATATACTTGCATCAACTTGACTGATTAGTCCAGCAAGTATATTCGGGGCGAAACTAGTTACAATAAAATTAACATCGGTGAACTGAAGTATGTTATTACCGTGCGTATTAGGCTAGAGGACTAATCCACATGTAACAAATGCATACATAGAGAAATGTTCAAAATAAATGTTCCTTAATGGAACGGATCAGTCTAGCTAATATTCCTTCAACGTATAAGAATTTCTTCGTTAAAAAATATGTACATCTTATCATAATAAAGGCTTAAAATTAAAAAGAATTCTACCGAAGGATGATAGCAAGATCTGAATAGTTGCTACCCCACCATCATCATCCGATGAATTCACTAACATTCATTCAACATCTTTCAATCGGTCTAAAGCAGGATATACTTGCATCAGCTTTACTGATGAGCCCAGCAAATATATTCGGGGCGAAACCGGTTATAAAAAAATTGACGTCGGTGAACTAAAGTATGTTATAACAGTGCGTATTAGTCTAGAGGACTAATCCACATGTAACAAATGCATACATCGAAAAAAGTTTAAAATAAACGGTCCTTAATGGAACAGACCAGTCTAGCCAATATTCTTTCAACAAATAAAAATTTCCTCGTCAAAAAATATATACATCTAATCATAATAAAGGCTTAAAATTAAAAAGAATTCTACCGGAAAGATGATAGCAAGATTGGAATACCTGCTACACCATTATCATCATCCGATGAATTCACTAACATTTATTTAATCGGTCTAAAGTAGAATATACGTGAATCAACTTTACTGATGGGCCTAACAAGTATATTCGGGGTGAAACTGGTTACAATAAAATAAACATCGGTGATCTAAAGTATGTTATTATCGTGCGTATTAGGCTAGAGGACTTATCCACAGGTAACGAATGCATACATTATAACCGGGTAGCGTTGGTTTACGACGTGAGAGTGCGGCTCTCTCGCTGTCTCAGTCTTGATTTGGTCTTTCTCTATCTTTCTCATCGCAGCCTGATTGCCGAGTTTGGCTGAGCTAGGCGTTAGACCACAAGGGATGATTCCACGCAGCAGGTGACCGTAAATCGGTCATGTGCGCATAATTAGGTAGGGGTCATCGGAGGTTGGGGCCTAAGACGACTAGATAAAAGGGACGATTCAAGTGCAGGCGAGGAATTCAATTCAAGCGACACTCAAGTTCAAGTGTTCGGCTAGATAGTCACGCTGAAGTCAATCTATTGATTCCATAAAATTATTAAATTCGTCCTAGTGATTAATTTTGATACAAGTGGTTTATGAAAACCAAAATTCGTTAAGTTTTTTTCGTGAAGTGATTTGCCACAGTGTCAAGCACCAAGTCCATCAACAGCCCAGGAACTGGAAAGGAAGTCACACTAGGATTCGCCATGCAGCGACGCCCGATTCCTGCAGTACGTCTTACTCAATAAAATCCAGATAAGATTTATAATAAATTCATTAATATTTATCTCTCTTCAACGCGATCTAGCGTAAATAATTATTAGATTTTATTTTTTCCGTGTTCATTAAGCTTGGTGCGTTAAATAAATTTATTTCATTGTCGCTGAACACTTATTTATTTCTAAAGGAATTAAATTAATAAGCAAAGGGAAATTTTGTATATATTGGGAATTTGGTTAAATAAAATTTGATATATAATAATTGAATTAAGCCTAAAAATTACTTTCATTACCAGTGTCTTTAGAATAAGTTAAATTTCAGCCGCGTGTCCGGTCAAGACGAGTTGACCCATCTCTGAGATCTATTTCCCGCATTTCAGAACCAGCGATATAATAATTATAATTTATATTTATAATTAATAATCAATTATTTAATCGGGAAATTATTTAACTGTGGTTCGTGGCTACTGGACACGAAGTAGCCAAGGTCACCGTTATATTTTGCGCCCAACTCGTGTTCCTCGTTTTGGAAAATTCTAGACCTGGTGATAAAGTAAAGTAAAATTTGGAAAATTTTGAAAAATTGAATTAATTAAATATTTTACCGTTGAAGAGAGAAATACTGGTATTATAAATCATAAATTGGATTGATACTCTGCTAAATTATATATATATTGGTTGCGCAAAATTATTTAAACTAAATCTATAAAAATTATAATAATTTCTTTAAATATTAACTGGCTAAATAGTGAGTAAAATACTTAAATTTTAAAATATAAAATACCGAGTGAAAAAAATAAAATTAAAATTGAAATCGTGGTAGTGAAAAAATCGATAAATTCCGGTGGTCTCGTGAAGACCAAGACAAGGTCATCGTCTTACGCGTTGGTCGTACGCGTTACTCGTAGTACAAACAATAGGTACAATACTAAGCCCAGAGAAATAAATAAAATAAAATCGCTTGTTAGTTTTGCTGTAAATTCTCGGGTAAAATAAACTAAGTAAAATAAAATAAATTAGTAAATAAAATTTATACATTTTCAAGACTAACAGTGACAGTAAATTTTTGTTATAATAAAATTAATCGAATTAAAATCATAAAAGAAAATTCATTAGTAAAATCACAAGTTAAATTTTTAATAAAACAAAGACAAATAATTTTAATTACTTTGGTTTAAAATAAACCACCCTTTGAATTATTAAAATAAGTTTTAAGTAAAATTTACTAAGTGAATGAGTCATTGCAATAAAATTGTTGATAAAAATAATACTATATTCAAATTTTAAAATAATTTACTCACTAGACTTAAGTCTGGGTAAATCTTTCAATTAAATAAATTATAATAAATAACTAAAATCTTTATCGTTAAAAGTAGAATTCAGGGCTTGAAGTTTTAAGCATCGAAAAAATTATCAGTTAATAAATAAAATAAAATAGTAGCTTAAAATTTTAGCCATTGTCTAAAATTTTCTTTATAATAATTTTAAACAAATTAAAATTCAATAGATTTGTGGTTCATTACTTAAACCATTATGGTTAATTCAAATAAATAAAATTTAATTTACAAAGACTGTCATTGTTAGAGATTACTTAGCTATCGTCACCTGGTAACTAAAATAAATTCTTAATCCGGTGACAAAGGAATAAATTTCAACAGAAATATTTTAAGAAATTTGAATTTACTACCGGTAATTAAATTTTATATTTAAGTATTATTGGGGCTCGTAAGCTGCTTGTCTTACCAGCTAATATAAATCAAAATTAAGTCCCAATAATCGTATTATGAGTAACACTCGACCATTGACGCGTCAAAACTCAAAGCGTTCGGTTCAACAATCGGGTAGGCGGGAAAGTGAAGAGATAATCTTCGAAGGAATTAGTTCCTCAAACGGTAGAAATCAAAACAGGGTAGTGCATTCACCACCCTCGACTACGTGTACGATAACGTCAAGCACTACGGTTTCGTCAGCGAACTCGACGATGTCAAATCCTAGTTCATTACCCGTCATACCAAATCTGACCGTGACTGCTGACACCCCACAGCAGGCTAGACCGCCAATAAGGCGTAGCCTGACCACCACGATACCGACTACTACCACGACACTACCAACTACCGTCACCACTACTCCAGTCATTGTAACTACTTCATCTGGGTCGATTCAAACGAGCGACCCATCGGCCATAAATTCAAATGGACAATTAAATCTAAATTGAATAAATAGTAATAATAATTTACGGGAGTCTATGGACGAAGTATTCATAGAGAACCCCCCACCGGTACTTTCACATCAAGTCCAGCCTCATGCGGGATCCGTTTTTCTTCCTGGCACCATTCCAGTTTCCGCACAGGCTGATCAAGCGGCAACTCAAACTGCCCTGGCTCAAATTTTAAATTGTTTACAAAATTTGACCTTGGCGATAAGTTCACAACGGGCAAACAATTCACAAGTGCCTGTACAACAAGATACACAAACTGTTCGCGAGGTAACTCACAGTTTTGGCGACGGGGAGTGTAGTACAGGTCACTTGAATCATGAAAATAGGGCTGCTACGACCTCAGCCCTCCCGGTAAATTTACAATCAAGTACCAGTGGAATAAATAATGTTCACAACAATACGGCCGGTCTCAATAATAATAATTATAATAATAATTTAAATAATAATCTAAACAATAATAGAAATAATTACTCCATTATTAATCCTAGCGTAATTCAAAATAATAATTTAAGTAATAATCCACCAATAAATAATTACAACAATAATTTTGAAATATTAAGGGATAATTCATTCGCTGGTAATAATAATAATCATTTTAATGGGAATTACGATGGATATCGGATTAATAATGGTCAAGAAACACACCAAAAATACTATGACCAACCTAGGGCGAATAATCTGTTTGTAACGGGGTAAAATTTAATTTATCATCAAGGAAAATCGTGGTTTCCCACGGCTGGTCAGTTACCCGAGCCGAAACCCCAAATAAGTACCCGTTAGAGTTTTTCGACTTGTCGCCGGGTGCGCTAATTAAAGAAGCTCGGACTTCTGTCCCAAAATTAATTAAGTGGGGAGGCCATTTTCCGGAAGTTTCCGAAAATGGCCGAGCTGAAAATATATAACAACAGGACAGCCGCAAAATCGAGAGAGAGTCGGTCGAGCCGACAAGCCTAACGGACGTCCATCTGCCGTGAGCCTTCTCCAGAAGACCGGAAACCAAGGAAAGACCAAGGGAAGCTAGAGAGACGCCAACAGTATCATCCGGTGAATAAGTTTTAAGTTTAATGTTAATATCGAAGGGCTGTGCATATATTAATTCTCGGCAGGTAAGCCAGAATTATTAAATTAATTTACATTGAGAGTAAAATTATTAGAAGTATTAACAACTTTGTGTCTTGAATAGAGCAAATTCTCGGCAGAGAGGCCAGAATTTTGAATTATTTTTATTATTTAAAATATTTATTTTTATTTAACAATTAAAAACGACGGGATAAATTAATTAATTACAATTAACTAATAACAGCCCAAAATTAATAATTTTATAATTAATTTATAATTACTAATAATTAAGATTGGAAAAATTTCTCGGCGTGGAGCCAGAAATTAAATTGGTTATAAGCCAAAATTTATTATAGTTTAATTAATAATAATTAATAAGAAAATATATACATAAGAATTAGTGAGACTAAGAAAATTCAATAATCAAGTGCTGTGAAAAGTAGTGAGAAAATATTGAGAATTTAAATAAACAAAAGTTGAAGAGAATAAATTGGTGTCAGTAAAATCAGTAAAATTTTGTAATGAAAAATCTAAAGTTTAACGCAAAGAAAAGACGCGAAATAGAGAGAGGTAACGTCAGTTACTCGAGTTAGAAAATTTACGGGAAATTATTAAAAATTAATTAAATGATTATATATAAGAGAAAAATAAAAAGTAATTAAATTAAGTAACCTAAAATGTTAGTGAGAAAAGAAATAAATTAAATTCTGTGTGTGTGAGAATTAAGTCCAGTGGACAGAAACAAGAGAAAGATAAGCTCAACGTGTGTGTGTGTGTGAAATGAAATAATTCCAGGGGAATTTTTAATTAAATATTTTGGGAAATAATTAGATCCAGGGGATCTGGCAAGTTGCCTAGTTGTTTAATATAAAGTCCAGGGGACAAGATTTAATTAAGATCCAGGGGATCAGGCCGGTGGCCAAAGTTAGTATAATAAGTCCAGGGGACTAAATTTAATTAGATCCAGGGGATCAGGCCAGGGGCCAATTTTATATAAAGTCCAGGGGACTAAAGTTAATTAGATCCAGGGGATCAGGCCAGGGGCCAATTTTATAATTTAATTTATAAAGTCCAGGGGACTAAGTATTGTAATAAAGTAAATATAAGTGAAATAAAACCCGGTGGGTAAAATTGTTTTGAGATAAATAAAATTTGTAAATTATACTAACAAAATATTGTGCAATAATTTTAATTCCTCATCCTATCTTACTCTCATAAAATTCAACGACCCTGAAATTAATTTAATATAACATCTCCGGTTCTGGAAGGCCGAGTCTTATCTTCCAGTGGCGCCCTTATTAACAACAATTAATAAAGGGGCCAAACTTGGCAAGGTTGAAAATTACCCTGTTACATGTTAATACCAAACGCCGCGGCGGTTTCGCTACGTAAATGGCGCGATATAAGAGAAATTGTCAGAGCGTGGCCAGTACGTTTTCCGCAAGGCGATTTAACAGCCAATAGTTTCTTGGCTTCATTTGAAGCCATGGCGTTTCGTGAGGGTTGGCTCATAACGGATTATGTAAAAATTCTTGGATATATTTTTACTGGGAAAGTTACTAAGTGGTATGACATGTACAGTAGACATTGGTCTGATTATGACCACTTCAAACGGGCATTTTTAAGAGCATTTGGCTCACAAAAAACGGACACCCAGTTGTTAATGGAAATTGGTCAGTTGAGACCAGAATCCGGTGAATCGTCAATAGATTTTACATTTAGAGTTCAACAAAAATATAGTGAGATGCGTAACCCACCTCCTGAATCAGAACAGGTTACGTGCATTCGTAATCACTTGCCTAGAAATCTCTCCACCTTAGTATTCTCTAGGTCAGTGAACTCTTATGATGACCTCTTATCGGTATTACATGAGGCTGCCGCGCTATTAGAAGAAAATAAACGTGTGTCTGAGCCATCCGATAGGTCACACGCTAAAACAAAAGAAAAATCGCGATTCTCAGCAGTGCATTCATTCCCGCGTACTCCAATTTTGGTTGAAATGATGAATGATAAGCAACCACTCGTTATCGAGGAAATAAGAGAGGGAGAGGACGGCAAATTAATTGTTTGTGCATCGACAGCTACTGTCCAAACTCTTCAAAATAATATCTCATCAATTAGATCTCCAAATAATCGAGTACGTTATTCTTATAACGCGAATAATAGCGGCAACTCAAATGTCATATCGCATACGTTTAGTGAAGTTACTGCTGGTCGTAATTCCGACCATTACTTTTGTTTTAACTGTGGGCAAAATGGTCATCTGTCTGAACAGTGTATGAATAACAGAGTAGATGTCTGTAACTTTTGTTTTAAAAGAGGACACGTCAGACAAAATTGTTTTAGAGTAAATGGCGATTCATTTAGGCCTGGATTTACGAGTAGTTCAAATTTACGTCCGTTAGTCATTCCTGTTCAATCAAATAATAATTTGAATAATAATAATTTTAATAATAATAGTAATAGTTATAACCTGAATCATGGGCAACCAAATGCAAATAAATTCAATAGGAGAAACCCGAATCCAAATTTTAATAATTTTAATCGAAACAATCGTGGCAACCGTTCGAATCGTTTTGTTCGTAATAATAATGTTAATAATAATTATGATAATATTAATAATGTAAACAACCATTGTGTCGAGGTACAACCGACCAGTGCTGGCGAGATTAGTCGCACTGATCAGTCAAAAAACTAGCTTCGCCCTCCTATTCCCCGAGGAAAAAGGGCGCGAAAGCTAGAAAATCGTTAAAACAAATAAGAAGGGGAAATCGGAGCCCTAGTAGCTATCATTCACATCAGTTCTGGTTGAACAAACCAAATAAATTTAAAAGAATTTCAACAAATAATGTAAATGACTTAATTTCGGTACCAGACGGCGGCTTAGAGCGAACTGTCGGTCCAGTTGTTGATAGTAATATTGAAAATTTAATAGATTTAAGTTCGGAACCAGACGGCGGCTTGGTGCGTACTGTCGGTCAGATCGAACCATGTAATTCGAATAATTTAATAAATTTTAATTCGGAACCTGACGGCGGCTTAGAGCGTACTGTCGGTCCAGATAAAGAATTTAATTATGAAATTGGAAAAAATTTATTTTCGAGACCTGATGGCGGCTTAGAGCGTACTATCGGTCCGGTCGTGTCAACTAATGGTGAACTGATAGGTGATGTAGTATTAGAAAATCAAATAGCGAATATAGCGAGCTCCGTTTCAAATAATAATGATAATGAATTTGGGACTGAGGTCAATTTAATTGACCTACACAGCCCAGTATCGTTTGGAAATAATTTAAATCATGTTACTGAAGATTTAATTTGCTTTGATAATGAAAGTAGTAGTGGTAGTAATTTAGAAAATTTGGATATTGAAGAAAATCCATTTACGCAGTTTTGCGATATATA
Source organism: Microplitis demolitor (assembly GCF_026212275.2). Lineage (NCBI taxonomy): Eukaryota > Metazoa > Arthropoda > Insecta > Hymenoptera > Braconidae > Microplitis > Microplitis demolitor. The sequence continues at coordinate 11,619,679 of NC_068550.1, read as the reverse complement.
TGATAATACGAACGGTTTATCGATTTTTAATAATTTGTCTGTTGTAAATAATAAATTGTCCGTTTCAAATAATATTCATTCTATTTTAAATACTGACGAAATTAATCATTGGGAAGGCTTGAGGGAAGAAGCACAGCCCATGGTTAATTTACCAATATCTAATAATTTATTTGAGGAAATTAGTGCCGGTCTTGATCGTTCCGTTCTTTCGGTCGAAAATAATCCGAATGAAATACATCAAAAAATCTTAGAGACTTTAGAGGCTAGCAATTTTATTGTGTCAATTGGTTCAGACGAATCGGAAGAACCAAGTTCCGTAGACGTCCCCGGTATGCCATACCTATGTGGTCTGGAGCCACTTGAGAGTGACGAGGAGATTGAAGAGGAGTGGGAGGAAGAATTAGACCCAGGATTAGAACCTGAAGGTCCAGCTGTTAGTCATAACTCTCCACCATCGTGCTCTTCGCCTTCGCGCGCGTCGTATCTTCCTGAGATACTCAGAGATAAAACATTACCCTCACGTATCGCCAATCGTATTGCATCTCGGACCAAATTTTATACGGGTGCTGGTCCTGTTCCACCAATGATTACAGCTCGTATACCGGTGTCCATCTGGATATTCGGGGTGCAAGTGAACGGTATTATTGATACGGGAAGTGAGAGGTCCTACATCAATCGGCGAGTGTATGACCAAATACGTGAGCTTAGCTCTGGTCAATTACAACAGGATGATACGAACCGTCGGGGAGTTCTCGCGAATCATACCCAATGTAAAACTATTGGGGGAGCTCCATTCATCATTCAAATCGGTACAATAGCAGGAGAGCAGTATTTGAGTGTCCTCGAGGACCTGAGCTATTCAGTAGTTCTAGGTATGGACTTCGCTCTTCAGTTTGGGATATTAATCGATTGCGCTACGAAAACTTGGCAGTTCAAAGACACTAACGAAAGTCATCCATTCGAATTAATAAATTGTCTTGATAAACGAACTAGTTGTCAAACGTTGACTTCGGATCAACAAAAAGATTTTGATGTATTTTTAGAATCAGAAATGTTAAAATTCGCGGAGTTACCGAACCAAGGTCTAACTGACCTCGTGCAGCATAAGATCGTCTTACAACCGGGAATTAAACCCATTCAAATCCGTCCGTATCGGCCTAGTCCTGTTATTGCGGCGGAATTAAATAAACAAATAGACGAACTGCTCGAGAAAGGCTATATTAGGCCTAGTAACAGTTTCTGGTCGTGTTCTCCGGTAATGGTGACCAAAGCCTCGGGTGGTTGGCGTTTTTGCGTCAACTATCGACCAATCAACAAATATACTATTTTACCTGCGCACCCCCTTCCTAATATGCTCTGTATTTTAAGTGCTCTTCATAACGCGAAGTATATTACAACCATGGATCTCAAGGAAGCATTCCATCAGGTTTTAATGTCACCGGAGTCCATTCCTTATACTGCCTTCTCTGTCGAAGGTAGGGGGCAATTTGAATGGGTTCGCATGCCTTATGGTCTCGCGGGAGCACCGTCAACGTTTCAAAAGGCCATGGATAAGCTTCGAGAGAGGTTTATCGAGCGAATACATAAGAGAAACCTACCGAGTTCTTGGACTAAAAAAGTCTTTGCGTACCTGGACGATTGGGTAATTATAAGTGAGAATTACGATGAGCATAAAGCCATTTTGTCTCTTGTATTTGAAATCTTTCGTGAGACTGGATTATTAATTAATCCAAGTAAATGCAAATTCGCGCGATCTGAGGTAAAATTTCTTGGCTTCATTGTAGATAGTGAGGGTCTACGACCTGACCCTGAGAAAATAGCACCCATCGCGAATTTCCCTCGTCCAACGTCTCGTAAGCAAGTACGCAGTTTCTGCGGACTTGTAAACTGGTACCATAGACATCTAAAAAATGTCGCGAAGGTCCAAGGGCCTTTAAACAAATTATGTAGCGTAAATACAGAGTGGAAGTGGGGTGACGAAGAGGAGAAAGCTTTCCAAGATCTTAAACAAGCTCTTGTCAATGCCAAACCTTTGGCTGTACCGCAGCCAAATCTACCTTATTATTTATATACTGACGCGAGTGATACGGGTCTAGGCGCGTTCTTGGTTCAAAAGGAACCAGACACCGGGAAAGAGTTCCTTCTAATATGTTTAAGTAGACCGTTACGAGGTGCCGAAACACGATATACTACGACCGAGAAAGAGTGTTTGGCGGTTGTATGGACCATAAGAAAATTAAGATGTTATCTTGAAGGGTTACCGTTTGTTGTTGTTACCGATCATGCTTCATTGAAATGGCTCCATACTTTAAAGAATCCGAACGGGAGGCTTGCCCGCTGGGCCATGGAACTCTTGGCCCACCAAATTACGATCGAACATCGTCGTGGAACCGAGAATGAAGGCCCGGATGCCTTATCGCGCTTATACGAGAACCAGGAGCCTGTAGAGTGGTCCGAAGTCCTCGATGAAATTAAAAATAAGGGTGTAGATTTTGTGCATATTCAAGTTCGCTCGTGGTACGATATAAAGAAAGCTAACGTTAGAAAATATCCTGAGAATTTTGTTGATTGGCGTATAAATAGTGAAGATAAATTAGAATATTATAAACCCGATTACTTAAAAGAATATATTGACGATCAAGATGCATGGAAACTGGTTTTAACAGAGAATGAGATCCCCGATATTTTAAAGAAAAACCACGATGTACCGGATGCGGGTCATTTCGGTCGCGATAAGATGTATCATCGGATACGCACACGCTACTACTGGCCTGGTATGTATCGCGATGTCGGCGAGTATGTTGAGAACTGTGAAACTTGTAAAAAGGTCAAATATAAACAGACCTCGTCTCAAGCGCCGATGCGCACGCGACAGCCTATCGAACCTTGGGCCATAGTCGCGGCCGATGTAAATGGCCCATTTCCGCGATCGAAAGTCGGTTATCAGTATGTGTTAATTGTGCAAGACCTGTACACGCGTTTTATTGAGGTCTTTAGACTTCGTAAACAGACCGGATTAAATGTTAAAAAGAGTTTACGTCGTGTTTTCTCACGCTGAGGATACCCTCTGTTTTTGATCACAGATAACGGCAAAGAATTTATTAATCAAGAGATTAAAGATTACTTAAAAGAAACGAGAGTAGAGTCAGTACCAACCGCGATCGCGCATCCTCAGAGTAACCCGGTTGAAAGAATTAACCGTACTCTTAAACCAATGATTCGAGCATTTATTTCGAAAGACCAGACGTCGTGGGATGAGCACTTAGGCGAATTCCAACTTGCTTATAATAGTAGTTATCATGCCTCACTGCACATGTCGCCATACTACTTGGTTCATAGCAAAGAACCACGGCTGTCGGGTAAAATTACTGGACTCGAAATAGATGACTTGGACCTCGATGATACTGCGTGGCGTACTCGGGTTAATCGCCTTGATCAATTACGGCATAAAATTGAAGGAGTAATGAAAAAAGAAAGTGAGAAACAAGCCGTATATCACGATAAGGGACTTAAAGAGCCACCCAAACTGCAAGTGGGTGATCCAGTATATTACCCGAATCGAAAATTGAGTAAGAAAGCCGACCAATATTCGTCTAGTTTGGCTAGTAAATTCTTAGGACCAGCCATTGTTAACAAAATCATTAGTCCTTTGGTCGTTGAATTAAAATCAGAGACTGGAAAAATTTTGGGCAATCATTATGTACCCGATTTAAAATTGCCCAGGCGCAGCCAAAGGCTGATGAAGACCGTTTAACTTTCTTTCAGCTTCCGAGCCCCAATCTCAAGTCTGGCGACGGGGAGTATAACCGGGTAGCGTTGGTTTACGACGTGAGAGTGCAGCTCTCTCGCTGTCTCAGTCTTGATTTGGTCTTTCTCTATCTTTCTCATCGCAGCCTGATTGCCGAGTTTGGCTGAGCTAGGCGTTAGACCACAAGGGATGATTCCACGCAGCAGGTGACCGTAAATCGGTCATGTGCGCATAATTAGGTAGGGGTCATCGGAGGTTGGGGCCTAAGACGACTAGATAAAAGGGACGATTCAAGTACAGGCGAGGAATTCAATTCAAGCGACACTCAAGTTCAAGTGTTCGGCTAGATAGTCACGCTGAAGTCAATCTATTGATTCCATAAAATTACTAAATTCGTCCTAGTGATTAATTTTGATACAAGTGGTTTATGAAAACCAAAATTCGTTAAGTTTTTTTCGTGAAGTGATTTGCCACAGTGTCAAGCACCAAGTCCATCAACAGCCCAGGAACTGGAAAGGAAGTCACACTAGGATTCGCCATGCAGCGACGCCCGATTCCTGCAGTACGTCTTACTCAATAAAATCCAGATAAGATTTATAATAAATTCATTAATATTTATCTCTCTTCAACGCGATCTAGCGTAAATAATTATTAGATTTTATTTTTCCCGTGTTCATTAAGCTTGGTGCGTTAAATAAATTTATTTCATTGTCGCTGAACACTTATTTATTTCTAAAGGAATTAAATTAATAAGCAAAGGGAAATTTTGTATATATTGGGAATTTGGTTAAATAAAATTTAATATATAATAATTGAATTAAGCCTAAAAATTACTTTCATCACCAGTGTCTTTAGAATAAGTTAAATTTCAGCCGCGTGTCCGGTCAAGCCGAGTTGACCCATCTCTGAGATCTATTTCCCGCATTTCAGAACCAGCGATATGATAATTATAATTTATATTTATAATGAATAATCAATTATTTAATCGGGAAATTATTTAACTGTGGTTCGTGGCTACTGGACACGAAGTAGCCAAGGTCACCGTTATAACATAGAAAAAAGTTCAAAATAAATGTTCCTTAATGGAATGGATTAGTCTAGCCAATATTCCTTTAACAAATAAAAATTTCCTGCTAAAAAAATATATACATGTAATAATAATAAATGCTTGAAATTAAAAAGAATTCTACCGCAGGATGATAGCAAGATTGGAATACTTGCTACACCACCATCATCATCCGAGAAATTCACTAACATTTATTTATCATCTTTTAATCGGTCTAAAGTAGAATATTCTTCTATCAACTTGACTGATTAGCCCAGCAAGTATATCCGGGGCAAAACCAGTTATAAGAAAATTAACATCGGTGAACTAAAGGATGTTATTACAGTGCGTAATAGGTTAGAGGACTAATCCACATGTAACAAAGGCATACATAGAAAAAAGTTCGAAATAAATGTGCCTTGATGGAACGTAACAGTCTAGCCAATATACCTATAACGAATAAAAATTTTCTCTTCAGAAAAAAAAAAAATTTAATAATAATAAAGGCTTAAAATTAAAAAGAATTCTACGGGAAGGATGATAGCAAGATCTGTGTACTTGCTACACCACCATCATCATCCGATGAATTCACTAACATTTATTTAATTGGTCTAAAGTAAAATATACTTGCATCAGCTTTACTGATGAGCCCAGCAAGTATATTCGGGGCGAAACTGGTTCCAATAAAATAAACATCGGTGAACTAAAGTATGTTATTACCGTGCGTATTAGGCTAGAGGACTAATCCATATGTAACAAATGCATACATAGAAAAAAGTTCGAAATAAATGTGCCTTGATGGAACGGAACAGTCTAGCCAATATACCTTAAACAAATAAAAATTTTCTCGTCAAAAAGAAAAAACTTTTAATCATATTAAGGCTTAAAATTAAAAAAAATTCTACCAGAAGGATGATAGCAAGATCTGTGTACTTGCTACACCACCATCATCATCCGATGAATTCACTAACATTTATTTAACATCTTTTGATCGGTCTGAAGTAGAATATACTCGCATCAGCATTACTGATGAGCCCAGCAATATATTCCGGGCGAAACTGATTACAATAAAATTAACATGGGTGAACTGAAGTATGTTATTACCGTGCGTATTAGGCTAGAGGACTAATCCATATGTAACAAATGCATACTTAGAAAAAAGTTCAAAATAAATGTTCCTTAATGGAACGGACCAGACTAGCCAATATTCCTTTAACAAATAAGAATTATCTTGTCCAAAAATATATCTATCTTATCATAATAAAGGCTTAAAATTAAAAAGAATTCTACCGGAAAGATAATAGCAAGATTGAAATACTTGCTACACCATTATCATCTTCCGATAAATTCACTAACATTTATTTAATCGGTCTAAAGTAAAATATACGTGAATCAACTTTACTGATGGGCCCTTTAAGTATATTCGGGGCAAAACCGGTTATAATAAAATTAACATCGGTGAACTATAATATGTTATTACAGTGCGTATTAGGCTAGAGGACTAATCCACATGTAATAAATGCATACAAAAAAGTTCAAAATATATGTTCCTTGATGGAACGGACCAGTCTAGCCAATATTCTTTTAACAAATAAAAATTTCCTGGTCAAAAAAAATATCTATCTAATAATAATAAAGGCTTAAAATTAAAAAGAATTCTACTGGAAGGATGATAGCAAGATCTGAATACTTGCTACATAACCATCATCATCCAATGATTTTACGAACATTTGTTTAACATCTTTTTATCGGTCTAAATAAGAATATACTTGCATCAGCTTTACTGATGAGCCCAGCAAGTATATTCGGGGCGAAACTGTTTACAATAAAATTAACATGGGTGAACTAAAGTATGTTATTACCGTGCGTATTAGGCTAGAGGACTAATCCATATGTAACAAATGCATACATAGAAAAAAGTTCAAAATATATGTTTCTTAATGGAACGGACCAGTCTAGCCAATATTCTTTCAACAAATAAAAATTTCCTGGTCAAAAAAAATATCTATCTTATCATAATAAAGGCTTAAAATTACAAAGAATTCTACCGGAAAGATAATAGCAAGATTGAAATACTTGCTACACCATTATCATCTTCCGATGAATTCACTAACATTTATTTAATCGGTCTAAAGTAGAATATACGTGAATCAACTTTACTGATGGGCCCTTTGAGTATATTCGGGGCAAAACCGGTTATAATAAAATTAACATCGGTGAACTATAATATGTTATTACAGTGCGTATTAGGCTAGAGGACTAATCCACATGTAATAAATGCATACAAAAAAGTTCAAAATATATGTTCCTTGATGGAATGGACCAGTCTAGCCAATATTCTTTTAACAAATAAAAATTTCCTAGTCAAAAAAAATATCTATCTAATAATAATAAAGGCTTAAAATTAAAAAGAATTCTACTGGAAGGATGATAGCAAGATCTGAATACTTGCTACATAACCATCATCATCCAATGATTTTACGAACATTTATTTAACATCTTTTTATCGGTCTAAATAAGAATATACTTGCATCAGCTTTACTGATGAGCCCAGCAAGTATATTCGGGGCGAAACTGATTACAATAAAATTAACATGGGTGAACTGAAGTATGTTATTACCGTGCGTATTAGGCTAGAGGACTAATCCATATGTAACAAATGCATACATAGAAAAAAGTTCAAAATATATGTTTCTTAATGGAACGGACCAGTCTAGCCAATATTCTTTCAACAAATAAAAATTTCCTGGTCAAAAAAAATATCTATCTAATAATAATAAAGGCTTAAAATTAAAAAGAATTCTACCGAAGGATGATAGCAAGATCTGAATAGTTGCTACCCCACGATCATCATCCGATGAATTTACTAACATTCATTTAACATCTTTCAAACGGTCTAAAGCAGAATAAACTTGCATCAGCTTTACTGATGAGCCCAGCAAATATATTCGGGGCGAAACCGGTTATAAGAAAATTGACGTCGGTGAACTAAAATATGTTATTACAGTGCGTATTAGGCTAGAGGACTTATCCGATTGTAACGAATGCATACATAAAAAAAAGTTCAAAATAAATGTTCCTTAATGGAACGGACCAGTCTAGCCAATATTCCTTTAACGAATAAAAATTTCCTGGTCAAAAAATATATACATATAATAATAATAAAGGCCTAAAATTGAAAGGAATTCTACCGGAGGATGATAGCAAGATTTGAATAGTTGCTACATAACCATCATCGTCCGATGAATTCATGAACATTGATTGAATCGGTCTAGGTAGAATTTACGTGAATCAACTTTTCTGATGGGCCCAGCAAGTATATTTGGGGCAAAACTGGTTATAATAATATTAACATCGGTGAACTAAAATATGTCATTACAGTGCGTATTAGGCTAGAGGACTAATCCACATGTAACAAACGCATATATAGAAAAAAGTTCAAAATATATGTTCCTTAATGGAACGGACCAGTCTAGCAGATTTTCTTTTAACAAATAAAAATTTCCTCGTCAAAAAATATATACATCTCATCATAATAAAGGCTTAAAATTTAAAAGAATTGTACCAAAGAATGATAGCAAGAATTGAATACTTGGTACATAACCATCATCATCCAATGAATTTACGAACATTTATTTAACATCTTTTTGTCGGTCTAAATAAGAATATACTTGCATCAGCTTTACTGATGAGCCTAGCAAGTATATTTGGGGCGAAACTGGTTACAATAAAATTAATCGATCATGATGATCGATGATGATGATGATGATCGATGATCGTCGATCGATGATGATCAATGATGATCGATGATCAATGGATGATGATGATCATGTTCGATAATAATGATCGATGATCGATTATGATCGATCATCAATAATAGTTGATAATCGATGATCGACGATCTATGATGATCGATGATCAATGATCAATGATCGATGGTGAACGATGATCGATGACGATCGATGATCAGTGATCATTGATGATCAACGATCGATAATCGATGATCGATGATCAATGATCAATGATCAATGTTCGATGAAGGACGATGATCGATGATCGATGATTGATAATGATCGATCATGATCAATTATCGACGATCGACGATGATCGATGATCGATGATGATCAATAATGATGATGATCAATGATCTATGATCGATAATCTATAATCGATAATCTATGATCGATAATCGATGATGTATGATCTATGATCCATAATTTATGATCGACAATCGATGATCTATGATCCATGATCTATGATGGATGACCGTTGATTTCTGATCGATTATCGATGATCGATGATGTATGATCGATGATCTATGATCGATTATCTATGATCTATGATCGATGATCTATAATGGACGATGATCTATGATTGATAATCAATGATCAATGATCGATGATTGATGATCTATGATCGATGATCTATGATCCATGTTCGATGATCGATGATCTATTATCGATAATCGATGATCGATCATCGATGACATACGATTGATGATCGATGATTGAAGGAATATGATCGATGATCTATTATGGATGACCGATGATCGACGATCCATGATCCATGTTCGATGATCGATGATCTATTATCGATAATCGATGATCGATGATCGATGACATATGATTGATGATCGATGATTGAAGGAATATGATCGATGATCTATTATGGATGACCGATGATCTATGATCGATGATCGATGATCTATGATCAATGATCGATGATCTATGATGGATCACGATCTATAATCGTTGATCGATGATTCATGATCCATGATCGATGATTTATGATCGATTACCTATGATCCATGATCTATGACCGATGATCGATGACCTATGATCTATGATCGATGATCTATGATCGATGATCTATTATCAACAATCGATGATCGATGATCGATGACATATGATTGATGATCGATGATTGAAGGAATATGATCGATGATCTATTATGGATGACCGATGATCTATGATCGATGATCGATGATCTATGATCAATGATCGATGATCTATGATGGATCACGATCTATAATCGTTGATCGATGATTCATGATCCATGATCTATGATTTATGATCGATGATCTATGATCGATTACCTATGATCCATGATCTATGACCGATGATCGATGACCTATGATCTATGATCGATAATCTATGATCGATGATCAATCATCGATGATCGATGATCTATGATTTATGATCAATGATTTATGATCTACTATAGATGATCTATGATCGATAATCGATGATCTATGATCGATGTTCTATGATCCATGATCCATGATCTATGATGGATCATGATCTATTATCGACGATCCATGATCCATGATCCATGATCTATGTTCGATGATCGATGATTTATGTTTGATGATCGATGATCTATGATCAATGACCTATAATCGATTATCTATGATCGATGATCTACGATGGATGATGAATGATCGATGATCTATGACGTATGATGATCTATAATCGATGATCGATACTATATAATCGATGATCAATGATCAATCATCTATGATCGATGATCTATGATCGATGATCAATAATCGATGATCTAAAATGTATAATGATCTATGATTGATGATCGATGATATATGATTGATGATTGATGATTGATGATATATGATCGATGATCGATGATTGATGATATATGATCGATGATCTATGATCAATGATCAATGATTTATGCTCTATGATCTATTATCGATGATCTATGATCTATTATCGATGATCTATGATCCAAGATCGATGATCTATGATCGATGATCTATGATAGCTCATCTATGATCTACGATTGATGATCGATAATTGATGATCTATGATGGAAGACCGATGATCTATGATCGATGATCTATGATCAAAGATCGATGATCTATAATGGAGAACGATCTATGATCGATAATCGATGATCTATGATGGAGAATGATTTATGATCGATAATCGATGATCTTTGATACATGATATATGACCTATGATCGATGATAGATAATCTTTAATCGATGATAGATGATCTATGATTGATGATTTAAGATCGATGATCGATGATCTATGATCTATGAACTATGATCTATGATTGATGATTGATGATCTATAATTTATGATCGATGATCTATGATCTATGATCGATGGTCTATAATCTATGATCGATAATATATGATCTAAGATCGATGATCTATAATCTATGATCTATGATCGATGATCCATAATCTATGATCGATGATCTATGATCTATGATCGATGATCTATGATCCATGATCGATGATCAATGATCTATGATCCATGAACTATGGTTGATGATCTATGATTTATGATCCATGATCGATGATCTATGATCTATGATCGATGATCTATGATCGATGATCTATGATCTATTATTTATGATCTATGAACTATGATCTATGATTTATGATCGATGATCTATGATCCATGATTCAATGATCGATGATCTATGATCTATGATCTATGTTCGATGATCTATGATCGATGATCTATGATCTATGATCGATGATCTATGATCTATGATCGATGATCTATGATCGATGATCTATGATCGATGATCTATAATCTATGATCTATGGTCGATGATCTATGATCTATGATTGATGATCTATGATTTATGATCGATGATCTATGATCCATGATTCGATGATCTATGATCCATGATCGATGATCTATGATCGATGATCTATAATCTCCGATCGATGATCTATTATCTATGAACTATGATCTATGATCTATGATCTCTGATTGATGATTTATGATTTATGATCAATGATCTATGATCGATGATTTATAGTCTATGATCTATGGTCGATGATCGATGATCTATGATCGATGATTGATGATCTATGATTTATGATAGATTATCTATGATACATGATCGATGATCTATGAACTATGATCCATGATCTATGGTTAATGATCTGTGATCCGTGATCTATGGTTGATGATCTATGATCGATGATCTATGATCTATGGTCTATAATCGATGATCTATGATCTATAATCGATGATCTATTATCTATGATCTATTATCTATGATCTATGATCGATGATCTATGATCTATGATCGATGATTGATGATCTATGATTTATGATCGATGATCTATGATTCATGATCGATAATATATGATCTATGATCTATGATCTATAATCTATGATGGATGATCTATGATCTATGATTGATGATTGATGATCTATTATAGATGATTGATGATCTATGATCGATGACCGATGATCTATGATCTATGATCTATAATCGATGATTTATGATCTATGATCTGAGAACTATGATCGATGATCTATGATCGATGATCTATAATCTATGATCTATGGTCGATGATCTATGATCGATGATCTATGATCGATGATCTATGATCGATGATCTATGATCTATGATCTATAATCCATGATCTATGATCGATGATCTATGATCGATGATCTATAATCTATGATCTATGGTCGATGATCTATGGTCGATGATCAATGATCTATTATCTATGAACTGTGATCTATGATCTATGATCTCTGATTAATGATCTATGATTTATGATCGATGATCTATGATCCCTAATTCGATGATCTATGATCCATGATCGATGATCTATGATCTATGATCGATGACATATGATCTATGATCTATGATCGATGAACTATGATCTATGATCTATGATCTATAATCCATGATTCATGATTGATGATCTATGATCGATGATCTATAATCTAAGATCTATGGTCGATGATCTATGATCGATGATTGATGATCTATGATTTATGATCGATGATCTATGATCCATAATTCGATTATCTATGATCCATGGTCGATGATCTATGATCTATGATCTATGATCTATGATCTATGATTGATAATCTACGATCTATGATTGATGATCTATGATCTATGATCGATGATCTATGATTGATGATCTATAATCTATGAACTATGATCTATGATCGATGATCTATAATCTATGATCGATAATCTACTATCTATGATCGATGATCTATAATCTATGATCTATGGTCGATGATCTATGATCGATGATCTATGATCCATAATCGATCATCAATGTTCTATGATCCATAATCTATGGTTGATGATCGATGATCGATAATCTCTAATCGATGATCTATGATCTGTGATCGAAGATCTATGATCTATGATCTATAATCCATGATCTATGATCGATGATCTATGATCTATAATCCATGATCTATGATCGATGATCTATGATCTATAACCTATGATCGATGGTCGATGATCTATTATCGATGATCTATGATCGATGATCTATGATCTATGATCTATAATCCATGATCTATGATCGATGATCGATGATCTATGATCGATGATCTATGATCGATGATCTATGATCCATAATCGATCATCAATGTTCTATGATCCATAATCTATGGTTGATGATCGATGATCGATAATCTCTAATCGATGATCTATGATCTGTGATCGAAGATCTATGATCTATGATCTATAATCCATGATCTATAATCGATGATCTATGATCTATAATCCATGATCTATGATCGATGATCTATGATCTATAACCTATGATCGATGGTCGATGATCTATTATCGATGATCTATGATCTATGATCTATAATCCATGATCGATGATCTATGATCGATGATCTATAATCTATGATCTATGGTCGATGATCTATGGTCGATGATCAATGATCTATTATCTATGAACTATGATCTATGATCTATGATCTCTGATTAATGATCTATGATTTATGATCGATGATCTATGATCCCTGATTCGATGATCTATGATCCATGATCGATGATCTATGATCTATGATCGATGACATATGATCTATGATCTATGATCGATGAACTATGATCTATGATCTATGATCTATAATCCATGATTCATGATTGATGATCTATGATCGATGATCTATAATCTAAGATCTATGGTCGATGATCTATGATCGATGATTAATGATCTATGATTTATGATCGATGATCTATGATCCATTATTCGATTATCTATGATCCATGGTCGATGATCTATGATCTATGATTGATAATCTACGATCTATGATTGATAATCTACGATCTATGATTGATGATCTATGATCTATGATCGATGATCTATGATTGATGATCTATAATCTATGAACTATGATCTATGATCGATGATCTATAATCTATGATCGATAATCTACTATCTATGATCGATGATCTATAATCTATGATTTATGATCGTTGATCTATGATCTATGATCGATGATCTATGATCGGTGATCGATGATTTACGATTCATGATCTGTGATCTATGATCGATAATCGATTATCGATGATCTATGATCGATGATCGATGATCGATTGTCCATGATCGATGATCGATGATCTACGATCGATGATCGATGATTGATGATCGATGATCGACGATCTATGATCTATGATCTATGATCTGTGATCGATGATCTATGTACGATGATTTAAACTCGATGATCGAAGATCTATGATTTATGATCGATGATCTATGATTTATGATCGATGATCAATGATCGATGATCTATGATCCATGATTCAATGATCGATGATCTATGATCTATGATCTATGTTCGATGATCTATGATCGATGATCTATGATCTATGATCGATGATCTATGATCTATGATCGATGATCTATGATCGATGATCTATAATCTATGATCTATGGTCGATGATCTATGATCTATGATTGATGATCTATGATTTATGATCGATGATCGATGATCCATGATTCGATGATCTATGATCCATGATCGATGATCTATGATCGATGATCTATGATCGATGATCTATAATCTCCGATCGATGATCTATTATCTATGAACTATGATCTATGATCTATGATCTCTGATTGATGATTTATGATTTATGATCGATGATCTATGATCGATGATTTATAGTCTATGATCTATGGTCGATGATCGATGATCTATGATCGATGATTGATGATCTATGATTTATGATAGATTATCTATGATACATGATCGATGATCTATGAACTATGATCCATGATCTATGGTTAATGATCTGTGATCCGTGATCTATGGTTGATGATCTATGATCGATGATCTATGATCTATGGTCTATGATCGATGATCTATGATCTATAATCGATGATCTATTATCTATGATCTATTATCTATGATCTATGATCTATGATCGATGATTGATGATCTATGATTTATGATCGATGATCTATAATTCATGATCGATAATATATGATCTATGATCTATGAACCATGATCTATGATCTATTATCTATGGTCTATGATCGATGATCTATGATCTATAATCTATGATGGATGATCTATGATCTATGATTGATGATACATGATCTATTATAGATGATTGATGATCTATGATCGATGACCGATGATCTATGATCTATGATCTATAATCGATGATTTATGATCTATGATCTGAGAACTATGATCGATGATCTATGATCGATGATCTATAATCTATGATCCATGATCGATGATCTATGATCTATGATCGATGATCTATGATCTATTATCTATGATCTATGAACTATGATCTATTATTTATGATCGATGATCTATGATCCATGATTCAATGATCGATGATCTATGATCTATGATCTATGTTCGATGATCTATGATCGATGATCTATGATCTATGATCGATGATCTATGATCTATGATCGATGATCTATGATCGATGATCTATAATCTATGATCTATGGTCGATGATCTATGATCTATGATTGATGATCTATGATTTATGATCGATGATCTATGATCCATGATTCGATGATCTATGATCCATGATCGATGATCTATGATCGATGATCTATGATCGATGATCTATGATCGATGATCTATAATTTCCGATCGATGATCTATTATCTATGAACTATGATCTATGATCTATGATCTCTGATCGATGATCTATGATCGATGATTTATAGTCTATGATCTATGGTCGATGATCGATGATCTATGATCGATGATTGACGATCTATGATTTATGATAGATTATCTATGATACATGATCGATGATCTATGAACTATGATCCATGATCTATGGTTAATGATCTGTGATCCGTGATCTATGGTTGATGATCTATGATCGATGATCTATGATCTATGGTCTATGATCGATGATCTATGATCTATAATCGATGATCTATTATCTATGATCTATTATCTATGATCTATGATCGATGATCTATGATCTATGATCGATGATTGATGATCTATGATTTATGATCGATGATCTATGATTCATGATCGATAATATATGATCTATGATCTATGAACCATGATCTATGATCTATTATCTATGATCTATGGTCGATGATCTATGATCTATAATCTATGATGGATGATCTATGATCTATGATTGATGATTGATGATCTATTATAGATGATTGATGATCTATGATCGATGACCGATGATCTATGATCTATGATCTATAATCGATGATTCATGATCTATGATCTGAGATATATGATCGATGATCTATGATCGATGATCTATAATCTATGATCTATGGTCGATGATCTATGATCGATGATCCCTGATCGATGATCTATGATCCATAATCGATCATCAATGTTCTATGATCCATAATCTATGGTTGATGATCGATGATCGATAATCTCTAATCGATGATCTATGATCTGTGATCGAAGATCTATGATCTATGATCTATAATCCATGATCTATGATCGATGATCTATGATCTATAATCCATGATCTATGATCGATGATCTATGATCTATAACCTATGATCGATGGTCGATGATCTATTATCGATGATCTATGATCGATGATCTATGATCTATGATCTATAATCCATGATCTATGATCGATGATCTATGATCGATGATCTATAATCTATGATCTATGGTCGATGATCTATGGTCGATGATCAATGATCTATTATCTATGAACTATGATCTATGATCTATGATCTATGATTTATGATCGATGATCTATGATCCCTGATTCGATGATCTATGATCTATGAGCGATGACATATGATCTATGATCTATGATCGATGAACTATGATCTATGATCTATGATCTATAATCCATGATTCATGATTGATGATTTATGATCGATGATCTATAATCTAAGATCTATGGTCGATGATCTATGATCGATGATTGATGATCTATGATTTATGATCGATGATCTATGATCCATAATTCGATTATCTATGATCCATGGTCGATGATCTATGATCTATGATCTATGATCTATGATTGATGATCTACGATCTATGATTGATGATCTATGATCTATGATCGATGATCTATGATTGATGATCTAAGATTGATGATCTATAATCTATGAACTATGATCTATGATCGATGATCTATAATCTATGATCGATAATCTATGATCTATGATCGATGATCGATAATCTATGATCTATGATCATTGATCTATGATCTATGATCGATGATCTATGATCGGTGATCGATGATTTACGATCCATGATCTGTGATCTATGATCGATAATCGATTATCGATGATCTATGATCGATGATCGATGATCGATTGTCAATGATCGATGATCGATGATCTACGATCGATGATCGATGATTGATGATCGATGATCGACGATCTATGATCCATGATCGATGATCTATGATCTATGATCTATGATCGATGATCTATGTACGATGATTTAAACTCGATGATCAAAGATCTATAATTTATGATCGATGATCTATGATCGATGATCCTTGATGGATGATGAGTGATCGATGATCAATGACGTATAATGATCTATGATCGATGATCGATGATCGATGATATATGATCGATGATCGTTGATATATGATCGATGATCGATGATTGATGATATATGATCGATGATCGATGATTGATGATATATGATCAATGATTTATGCTCTATGATCTATGGTCGATGATCTATGATAGCTCATCTATGATCGATGATCGATGATCTATGATCGATGATCGATGATCTATTATAGATGATTGATGATCTATTATAGATGATTGATGATCTATGATGGATGATCTATGATCTATGATCGATGAACTATGATCAATGATCGATGATCTATGATAGATGATTATGTATGATCGATGATCGATGATCGATGATCTACGATCGATGATCAATGATCTATTATAGACGATTGATGATCTATGATCGATGATCGATGATCTATAATCGATGATTGATGATCCATGATCCATGATCGATGACCTATGATCAATAATCGTTGATCTATGATCAATGATTGATGATCTATGATCGATGATCTATGATCGATGATCTATGATCCATGATCCATGATCTATGATCTATGATCTATTATCTATGATCTATGATCTATGATCGATGATTAATGATCTTTGATCTATGATCTATGATCTATGATCGATGATCTATGATCTATGATTGATGATCTATGATTGATGATCTATGATCTATAATCGATTATCTATGATCCATGATCGATGATCTATGATCCATGATTTACAATCTATGATCTATGATCGATAATCTATGATCTATAATCCATGATCTATGATCTATTATCTATGATCTATGATCGATGATTGATGATCTATGATCTATGATCTATGATTTATGATCGATGATTGATGATCTATGATTTATGATCTATGATCTATGATCGATGATCGATGATCCATGATCGATGATTGATGATCTATGATTTGAGATCGATGATCTATGATCCATGATCGATGATCTATGATCTATGATCGATGATCAATGATCTATTATAGACGATTGATGATCTATTATAGACGATTGATGATCTATGATCGATGATCGATGATCTATAATCGATGATTGAAGATCCATGATCCATGAACGATGATCTATGATCTATAATCCATGATCTATGATCGATGATCTATGATCGATGATCTATAATCTATGATCTATTGTCGATGATCAATGATCTATTATCTATGATCTATGATCTATGATCGATGATTGATGATCTATGATCGATGATCTATGATCTATAATCCATGATCTATGATCGATGATCTATGATCGATGATCTATAATCTATGATCTATGGTCGATGATCAATGATCTATTATCTATGAACTTTGATCTATGATCTATGATCTCTGATTGATGATCTATGATTTATGATCGACGATCTATGATCCCTGATTCGATGATCTATGATCCATAATTCGATTATCTATGATCCATGGTCGATGATCTATGATCTATGATCTATGATCTATGATTGATGATCTACATTCCATGATTGATGATCTATAAACCATGATCTATGATCGATGATCTATGATCCATGATCTATGATCGATGATCTATGATCAATGATCTATGATCTATGGTCGATGATCTATGGTCGATGATCAATGATCTATTATCTATGAACTATAATCTATGATCTATGATCGTTGATCTATGATCTATGATCGATGATCTATGATCGGTGATCGATGATTTACGATCCATGATCTGTGATCTATGATCGATAATCGATGATCGATGATCTATGATCGATGATCGATGATCGATTGTCCATGATCGATGATCGATGATCTACGATCGATGATCGATGATTGATGATCGATGATCGACGATCTATGATCCATGATCGATGATCTATGATCTATGATCTATGATCGATGATCTATGTACGATGATTTAAACTCGATGATCGAAGATCTATAATTTATGATCGATGATCTATGATTTATGATCGATGATCTATGATTTATGATCGATGATCTATGATTTATGATCGATGATCAATGATCGATGATCCTTGATGGATGATGAGTGATCGATGATCAATGACGTATAATGATCTATGATCGATGATCGATGATATATGATCGATGATCGATGATTGATGATATATGATCGATGATCGATGATTGATGATATATGATCGATGATCGATGATTGATGATATATGATCGATGATCGATGATTAATGATCAATGATCAATGATTTATGCTCTATGCTCTATGGTCGATGATCTATGATAGCTCATCTATGATCTACGATTGATGATCGATAATTGATGATCTATGATGGATGACCGATGATCTATGATCGATGATCGATGATCTATGATAAAAGATCGATGATCCATGATGGAGAATGATCTATGATCGATAATCGATGATCTTTGATACATGTTATATGACCTATGATCGATGATAGATAATCTTTAATCGATGATAGATGATCTATGATTGATGATTTATGATCGATGATCGATGATCTATGATCGATGATCGATGATTTATGATCGACGATCTATGATTGATCATCGATGATCTATGATCGATGATCTATTATAGATGATTGATGATCTATTATAGATAATTGATGATCTATGATGGATGATCTATGATCTATGATAGATGATCGATGATCTATTATAGACGATTGATGATCTATTATAGACGATTGATGATCGATGATCGATGATCTATAATCGATGATTGATGATCGTGATCGATGATCTATGATCTATAATCCATGATCTATGATCGATGATCTATGATCGATGATCTATAATCTATGATCTATGGTCGATGATCTATGGTCGATGATCTATTATCGATGATCAATGATCTATTATCTATGATCTATGATCTATGATCGATGATTGATGATCTATGATCGATGATCTATGATCTATGATCTATAATCCATGATCTATGATCGATGATCTATGATCGATGATCTATGATCTATGGTCGATGATCTATGGTCGATGATCAATGATCTATTATCTATGAACTATGATCTATGATCTCTGATTGATGATTTATGATTTATGATCGATGATCTATGATCCCTGATTCGATGATCTATGATCCATGATCGATGATCTATGATCTATGATCGATGACATATGATCTATGATCTATGATCGATGAACTATGATCTATGATCTATGATCTATAATCCATGATTTATGATTGATGATCTATGATCTATGATGGATGACCGATGATCTAAGATCTATGGTCGATGATCTATGATCGATGATTGATGATCTATGAATTATGATCGATGATCTATGATCCATAATTCGATTATCTATAATCCATGGTCGATGATCTATGATCTATGATCTATGATCGATGATCTATGATCTATAATCCATGATCTATGATCGATGATCTATGATCGATGATCTATAATCTATGATCTATGGTCGATGATCTATGGTCGATGATCTATTATCGATGATCAATGATCTATTATCTATGATCTATGATCTATGATCGATGATTGATGATCTATGATCGATGATCTATGATCTATGATCTATAATCCATGATCTATGATCGATGATCTATGATCGATGATCTATGATCTATGGTCGATGATCTATGGTCGATGATCAATGATCTATTATCTATGAACTATGATCTATGATCTCTGATTGATGATTTATGATTTATGATCGATGATCTATGATCCCTGATTCGATGATCTATGATCCATGATCGATGATCTATGATCTATGATCGATGACATATGATCTATGATCTATGATCGATGAACTATGATCTATGATCTATGATCTATAATCCATGATTTATGATTGATGATCTATGATCTATGATGGATGACCGATGATCTAAGATCTATGGTCGATGATCTATGATCGATGATTGATGATCTATGAATTATGATCGATGATCTATGATCCATAATTCGATTATCTATAATCCATGGTCGATGATCTATGATCTATGATCTATGATCGATGATCTATGATCTATGATCTATGATTGATGATCTACGATCTATGATTGATGATCTATGATCTATGATCGATGATCTATGATTGATGATCTAAGATTGATGATCTATAATCTATGAACTATGATCTATGATCGATGATCTATAATCTATGATCGATAATCTATGATCTATGATCGATGATCTATAATCTATGATCTATGATCATTGATCTATGATCTATGATCGATGATCTATGATCGGTGATCGATGATTTACGATCCATGATTTGTGATCTATGATCGATAATCGATTATCGATGATCTATGATCGATGATCGATGATCGATTGTCAATGATCGATGATCGATGATCTACGATCGATGATCGATGATTGATGATCGATGATCGACGATCTATGATCCATGATCGATGATCTATGATCTATGATCTATGATCGATGATCTATGTACGATGATTTAAACTCGATGATCAAAGATCGATGATCTATGATCGATGATCCTTGATGGATGATGAGTGATCGATGATCAATGACGTATAACGATCTATGATCGATGATCGATGATCGATGATATATGATCGATGATCGTTGATATATGATCGATGATCGATGATTGATGATATATGATCGATGATCGATGATTGATGATATATGATCAATGATTTATGCTCTATGATCTATGGTCGATGATCTATGATAGCTCATCTATGATTTACGATTGATGATCGATAATTGATGATCTATGATGTATGACCGATGATCTATGATCGATGATCGATGATCTATGATAAAATATCGATGATCTATGATGGAGAATGATCTATGATCGATAATCGATGATCTTTGATACATGTTATATGACCTATGATCGATGATAGATGATCTATGATTGATGATTTATGATCGATAATCGATGATCTATGATCGATGATCGATGATTTATGATCGACGATCTATGATTGATCATCGATGATCTATGATCGATGATCTATGATCTATTATAGATGATTGATGATCTATTATAGATGATTGATGATCTATGATGGATGATCTATGATCTATGATTGATGAACTATGATCAATGATCGATGATCTATGATAGATGATTATGTATGATCGATGATCGATGATCGATGATCTACGATCGATGATCGATGATCTATTATAGACGATTGATGATCTATGATCGATGATCGATGATCTATAATCGATGATTGATGATCCATGATCCATGATCGATAATCTATGATCGATAATCGTTGATCTATGATCAATGATTGATGATCTATGATCGATGATCTATGATCGATGATCTATGATCCATGATCCATGATCTATGATCTAATATCTATAATTTATGATCTATTATCTATGATCTATGATCTATTATCTATGATCTATGATCTATGATCGATGATTAATGATCTTTGATCTATGATCTATGATCGATGATCTATGATCTATGATTGATGATCTATGATTGATGATCTATGATCTATAATCGATTATCTATGATCCATGATCGATGATCTATGATCCATGATTTACAATCTATGATCTATGATCGATAATCTATGATCTATAATCCATGATCTATGATCTATTATCTATGATCTATGATCGATGATTGATGATCTATGATCTATGATCTATGATCTATGATCGATGATCGATGATCCATGATCGATGATTGATGATCTATGATTTGAGATCGATGATCTATGATCCATGATCGATGATCTATGATCTATGATCGATGATCAATGATCTATTATAGACGATTGATGATCTATTATAGACGATTGATGATCTATGATCGATGATCGATGATCTATAATCGATGATTGATGATCCATGATCCATGAACGATGATCTATGATCTATAATCCATGATCTATGATCGATGATCTATGATCGATGATCTATAATCTATGATCTATTGTCGATGATCTATGGTCGATGATCTATTATCGATGATCAATGATCTATTATCTATGATCTATGATCTATGATCGATGATTGATGATCTATGATCGATGATCTATGATCTATAATCCATGATCTATGATCGATGATCTATGATCGATGATCTATGTACGATGATCTATGATCCATGATCGATGATCTATGATCGATGATCTATAATCTCCGATCGATGATCTATTATCTATGAACTATGATCTATGATCTATGATCTCTGATTGATGATTTATGATTTATGATCGATGATCTATGATCGATGATTTATAGTCTATGATCTGTGGTCGATGATCGATGATCTATGATCGATGATTGATGATCTATGATTTATGATAGATTATCTATGATACATGATCGATGATCTATGAACTATGATCCATGATCTATGGTTAATGATCTGTGATCCGTGATCTATGGTTGATGATCTATGATCGATGATCTATGATCTATGGTCTATAATCGATGATCTATGATCTATAATCGATGATCTATTATCTATGATCTATTATCTATGATCTATGATCGATGATCTATGATCTATGATCGATGATTGATGATCTATGATTTATGATCGATGATCTATGATTCATGATCGATAATATATAATCTATGATCTATGATCTATAATCTATGATGGATGATCTATGATCTATGATTGATGATTGATGATCTATTATAGATGATTGATGATCTATGATCGATGACCGATGATCTATGATCTATGATCTATAATCGATGATTTATGATCTATGATCTGAGAACTATGATCGATGATCTATGATCGATGATCTATAATCTATGATCTATGGTCGATGATCTATGATCGATGATCTATGATCGATGATCTATGATCGATGATCTATGATCCATAATCGATCATCAATGTTCTATGATCCATAATCTATGGTTGATGATCGATGATCGATAATCTCTAATCGATGATCTATGATCTGTGATCGAAGATCTATGATCTATGATCTATAATCCATGATCTATGATCGATGATCTATGATCTATAATCCATGATCTATGATCGATGATCTATGATCTATAACCTATGATCGATGGTCGATGATCTATTATCGATGATCTATGATCGATGATCTATGATCTATGATCTATAATCCATGATCTATGATCGATGATCTATGATCGATGATCTATAATCTATGATCTATGGTCGATGATCTATGGTCGATGATCAATGATCTATTATCTATGAACTATGATCTATGATCTATGATCTCTGATTAATGATCTATGATTTATGATCGATGATTTATGATCCCTGATTCGATGATCTATGATCCATGATCGATGATCTATGATCTATGATCGATGACATATGATCTATGATCTATGATTGATGAACTATGATCTATGATCTATGATCTATAATCCATGATTCATGATTGATGATCTATGATCGATGATCTATAATCTAAGATCTATGGTCGATGATCTATGATCGATGATTGATGATCTATGATTTATGATCGATGATCTATGATCCATAATTCGATTATCTATGATCCATGGTCGATGATCTATGATCTATGATCTATGATCTATGATTGATAATCTACGATCTATGATTGATGATCTATGATCTATGATCGATGATCTATGATTGATGATCTATAATCTATGAACTATGATCTATGATCGATGATCTATAATCTATGATCGATAATCTACTATCTATGATCGATGATCTATAATCTATGATCTATAATCCATGATCTATGATCGATGATCGATGATCTATGATCGATGATCTATGATCCATAATCGATCATCAATGTTCTATGATCCATAATCTATGGTTGATGATCGATGATCGATAATCTCTAATCGATGATCTATGATCTGTGATCGAAGATCTATGATCTATGATCTATAATCCATGATCTATGATCGATGATCTATGATCTATAACCTATGATCGATGGTCGATGATCTATTATCGATGATCTATGATCTATGATCTATAATCCATGATCTATGATCGATGATCTATGATCGATGATCTATAATCTATGATCTATGGTCGATGATCTATTGTCGATGATCAATGATCTATTATCTATGAACTATGATCTATGATCTATGATCTCTGATTAATGATCTATGATTTATGATCGATGATCTATGATCCCTGATTCGATGATCTATGATCCATGATCGATGATCTATGATCTATGATCGATGACATATGATCTATGATCTATGATCGATGAACTATGATCTATGATCTATGATCTATGATCCATGATTCATGATTGATGATCTATGATCGATGATCTATAATCTAAGATCTATGGTCGATGATCTATGATCGATGATTGATGATCTATGATTTATGATCGATGATCTATGATCCATAATTCGATTATCTATGATCCATGGTCGATGATCTATGATCTATGATCTATGATCTATGATCTATGATTGATAATCTACGATCTATGATTGATGATCTATGATCTATGATCGATGATCTATGATTGATGATCTATAATCTATGAACTATGATCTATGATCGATGATCTATAATCTATGATCGATAATCTACTATCTATGATCGATGATCTATAATCTATGATTTATGATCGTTGATCTATGATCTATGATCGATGATCTATGATCGGTGATCGATGATTTACGATTCATGATCTGTGATCTATGATCGATAATCGATTATCGATGATCTATGATCGATGATCGATGATCGATTGTCCATGATCGATGATCGATGATCTACGATCGATGATCGATGATTGATGATCGATGATCGACGATCTATGATCTATGATCGATGATCTATGATCGATGATCTATGTACGATGATTTAAACTCGATGATCGAAGATCTATGATTTATGATCGATGATCTATGATTTATGATCGATGATCTATGATTTATGATCGATGATCAATGATCGATGATCTATGATCCATGATTCAATGATCGATGATCTATGATCTATGATCTATGTTCGATGATCTATGATCGATGATCTATGATCTATGATAGATGATCTATGATCTATGATCGATGATCTATGATCGATGATCTATAATCTATGATCTATGGTCGATGATCTATGATCTATGATTGATGATCTATGATTTATGATCGATGATCGATGATCCATGATTCGATGATCTATGATCCATGATCGATGATCTATGATCGATGATCTATGATCGATGATCTATAATCTCCGATCGATGATCTATTATCTATGAACTATGATCTATGATTTATGATCTCTGATTGATGATTTATGATTTATGATCGATGATCTATGATCGATGATTTATAGTCTATGATCTAGGGTCGATGATCGATGATCTATGATCGATGATTGATGATCTATGATTTATGATAGATTATCTATGATACATGATCGATGATCTATGAACTATGATCCATGATCTATGGTTAATGATCTGTGATCCGTGATCTATGGTTGATGATCTATGATCGATGATCTATGATCTATGGTCTATGATCGATGATCTATGATCTATAATCGATGATCTATTATCTATGATCTATTATCTATGATCTATGATCGATGATCTATGATCTATGATCGATGATTGATGATCTATGATTTATGATCGATGATCTATAATTCATGATCGATAATATATGATCTATGATCTATGAACCATGATCTATGATCTATTATCTATGATCTATGATCGATGATCTATGATCTATAATCTATGATAGATGATCTATGATCTATGATTGATGATTGATGATCTATTATAGATGATTGATGATCTATGATCGATGACCGATGATCTATGATCTATGATCTATAATCGATGATTTATGATCTATGATCTGAGAACTATGATCGATGATCTATGATCGATGATCTATAATCTATGATCCATGATCGATGATCTATGATCTATGATCGATGATCTATGATCGATGATCTATGATCTATTATCTATGATCTATGAACTATGATCTATTATTTATGATCGATGATCTATGATCCATGATTCAATGATCGATGATCTATGATCTATGATCTATGTTCGATGATCTATGATCGATGATCTATGATCTATGATCGATGATCTATGATCTATGATCGATGATCTATGATCGATGATCTATAATCTATGATCTATGGTCGATGATCTATGATCTATGATTGATGATCTATGATTTATGATCGATGATCTATGATCCATGATTCGATGATCTATGATCCATGATCGATGATCTATGATCGATGATCTATGATCGATGATCTATAATTTCCGATCGATGATCTATTATCTATGAACTATGATCTATGATCTATGATCTCTGATCGATGATCTATGATCGATGATTTATAGTCTATGATCTATGGTCGATGATCGATGATCTATGATCGATGATTGACGATCTATGATTTATGATAGATTATCTATGATACATGATCGATGATCTATGAACTATGATCCATGATCTATGGTTAATGATCTGTGATCCGTGATCTATGGTTGATGATCTATGATCGATGATCTATGATCTATGGTCTATGATCGATGATCTATGATCTATAAACGATGATCTATTATCTATGATCTATTATCTATGATCTATGATCGATGATCTATAATCTATGATCGATGATTGATGATCTATGATTTATGATCGATGATCTATGATTCATGATCGATAATATATGATCTATGATCTATGAACCATGATCTATGATCTATTATCTATGATCTATGGTCGATGATCTATGATATATAATCTCTGATGGATGATCTATGATCTATGATTGATGATTGATGATCTATTATAGATGATTGATGATCTATGATCGATGACCGATGATCTATGATCTATGATCTATAATCGATGATTTATCATCTATGATCTGAGATATATGATCGATGATCTATGATCGATGATCCATGATCGATGATCTATGATCCATAATCGATCATCAATGTTCTATGATCCATAATCTATGGTTGATGATCGATGATCGATAATCTCTAATCGATGATCTATGATCTGTGATCGAAGATCTATGATCTATGATCTATAATCCATGATCTATGATCGATGATCTATGATCTATAATCCATGATCTATGATCGATGATCTATGATCTATAACCTATGATCGATGGTCGATGATCTATTATCGATGATCTATGATCGATGATCTATGATCTATGATCTATAATCCATGATCTATGATCGATGATCTATGATCGATGATCTATAATCTATGATCTATGGTCGATGATCTATGGTCGATGATCAATGATCTATTATCTATGAACTATGATCTATGATCTATGATCTATGATTTATGATCGATGATCTATGATCCCTGATTCGATGATCTATGATCTATGAGCGATGACATATGATCTATGATCTATGATCGATGAACTATGATCTATGATCTATGATCTATAATCCATGATTCATGATTGATGATTTATGATCGATGATCTATAATCTAAGATCTATGGTCGATGATCTATGATCGATGATTGATGATCTATGATTTATGATCGATGATCTATGATCCATAATTCGATTATCTATGATCCATGGTCGATGATCTATGATCTATGATCTATGATCTATGATCTATGATTGATGATCTACGATCTATGATTGATGATCTATGATCTATGATCGATGATCTATGATTGATGATCTAAGATTGATGATCTATAATCTATGAACTATGATCTATGATCGATGATCTATAATCTATGATCGATAATCTATGATCTATGATCGATGATCTATAATCTATGATCTATGATCATTGATCTATGATCTATGATCGATGATCTATGATCGGTGATCGATGATTTACGATCCATGATCTGTGATCTATGATCGATAATCGATTATCGATGATCTATGATCGATGATCGATGATCGATTGTCAATGATCGATGATCGATGATCTATGATCTATGATCGATGATCTATGTACGATGATTTAAACTCGATGATCAAAGATCTATGATTTATGATCGATGATCTATGATCGATGATCCTTGATGGATGATGAGTGATCGATGATCAATGACGTATAATGATCTATGATCGATGATCGATGATCGATGATATATGATCGATGATCGTTGATATATGATCGATGATCGATGATTGATGATATATGATCGATGATCGATGATTGATGATATATGATCAATGATTTATGCTCTATGATCTATGGTCGATGATCTATGATAGCTCATCTATGATCGATGATCGATGATCTATGATCGATGATCGATGATCTATTATAGATGATTGATGATCTATTATAGATGATTGATGATCTATGATGGATGATCTATGATCTATGATCGATGAACTATGATCAATGATCGATGATCTATGATAGATGATTATGTATGATCGATGATCGATGATCGATGATCTACGATCGATGATCAATGATCTATTATAGACGATTGATGATCTATGATCGATGATCGATGATCTATAATCGATGATTGATGATCCATGATCCATGATCGATGACCTATGATCAATAATCGTTGATCTATGATCAATGATTGATGATCTATGATCGATGATCTATGATCGATGATCTATGATCCATGATCCATGATCTATGATCGATGATCTATGATCCATGATCCATGATCTATGATCTAATATCTATAATTTATGATCTATTATCTATGATCTATGATCTATTATCTATGATCTATGATCTATGATCGATGATTAATGATCTTTGATCTATGATCTATGATCTATGATCGATGATCTATGATCTATGATTGATGATCTATGATTGATGATCTATGATCTATAATCGATTATCTATGATCCATGATCGATGATCTATGATCCATGATTTACAATCTATGATCTATGATCGATAATCTATGATCTATAATCCATGATCTATGATCTATTATCTATGATCTATGATCGATGATTGATGATCTATGATCTATGATCTATGATTTATGATCGATGATTGATGATCTATGATTTATGATCTATGATCTATAATCGATGATCGATGATCCATGATCGATGATTGATGATCTATGATTTGAGATCGATGATCTATGATCCATGATCGATGATCTATGATCTATGATCGATGATCAATGATCTATTATAGACGATTGATGATCTATTATAGACGATTGATGATCTATGATCGATGATCGATGATCTATAATCGATGATTGATGATCCATGATCCATGAACGATGATCTATGATCTATAATCCATGATCTATGATCGATGATCTATGATCGATGATCTATGATCGATGATCTATAATCTATGATCTATTGTCGATGATCAATGATCTATTATCTATGATCTATGATCTATGATCGATGATTGATGATCTATGATCGATGATCTATGATCTATAATCCATGATCTATGATCGATGATCTATGATCGATGATCTATAATCTATGATCTATGGTCGATGATCAATGATCTATTATCTATGAACTTTGATCTATGATCTATGATCTCTGATTGATGATCTATGATTTATGATCGACGATCTATGATCCCTGATTCGATGATCTATGATCCATAATTCGATTATCTATGATCCATGGTCGATGATCTATGATCTATGATCTATGATCTATGATCTATGATTGATGATCTACGATCCATGATTGATGATCTATAAACCATGATCTATGATCGATGATCTATGATCCATGATCTATGATCGATGATCTATGATCAATGATCTATGATCTATGGTCGATGATCTATGGTCGATGATCAATGATCTATTATCTATGAACTATAATCTATGATCTATGATCGTTGATCTATGATCTATGATCGATGATCTATGATCGGTGATCGATGATTTACGATCCATGATCTGTGATCTATGATCGATAATCGATGATCGATGATCTATGATCGATGATCGATGATCGATTGTCCATGATCGATGATCGATGATCTACGATCGATGATCGATGATTGATGATCGATGATCGACGATCTATGATCCATGATCGATGATCTATGATCTATGATCTATGATCGATGATCTATGTACGATGATTTAAACTCGATGATCGAAGATCTATAATTTATGATCGATGATCTATGATTTATGATCGATGATCTATGATTTATGATCAATGATCTATGATTTATGATCGATGATCCTTGATGGATGATGAGTGATCGATGATCAATGACGTATAATGATCTATGATCGATGATCGATGATATATGATCGATGATCGATGATTGATGATATATGATCGATGATCGATGATTGATGATATATGATCGATGATCGATGATCGATGATATATGATCGATGATCGATGATTAATGATCAATGATCAATGATTTATGCTCTATGATCTATGGTCGATGATCTATGATAGCTCATCTATGATCTACGATTGATGATCGATAATTGATGATCTATGATGGATGACCGATGATCTATGATCGATGATCGATGATCTATGATAAAAGATCGATGATCTATGATGGAGAATGATCTATGATCGATAATCGATGATCTTTGATACATGTTATATGACCTATGATCGATGATAGATAATCTTTAATCGATGATAGATTATCTATGATTGATGATTTATGATCGATGATCTATGATCGATGATCGATGATTTATGATCGACGATCTATGATTGATCATCGATGATCTATGATCGATGATCTATTATAGATGATTGATGATCTATTATAGATGATTGATGATCTATGATGGATGATCTATGATCTATGATCGATGATCTATGATAGATGATCGATGATCTATTATAGACGATTGATGATCTATTATAGACGATTGATGATCGATGATCGATGATTTATAATCGATGATTGATGATCGTGATCGATGATCTATGATCTATAATCCATGATCTATGATCGATGATCTATGATCGATGATCTATAATCTATGATCTATGGTCGATGATCTATGGTCGATGATCTATTATCGATGATCAATGATCTATTATCTATGATCTATGATCTATGATCGATGATTGATGATCTATGATCGATGATCTATGATCTATGATCTATAATCCATGATCTATGATCGATGATCTATGATCGATGATCTATGATCTATGGTCGATGATCTATGGTCGATGATCAATGATCTATTATCTATGAACTATGATCTATGATCTCTGATTGATGATTTATGATTTATGATCGATGATCTATGATCCCTGATTCGATGATCTATGATCCATGATCGATGATCTATGATCTATGATCGATGACATATGATCTATGATCTATGATCTATAATCCATGATTTATGATTGATGATCTATGATCTATGATGGATGACCGATGATCTAAGATCTATGGTCGATGATCTATGATCGATGATTGATGATCTATGATTTATGATCGATGATCTATGATCCATAATTCGATTATCTATGATCCATGGTCGATGGTCTATGATCTATGATCTATGATCGATGATCTATGATCTATGATCTATGATTGATGATCTACGATCTATGATTGATGATCTATGATCTATGATCGATGATCTATGATTGATGATCTAAGATTGATGATCTATAATCTATGAACTATGATCTATGATCGATGATCTATAATCTATGATCGATAATCTATGATCTATGATCGATGATCTATAATCTATGATCTATGATCATTGATCTATGATCTATGATCGATGATCTATGATCGAAGATCGATGATTTACGATCCATGATTTGTGATCTATGATCGATAATCGATTATCGATGATCTATGATCGATGATCGATGATCGATTGTGAATGATCGATGATCGATGATCTACGATCGATGATCGATGATTGATGATCGATGATCGACGATCTATGATCCATGATCGATGATCTATGATCTATGATCTATGATCGATGATCTATGTACGATGATTTAAACTCGATGATCAAAGATCTATGATTTATGATCGATGATCTATGATCGATGATCCTTGATGGATGATGAGTGATCGATGATCAATGACGTATAATGATCTATGATCGATGATCGATGATCGATGATATATAATCGATGATCGTTGATATATGATCGATGATCGATGATTGATGATATATGATCGATGATCGATGATTGATGATATATGATCAATGATTTATGATCGATGATCTATGGTCGATGATCTATGATAGCTCATCTATGATCTACGATTGATGATCGATAATTGATGATCTATGATGTATGACCGATGATCTATGATCGATGATCGATGATCTATGATAAAATATCGATGATCTATGATGGAGAATGATCTATGATCGATAATCGATGATCTTTGATACATGTTATATGACCTATGATCGATGATAGATGATCTATGATTGATGATTTATGATCGATGATCGATGATCTATGATCGATGATCGATGATTTATGATCGACGATCTATGATTGATCATCGATGATCTATGATCGATGATCTATGATCTATTATAGATGATTGATGATCTATTATAGATGATTGATGATCTATGATGGATGATCTATGATCTATGATCGATGAACTATGATCAATGATCGATGATCTATGATAGATGATTATGTATGATCGATGATCGATGATCGATGATCTACGATCAATGATCGATGATCTATTATAGACGATTGATGATCTATGATCGATGATCGATGATCTATAATCGATGATTGATGATCCATGATCCATGATCTATGATCTATGATCTATGATCGATGATCTATGATCTATGATTGATGATCTATGATTGATGATCTATGATCTATAATCGATTATCTATGATCCATGATCGATGATCTATGATCCATGATTTACAATCTATGATCTATGATCGATAATCTATGATCTATAATCCATGATCTATGATCTATTATCTATGATCTATGATCGATGATTGATGATCTATGATCTATGATCTATGATCTATGATCGATGATCGATGATCCATGATCGATGATTGATGATCTATGATTTGAGAGCGATGATCTATGATCCATGATCGATGATCTATGATCTATGATCGATGATCAATGATCTATTATAGACGATTGATGATCTATTATAGACGATTGATGATCTATGATCGATGATCGATGATCTATAATCGATGATTGATGATCCATGATCCATGAACGATGATCTATGATCTATAATCCATGATCTATGATCGATGATCTATGATCGATGATCTATCATCTATGATCTATTGTCGATGATCTATGGTCGATGATCTATTATCGATGATCAATGATCTATTATCTATGATCTATGATCTATGATCGATGATTGATGATCTATGATCGATGATCTATGATCTATAATCCATGATCTATGATCGATGATCTATAATCTATGATCTATGGTCGATGATCAATGATCTATTATCTATGAACTTTGATCTATGATCTATGATCTCTGATTGATGATCTATGATTTATGATCGACGATCTATGATCCCTGATTCGATGATCTATGATCCATGATCGATGATCTATGATCCATGATCGATGATCTATGATCTATGATCGATGACATATGATCTATGATCTATGATCGATGAACTATGATCTATGATCTATGATCTATGATCTATAATCCATGATTTATGATTGATGATCTATGATCTATGATCGATGATCTATAATCTAAGATCTATGGTCGATGATCTATGATCGATGATTGATGATCTATGATTTATGATCGATGATCTATGATCCATAATTCGATTATCTATGATCCATGGTCGATGATCTATGATCTATGATCTATGATCGATGATCTATGATCGGTGATCGATGATTTACGATCCATGATCTGTGATCTATGATCGATAATCGATTATCGATAATCTATGATTGATGATCTAAGATTGATGATCTATAATCTATGAACTATGATCTATGATCGATGATCTATAATCTATGATCGATAATCTATGATCTATGATCGATGATCTATAATCTATGATCTATGATCATTGATCTATGATCTATGATCGATGATTTATGATCGATGATCTATGATCCATAATTCGATTATCCATGATCCATGGTCGTTGATCTATGATCTATGATCTATGATCGATGATCTATAATCTATGATCTATGATCATTGATCTATGATCGATGATCGATTGTCAATGATCGATGATCGATGATCTACGATCGATGATCGATGATTGATGATCGATGATCGACGATCTATGATCCATGATCGATGATCTATGATCTATGATCGATGATCTATGTACGATGATTTAAACTCGATGATCAAAGATCTATGATTTATGATCGATGATCTATGATCGATGATCCTTGATGGATGATGAGTGATCGATGATTAATGACGTATAATGATCTATGATCGATGATCGATGATCGATGATATATGATCGATGATCGTTGATATATGATCGATGATCGATGATTGATGATATATGATCGATGATCGATGATTGATGATATATGATCAATGATTTATGCTCTATGATCTATGGTCGATGATCTATGATAGCTCATCTATGATCTACGATTGATGATCGATAATTGATGATCTATGATGGAGAATGATCTATGATCGATAATCGATGATCTTTGATACATGTTATATGACCTATGATCGATGATAGATGATCTATGATTGATGATTTATGATCGATGATCGATGATCTATGATCGATGATCGATGATTTATGATCGACGATCTATGATTGATCATCGATGATCTATGATCGATGATCTATGATCTATTATAGATGATTGATGATCTATTATTGATGATTGATGATCTATGATGGATGATCTATGATCGATGATCGATGATCTATGATAAAAGATCGATGATCTATGATGGAGAATGATCTATGATCGATAATCGATGATCTTTGATACATGTTATATGACCTATGATCGATGATAGATAATCTTTAATCGATGATAGATGATCTATGATTGATGATTTATGATCGATGATCGATGATCTATGATCGATGATCGATGATTTATGATCGACGATCTATGATTGATCATCGATGATCTATGATCGATGATCTATTATAGATGATTGATGATCTATTATAGATGATTGATGATCTATGATGGATGATCTATGATCTATGATCGATGATCTATAATCTATGATCTATGGTCGATGATCTATGGTCGATGATCTATTATCGATGATCAATGATCTATTATCTATGATCTATGATCTATGATCGATGATTGATGATCTATGATCGATGATCTATGATCTATGATCTATAATCCATGATCTATGATCGATGATCTATGATCTATGGTCGATGATCTATGGTCGATGATCAATGATCTATTATCTATGAACTATGATCTATGATCTCTGATTGATGATTTATGATTTATGATCGATGATCTATGATCCCTGATTCGATGATCTATGATCCATGATCGATGATCTATGATCTATGATCGATGACATATGATCTATGATCTATGATCGATGAACTATGATCTATGATCTATGATCTATAATCCATGATTTATGATTGATGATCTATGATCTATGATGGATGACCGATGATCTAAGATCTATGGTCGATGATCTATGATCGATGATTGATGATCTATGATTTATGATCGATGATCTATGATCCATAATTCGATTATCTATGATCCATGGTCGATGATCTATGATCTATGATCTATGATCGATGATCTATGATCTATGATCTATGATTGATGATCTACGATCTATGATTGATGATCTATGATCTATGATCGATGATCTATGATTGATGATCTAAGATTGATGATCTATAATCTATGAACTATGATCTATGATCGATGATCTATAATCTATGATCGATAATCTATGATCTATGATCGATGATCTGTAATCTATGATCTATGATCATTGATCTATGATCTATGATCGATGATCTATGATCGGTGATCGATGATTTACGATCCATGATTTGTGATCTATGATCGATAATCGATTATCGATGATCTATGATCGATGATCGATGATCGATTGTCAATGATCGATGATCGATGATCTACGATCGATGATCGATGATTGATGATCGATGATCGACGATCTATGATCCATGATCGATGATCTATGATCTATGATCTATGATCGATGATCTATGTACGATGATTTAAACTCGATAATCAAAGATCTATGATTTATGATCGATGATCTATGATCGATGATCCTTGATGGATGATGAGTGATCGATGATCAATGACGTATAATGATCTATGATCGATGATCGATGATCGATGATATATGATCGATGATCGTTGATATATGATCGATGATCGATGATTGATGATATATGATCGATGATCGATGATTGATGATATATGATCAATGATTTATGCTCTATGATCTATGGTCGATGATCTATGATAGCTCATCTATGATCTACGATTGATGATCGATAATTGATGATCTATGATGTATGACCGATGATCTATGATCGATGATCGATGATCTATGATAAAATATCGATGATCTATGATGGAGAATGATCTATGATCGATAATCGATGATCTTTGATACATGTTATATGACCTATGATCGATGATAGATGATCTATGATTGATGATTTATGATCGATGATCGATGATCTATGATCGATGATCGATGATTTATGATCGACGATCTATGATTGATCATCGATGATCTATGATCGATGATCTATGATCTATTATAGATGATTGATGATCTATTATAGATGATTGATGATCTATGATGGATGATCTATGATCTATGATCGATGAACTATGATCAATGATCGATGATCTATGATAGATGATTATGTATGATCGATGATCGATGATCGATGATCTACGATCGATGATCGATGATCTATTATAGACGATTGATGATCTATGATCGATGATCGATGATCTATAATCGATGATTGATGATCCATGATCCATGATCGATAATCTATGATCGATAATCGTTGATCTATGATCAATGATTGATGATCTATGATCGATGATCTATGATCGATGATCTATGATCCATGATCCATGATCTATGATCTAATATCTATAATTTATGATCTATTATCTATGATCTATGATCTATTATCTATGATCTATGATCTATGATCTATGATCTATGATCTATGATTGATGATCTATGATTGATGATCTATGATCTATAATCGATTATCTATGATCCATGATCGATGATCTATGATCCATGATTTACAATCTATGATCTATGATCGATAATCTATGATCTATAATCCATGATCTATGATCTATTATCTATGATCTATGATCGATGATTGATGATCTATGATCTATGATCTATGATCTATGATCGATGATCGATGATCCATGATCGATGATTGATGATCTATGATTTGAGATCGATGATCTATGATCCATGATCGATGATCTATGATCTATGATCGATGATCAATGATCGATTATAGACGATTGATGATCTATTATAGACGATTGATGATCTATGATCGATGATCGATGATCTATAATCGATGATTGATGATTCATGATCCATGAACGATGATCTATGATCTATAATCCATGATCTATGATCGATGATCTATGATCGATGATCTATAATCTATGGTCTATTGTCGATGATATATGGTCGATGATCTATTATCGATGATCAATGATCTATTATCTATGATCGATGATCTATGATCGATGATTGATGATCTATGATCGATGATCTATGATCTATAATCCATGATCTATGATCGATGATCTATGATCGATGATCTATAATCTATGATCTATGGTCGATGATCAATGATCTATTATCTATGAACTTTGATCTATAATCTATGATCTATGATTGATGATCTACCATCTATGATTGATGATCTATAATCTATGATCTATGATCATTGATCTATGATCTATGATCGATGATCTATGATCGGTGATCGATGATTTACGATCCATGATCTGTGATCTATGATCGATAATCGATTATCGATGATCTATGATTGATGATCTAAGATTGATGATCTATAATCTATGAACTATGATCTATGATCGATGATCTATAATCTATGATCGATAATCTATGATCTATGATCGATGATCTATAATCTATGATCTATGATCATTGATCTATGATCTATGATCGATGATTTATGATCGATGATCTATGATCCATAATTCGATTATCTATGATCCATGGTCGATGATCTATTATCTATGATCTATGATCGATGATCTATAATCTATGATCTATGATCATTGATCTATGATCGATGATCGATTGTCAATGATCGATGATCGATGATCTACGATCGATGATCGATGATTGATGATCGATGATCGACGATCTATGATCCATGATCGATGATCTATGATCTATGATCTATGATCGATGATCTATGTACGATGATTTAAACTCGATGATCAAAGATCTATGATTTATGATCGATGATCTATGATCGATGATCCTTGATGGATGATGAGTGATCGATGATTAATGACGTATAATGATCTATGATCGATGATCGATGATCGATGATATATGATCGATGATCGTTGATATATGATCGATGATCGATGATTGATGATATATGATCGATGATCGATGATTGATGATATATGATCAATGATTTATGCTCTATGATCTATGGTCGATGATCTATGATAGCTCATCTATGATCTACGATTGATGATCGATAATTGATGATCTATGATGGAGAATGATCTATGATCGATAATCGATGATCTTTGATACATGTTATATGACCTATGATCGATGATAGATGATCTATGATTGATGATTTATGATCGATGATCGATGATCTATGATCGATGATCGATGATTTATGATCGACGATCTATGATTGATCATCGATGATCTATGATCGATGATCTATGATCTATTATAGATGATTGATGATCTATTATAGATGATTGATGATCTATGATGGATGATCTATGATCGATGATCGATGATCTATGATAAAAGATCGATGATCTATGATGGAGAATGATCTATGATCGATAATCGATGATCTTTGATACATGTTATATGACCTATGATCGATGATAGATAATCTTTAATCGATGATAGATGATCTATGATTGATGATTTATGATCGATGATCGATGATCTATGATCGATGATCGATGATTTATGATCGACGATCTATGATTGATCATCGATGATCTATGATCGATGATCTATTATAGATGATTGATGATCTATTATAGATGATTGATGATCTATGATGGATGATCTATGATCTATGATCGATGATCTATGATCGATGATCTATAATCTATGATCTATGGTCGATGATCTATGGTCGATGATCTATTATCGATGATCAATGATCTATTATCTATGATCTATGATCTATGATCGATGATTGATGATCTATGATCGATGATCTATGATCTATGATCTATAATCCATGATCTATGATCGATGATCTATGATCGATGATCTATGATCTATGGTCGATGATCTATGGTCGATGATCAATGATCTATTATCTATGAACTATGATCTATGATCTCTGATTGATGATTTATGATTTATGATCGATGATCTATGATCCCTGATTCGATGATCTATGATCCATGATCGATGATCTATGATCTATGATCGATGACATATGATCTATGATCTATGATCGATGAACTATGATCTATGATCTATGATCTATAATCCATGATTTATGATTGATGATCTATGATCTATGATGGATGACCGATGATCTAAGATCTATGGTCGATGATCTATGATCGATGATTGATGATCTATGATTTATGATCGATGATCTATGATCCATAATTCGATTATCTATGATCCATGGTCGATGATCTATGATCTATGATCTATGATCGATGATCTATGATCTATGATCTATGATTGATGATCTACGATCTATGATTGATGATCTATGATCTATGATCGATGATCTATGATTGATGATCTAAGATTGATGATCTATAATCTATGAACTATGATCTATGATCGATGATCTATAATCTATGATCGATAATCTATGATCTATGATCGATGATCTGTAATCTATGATCTATGATCATTGATCTATGATCTATGATCGATGATCTATGATCGGTGATCGATGATTTACGATCCATGATTTGTGATCTATGATCGATAATCGATTATCGATGATCTATGATCGATGATCGATGATCGATTGTCAATGATCGATGATCGATGATCTACGATCGATGATCGATGATTGATGATCGATGATCGACGATCTATGATCCATGATCGATGATCTATGATCTATGATCTATGATCGATGATCTATGTACGATGATTTAAACTCGATGATCAAAGATCTATGATTTATGATCGATGATCTATGATCGATGATCCTTGATGGATGATGAGTGATCGATGATCAATGACGTATAATGATCTATGATCGATGATCGATGATCGATGATATATGATCGATGATCGTTGATATATGATCGATGATCGATGATTGATGATATATGATCGATGATCGATGATTGATGATATATGATCAATGATTTATGCTCTATGATCTATGGTCGATGATCTATGATAGCTTATCTATGATCTACGATTGATGATCGATAATTGATGATCTATGATGTATGACCGATGATCTATGATCGATGATCGATGATCTATGATAAAATATCGATGATCTATGATGGAGAATGATCTATGATCGATAATCGATGATCTTTGATACATGTTATATGACCTATGATCGATGATAGATGATCTATGATTGATGATTTATGATCGATGATCGATGATCTATGATCGATGATCGATGATTTATGATCGACGATCTATGATTGATCATCGATGATCTATGATCGATGATCTATGATCTATTATAGATGATTGATGATCTATTATAGATGATTGATGATCTATGATGGATGATCTATGATCTATGATCGATGAACTATGATCAATGATCGATGATCTATGATAGATGATTATGTATGATCGATGATCGATGATCGATGATCTACGATCGATGATCGATGATCTATTATAGACGATTGATGATCTATGATCGATGATCGATGATCTATAATCGATGATTGATGATCCATGATCCATGATCGATAATCTATGATCGATAATCGTTGATCTATGATCAATGATTGATGATCTATGATCGATGATCTATGATCGATGATCTATGATCCATGATCCATGATCTATGATCTAATATCTATAATTTATGATCTATTATCTATGATCTATGATCTATTATCTATGATCTATGATCTATGATCTATGATTGATGATCTATGATTGATGATCTATGATTGATGATCTATGATCTATAATCGATTATCTATGATCCATGATCGATGATCTATGATCCATGATTTACAATCTATGATCTATGATCGATAATCTATGATCTATAATCCATGATCTATGATCTATTATCTATGATCTATGATCGATGATTGATGATCTATGATCTATGATCTATGATCTATGATCGATGATCGATGATCCATGATCGATGATTGATGATCTATGATTTGAGATCGATGATCTATGATCCATGATCGATGATCTATGATCTATGATCGATGATCAATGATCTATTATAGACGATTGATGATCTATTATAGACGATTGATGATCTATGATCGATGATCGATGATCTATAATCGATGATTGATGATTCATGATCCATGAACGATGATCTATGATCTATAATCCATGATCTATGATCGATGATCTATGATCGATGATCTATAATCTATGATCTATTGTCGATGATATATGGTCGATGATCTATTATCGATGATCAATGATCTATTATCTATGATCTATGATCTATGATCGATGATTGATGATCTATGATCGATGATCCATGATCTATAATCCATGATCTATGATCGATGATCTATGATCGATGATCTATAATCTATGATCTATGGTCGATGATCAATGATCTATTATCTATGAACTTTGATCTATGATCTATGATCTCTGATTGATGATCTATGATTTATGATCGACGATCTATGATC
This sequence comes from Microplitis demolitor, assembly GCF_026212275.2. Classification (NCBI taxonomy): domain Eukaryota; kingdom Metazoa; phylum Arthropoda; class Insecta; order Hymenoptera; family Braconidae; genus Microplitis; species Microplitis demolitor. The sequence goes on along the minus strand of NC_068550.1, from coordinate 11,576,010 downwards.
CCTGATTCGATGATCTATGATCCATGATCGATGATCTATGATCCATGATCGATGATCTATGATCTATGATCGATGACATATGATCTATGATCTATGATCGATGAACTATGATCTATGATCTATGATCTATGATCTATAATCCATGATTTATGATTGATGATCTATGATCTATGATCGATGATCTATAATCTAAGATCTATGGTCGATGATCTATGATCGATGATTGATGATCTATGATTTATGATCGATGATCTATGATCCATAATTCGATTATCTATGATCCATGGTCGATGATCTATGATCTATGATCTATGATCGATGATCTATGATCTATGATGTATGATCTATGATCTATGATCTATGATTGATGATCTACGACATATGATTGATGATCTATAATCTATGATCTATGATCATTGATCTATGATCTATGATCGATGATCTATGATCGGTGATCGATGATTTACGATCCATGATCTGTGATCTATGATCGATAATCGATTATCGATGATCTATGATTGATGATCTAAGATTGATGATCTATAATCTATGAACTATGATCTATGATCGATGATCTATAATCTATGATCTATGATCATTGATCTATGATCTATGATCGATGATTTATGATCGATGATCTATGATCCATAATTCGATTATCTATGATCCATGGTCGATGATCTATGATCTATGATCTATGATCTATGATCTATGATCGATGATCTATAATCTATGATCTATGATCATTGATCTATGATCTATGATCGATGATCTATGATCGGTGATCGATGATTTACGATCCATGATCTGTGATCTATGATCGATAATCGATTATCGATGATCTATGATCGATGATCGATGATCGATTGTCAATGATCGATGATCGATGATCTACGATCGATGATCGATGATGGATGATCGATGATCGACGATCTATGATCCATGATCGATGATCTATGATCTATGATCTATGATCGATGATCTATGTACGATGATTTAAACTCGATGATCAAAGATCTATGATTTATGATCGATGATCTATGATCGATGATCCTTGATGGATGATGAGTGATCGATGATCAATGACGTATAATGATCTATGATCGATGATCGATGATCGATGATATATCATCGATGATCGTTGATATATGATCGATGATCGATGATTGATGATATATGATCGATGATCGATGATTGATGATATATGATCAATGATTTATGCTCTATGATCTATGGTCGATGATCTATGATAGCTCATCTATGATCTACGATTGATGATCGATAATTGATGATCTATGATGTATGACCGATGATCTATGATCGATGATCGATGATCTATGATAAAATATCGATGATCTATGATGGAGAATGATCTATGATCGATAATCGATGATCTTTGATACATGTTATATGACCTATGATCGATGATAGATGATCTATGATTGATGATTTATGATCGATGATCGATGATCTATGATCGATGATCGATGATTTATGATCGACGATCTATGATTGATCATCGATGATCTATGATCGATGATCTATGATCTATTATAGATGATTGATGATCTATTATAGATGATTGATGATCTATTATAGATGATTGATGATCTATGATGGATGATCTATGATCTATGATCGATGAACTATGATCAATGATCGATGATCTATGATAGATGATTATGTATGATCGATGATCGATGATCGATGATCTACGATCGATGATCGATGATCTATTATAGACGATTGATGATCTATGATCGATGATCGATGATCTATAATCGATGATTGATGATCCATGATCCATGATCGATAATCTATGATCGATAATCGTTGATCTATGATCAATGATTGATGATCTATGATCGATGATCTATGATCGATGATCTATGATCCATGATCCATGATCTATGATCTAATATCTATAATTTATGATCTATTATCTATGATCTATGATCTATTATCTATGATCTATGATCTATGATCTATGATTGATGATCTATGATTGATGATCTATGATCTATAATCGATTATCTATGATCCATGATCGATGATCTATGATCCATGATTTACAATCTATGATCTATGATCGATAATCTATGATCTATAATCCATGATCTATGATCTATTATCTATGATCTATGATCGATGATTGATGATCTATGATCTATGATCTATGATCTATGATCGATGATCGATGATCCATGATCGATGATTGATGATCTATGATTTGAGATCGATGATCTATGATCCATGATCGATGATCTATGATCTATGATCGATGATCAATGATCTATTATAGACGATTGATGATCTATTATAGACGATTGATGATCTATGATCGATGATCGATGATCTATAATCGATGATTGATGATTCATGATCCATGAACGATGATCTATGATCTATAATCCATGATCTATGATCGATGATCTATGATCGATGATCTATAATCTATGATCTATTGTCGATGATCTATGGTCGATGATCTATTATCGATGATCAATGATCTATTATCTATGATCTATGATCTATGATCGATGATTGATGATCTATGATCGATGATCTATGATCTATAATCCATGATCTATGATCGATGATCTATGATTGATGATCTATAATCTATGATCTATGGTCGATGATCAATGATCTATTATCTATGAACTTTGATCTATGATCTATGATCTCTGATTGATGATCTATGATTTATGATCGACGATCTATGATCCCTGATTCGATGATCTATGATCCATGATCGATGATCTATGATCCATGATCGATGATCTATGATCTATGATCGATGACATATGATCTATGATCTATGATCGATGAACTATGATCTATGATCTATGATCTATGATCTATAATCCATGATTTATGATTGATGATCTATGATCTATGATCGATGATCTATAATCTAAGATCTATGGTCGATGATCTATGATCGATGATTGATGATCTATGATTTATGATCGATGATCTATGATCCATAATTTGATTATCTATGATCCATGGTCGATGATCTATGATCTATGATCTATGATCGATGATCTATGATCTATGATGTATGATCTATGATCTATGATCTATGATTGATGATCTACGATCTATGATTGATGATCTATAATCTATGATCTATGATCATTGATCTATGATCTATGATCGATGATCTATGATCGGTGATCGATGATTTACGATCCATGATCTGTGATCTATGATCGATAATCGATTATCGATGATCTATGATTGATGATCTAAGATTGATGATCTATAATCTATGAACTATGATCTATGATCGATGATCTATAATCTATGATCTATGATCATTGATCTATGATCTATGATCGATGATTTATGATCGATGATCTATGATCCATAATTCGATTATCTATGATCCATGGTCGATGATCTATGATCTATGATCTATGATCGATGATCTATAATCTATGGTCTATGATCATTGATCTATGATCTATGATCGATGATCTATGATCGGTGATCGATGATTTACGATCCATGATCTGTGATCTATGATCGATGATCGATGATCGATTGTCAATGATCGATGATCGATGATCTACGATCGATGACCGATGATTGATGATCGATGATCGACGATCTATGATCCATGATCGATGATCTATGATCTATGATCTATGATCGATGATCTATGTACGATGATTTAAACTCGATGATCAAAGATCTATGATTTATGATCGATGATCTATGATCGATGATCCTTGATGGATGATGAGTGATCGATGATCAATGACGTATAATGATCTATGATCGATGATCGATGATCGATGATATATGATCGATGATCGTTGATATATGATCGATGATCGATGATTGATGATATATGATCGATGATCGATGATTGATGATATATGATCAATGATTTATGCTCTATGATCTATGGTCGATGATCTATGATAGCTCATCTATGATCTACGATTGATGATCGATAATTGATGATCTATGATGGAGAATGATCTATGATCGATAATCGATGATTTTTGATACATGTTATATGACCTATGATCGATGATAGATGATCTATGATTGATGATTTATGATCGATGATCGATGATCTATGATCGATGATCGATGATTTATGATCGACGATCTATGATTGATCATCGATGATCTATGATCGATGATCTATGATCTATTATAGATGATTGATGATCTATTATAGATGATTGATGATCTATGATGGATGATCTATGATCTATGATCGATAAACTATGATCAATGATCGATGATCTATAATAGATGATTATGTATGATCGATGATCGATGATCTATGATCGATGATCGATGATCTACGATCGATGATCGATGATCTATTATAGACGATTGATGATCTATGATCGATGATCGATGATCTATAATCGATGATTGATGATCCATGATCCATGATCGATGATCTATGATCGATAATCGTTGATCTATGATCAATGATTGATGATCTATGATCCATGATCGATGATCTATGATCTATGATCGATGACATATGATCTATGATCTATGATCTCTGATTGATGATCTATGATTTATGATCGACGATCTATGATCCCTGATTCGATGATCTATGATCCATGATCGATGATCTATGATCCATGATCGATGATCTATGATCTATGATCGATGACATATGATCTATGATCTATGATCGATGAACTATGATCTATGATCTATGATCTATGATCTATAATCCATGATTTATGATTGATGATCTATGATCTATGATCGATGATCTATAATCTAAGATCTATGGTCGATGATCTATGATCGATGATTGATGATCTATGATTTATGATCGATGATCTATGATCCATAATTTGATTATCTATGATCCATGGTCGATGATCTATGATCTATGATCTATGATCGATGATCTATGATCTATGATGTATGATCTATGATCTATGATCTATGATTGATGATCTACGATCTATGATTGATGATCTATAATCTATGATCTATGATCATTGATCTATGATCTATGATCGATGATCTATGATCGGTGATCGATGATTTACGATCCATGATCTGTGATCTATGATCGATAATCGATTATCGATGATCTATGATTGATGATCTAAGATTGATGATCTATAATCTATGAACTATGATCTATGATCGATGATCTATAATCTATGATCTATGATCATTGATCTATGATCTATGATCGATGATTTATGATCGATGATCTATGATCCATAATTCGATTATCTATGATCCATGGTCGATGATCTATGATCTATGATCTATGATCGATGATCTATAATCTATGATCTATGATCATTGATCTATGATCTATGATCGATGATCTATGATCGGTGATCGATGATTTACGATCCATGATCTGTGATCTATGATCGATAATCGATTATCGATGATCTATGATCGATGATCGACGATCTATGATCCATGATCGATGATCTATGATCTATGATCTATGATCGATGATCTATGTACGATGATTTAAACTCGATGATCAAAGATCTATGATTTATGATCGATGATCTATGATCGATGATCCTTGATGGATGATGAGTGATCGATGATCAATGACGTATAATGATCTATGATCGATGATCGATGATCGATGATATATGATCGATGATCGTTGATATATGATCGATGATCGATGATTGATGATATATGATCGATGATCGATGATTGATGATATATGATCAATGATTTATGCTCTATGATCTATGGTCGATGATCTATGATAGCTCATCTATGATCTACGATTGATGGTCGATAATTGATGATCTATGATGGAGAATGATCTATGATCGATAATCGATGATTTTTGATACATGTTATATGACCTATGATCGATGATAGATGATCTATGATTGATGATTTATGATCGATGATCGATGATCTATGATCGATGATCGATGATTTATGATCGACGATCTATGATTGATCATCGATGATCTATGATCGATGATCTATGATCTATTATAGATGATTGATGATCTATTATAGATGATTGATGATCTATGATGGATGATCTATGATCTATGATCGATAAACTATGATCAATGATCGATGATCTATAATAGATGATTATGTATGATCGATGATCGATGATCTATGATCGATGATCGATGATCTACGATCGATGATCGATGATCTATTATAGACGATTGATGATCTATGATCGATGATCGATGATCTATAATCGATGATTGATGATCCATGATCCATGATCGATGATCTATGATCGATAATCGTTGATCTATGATCAATGATTGGTGATCTATGATCGATGATCTATGATCTATGATCGATGATCTATGATCCATGATCCATGATCTATTATCTAATATCTATAATTTATGATCTATTATCTATGATCTATGATCTTTTATCTATGATCTATGATCTATGATCGATGATTAATGATCTTTGATCTATGATCTATGATCTGTGATCGATGATCTATGATCTATGATTGATGATCTATGATTGATGAGCTATGATCTATAATCGATTATCTATGATCCATGATCGATGATCTATGATCCATGGTTTACAATCTATGATCTATGATCGATAATCTATGATCTATAATCCATGATCTATGATCTATTATCTATGATCTATGATCGATGATTGATGATCTATGATCTATGATCTATGATTTATGATCGATGATTGATGATCTATGATTTATGATCTATGATCGATGATCGATGATCCATGATCGGTGATTGATGATCTATGATTTGAGATCGATGATCTATGATCCATGATCGATGATCTATGATCTATGATCGATGATCGATGATCTATTATAGACGATTGATGATCTATTATAGACGATTGATGATCTATGATCGATGATCGATGATCTATAATCGATGATTTATGATCCATGATCCATGAACGATGATCTATGATCTATAATCCATGATCTATGATCGATGATCTATGATCGATGATCTATAATCGATGATCTATGATCGATGATCTATAATCTATGATCTATGGTCGATGATCAATGATCTATTATCTATGAACTTTGATCTATGATCTATGATCTCTGATTGATGATCTATGATTTATGATCGACGATCTATGATCCCTGATTCGATGATCTATGATCCATGATCGATGATCTATGATCTATGATCGATGACAAATGATCTATGATCTATGATCGATGAACTATGATCTATGATCTATGATCTATGATCTATAATCCATAATTTATGATTGATGATCTATGATCTATGATCGATGATCTATAATCTAAGATCTATGGTCGATGATCTATGATCGATGATTGATGATCTATGATTTATGATCGATGATCTATGATCCATAATTCGATTATCTATGATCCATGGTCGATGATCTATGATCTATGATCTATGATCGATGATCTATGATCTATGATCTATGATTGATGATCTACGATCTATGGTTGATGATCTATAATCTATGATCTATGATCATTGATCTATGATCTATGATCTATGATCATTGATCTATGATCTATGATCGATGATCTATGATCGGTGATCGATGATTTACGATCCATGATCTGTGATCTATGATCGATAATCTATGATCTATGATGGATGATCTATAATCTATGATCTATGATCATTGATCTATGATCTATGATCGATGATCGATGATCCATAATCTATGATCGATAATCTATGATCTATGATCGATGATCTATAATCTATGATCTATGATCATTTATCTATGACCTATGATCGATGATCTATGATCGGTGATCGATTATTTACGATCCATGATCTGTGATCTATGATCGATAATCGATTATCGATGATCTATGATCGATGATCGATGATCGATTGTCCATGATCGATGATTGATGATCTACGATCGATGATCGATGATTGATGATCGATGATCGACGATCTATGATCCATGATCGATGATCTATGATCTATGATCTATGATCGATGATCTATGTACGATGATTTAAACTCGATGATCGAAGATCTATGATTTATGATCGATGATCTATGATTTATGATCGATGATCGATGATTGATGATATATGATCGATGATCGATGATTGATGATATATGATCGATGATCGATGATTAATGATCAATGATCAATGATTCATGCTCTATGATCTATGGTCGATGATCTATGATAGCTCATCTATGATCTACGATTGATGATCGATAATTGATGATCTATGATGGATGACCGATGATCTATGATCGATGATCGATGATCTACGATCGATGATCGATGATCTATTATAGACGATTGATGATCTATGATCGATGATCGATGATCTATAATCGATGATTGATGATCCATGATCCATGATCTATGATCTAATATCTATAATTTATGATCTATTATCTATGATCTATGATCTTTAATCTATGATCTATGATCTATGATCGATGATCTATGATCGATGATCTATAATCTATGATCTATGGTCGATGATCAATGATCTATTATCTATGAACTTTGATCTATGATCTATGATCTCTGATTGATGATCTATGATTTATGATCGACGATCTATGATCCCTGATTCGATGATCTATGATCCATAATTCGATTATCTATGATCCATGGTCGATGATCTATGATCTATGATCTATGATCTATGATCTATGATTGATGATCTACGATCCATGATTGATGATCTATAAACCATGATCTATGATCGATGATCCATGATCCATGATCTATGATCGATGATCTATGATCAATGATCTATGATCTATGGACGATGATCTATGGTCGATGATCAATGATCTATTATCTATGAACTATAATCTATGATCTATGATCGTTGATCTATGATCTATGATCGATGATCTATGATCGGTGATCGATGATTTACGATCCATGATCTGTGATCTATGATCGATAATCGATGATCGATGATCTATGATTGATGATCGATGATCGATTGTCCATGATCGATGATCGATGATCTACGATCGATGATCGATGATTGATGATCGATGATCGACGATCTATGATCCATGATCGATGATCTATGATCTATGATCTATGATCGATGATCTATGTACGATGATTTAAACTCGATGATCGAAGATCTATAATTTATGATCGATGATCTATGATTTATGATCGATGATCTATGATTTATGATCGATGATCTATGATTTATGATCGATGATCAATGATCGATGATCCTTGATGGATGATGAGTGATCGATGATCAATGACGTATAATGATCTATGATCGATGATCGATGATATATGATCGATGATCGATGATTGATGATATATAATCGATGATCGATGATTGATGATATATGATCGATGATCGATGATTGATGATATATGATCGATGATCGATGATTAATGATCAATGATCAATGATTTATGCTCTATGATCTATGGTCGATATTCTATGATAGCTCATCTATGATCTACGATTGATGATCGATAATTGATGATCTATGATGGATGACCGATGATCTATGATCGATGATCGATGATCTATGATAAAAGATCGATGATCTATGATGGAGAATGATCTATGATCGATAATCGATGATCTTTGATACATGTTATATGACCTATGATCGATGATAGATAATCTTTAATCGATGATAGATGATCTATGATTGATGATTTATGATCGATGATCTATGATCGATGATCGATGATTTATGATCGACGATCTATGATTGATCATCGATGATCTATGATCGATGATCTATTATAGATGATTGATGATCTATTATAGATGATTGATGATCTATGATGGATGATCTATGATCTATGATCGATGATCTATGATAGATGATCGATGATCTATTATAGACGATTGATGATCTATTATAGACGATTGATGATCGATGATCGATGATCTATAATCGATGATTGATGATCGTGATCGATGATCTATGATCTATAATCCATGATCTATGATCGATGATCTATGATCGATGATCTATAATCTATGATCTATGGTCGATGATCTATGGTCGATGATCTATTATCGATGATCAATGATCTATTATCTATGATCTATGATCTATGATCGATGATTGATGATCTATGATCGATGATCTATGATCTATGATCTATAATCCATGATCTATGATCGATGATCTATGATCGATGATCTATGATCTATGGTCGATGATCTATGGTCGATGATCAATGATCTATTATCTATGAACTATGATCTATGATCTCTGATTGATGATTTATGATTTATGATCGATGATCTATGATCCCTGATTCGATGATCTATGATCCATGATCGATGATCTATGATCTATGATCGATGACATATGATCTATGATCTATGATCGATGAACTATGATCTATGATCTATGATCTATAATCCATGATTTATGATTGATGATCTATGATCTATGATGGATGACCGATGATCTAAGATCTATGGTCGATGATCTATGATCGATGATTGATGATCTATGATTTATGATCGATGATCTATGATCCATAATTCGATTATCTATGATCCATGGTCGATGATCTATGATCTATGATCTATGATCGATGATCTATGATCTATGATCTATGATTGATGATCTACGATCTATGATTGATGATCTATGATCTATGATCGATGATCTATGATTGATGATCTAAGATTGATGATCTATAATCTATGAACTATGATCTATGATCGATGATCTATAATCTATGATCGATAATCTATGATCTATGATCGATGATCTGTAATCTATGATCTATGATCATTGATCTATGATCTATGATCGATGATCTATGATCGGTGATCGATGATTTACGATCCATAATTTGTGATCTATGATCGATAATCGATTATCGATGATCTATGATCGATGATCGATGATCGATTGTCAATGATCGATGATCGATGATCTACGATCGATGATCGATGATTGATGATCGATGATCGACGATCTATGATCCATGATCGATGATCTATGATCTATGATCTATGATCGATGATCTATGTACGATGATTTAAACTCGATGATCAAAGATCTATGATTTATGATCGATGATCTATGATCGATGATCCTTGATGGATGATGAGTGATCGATGATCAATGACGTATAATGATCTATGATCGATGATCGATGATCGATGATATATGATCGATGATCGTTGATATATGATCGATGATCGATGATTGATGATATATGATCGATGATCGATGATTGATGATATATGATCAATGATTTATGCTCTATGATCTATGGTCGATGATCTATGATAGCTCATCTATGATCTACGATTGATGATCGATAATTGATGATCTATGATGTATGACCGATGATCTATGATCGATGATCGATGATCTATGATAAAATATCGATGATCTATGATGGAGAATGATCTATGATCGATAATCGATGATCTTTGATACATGTTATATGACCTACGATCGATGATAGATGATCTATGATTGATGATTTATGATCGATAATCGATGATCTATGATCGATGATCGATGATTTATGATCGACGATCTATGATTGATCATCGATGATCTATGATCGATGATCTATGATCTATTATAGGTGATTGATGATCTATTATAGATGATTGATGATCTATTATAGATGATTGATGATCTATGATGGATGATCTATGATCTATGATCGATGAACTATGATCAATGATCGATGATCTATGATAGATGATTATGTATGATCGATGATCGATGATCGATGATCTACGATCGATGATCGATGATCTATTATAGACGATTGATGATCTATGATCGATGATCGATGATCTATAATCGATGATTGATGATCCATGATCCATGATCGATAATCTATGATCGATAATCGTTGATCTATGATCAATGATTGATGATCTATGATCGATGATCTATGATCGATGATCTATGATCCATGATCCATGATCTATGATCTAATATCTATAATTTATGATCTATTATCTATGATCTATGATCTATTATCTATGATCTATGATCTATGATCTATGATTGATGATCTATGATTGATGATCTATGATCTATAATCGATTATCTATGATCCATGATTTACAATCTATGATCTATGATCGATAATCTATGATCTATAATCCATGATCTATGATCTATTATCTATGATCTATGATCGATGATTGATGATCTATGATCTATGATCTATGATCTATGATCGATGATCGATGATCCATGATCGATGATTGATGATCTATGATTTGAGATCGATGATCTATGATCCATGATCGATGATCTATGATCTATGATCGATGATCAATGATCTATTATAGACGATTGATGATCTATTATAGACGATTGATGATCTATGATCGATGATCGATGATCTATAATCGATGATTGATGATTCATGATCCATGAACGATGATCTATGATCTATAATCCATGATCTATGATCGATGATCTATGATCGATGATCTATAATCTATGATCTATTGTCGATGATCTATGGTCGATGATCTATTATCGATGATCAATGATCTATTATCTATGATCTATGATCTATGATCGATGATTGATGATCTATGATCGATGATCTATGATCTATAATCCATGATCTATGATCGATGATCTATAATCGATGATCTATAATCTATGATCTATGGTCGATGATCAATGATCTATTATCTATGAACTTTGATCTATGATCTATGATCTCTGATTGATGATCTATGATTTATGATCGACGATCTATGATCCCTGATTCGATGATCTATGATCCATGATCGATGATCTATGATCCATGATCGATGATCTATGATCTATGATCGATGACATATGATCTATGATCTATGATCGATGAACTATGATCTATGATCTATGATCTATGATCTATAATCCATGATTTATGATTGATGATCTATGATCTATGATCGATGATCTATAATCTAAGATCTATGGTCGATGATCTATGATCGATGATTGATGATCTATGATTTATGATCGATGATCTATGATCCATAATTTGATTATCTATGATCCATGGTCGATGATCTATGATCTATGATCTATGATCGATGATCTATGATCTATGATGTATGATCTATGATCTATGATCTATGATTGATGATCTACGATCTATGATTGATGATCGATAATCGATGATCTATGATCATTGATCTATGATCTATGATCGATGATCTATGATCGGTGATCGATGATTTACGATCCATGATCTGTGATCTATGATCGATAATCGATTATCGATGATCTATGATTGATGATCTAAGATTGATGATCTATAATCTATGAACTATGATCTATGATCGATGATCTATAATCTATGATCTATGATCATTGATCTATGATCTATGATCGATGATTTATGATCGATGATCTATGATCCATAATTCGATTATCTATGATCCATGGTCGATGATCTATGATCTATGATCTATGATCGATGATCTATAATCTATGATCTATGATCATTGATCTATGATCTATGATCGATGATCTATGATCGGTGATCGATGATTTACGATCCATGATCTGTGATCTATGATCGATAATCGATTATCGATGATCTATGATCGATGATCGATGATCGATTGTCAATGATCGATGATCGATGATCTACGATCGATGATCGATGATTGATGATCGATGATCGACGATCTATGATCCATGATCGATGATCTATGATCTATGATCTATGATCGATGATCTATGTACGATGATTTAAACTCGATGATCAAAGATCTATGATTTATGATCGATGATCTATGATCGATGATCCTTGATGGATGATGAGTGATCGATGATCAATGACGTATAATGATCTATGATCGATGATCGATGATCGATGATATATGATCGATGATCGTTGATATATGATCGATGATCGATGATTGATGATATATGATCGATGATCGATGATTGATGATATATGATCAATGATTTATGCTCTATGATCTATGGTCGATGATCTATGATAGCTCATCTATGATCTACGATTGATGATCGATAATTGATGATCTATGATGGAGAATGATCTATGATCGATAATCGATGATTTTTGATACATGTTATATGACCTATGATCGATGATAGATGATCTATGATTGATGATTTATGGTCGATGATCGATGATCTATGATCGATGATCGATGATTTATGATCGACGATCTATGATTGATCATCGATGATCTATGATCGATGATCTATGATCTATTATAGATGATTGATGATCTATTATAGATGATTGATGATCTATGATGGATGATCTATGATCTATGATCGATAAACTATGATCAATGATCGATGATCTATAATAGATGATTATGTATGATCGATGATCGATGATCTATGATCGATGATCGATGATCTACGATCGATGATCGATGATCTATTATAGACGATTGATGATCTATGATCGATGATCGATGATCTATGATCGATAATCGTTGATCTATGATCAATGATTGATGATCTATGATCGATGATCTATGATCTATGATCGATGATCTATGATCCATGATCCATGATCTATTATCTAATATCTATATTTTATGATCTATTATCTATGATCTATGATCTTTTATCTATGATCTATGATCTATGATCGATGATTAATGATCTTTGATCTATGATCTATGATCTGTGATCGATGATCTATGATCTATGATTGATGATCTATGATTGATGAGCTATGATCTATAATCGATTATCTATGATCCATGATCGATGATCTATGATCCATGGTTTACAATCTATGATCTATGATCGATAATCTATGATCTATAATCCATGATCTATGATCTATTATCTATGATCTATGATCGATGATTGATGATCTATGATCTATGATCTATGATTTATGATCGATGATTGATGATCTATGATTTATGATCTATGATCGATGATCGATGATCCATGATCGGTGATTGATGATCTATGATTTGAGATCGATGATCTATGATCCATGATCGATGATCTATGATCTATGATCGATGATCGATGATCTATTATAGACGATTGATGATCTATTATAGACGATTGATGATCTATGATCGATGATCGATGATCTATAATCGATGATTTATGATCCATGATCCATGAACGATGATCTATGATCTATAATCCATGATCTATGATCGATGATCTATGATCGATGATCTATGATCGATGATCTATAATCTATGATCTATGGTCGATGATCAATGATCTATTATCTATGAACTTTGATCTATGATCTATGATCTCTGATTGATGATCTATGATTTATGATCGACATTCTATGATCCCTGATTCGATGATCTATGATCCATGATCGATGATCTATGATCTATGATCGATGACAAATGATCTATGATCTATGATCGATGAACTATGATCTATGATCTATGATCTATGATCTATAATCCATAATTTATGATTGATGATCTATGATCTATGATCGATGATCTATAATCTAAGATCTATGGTCGATGATCTATGATCGATGATTGATGATCTATGATTTATGATCGATGATCTATGATCCATAATTCGATTATCTATGATCCATGGTCGATGATCTATGATCTATGATCTATGATCGATGATCTATGATCTATGATCTATGATTGATGATCTACGATCTATTATCTATGATCTATGATCGATGATTGATGATCCATGGTTTACAATCTATGATCTATGATCGATAATCTATGATCTATAATCCATGATCTATGATCTATTATCTATGATCTATGATCGATGATTGATGATCTATGATCTATGATCTATGATTTATGATCGATGATTGATGATCTATGATTTATGATCTATGATCGATGATCGATGACCCATGATCGGTGATTGATGATCTATGATTTGAGATCGATGATCTATGATCCATGATCGATGATCTATGATCTATGATCGATGATCGATGATCTATTATAGACGATTGATGATCTATTATAGACGATTGATGATCTATGATCGATGATCGATGATCTATAATCGATGATTTATGATCCATGATCCATGAACGATGATCTATGATCTATAATCCATGATCTATGATCGATGATCTATGATCGATGATCTATGATCGATGATCTATGATCGATGATCTATAATCTATGATCTATGGTCGATGATCAATGATCTATTATCTATGAACTTTGATCTATGATCTATGATCTCTGATTGATGATCTATGATTTATGATCGACATTCTATGATCCCTGATTCGATGATCTATGATCCATGATCGATGATCTATGATCTATGATCGATGACAAATGATCTATGATCTATGATCGATGAACTATGATCTATGATCTATGATCTATGATCTATAATCCATAATTTATGATTGATGATCTATGATCTATGATCGATGATCTATAATCTAAGATCTATGGTCGATGATCTATGATCGATGATTGATGATCTATGATTTATGATCGATGATCTATGATCCATAATTCGATTATCTATGATCCATGGTCGATGATCTATGATCTATGATCTATGATCGATGATCTATGATCTATGATCTATGATTGATGATCTACGATCTATGGTTGATGATCTATAATCTATGATCTATGATCATTGATCTATGATCTATGATCTATGATCATTGATCTATGATCTATGATCGATGATCTATGATCGGTGATCGATGATTTACGATCCATGATCTGTGATCTATGATCGATAATCTATGATCTATGATGGATGATCTATAATCTATGATCTATGATCATTGATCTATGATCTATGATCGATGATCGATGATCTATAATCTATGATCGATAATCTATGATCTACGATCGATGATCTATAATCTATGATCTATGATCATTGATCTATGATCTATGATCGATGATCTATGATCGGTGATCGATTATTTACGATCCATGATCTGTGATCTATGATCGATAATCGATTATCGATGATCTATGATCGATGATCGATGATCGATTGTCCATGATCGATGATTGATGATCTACGATCGATGATCGATGATTGATGATCGATGATCGACGATCTATGATCCATGATCGATGATCTATGATCTATGATCTATGATCGATGATCTATGTACGATGATTTAAACTCGATGATCGAAGATCTATGATTTATGATCGATGATCTATGATTTATGATCGATGATCGATGATTGATGATATATGATCGATGATCGATGATTGATGATATATGATCGATGATCGATGATTAATGATCAATGATCAATGATTCATGCTCTATGATCTATGGTCGATGATCTATGATAGCTCATCTATGATCTACGATTGATGATCGATAATTGATGATCTATGATGGATGACCGATGATCTATAATCGATGATTGATGATCTACGATCGATGATCGATGATCTATTATAGACGATTGATGATCTATGATCGATGATCGATGATCTATAATCGATGATTGATGATCCATGATCCATGATCGATGATCTATGATCGATAATCGTTGATCTATGATCAATGATTGATGATCTATGATCGATGATCTATGATCTATGATCGATGATCTATGATCCATGATCCATGATCTATGATCTAATATCTATAATTTATGATCTATTATCTATGATCTATGATCTTTAATCTATGATCTATGATCTATGATCGATGATTAATGATCTTTGATCTATGATCTATGATTGATGATCTATGATCTATAATCGATTATCTATGATCCATGATCGATGATCTATGATCCATGATTTACAATCTATGATCTATGATCGATAATCTATGATCTATAATCCATGATCTATGATCTATTATCTATGATCTATGATCGATGATTGATGATCTATGATCTATGATCTATGATTTATGATCGATGATTGATGATCTATGATTTATGATCTATGATCGATGATCGATGACTTAGGATCCATGATCGATGATCTATGATCGATGACCTACGATTCATGATCTATGATCTATGATCTATGATCTATGATCGATGATCTATGATCTATGATCGATGATCTATGATCTATGATCGATAATGATCTATGATCGATGATTGATGATCTACGATCTATGATCGATGATGATCGATGATCTGTAGTCGGTAACCGATTATAAGCGATGATTGATGTTTGATGATGATCGATGATCTATGATCGATGATCTATGATCGATAATCGATGAACTATGATCGATGATCTATGATCGACGATCGATGATCTATGATCTATGATCGATGATCTATGATCCATGAACTATGGTTGATGATCTATGATCTATGATCTATGATCGAAAATCTATGATCTATGATCGATGATCTATGATCTGTGATCGATGATCTATGGTCTATGATCTATTATCTATGATCTATGAACTATGATCTATGATTGATGATTGATGATCTATGATTTATGATCGATGATCTATGATCCAAGATTCGATGATCTATGATCCATGATCGATGATCTATGATCTATGATCTTTGGTCGATGATCTATGATCTATGATCGATGATCTATGATCTATGATCCATGATCTATGATCTATTATCTATGATCTATGATCTATTATCTATGATCGATGATCCATGATGGATGATGAGTGATCGATGATCTATGACGTATAATGATCTATGATCGATGATCGATGATCGATGATTGATGATATATGATCGATGATCGATGATCGATGATTGATGATATATGATCGATGATCGATGATATATGATCGATGATATATGATCGATGATCGATGATCAATGATCAATGATCAATGATTTATGCTCTATGATCTATTATCGATGATCTATGATAGCTCATCTATGATCTACGATTGATGATCGATAATTGATTATCTATGATGGATGACCGATGATGTATGATCGATGATCGATGATCTATGATCAAAGATCGATGATCTATGATGGAGAATTATCTATGATCCATAATCGATGATCTTTGATACATGATATTTGACCTATGATCGATGATAGATAATATTTAATCGATGATATAAGATCTATGATTGATGATTTATGATCAATGATCGATGATCTATGATCGATGATCGATGATTTATGATCGACGATCTATGATTTATCATCGATGATCCATGCTCGATGATCGATGATCTATTATAGATGATTGATGATCTATCATAGATGATTGATTATCTATGATCGATGATCTATGATCTATGATCGATGAACTATGATCGATGATTGATGATCTATGATAGATGATTTTGTATGATCAATGATCGATGATCGATGATCTATTATAGACGATTTATGATCTATTATAGACGATTGATGATCTATGATCGATGATTGATGATCTATAATCGATGATTGATGATCTGTGATCCCTGATCGATGATCCATGATCGATGATCGGTGATCTATGATCGATGATCTATGATAGATGATTATGTATGATCGATGATCAATGATCAATGATCAATGATTTATGCTCTATGATCTATTATCGATGATCTATGATCTAAGATCGATGATCTATGATCGATGATCTATGATAGCTCATCTATGATCTACGATTGATGATCGATAATTGATGATCTATGATGGATGACCGATGTCGTATGATCGATGATCGATGATCTATGATCAAAGATCGACGATCTATGATGGAGAATTATCAATGATCGATAATCGATGATCTTTGATACATGATATATGACCTATGATCGATGATAGATAATATTTAATCGATGATAGAAGATCTATGATTGATGATTTATGATCAACGATCTATGATTGATCATCGATGATCTATGCCCGATGATCGATGATCTATTATAGATGATTGATGATCTATTATAGATGATTGATAATCTATGATCGATGATCTATGATCTATGATCGATGAACTATGATCTATGATAGATCGTTATGAATGATCGATGATCGATGATCTATGATCGATGATCGATGATCTATGATCGACGATCTATGATTGATAATCGATGATCTATGATCGATGATCGATGATCTATTATAGACGATTGATGATCTATGATCGATGATCGATGATCTATAATCGATGATCGATGATCTATGATCGATGATCGATGATCGATGATCGATGATCGATGATCGATGATCAATGATCAATGATCAATGATTTATGCTCTATGATCTATTATCGATGATCTATTATCTATGTTCGATGATCTATGATCTATGATCGATGATCTATGATCCATGATCGATGAAGAATGATCTATGATCCATGAACTATGGTTGATGATCGATGATTTATGATCAACGATCTATGATTGATCATCGATGATCTATGCCCGATGATCGATGATCTATTATAGATGATTGATAATTTATGATCGATGATCTATGATCAATGATCGATGAACTATGATCTATGATAGATGGTTATGAATGATCGATGATCGATGATCTATGATCGATGATCGATGATCTATGATCGACGATCTATGATTGATAATCGATGATCTATGATCGATGATCGATGATCTATTATAGACGATTGATGATCTATGATCGATGATCGATGATCTATAATCGATGATCGATGATCTATGATCGATGATCGTTGATCTATGATCGATGATCTATGATAGATGATTATGTATGATCGATGATCGATGATCGATGATCGATGATCGATGATCAATGATCAATGATCAATGATTTATGCTCTATGATCTATAATCGATGATCTATGATCTATGTTCGATGATCTATGATCTATGATCGATGATCTATGATCCATGATCGATGAAGAATGATCTATGATCCATGAACTATGGTTGATGATCTATGAGCTATAATCGATGATCTATAATCTATGATATATGGTCGGTGATCGATGATCTATGATCGATGATCTATTATCTATGGTTTATAATCTATGATCTATGATCTATGAACTATGATCCATGATCTATGGTTGATGATCTATGATCCATGATTTATGGTTGATGATCTATGATCGACGATCTATGATCTATGGTCTATGATCGATGATCTATGATCTATAATCGATGATCTATGATCTATGATCCATGATCTATGATCTATTATCTATGATCTATTCTCTATGATCGATGATCTATGATCGATTATCGATCATCTATTATAAATAATTGATGATCTATTATAGATGATTGATGATCTATGATCGATGATCTATTATAGATGATTGATGATCTATGATCGATAATCTATGATCTATGATCGATGATCTATGATCGACGATCTATGATTGATAGTCGATGATCTATGATCGATGATCGATGATCTATTATAGACGATTGATGATCTATTATAGTCGATTGATGATCTATGATCGATGATCGATGATCTACAATCGATGATTGATGATCTATGATCCATGATCGATGATCTATAATCGATGATTGATGATCTATGATCCATGATCGATGATCTATGATCGGTGATCGTTGATCTATGATCGATGAACTATGATAGATGATTATGTTTGATCGATGATCGATGATCGATGATCGATGATCAATGATCGATGATCTATGATCGATGATCTATGATTGATAATCGATGATCTATGATCGATGGTCGATGATCTATTGTATATGATTGATGATCTATGATCGATGATCGATGATCTATGATCCATGACATATGATCGATGATCGATGATCTATGATCAAAGATCGACGATCTATGATGGAGAATTATCAATGATCGATAATCGATGATCTTTGATACATGATATATGACCTATGATCGATGATAGATAATATTTAATCGATGATAGAAGATCTATGATTGATGATTTATGATCGATGATCGATGATCTATGATCGATGATCGATGATTTATGATCAACGATCTATGATTGATCATCGATGATCGATGATCTATTATAGATGATTGATGATCTATTATAGATGATTGATAATCTATGATCGATGATCTATGATCTATGATCGATGAATTATGATCTATGATAGATGGTTATGAATGATCGATGATCGATGATCTATGATCGATGATCGACGATCTATGATCGACGATCTATGATTGATAATCGATGATCTATGATCGATGATCGATGATCTATTATAGACGATTGATGATCTATGATCGATGATCGATGATCTATAATCGATGATCGATGATCTATGATCGATGATCGTTGATCTATGATCGATGATCTATGATAGATGATTATGTATGATCGATGATCGATGATCGATGATCGATGATCGATGATCAATGATCAATGATCAATGATTTATGCTCTATGATCTATAATCGATGATCTATGATCTATGTTCGATGATCTATGATCTATGATCGATGATCTATGATCCATGATCGATGAAGAATGATCTATGATCCATGAACTATGGTTGATGATCTATGAGCTATAATCGATGATCTATAATCTATGATATATGGTCGGTGATCGATGATCTATGATCGATGATCTATTATCTATGGTTTATAATCTATGATCTATGATCTATGAACTATGATCCATGATCTATGGTTGATGATCTATGATCCATGATTTATGGTTGATGATCTATGATCGACGATCTATGATCTATGGTCTATGATCGATGATCTATGATCTATAATCGATGATCTATGATCTATGATCCATGATCTATGATCTATTATCTATGATCTATTCTCTATGATCGATGATCTATGATCGATTATCGATCATCTATTATAAATAATTGATGATCTATTATAGATGATTGATGATCTATGATCGATGATCTATTATAGATGATTGATGATCTATGATCGATAATCTATGATCTATGATCGATGATCTATGATCGACGATATATGATTGATAGTCGATGATCTATGATCGATGATCGATGATCTATTATAGACGATTGATGATCTATTATAGTCGATTGATGATCTATGATCGATGATCGATGATCTACAATCGATGATTGATGATCTATGATCCATGATCGATGATCTATAATCGATGATTGATGATCTATGATCCATGATCGATGATCTATGATCGGTGATCGTTGATCTATGATCGATGAACTATGATAGATGATTATGTTTGATCGATGATCGATGATCGATGATCGATGATCAATGATCGATGATCTATGATCGATGATCTATGATTGATAATCGATGATCTATGATCGATGGTCGATGATCTATTGTATATGATTGATGATCTATGATCGATGATCGATGATCTATGATCCATGACATATGATCGATGATCGATGATCTATGATCAAAGATCGACGATCTATGATGGAGAATTATCAATGATCGATAATCGATGATCTTTGATACATGATATATGACCTATGATCGATGATAGATAATATTTAATCGATGATAGAAGATTTATGATTGATGATTTATGATCGATGATCGATGATCTATGATCGATGATCGATGATTTATGATCAACGATCTATGATTGATCATCGATGATCGATGATCTATTATAGATGATTGATGATCTATTATAGATGATTGATAATCTATGATCGATGATCTATGATCTATGATCGATGAAATATGATCTATGATAGATGGTTATGAATGATCGATGATCGATGATCTATGATCGATGATCGACGATCTATGATCGACGATCTATGATTGATAATCGATGATCTATGATCGATGATCGATGATCTATTATAGACGATTGATGATCTATGATCGATGATCGATGATCTATAATCGATGATCGATGATCTGAGATCGATGATCGTTGATCTATGATCGATGATCTATGATAGATGATTATGTATGATCGATGATCGATGATCGATGATCGATGATCAATGATCAATGATCAATGATTTATGCTCTATGATCTATTATCGATGATCTATGATCTATGTTCGATGATCTATGATCTATGATCGATGATCTATGATCCATGATCGATGAAGAATGATCTATGATCCATGAACTATGGTTGATGATCTATGATCTATAGTCGATGATCTATAATCTATGATATATGGTCGGTGATCGATGATCTATGATCGATGATCTATTATCTATGGTTTATAATCTATGATCTATGATCTATGAACTATGATCCATGATCTATGGTTGATGATCTACGATCCATGATTTATGGTTAATGATCTATGATCGACGATCTATGATCTATGGTCTATGATCGATGATCTATGATCTATAATCGATGATCTATGATCTATGATCCATGATCTATGATCTATTATCTATGATCTATTCTCTATGATCGATGATCGATCATCTATTATAAATAATTGATGATCTATTATAGATGATTGATGATCTATGATCGATGATCTATTATAGATGATTGATGATCTATGATCGATAATCTATGATCTTTGATCGATGATCTATGATCGACGATCTATGATTGATAATCGATGATCTATGATCGATGATCGATGATCTATTATAGACGATTGATGATCTATTATAGAGGATTGATGATCTATGATCGATGATCGATGATCTATAATCGATGATTGATGATCTATGATCCATGATCGATGATCTATAATCGATGATTGATGATCTATGATCCATGATCGATGATCTATGATCGGTGATCGTTGATCTATGATCGATGATCTATGATCGATGAACTATGATAGATGATTATGTTTGATCGATGATCGATGATCGATGATCGATGATCTATGATCAAAGATCGACGATCTATGATGGAGAATTATCAATGATCGATAATCGATGATCTTTGATACATGATATATGACCTATGATCGATGATAGATAATATTTAATCGATGATAGAAGATCTATGATTGATGATTTATGATCGATGATCGATGATCTATGATCGATGATCGATGATTTATGATCAACGATCTATGATTGATCATCGATGATCGATGATCTATTATAGATGATTGATGATCTATTATAGATGATTGATAATCTATGATCGATGATCTATGATCTATGATCGATGAAATATGATCTATGATAGATGGTTATGAATGATCGATGATCGATGATCTATGATCGATGATCGACGATCTATGATCGACGATCTATGATTGATAATCGATGATCTATGATCGATGATCGATGATCTATTATAGACGATTGATGATCTATGATCGATGATCGATGATCTATAATCGATGATCGATGATCTATGATCGATGATCGTTGATCTATGATCGATGATCTATGATAGATAATTATGTATGATCGATGATCGATGATCGATGATCGATGATCGATGATCGATGATCAATGATCAATGATCAATGATTTATGCTCTATGATCTATTATCGATGATCTATGATCTATGTTCGATGATCTATGATCTATGATCGATGATCTATGATTCATGATCGATGAAGAATGATCTATGATCCATGAACTATGGTTGATGATCTATGATCTATAGTCGATGATCTATAATCTATGATATATGGTCGGTGATCGATGATCTATGATCGATGATCTATTATCTATGGTTTATAATCTATGATCTATGATCTATGAACTATGATCCATGATCTATGGTTGATGATCTACGATCCATGATTTATGGTTAATGATCTATGATCGACGATCTATGATCTATGGTCTATGATCGATGATCTATGATCTATAATCGATGATCTATGATCTATGATCCATGATCTATGATCTATTATCTATGATCTATTCTCTATGATCGATGATCGATCATCTATTATAAATAATTGATGATCTATTATAGATGATTGATGATCTATGATCGATGATCTATTATAGATGATTGATGATCTATGATCGATAATCTATGATCTTTGATCGATGATCTATGATCGACGATCTATGATTGATAATCGATGATCTATGATCGATGATCGATGATCTATTATAGACGATTGATGATCTATTATAGACGATTGATGATCTATGATCGATGATCGATGATCTATAATCGATGATTGATGATCTATGATCCATGATCGATGATCTATAATCGATGATTGATGATCTATGATCCATGATCGATGATCTATGATCGGTGATCGTTGATCTATGATCGATGATCTATGATCGATGAACTATGATAGATGATTATGTTTGATCGATGATCGATGATCGATGATCGATGATCTATGATCCATGACATATGATCGATGATCGATGACTTAGGATCCATGATCGATGATCTATGATCGATGACCTACGATTCATGATCTATGATCTATAATCGATGATCTATGATCGATGATCTATGATCTATGATCGATGATCTATGATCTTTGATCGATAATGATCTATGATCGATGATTAATGATCTACGATCTATGATCGATGATGATCGATGATCTGTAGTCGGTAACCGATTATAAGCGATGATTGATGTTTGATGATGATTGATGATCTATGATCGATAATCGATGAACTATGATCGATGATCTATGATCGACGATCGATGATCTATGATCTATGATCGATGATCTATGATCCATGATCGAAGATCAATGATCTATGATCTATGAACTATGGTTGATGATCTATGATCTATGATCCTTGATCGATGATCTATGATCTATGATCGATGATCTATAATCTATGATCTATGGTCGATGATCTATGATCTATGATCTATTATCTATGATCTATGAACTATGATCTATGATTGATGATTGATGATCTATGATTTATGATCGATGATCTATGATCTATGATTCGATGATCTATGATCCATGATCGATGATCTATGATCTATGATCTTTGGTCGATGATCTATGATCTATGATCGATGATCTATGATCCATGATCTATGACCTATGATCTATCATGTATGATCTATGATCTATTATCTATGATCTATGATGTATGATCGATGATTGATGATCTATGATCTATGGTCTATGATCTATGATCGATGATCTATGATCTATGATCGATAATCTATCATCGATGATCTATGATCTATGATCTATGATCGATGATCTATGATCTATTATCTATGATCTATTATCTATGATCTATGATTGATGATTGATTATCTATGATTTATGATCGATGATCTTCGATCCATGATTCGATGATCTATGATCCATGATCGATGATCTATGATCTATGATCTATGATCGATGATCTATAATCTCTG
Organism: Microplitis demolitor; assembly: GCF_026212275.2. Taxonomy (NCBI): domain Eukaryota; kingdom Metazoa; phylum Arthropoda; class Insecta; order Hymenoptera; family Braconidae; genus Microplitis; species Microplitis demolitor. Next base: position 11,548,894 of record NC_068550.1, on the reverse strand, counting down.
ATCGATGATCTATTATCTATGATCTATGAACTATGATCTATGATCGATGATTTTTAATCTATGATTTATGGTCGATGATCGATGATCTATGATCGATGATTGATGATCTATGATTTATGATCGATGATCTATAATCTATGATCTATTATCTATGATCTATGATCTATGATCTATGATCGATGATCTATGATTTATGATCTATGGTCTATGATCTATGATCGATAATATATGATCTATGATCGATGATCTATAATCTATGATCTATGATCGATGATCTATGATCTATGATCGATGATCTATGATCCATGATCGATGATCAATGATCTATGATCCATGAACTATGGTTGATGATCTATGATCTATGATCGATGATCTATAATCTATGATCTATGGTCGGTGATCGATGATCTATGATCGATGATCTATAATCTATGATATATGATCGATGATCTATGATCTATGATCGATGATCTATGATCCATGATCGATGATGAATGATCTATGATCCATGAACTATGGTTGATGATCTATGATCTATGATCTATGATCTATGATAGATGATCTATGATCGATGATCTATAATCTATGATCTATCGTCGATGATCTATGATCGATGATCTATGATCTATTATCTATGATCTATGATCTATGATCGATGATTTATGATCGATTATCTATGATACATGATCGATGATCTATGATCTATGATGTATGATCTATGATCGACGATCTATGATCTATGATCGATGATCTATGATATGTGATCCATAATCTATGATCTATGATCTATGATCTATGATCTATGATCTATGATCTATGATCTATTATCTATGATCTATGATCTATGATCGATGATTAATGATCTTTGATCTATGATCTATGATCTATGATAGATGATCTATGATCTATGATCTATGATCTATGATCGATGATCTATGATCTATCATTGATGATCTGTGATCTATTATTGATGATCTATGAACTATGATCTAGGATCTATGGTTGATGATCTATGATCCATGATCTATGGTTGATGATCTATGATCGATGATCTATGATCTATGGTCTATGATCGATGATCTATGATCTATGATCGATGATCTATGAACTATGATCCATGATCTATGATCTATTATCTATGATCTATTATCTATGATCTATGATCGATGATAGATGATCTATGATCTATGATCGATGATCGATGATCGATGATCCATGATCGATGGTTGATGATCTATGATTTATGATCGATGATCGATGATCTATAATCTATGATCGATGATCTATGATCTATGATAGATGATTGATGATCTATTATAGATGATTAATGATCTATGATCGATGATCGATGATCTATAATCGATGATTGATGATCTATGATCCATGATCGATGATCTATGATCGATGATCGTTGATCTATGATCGATGAACTATGATGGATGATTATGTTTGATCGATGATCGATGATCCATGATCGATGGTTGATGATCTATGATTTATGATCGATAATCGATGATCTTTAATCTATGATCGATGATCTATGATCTATGATAGATGATTGATGATCTATTATAGATGATTGATGATCTATGATCGATGATCGATGATCTATAATCGATGATTGATGATCTATGATCCATGATTGATGATCTATGATCGATGATCGATGATCTATAATCGATGATTGATGATCTATGATCCATGATCTATTATCTATGATCTATGATGTATGATCGATGATTGATGATCTATGATCTATGGTCTATGATCTATGATCGATGATCTATGATCTATGATCGATAATCTATCATCGATGATCTATGATCTATGATCGATGATCTATGATCTATTATCTATGATCTATTATCTATGATCTATGATTGATGATTGATTATCTATGATTTATGATCGATGATCTTCGATCCATGATTCGATGATCTATGATCCATGATCGATGATCTATGATCTATGATCTATGATCGATGATCTATAATCTCTGATCGATGATCTATTATCTATGATCTATGAACTATGATCTATGATCGATGATTTTTAATCTATGATTTATGGTCGATGATCGATGATCTATGATCGATGATTGATGATCTATGATTTATGATCGATGATCTATAATCTATGATCTATTATCTATGATCTATGATCTATGATCGATGATTGATGATCTATGATCTATGATCGATTGTCTATAATCTATGATCGATAATATATGATCTATGATCGATGATCTATAATCTATGATCTATGATCGATGATCTATGATTTATGATCTATGGTCTATGATCTATGATCGATAATATATGATCTATGATCGATGATCTATAATCTATGATCTATGATCGATGATCTATGATCTATGATCGATGATCTATGATCCATGATCGATGATCAATGATCTATGATCCATGAACTATGGTTGATGATCTATGATCTATGATCGATGATCTATAATCTATGATCTATGGTCGGTGATCGATGATCTATGATCGATGATCTATTATCTATGGTTTATAATCTATGATCTATGATCCATGATCTATGGTTGATGATCTATGATCCATGATCTATGGTTGATGATCTATGATCGATGATCTATGATCTATGGTCAATGATCGATGATCTCTGATCTATAATCGATGATGGATGATCAATGATTCATGATCTATGATCTATTATCTATGATCGATGATCTATGATCGATGATCGATCATCTTTTATAGATAATTGATGATCTACTATAGATGATTGATGATCTATGATCGATGATCTATTATAGATGATTAATGATCTATGATCGATAATCTATGATCTATGATCGATGATTGATGATCTATGATCCAAGATCGATGATCTATGATCGATGATCGTTGATCTATGATCGATGAACTATGATAAATGATTATGTTTGATCGATGATCGATGATCGATGATCTATGATCGATGATCTATGATTGACAATCGATAATCTATGATCGATGGTCGATGATCTATTGTATATGATTGATGATCTATGATCGATGATCGATGATTTTTAATCTATGATTTATGGTCGATGATCGATGATCTATGATCGATGATTGATGATCTATGATTTATGATCGATTATCTATAATACATGATCGATGATCTATAATCTATGATCTATGATCGATGATTTATGATCTATGATCGATGATCTATGATATATGATCCATAATTTATGATCTATGATCTATGATCTATTATCTATGATCTATAATCTATGATCGATGATTGATGATCTATGATCTATGATCGATTGTCTATAATCTATGATCGATAATATATGATCTATGATCGATGATCTATAATCTATGATCTATGATCGATGATCTATGATTTATGATCTATGGTCTATGATCTATGATCGATAATATATGATCTATGATCGATGATCTATAATCTATGATCTATGATCGATGATCTATGATCCATGATCGATGATCAATGATCTATGATCCATGAACTATGGTTGATGATCTATGATCTATGATCGATGATCTATAATCTATGATCTATGGTCGGTGATCGATGATCTATGATCGATGATCTATTATCTATGGTTTATAATCTATGATCTATGATCCATGATCTATGGTTGATGATCTATGATCCATGATCTATGGTTGATGATCTATGATCGATGATCTATGATCTATGGTCAATGATCGATGATCTCTGATCTATAATCGATGATGTATGATCAATGATTCATGATCTATGATCTATTATCTATGATCTATTATCTATGATCGATGATCTATGATCGATGATCGATCATCTTTTATAGATAATTGATGATCTACTATAGATGATTGATGATCTATGATCGATGATCTATTATAGATGATTGATGATCTATGATCGATAATCTATGATCTATGATCGATGATTGATGATCTATGATCCAAGATCGATGATCTATGATCGATGATCGTTGATCTATGATCGATGAACTATGATAGATGATTATGTTTGATCGATGATCGATGATCTATGATTGACAATCGATAATCTATGATCGATGGTCGATGATCTATTGTATATGATTGATGATCTATGATCGATGATCGATGATCTATGATCTATGATGTATGACATATGATCGATGATCGATGACTTAGGATCCATGATCGATGATCTATGATCGATGACCTACGATGAATGATCGATGATCTATGATCGATGATATATGCTGGATGATGATCTATGATCGACGATCTATGATTGATGATCGATGATTTATGATCGATTATCTATGTTAGATGATTATGTATGATCGATGATCGATGATCGATGATCGATGATCGATGATCTATGATGGAGAATGATCTATGATCGATAATCGATGATCTTTGATACATGATATATGACCTATAATTGATGATAGATAATGTTTAATCACTGATAGATGATCTATGATTGATGATTTAAGATCGATGATCGATGATCTATGATCGATGATCGATGATCGATGATCTATGATCTATTATCTATGATCTATGAACTATGATCTATGAACTATGATTGATGATCTATGATTATGATCGATGGTCTATAATCTATGATCGATAATATATGATCTATGATCGATGATCTATAATCTATGATATATGATCGATGATCTATGATCTATGATCGATGATCTATGATCCATGATCGATGATGAATGATCTATGATCCATGAACTATGGTTGATGATCTATGATCTATGATCTATGATCTATGATAGATGATCTATGATCGATGATCTATAATCTATGATCTATCGTCGATGATCTATGATCGATGATCTATGATCTATTATCTATGATCTATGATCTATGATCGATGATTTATGATCGATTATCTATGATACATGATCGATGATCTATGATCTATGATGTATGATCTATGATCGACGATCTATGATCTATGATCGATGATCTATGATATGTGATCCATAATCTATGATCTATGATCTATGATCTATGATCTATGATCTATGATCTATGATCTATTATCTATGATCTATGATCTATGATCGATGATTAATGATCTTTGATCTATGATCTATGATCTATGATAGATGATCTATGATCTATGATCTATGATCTATGATCGATGATCTATGATCTATCATTGATGATCTGTGATCTATTATTGATGATCTATGAACTATGATCTAGGATCTATGGTTGATGATCTATGATCCATGATCTATGGTTGATGATCTATGATCGATGATCTATGATCTATGGTCTATGATCGATGATCTATGATCTATGATCGATGATCTATGAACTATGATCCATGATCTATGATCTATTATCTATGATCTATTATCTATGATCTATGATCGATGATAGATGATCTATGATCTATGATCGATGATCGATGATCGATGATCCATGATCGATGGTTGATGATCTATGATTTATGATCGATGATCGATGATCTATAATCTATGATCGATGATCTATGATCTATGATAGATGATTGATGATCTATTATAGATGATTAATGATCTATGATCGATGATCGATGATCTATAATCGATGATTGATGATCTATGATCCATGATCGATGATCTATGATCGATGATCGTTGATCTATGATCGATGAACTATGATGGATGATTATGTTTGATCGATGATCGATGATCCATGATCGATGGTTGATGATCTATGATTTATGATCGATAATCGATGATCTTTAATCTATGATCGATGATCTATGATCTATGATAGATGATTGATGATCTATTATAGATGATTGATGATCTATGATCGATGATCGATGATCTATAATCGATGATTGATGATCTATGATCCATGATCGATGATCTATGATCGATGATCGTTGATCTATGATCGATGAACTATGATAGATGATTATGTTTGATCGATGATCGATGATCCATGATCCATGACATATGATCGATGATCTATGATCGATGACCTACGATTCATGATCTATGATCTATGATCTATGATCTACGATCGATGATCTATGATCGATGATCTATGATCTATGATCTATAATCGATGATCTATGATCTATTATCTATGATCTATGATCTATGATCTATGATTGATGATTAATTATCTATGATTTATGATCGATGATCTTCGATCCATGATTCGATGATCTATGATCCATGATCGATGATCTATGATCTATGATCTATGATCGATGATCTATAATCTCTGATCGATGATCTATTATCTATGATCTATGAACTATGATCTATGATCGATAATTGATGATCTATGATTTGTGACGATGATCTATGATCCATGATCTATAATCTATGATCGATGATTTATGATCTATGATCTATGGTCGATGATCGATGATCTATGATCGATGATTGATGATCTATGATTTAAGATCGATTATCTATGATACATGATCGATGATCTATGATCTATGATCTATGATCTATGATCTATGGTCGATGATTTATGATCTACTATCGATGATCTATGATATATGATCGAAGATCAATGATCTATGATCTATGAACTATGGTTGATGATCTATGATCTATGATCCTTGATCGATGATCTATGATCTATGATCGATGATCTATAATCTATGATCTATGGTCGATGATCTATGATCGATGATTTTTAATCTATGATTTATGGTCGATGATCGATGATCTATGATCGATGATTGATGATCTATGATTTATGATCGATTATCTATAATACATGATCGATGATCTATAATCTATGATCTATTATCTATGATCTATGATCTATGATCGATGATTGATGATCTATGATCTATGATCGATTGTCTATAATCTATGATCGATAATATATGATCTATGATCGATGATCTATAATCTATGATCTATGATCGATGATCTATGATTTATGATCGATAATCGATGATCTTTAATCTATGATCGATGATCTATGATCTATGATAGATGATTGATGATCTATTATAGATGATTGATGATCTATGATCGATGATCGATGATCTATAATCGATGATTGATGATCTATGATCCATGATCGATGATCTATGATCGATGATCGTTGATCTATGATCGATGAACTATGATAGATGATTATGTTTGATCGATGATCGATGATCCATGATCCATGACATATGATCGATGATCTATGATCGATGACCTACGATTCATGATCTATGATCTATGATCTATGATCTACGATCGATGATCTATGATCGATGATCTATGATCTATGATCTATAATCGATGATCTATGATCTATTATCTATGATCTATGATCTATGATCTATGATTGATGATTAATTATCTATGATTTATGATCGATGATCTTCGATCCATGATTCGATGATCTATGATCCATGATCGATGATCTATGATCTATGATCTATGATCGATGATCTATAATCTCTGATCGATGATCTATTATCTATGATCTATGAACTATGATCTATGATCGATAATTGATGATCTATGATTTGTGACGATGATCTATGATCCATGATCTATAATCTATGATCGATGATTTATGATCTATGATCTATGGTCGATGATCGATGATCTATGATCGATGATTGATGATCTATGATTTAAGATCGATTATCTATGATACATGATCGATGATCTATGATCTATGATCTATGATCTATGATCTATGGTCGATGATTTATGATCTACTATCGATGATCTATGATATATGATCGAAGATCAATGATCTATGATCTATGAACTATGGTTGATGATCTATGATCTATGATCCTTGATCGATGATCTATGATCTATGATCGATGATCTATAATCTATGATCTATGGTCGATGATCTATGATCGATGATTTTTAATCTATGATTTATGGTCGATGATCGATGATCTATGATCGATGATTGATGATCTATGATTTATGATCGATTATCTATAATACATGATCGATGATCTATAATCTATGATCTATTATCTATGATCTATGATCTATGATCGATGATTGATGATCTATGATCTATGATCGATTGTCTATAATCTATGATCGATAATATATGATCTATGATCGATGATCTATAATCTATGATCTATGATCGATGATCTATGATTTATGATCTATGGTCTATGATCTATGATCGATAATATATGATCTATGATAGATGATCTATAATCTATGATCTATGATCGATGATCTATGATCTATGATCGATGATCTATGATCCATGATCGATGATCAATGATCTATGATCCATGAACTATGGTTGATGATCTATGATCTATGATCGATGATCTATAATCTATGATCTATGGTCGCTGATCGATGATCTATGATCGATGATCTATTATCTATGGTTTATAATCTATGATCTACGATCCATGATCTATGGTTGATGATCTATGATCCATGATCTATGGTTGATGATCTATGATCGATGATCTATGATCTATGGTCAATGATCGATGATCTCTGATCTATAATCGATGATGTATGATCAATGATTCATGATCTATGATCTATTATCTATGATCTATTATCTATGATCGATGATCTATGATCGATGATCGATCATCTTTTATAGATAATTGATGATCTACTATAGATGATTGATGATCTATGATCGATGATCTATTATAGATGATTAATGATCTATGATCGATAATCTATGATCTATGATCGATGATTGATGATCTATGATCCAAGATCGATGATCTATGATCGATGATCGTTGATCTATGATCGATGAACTATGATAAATGATTATGTTTGATCGATGATCGATGATCGATGATCTATGATCGATGATCTATGATTGACAATCGATAATCTATGATCGATGGTCGATGATCTATTGTATATGATTGATGATCTATGATCGATGATCGATGATTTTTAATCTATGATTTATGGTCGATGATCGATGATCTATGATCGATGATTGATGATCTATGATTTATGATCGATTATCTATAATACATGATCGATGATCTATAATCTATGATCTATGATCGATGATTTATGATCTATGATCGATGATCTATGATATATGATCCATAATTTATGATCTATGATCTATGATCTATTATCTATGATCTATAATCTATGATCGATGATTGATGATCTATGATCTATGATCGATTGTCTATAATCTATGATCGATAATATATGATCTATGATCGATGATCTATAATCTATGATCTATGATCGATGATCTATGATTTATGATCTATGGTCTATGATCTATGATCGATAATATATGATCTATGATCGATGATCTATAATCTATGATCTATGATCGATGATCTATGATCCATGATCGATGATCAATGATCTATGATCCATGAACTATGGTTGATGATCTATGATCTATGATCGATGATCTATAATCTATGATCTATGGTCGGTGATCGATGATCTATGATCGATGATCTATTATCTATGGTTTATAATCTATGATCTATGATCCATGATCTATGGTTGATGATCTATGATCCATGATCTATGGTTGATGATCTATGATCGATGATCTATGATCTATGGTCAATGATCGATGATCTCTGATCTATAATCGATGATGTATGATCAATGATTCATGATCTATGATCTATTATCTATGATCTATTATCTATGATCGATGATCTATGATCGATGATCGATCATCTTTTATAGATAATTGATGATCTACTATAGATGATTGATGATCTATGATCGATGATCTATTATAGATGATTGATGATCTATGATCGATAATCTATGATCTATGATCGATGATTGATGATCTATGATCCAAGATCGATGATCTATGATCGATGATCGTTGATCTATGATCGATGAACTATGATAGATGATTATGTTTGATCGATGATCGATGATCTATGATTGACAATCGATAATCTATGATCGATGGTCGATGATCTATTGTATATGATTGATGATCTATGATCGATGATCGATGATCTATGATCTATGATGTATGACATATGATCGATGATCGATGACTTAGGATCCATGATCGATGATCTATGATCGATGACCTACGATGAATGATCGATGATCTATGATCGATGATATATGCTGGATGATGATCTATGATCGACGATCTATGATTGATGATCGATGATTTATGATCGATTATCGATGTTAGATGATTATGTATGATCGATGATCGATGATCGATGATCGATGATCGATGATCGATGATCGATGATCTATGATGGAGAATGATCTATGATCGATAATCGATGATCTTTGATACATGATATATGACCTATAATTGATGATAGATAATGTTTAATCACTGATAGATGATCTATGATTGATGACTTAAGATCGATGATCGATGATCTATGATCGATGATCGATGATCGATGATCTATGATCTATTATCTATGATCTATGAACTATGATCTATGAACTATGATTGATGATCTATGATTATGATCGATGGTCTATGATCTATGATGTATGATCTATGATCGACGATCTATGATCTATGATCGATGATCTATGATCCATGATCGATGATGAATGATCTATGATCCATGAACTATGGTTGATGATCTATGATCTATGATCTATGATCTATGATAGATGATCTATGATCGATGATCTATAATCTATGATCTATCGTCGATGATCTATGATCGATGATCTATGATCTATTATCTATGATCTATGATCTATGATCGATGATTTATGATCGATTATCTATGATACATGATCGATGATCTATGATCTATGATGTATGATCTATGATCGACGATCTATGATCTATGATCGATGATCTATGATATGTGATCCATAATCTATGATCTATGATCTATGATCTATGATTTATGATCTATGATCTATGATCTATTATCTATGATCTATGATCTATGATCGATGATTAATGATCTTTGATCTATGATCTATGATCTATGATAGATGATCTATGATAGATGATCTATGATCTATGATCTATGATCTATGATCGATGATCTATGATCTATCATTGATGATCTGTGATCTATTATTGATGATCTATGAACTATGATCTAGGATCTATGGTTGATGATCTATGATCCATGATCTATGGTTGATGATCTATGATCGATGATCTATGATCTATGGTCTATGATCGATGATCTATGATCTATGATCGATGATCTATGAACTATGATCCATGATCTATGATCTATTATCTATGATCTATTATCTATGATCTATGATCGATGATAGATGATCTATGATCTATGATCGATGATCGATGATCGATGATCCATGATCGATGGTTGATGATCTATGATTTATGATCGATGATCGATGATCTATAATCTATGATCGATGATCTATGATCTATGATAGATGATTGATGATCTATTATAGATGATTAATGATCTATGATCGATGATCGATGATCTATAATCGATGATTGATGATCTATGATCCATGATCGATGATCTATGATCGATGATCGTTGATCTATGATCGATGAACTATGATGGATGATTATGTTTGATCGATGATCGATGATCCATGATCGATGGTTGATGATCTATGATTTATGATCGATAATCGATGATCTTTAATCTATGATCGATGATCTATGATCTATGATAGATGATTGATGATCTATTATAGATGATTGATGATCTATGATCGATGATCGATGATCTATAATCGATGATTGATGATCTATGATCCATGATCGATGATCTATGATCGATGATCGTTGATCTATGATCGATGAACTATGATAGATGATTATGTTTGATCGATGATCGATGATCCATGATCCATGACATATGATCGATGATCTATGATCGATGACCTACGATTCATGATCTATGATCTATGATCTATGATCTACGATCGATGATCTATGATCGATGATCTATGATCTATGATCTATAATCGATGATCTATGATCTATTATCTATGATCTATGATCTATGATCTATGATTGATGATTAATTATCTATGATTTATGATCGATGATCTTCGATCCATGATTCGATGATCTATGATCCATGATCGATGATCTATGATCTATGATCTATGATCGATGATCTATAATCTCTGATCGATGATCTATTATCTATGATCTATGAACTATGATCTATGATCGATAATTGATGATCTATGATTTGTGACGATGATCTATGATCCATGATCTATAATCTATGATCGATGATTTATGATCTATGATCTATGGTCGATGATTGATGATCTATGATCGATGATTGATGATCTATGATTTAAGATCGATTATCTATGATACATGATCGATGATCTATGATCTATGATCTATGATCTATGATCTATGGTCGATGATTTATGATCTACTATCGATGATCTATGATATATGATCCATAATCTATGATCTATTATCTATGATCTATGATCTATGATCGATGTTTAATGATCTTTGATCTATGATCTTTGATCTATTATCTATGATCTATTATCTATGATCTATGATTGATGATTGATTATCTATGATGTATGATCGATGATCTTCGATCCATGATTCGATAATCTATGATCCATGATCGATGATCTATGATCTATGATCTATGATCGATGATCTATAATCTCTGATCGATGATTTATTATCTATGATCTATGAACTATGATCTATGATCGATGATTGATGATCTATGATTTGTGACGATGATCTATGATCCATGATCGATAATCTATGATCGATGATTTTTAATCTATGATCTATGATCTATGATCGATGATTTATGATCTATGATCGATGATCTATGATATATGATCCATAATCTATGATCTATGATCTATGATCTATTATCTATGATCTATGATCTATGATCGATGATTGATGATCTATGATCTATGATCGATGGTATATAATCTATGATCGATAATATATGATCTATGATCGATGATCTATAATCTATGATCTATGATCGATGATCTATGATCTATGATCTATGGTCTATGATCTATGATCGATAATATATGATCTATGATCGATGATCTATAATCTATGATCTATGATCGATGATCTATGATCTATGATCGATGATCTATGATCCATGATGGATGATCAATGATCTATGATCCATGAACTATGGTTTATGATCTATGATCTATGATCGATGATCTATAATCTATGATCTATGGTCGGTGATCGATGATCTATGATCGATGATCTATTATCTATGGTTTATAATCTATGATCTATGATCTATGAACTATGATCCATGATCTATGGTTGATGATCTATGATCCATGATCTATGGTTGATGATCTATGATCGATGATCTATGATCTATGGTCAATGATCGATGATCTATGATCTATAATCGATGATGTATGATCAATGATCGATGATCTATGATCTATGATCGATGATCTATGATCTATGATCGATGATCTATGATCGACGATCTATGATTGATAATCGATGATCTATGATCGATGATCGATGATCTATTATAGACGATTGATGATCTATTATAGTCGATTGATGATCTATGATCGATGATCGATGATCTATAATCGATGATTGATGATCTATGATCCATGATCGATGATCTATAATCGATGATTGATGATCTATGATCCATGATCGATGATCTATGATCGGTGATCGTTGATCTATGATCGATGAACTATGATAGATGATTATGTTTGATCGATGATCGATGATCGATGATCGATGATCTATGATCGATGATCTATGATTGATAATCGATGATCTATGATCGATGGTCGATGATCTATTGTATATGATTGATGATCTATGATCGATGATCGATGATCTATGATCCATGACATATGATCGATGATCGATGATCTATGATCAAAGATCGACGATCTATGATGGAGAATTATCAATGATCGATTATCGATGATCTTTGATACATGATGTATGACCTATGATCGATGATAGATAATATTTAATCGATGATAGAAGATCTATGATTGATGATTTATGATCGATGATCGATGATCTATGATCGATGATCGATGATTTATGATCAACGATCTATGATTGATCATCGATGATCGATGATCTATTATAGATGATTGATGATCTATTATAGATGATTGATAATCTATGATCGATGATCTATGATCTATGATCGATGAAATATGATCTATGATAGATGGTTATGAATGATCGATGATCGATGATCTATGATCGATGATCGACGATCTATGATCGACGATCTATGATTGATAATCGATGATCTATGATCGATGATCGATGATCTATTATAGACGATTGATGATCTATGATCGATGATCGATGATCTATAATCGATGATCGATGATCGTTGATCTATGATCGATGATCTATGATAGATGATTATGTATGATCGATGATCGATGATCGATGATCGATGATCGATGATCGATGATCAATGATCAATGATCAATGATTTATGCTCTATGATCTATTATCGATGATCTATGATCTATGTTCGATGATCTATGATCTATGATCGATGATCTATGATCCATGATCGATGAGGAATGATCTATGATCCATGAACTATGGTTGATGATCTATGATCTATAGTCGATGATCTATAATCTATGATATATGGTCGGTGATCGATGATCTATGATCGATGATCTATTATCTATGGTTTATAATCTATGATCTATGATCTATGAACTATGATCCATGATCTATGGTTGATGATCTACGATCCATGATTTATGGTTGATGATCTATGATCGACGATCTATGATCTATGGTCTATGATCGATGATCTATGATCTATAATCGATGATCTATGATCTATGATCCATGATCTATGATCTATTATCTATGATCTATTCTCTATGATCGATAATCGATCATCTATTATAAATAATTGATGATCTATTATAGATGATTGATGATCTATGATCTATGGTCTATGATCTATGATCGATAATATATGATCTATGATCGATGATCTATAATCTATGATCTATGATCGATGATCTATGATCCATGATCGATGATCAATGATCTATGATCCATGAACTATGGTTGATGATCTATGATCTATGATCGATGATCTATAATCTATGATCTATGGTCGGTGATCGATGATCTATGATCGATGATCTATTATCTATGGTTTATAATCTATGATCTATGATCCATGATCTATGGTTGATGATCTATGATCCATGATCTATGGTTGATGATCTATGATCGATGATCTATGATCTATGGTCAATGATCGATGATCTCTGATCTATAATCGATGATGTATGATCAATGATTCATGATCTATGATCTATTATCTATGATCTATTATCTATGATCGATGATCTATGATCGATGATCGATCATCTTTTATAGATAATTGATGATCTACTATAGATGATTGATGATCTATGATCGATGATCTATTATAGATGATTGATGATCTATGATCGATAATCTATGATCTATGATCGATGATTGATGATCTATGATCCAAGATCGATGATCTATGATCGATGATCGTTGATCTATGATCGATGAACTATGATAGATGATTATGTTTGATCGATGATCGATGATCTATGATTGACAATCGATAATCTATGATCGATGGTCGATGATCTATTGTATATGATTGATGATCTATGATCGATGATCGATGATCTATGATCTATGATGTATGACATATGATCGATGATCGATGACTTAGGATCCATGATCGATGATCTATGATCGATGACCTACGATGAATGATCGATGATCTATGATCGATGATATATGCTGGATGATGATCTATGATCGACGATCTATGATTGATGATCGATGATTTATGATCGATTATCGATGTTAGATGATTATGTATGATCGATGATCGATGATCGATGATCGATGATCGATGATCGATGATCGATGATCTATGATGGAGAATGATCTATGATCGATAATCGATGATCTTTGATACATGATATATGACCTATAATTGATGATAGATAATGTTTAATCACTGATAGATGATCTATGATTGATGACTTAAGATCGATGATCGATGATCTATGATCGATGATCGATGATCGATGATCTATGATCTATTATCTATGATCTATGAACTATGATCTATGAACTATGATTGATGATCTATGATTATGATCGATGGTCTATGATCTATGATGTATGATCTATGATCGACGATCTATGATCTATGATCGATGATCTATGATCCATGATCGATGATGAATGATCTATGATCCATGAACTATGGTTGATGATCTATGATCTATGATCTATGATCTATGATAGATGATCTATGATCGATGATCTATAATCTATGATCTATCGTCGATGATCTATGATCGATGATCTATGATCTATTATCTATGATCTATGATCTATGATCGATGATTTATGATCGATTATCTATGATACATGATCGATGATCTATGATCTATGATGTATGATCTATGATCGACGATCTATGATCTATGATCGATGATCTATGATATGTGATCCATAATCTATGATCTATGATCTATGATCTATGATTTATGATCTATGATCTATGATCTATTATCTATGATCTATGATCTATGATCGATGATTAATGATCTTTGATCTATGATCTATGATCTATGATAGATGATCTATGATAGATGATCTATGATCTATGATCTATGATCTATGATCGATGATCTATGATCTATCATTGATGATCTGTGATCTATTATTGATGATCTATGAACTATGATCTAGGATCTATGGTTGATGATCTATGATCCATGATCTATGGTTGATGATCTATGATCGATGATCTATGATCTATGGTCTATGATCGATGATCTATGATCTATGATCGATGATCTATGAACTATGATCCATGATCTATGATCTATTATCTATGATCTATTATCTATGATCTATGATCGATGATAGATGATCTATGATCTATGATCGATGATCGATGATCGATGATCCATGATCGATGGTTGATGATCTATGATTTATGATCGATGATCGATGATCTATAATCTATGATCGATGATCTATGATCTATGATAGATGATTGATGATCTATTATAGATGATTAATGATCTATGATCGATGATCGATGATCTATAATCGATGATTGATGATCTATGATCCATGATCGATGATCTATGATCGATGATCGTTGATCTATGATCGATGAACTATGATGGATGATTATGTTTGATCGATGATCGATGATCCATGATCGATGGTTGATGATCTATGATTTATGATCGATAATCGATGATCTTTAATCTATGATCGATGATCTATGATCTATGATAGATGATTGATGATCTATTATAGATGATTGATGATCTATGATCGATGATCGATGATCTATAATCGATGATTGATGATCTATGATCCATGATCGATGATCTATGATCGATGATCGTTGATCTATGATCGATGAACTATGATAGATGATTATGTTTGATCGATGATCGATGATCCATGATCCATGACATATGATCGATGATCTATGATCGATGACCTACGATTCATGATCTATGATCTATGATCTATGATCTACGATCGATGATCTATGATCGATGATCTATGATCTATGATCTATAATCGATGATCTATGATCTATTATCTATGATCTATGATCTATGATCTATGATTGATGATTAATTATCTATGATTTATGATCGATGATCTTCGATCCATGATTCGATGATCTATGATCCATGATCGATGATCTATGATCTATGATCTATGATCGATGATCTATAATCTCTGATCGATGATCTATTATCTATGATCTATGAACTATGATCTATGATCGATAATTGATGATCTATGATTTGTGACGATGATCTATGATCCATGATCTATAATCTATGATCGATGATTTATGATCTATGATCTATGGTCGATGATTGATGATCTATGATCGATGATTGATGATCTATGATTTAAGATCGATTATCTATGATACATGATCGATGATCTATGATCTATGATCTATGATCTATGATCTATGGTCGATGATTTATGATCTACTATCGATGATCTATGATATATGATCCATAATCTATGATCTATTATCTATGATCTATGATCTATGATCGATGTTTAATGATCTTTGATCTATGATCTTTGATCTATTATCTATGATCTATTATCTATGATCTATGATTGATGATTGATTATCTATGATGTATGATCGATGATCTTCGATCCATGATTCGATAATCTATGATCCATGATCGATGATCTATGATCTATGATCTATGATCGATGATCTATAATCTCTGATCGATGATTTATTATCTATGATCTATGAACTATGATCTATGATCGATGATTGATGATCTATGATTTGTGACGATGATCTATGATCCATGATCGATAATCTATGATCGATGATTTTTAATCTATGATCTATGATCTATGATCGATGATTTATGATCTATGATCGATGATCTATGATATATGATCCATAATCTATGATCTATGATCTATGATCTATTATCTATGATCTATGATCTATGATCGATGATTGATGATCTATGATCTATGATCGATGGTATATAATCTATGATCGATAATATATGATCTATGATCGATGATCTATAATCTATGATCTATGATCGATGATCTATGATCTATGATCTATGGTCTATGATCTATGATCGATAATATATGATCTATGATCGATGATCTATAATCTATGATCTATGATCGATGATCTATGATCTATGATCGATGATCTATGATCCATGATGGATGATCAATGATCTATGATCCATGAACTATGGTTTATGATCTATGATCTATGATCGATGATCTATAATCTATGATCTATGGTCGGTGATCGATGATCTATGATCGATGATCTATTATCTATGGTTTATAATCTATGATCTATGATCTATGAACTATGATCCATGATCTATGGTTGATGATCTATGATCCATGATCTATGGTTGATGATCTATGATCGATGATCTATGATCTATGGTCAATGATCGATGATCTATGATCTATAATCGATGATGTATGATCAATGATCGATGATCTATGATCTATGATCGATGATCTATGATCTATGATCGATGATCTATGATCGACGATCTATGATTGATAATCGATGATCTATGATCGATGATCGATGATCTATTATAGACGATTGATGATCTATTATAGTCGATTGATGATCTATGATCGATGATCGATGATCTATAATCGATGATTGATGATCTATGATCCATGATCGATGATCTATAATCGATGATTGATGATCTATGATCCATGATCGATGATCTATGATCGGTGATCGTTGATCTATGATCGATGAACTATGATAGATGATTATGTTTGATCGATGATCGATGATCGATGATCGATGATCTATGATCGATGATCTATGATTGATAATCGATGATCTATGATCGATGGTCGATGATCTATTGTATATGATTGATGATCTATGATCGATGATCGATGATCTATGATCCATGACATATGATCGATGATCGATGATCTATGATCAAAGATCGACGATCTATGATGGAGAATTATCAATGATCGATTATCGATGATCTTTGATACATGATGTATGACCTATGATCGATGATAGATAATATTTAATCGATGATAGAAGATCTATGATTGATGATTTATGATCGATGATCGATGATCTATGATCGATGATCGATGATTTATGATCAACGATCTATGATTGATCATCGATGATCGATGATCTATTATAGATGATTGATGATCTATTATAGATGATTGATAATCTATGATCGATGATCTATGATCTATGATCGATGAAATATGATCTATGATAGATGGTTATGAATGATCGATGATCGATGATCTATGATCGATGATCGACGATCTATGATCGACGATCTATGATTGATAATCGATGATCTATGATCGATGATCGATGATCTATTATAGACGATTGATGATCTATGATCGATGATCGATGATCTATAATCGATGATCGATGATCGTTGATCTATGATCGATGATCTATGATAGATGATTATGTATGATCGATGATCGATGATCGATGATCGATGATCGATGATCGATGATCAATGATCAATGATCAATGATTTATGCTCTATGATCTATTATCGATGATCTATGATCTATGTTCGATGATCTATGATCTATGATCGATGATCTATGATCCATGATCGATGAGGAATGATCTATGATCCATGAACTATGGTTGATGATCTATGATCTATAGTCGATGATCTATAATCTATGATATATGGTCGGTGATCGATGATCTATGATCGATGATCTATTATCTATGGTTTATAATCTATGATCTATGATCTATGAACTATGATCCATGATCTATGGTTGATGATCTACGATCCATGATTTATGGTTGATGATCTATGATCGACGATCTATGATCTATGGTCTATGATCGATGATCTATGATCTATAATCGATGATCTATGATCTATGATCCATGATCTATGATCTATTATCTATGATCTATTCTCTATGATCGATAATCGATCATCTATTATAAATAATTGATGATCTATTATAGATGATTGATGATCTATGATCGATGATCTATTATAGATGATTGATGATCTATGATCGATAATCTATGATCTATGATCGATGATCTATGATCGACGATCTATGATTGATAATCGATGATCTATGATCGATGATCGATGATCTATTATAGACGATTGATGATCTATTATAGACGATTGATGATCTATGATCGATGATCGATGATCTATAATCGATGATTGATGATCTATGATCCATGATCGAGCATCTATAATCGATGATTGATGATCTATGATCCATGATCGATGATCTATGATCGGTGATCGTTGATCTATGATCGATGATCTATGATCGATGAACTATGATAGATGATTATGTTTGATCGATGATCGATGATCGATGATCGATGATCGATGATCTATGATCCATGACATATGATCGATGATCGATGACTTAGGATCCATGATCGATGATCTATGATCGATGACCTACGATTCATGATCTATGATCGATAATCGATGATCTATGATCGAAGATCAATGATCTATGATCTATGAACTATGGTTGATGATCTATGATCTATGATCCTTGATCGATGATCTATAATCTATGATCTATGGTCGATGATCTATGATCTATGATCTATTATCTATGATCTATGAACTATGATCTATGATTGATGATTGATGATCTATGATTTATGATCGATGATCTATGATCTATGATTCGATGATCTATGATCCATGATCGATGATCTATGATCTATGATCTTTGGTCGATGATCTATGATCTATGATCGATGATCTATGATCCATGATCTATGATCTATGATCTATCATGTATGATCTATGATCTATTATCTATGATCTATGATGTATGATCGATGATTGATGATCTATGATCTATGGTCTATGATCTATGATCGATGATCTATGATCTATGATCGATAATCTATCATCGATGATCTATGATCTATGATCTATGATCGATGATCTATGATCTATTATCTATGATCTATTATCTATGATCTATGATTGATGATTGATTATCTATGATTTATGATCGATGATCTTCGATCCATGATTCGATGATCTATGATCCATGATCGATGATCTATGATCTATGATCTATGATCTATGATCTATGATCGATGATCTATAATCTCTGATCGATGATCTATTATCTATGATCTATGAACTATGATCTATGATCGATGATTTTTAATCTATGATTTATGGTCGATGATCGATGATCTATGATCGATGATTGATGATCTATGATTTATGATCGATTATCTATAATACATGATCGATGATCTATAATCTATGATCTATGATCGATGATTTATGATCTATGATCGATGATCTATGATATATGATCCATAATTTATGATCTATGATCTATGATCTATTATCTATGATCTATGATCTATGATCGATGATTGATGATCTATGATCTATGATCGATTGTCTATAATCTATGATCGATAATATATGATCTATGATCGATGATCTATAATCTATGATCTATGATCGACGATCTATGATTTATGATCTATGGTCTATGATCTATGATCGATAATATATGATCTATGATCGATGATCTATAATCTATGATCTATGATCGATGATCTATGATCTATGATCCATGAACTATGGTTGATGATCTATGATCTATGATCGATGATCTATAATCTATGATCTATGGTCGGTGATCGATGATCTATGATCGATGATCTATTATCTATGGTTAATAATCTATGATCTATGATCCATGATCTATGGTTGATGATCTATGATCCATGATCTATGGTTGATGATCTATGATCGATGATCTATGATCTATGGTCAATGATCGATGATCTCTGATCTATAATCGATGATGTATGATCAATGATTCATGATCTATGATCGATGATCTATAATCTATGATCTATGGTCGGTGATCGATGATCTATGATCGATGATCTATTATCTATGGTTAATAATCTATGATCTATGATCCATGATCTATGGTTGATGATCTATGATCCATGATCTATGGTTGATGATCTATGATCGATGATCTATGATCTATGGTCAATGATCGATGATCTCTGATCTATAATCGATGATGTATGATCAATGATTCATGATCTATGATCTATTATCTATGATCTATTATCTATGATCGATGATCTATGATCGATGATCGATCATCTTTTATAGATAATTGATGATCTACTATAGATGATTGATGATCTATGATCGATGATCTATTATAGATGATTGATGATCTATGATCGATAATCTATGATCTATGATCGATGATTGATGATCTATGATCCAAGATCGATGATCTATGATCGATGATCGTTGATCTATGATCGATGAACTATGATAGATGATTATGTTTGATCGATGATCGATGATCGATGATCTATGATTGACAATCGATAATCTATGATCGATGGTCGATGATCTATTGTATATGATTGATGATCTATGATCGATGATCGATGATCTATGATCTATGATGTATGACATATGATCGATGATCGATGACTTAGGATCCATGATCGATGATCTATGATCGATGACCTACGATGAATGATCGATGATCTATGATCGATGATATATGCTGGATGATGATCTATGATCGACGATCTATGATTGATGATCGATGATTTATGATCGATTATCTATGTTAGATGATTATGTATGATCGATGATCGATGATCGATGATTGATGATCTATGATCCATGATCGATGATCTATGATCGATGATCGTTGATCTATGATCGATGAACTATGATAGATGATTATGTTTGATCGATGATCGATGATCCATGATCCATGACATATGATCGATGATCGATGATCTATAATCGATGATTGATGATCTATGATACATGATCGATGATCTATGATCGATGATCGTTGATCTATGATCGATGAACTATGATAGATGATTATGTTTGATCGATGATCGATGATCCATGATCCATGACATATGATCGATGATCGATGATCTATAATCGATGATTGATGATCTATGATACATGATCGATGATCTATGATCTATGATCTATGATCTATGATCTATGGTCGATGATTTATGATCTATTATCGATGATCTATGATATATGATCCATAATCTATGATCTATTATCTATGATCTATGATCTATGATCGATGTTTAATGATCTTTGATCTATGATCTTTGATCTATTATCTATGATCTATTATCTATGATCTATGATTGATGATTGATTATCTATGATTTATGATCGATGATCTTCGATCCATGATTCGATAATCTATGATCCATGATCGATGATCTATGATCTATGATCTATGATCGATGATCTATAATCTCTGATCGATGATTTATTATCTATGATCTATGAACTATGATCTATGATCGATGATTGATGATCTATGATTTGTGACGATGATCTATGATCCATGATCGATAATCTATGATCGATGATTTTTAATCTATGATCTATGATCTATGATCGATGATTTATGATCTATGATCGATGATCCATGATATATGATCCATAATCTATGATCTATGATCTATGATCTATTATCTATGATCTATGATCTATTATCTATGATCTATGATCTATGATCGATGATTGATGATCTATGATCTATGATCGATGGTATATAATCTATGATCGATAATATATGATCTATGATCGATGATCTATGATCTATGATCTATGGTCTATGATCTATGATCGATAATATATGATCTATGATCGATGATCTATAATCTATGATCTATGATCGATGATCTATGATCTATGATCGATGATCTATGATCCATGATCGATGATCAATGATCTATGATCCATGAACTATGATCCATGATCTATGGTTGATGATCTATGATCCATGATCTATGGTTGATGATCTATGATCGATGATCTATGATCTATGGTCAATGATCGATGATCTATGATCTATAATCGATGATGTATGATCAATGATCGATGATCTATGATCTATTATCTATGATCTATTATCTATGATCGATGATCTATGATCGATGATCGATCATCTTTTATAGATAATTGATGATCTACTATAGATGATTGATGATCTATGATCGATAATCTATGATCTATGATCGATAATTGATGATCTATGATCCAAGATCGATGATCTATGATCGATGATCGTTGATCTATGATCGATGAACTATGATAGATGATTATGTTTAATCGATGATCTATGATCGATGATCTATGATTGACAATCGATAATCTATGATCGATGGTCGATGATCTATTGTATATGATTGATGATCTATGATCGATGATCGATGATCTATGATCTATGATGTATGACATATGATCGATGATCGATGACTTAGGATCCATGATCGATGATCTATGATCGATGACCTACGATGAATGATCGATGATCTATGATCGATGATATATGCTGGATGATGATCTATGATCGACGATCTATGATTGATAATCGATGATTTATGATCGATTATCTATGTTAGATGATTATGTATGATCGATGATCGATGATCGATGATTGATGATCTATGATTTAAGATCGATTATCTATGATACATGATCGATGATCTATGATCTATGATCTATGATCTATGATCTATGGTCGATGAATTATAATCTATGATCAATGATCTATGATATATGATCCATAATCTATGATCTATGATCTATGATCTATTATCTATGATCTATGATCTATGATCGATGATTAATGATCTTTGATCTACGATCTTTGATCTATGATCTATGATCTATGATCTATGATCTATGATCGATGATCTATGATCTATGATTGATGATCTATGATCTATGATCGATTATCTATGATCCATGATCGAAAATCTATGATCTATGATTTACAATCTATGATCCATGATCGATGATCTATGATCTATGATTTACAATCTATGATCTATGATCTATGATCTATGATCTATGATCGATGATCTATGATCTATAATCGATGATCTATGATCTATGATCCATGATCTATGATCTATTATCTATGATCTATGATTTATGATAGATGATTGATGATCTATGATTTATGATCGATGATCTATGATCCATCATCGATAATATATGATCTATGATCTATGATTTATGATCTATGATCTATTATCTATGATCTATGATCTATGATCTATGATTGATGATTGATGATCTATTATAGATGATTAATGATCTATGATCGATGATCGATGATCTATAATCGATGATCGATGATCTATAATCGATGATTGATGATCTATGATCCATGATCGATGATCTATGATCGATGATCGTTGATCTATGATCGATGATCCATGATGGATGATGAGTTATCGATGATCTATGACGTATAATGATCTATGATCGATGATCGATGATATATGATTGATGATCGATGATCTATGATCTATGATCGATGGTCTATAATCTATGATCGATAATATATAATCTATGGTCGATGATCGATGATCTATGATCGATGATTGATGATCGATGATTTAAGATCAGTTATCTATGATACATGATCGATGATCTATGATCTATGATCTATGATCTATGATCTATGATCTATGATCTATGATCTATGATCTATGATCTATGATCTATGATCTATGGTCGATGATCTATGATATATGATCCATAATCTATGATCTATGATCTATGATCTATTATCTGTGATCTATGATCTATGATCGATGATTAATGATCTTTGATCTATGATCTATGATCTATGATCTATGATCGATGATCTATGATCTATGATTGATGATCTATGATCTATGATCGATTATCTATGATCCATGATCGATGATCTATGATCTATGATTTACAATCTATGATCTATGATCTATGATCTATGGTCGATGATCTATGATCTATGATCGATAATCTATGATCTATAATCCATGATCTATGATCTATTATTTATGATCTATGATCTATGATCAATGATTGATGATCTATAATCTATGTTCTGTGATCTATGATCGATGATTGATGATCTATGATTTATGGTCGATGATCTATGATCGATGATCTATGATCTATAATCGATGATCTATGATCTATGATCCATGATTTATGATGTATTATCTATGATCTATTATCTATGATCTATGATCGATGATCGAAGATCTATGATCTATGCTAGATGATTGATGATCTATGATTTATGATCTATGATCTATGATCCATGATCGATAATATATGATCTATGATCTATGATTTATGATCTATGATCTATTATCTATGATCTATAATCTATGATCGATGATCGATGATCTATGATCTATGATCGATGATCTATGATCCATGATCGATGATCTATGATCCATGATCGATGATCAATGATCTATGATCCATGAACTATGGTTGATGATCTATTATCTATGATCGATGATCTATAATCTATGACCTATGGTCGGTGATCGATGATCTATTATCTATGGTTTATAATCTATGATCTATGATCTATGAACTATGATCCATGATCTATGGGTGATGATCTATGATCCATGATCTATGGTTGATGATCTATGATCGATGATCTATGATCTATGGTCTATGATCGATGGTCTATGATCTATAATCGAGGATCTATGATCTATGATCCATGATCTATGATCTATTATCTATGATCTATTATCTATGATCGATGATCGATCATCTATTATAGATAATTGATGATCTATTATAGATGATTGATGATCTATGATCGATGATCTATTATAGATGATTGATGATCTATGATCGATAATCTATGATCTATGATCGATGATTTATGATCAATGATCGATGATCTATGATAGATGATTATGTATGATCGATGATCGATGATCGATGATCGATGATCTATGATCGACGATCTATGATTGATAATCGATGACCTGTGATCGATGATCGATGATCTATAATCGATGATTGATGATCTATGATCCATGATCGATGATCTATGATCGATGATTGTTGATCTATGATCGATGAACTATGATAGATGATTATGTTTGATCGATGATCGATGATCGATGATCTATGATCGATGATCTATGATTGATAATCGATGATCTATGATTGATGGTCGATGATCTATTGTATATGATTGATGATCTATGATCGATGATCGATGATCTATGATCCATGACATATGATCGATGATCGATGACTTAGGATCCATGATCGATGATCTATGATCGATGACCTACGATTCATGATCTATGATCTATGATCTATGATCGATGATCAATAATCTAGGATCTATGGTCGATGATCTATAATCTATGATCTATTATCTATGATCTATGAACTATGATCTATGATTGATGATTGATGATCTATGATTTATGATCGATGATCTATGATCCATGATTCGATGATCTATGATCCATGATCGATGATCTATGATCTATGATCTTTGGTCGATGATCTATGATCTATGATCGATGATCTATGATCTATGATCCATGATCGATGATCTATAATCTCTGATCGATGATCTATTATCTATGATCTATAAACTATGATCTATGATCGATGATTGATGATCTATGATTTGTGACGATGTTCTATGATCCATGATCGATAATCTATGATCGATGATTTATAGTCTATGATCTATGGTTGATAATCGATGATCTATGATCGATGATTGATGATCTATGATTTATGATCGATTATCTATGATACATGATTGATGATCTATGATCTATGATTTATGATCTATGTTCTATGATCGATGATTTATGATCTATGATCTATGATCGATGATTAATGATCTTTGATCTATGATCTATGATCTATGATAGATGATCTATGATCTATGATCTATGATCTATGATCTATGATCTATACTCGATAATCTATGATCTATGATTGGTGATCTATGATCTATGATCGATTATCTATGATCCATGATCGATGATCTATGGTTGATGATCTATGATCGATGATCTATGATCTATGGTCAATGATCGATGATCTATGATCTATAATCGATGATGTATGATCAATGATCGATGATCTATGATCTATTATCTATGATCTATTATCTATGATCGATGATCTATGATCGATGATCGATCATCTTTTATAGATAATTGATGATCTACTATAGATGATTGATGATCTATGATCGATAATCTATGATCTATGATCGATAATTGATGATCTATGATCCAAGATCGATGATCTATGATCGATGATCGTTGATCTATGATCGATGAACTATGATAGATGATTATGTTTAATCGATGATCGATGATCTATGATCGATGATCTATGATTGACAATCGATAATCTATGATCGATGGTCGATGATCTATTGTATATGATTGATGATCTATGATCGATGATCGATGATCTATGATCTATGATGTATGACATATGATCGATGATCGATGACTTAGGATCCATGATCGATGATCTATGATCGATGACCTACGATGAATGATCGATGATCTATGATCGATGATATATGCTGGATGATGATCTATGATCGACGATCTATGATTGATAATCGATGATTTATGATCGATTATCTATGTTAGATGATTATGTATGATCGATGATCGATGATCGATGATTGATGATCTATGATTTAAGATCGATTATCTATGATACATGATCGATGATCTATGATCTATGATCTATGATCTATGATCTATGGTCGATGAATTATAATCTATGATCAATGATCTATGATATATGATCCATAATCTATGATCTATGATCTATGATCTATTATCTATGATCTATGATCTATGATCGATGATTAATGATCTTTGATCTACGATCTTTGATCTACGATCTTTGATCTATGATCTATGATCTATGATCTATGATCTATGATCGATGATCTATGATCTATGATTGATGATCTATGATCTATGATCGATTATCTATGATCCATGATCGAAAATCTATGATCTATGATTTACAATCTATGATCCATGATCGATGATCTATGATCTATGATTTACAATCTATGATCTATGATCTATGATCTATGATCTATGATCGATGATCTATGATCTATAATCGATGATCTATGATCTATGATCCATGATCTATGATCTATTATCTATGATCTATGATTTATGATAGATGATTGATGATCTATGATTTATGATCGATGATCTATGATCCATCATCGATAATATATGATCTATGATCTATGATTTATGATCTATGATCTATTATCTATGATCTATGATCTATGATCTATGATTGATGATTGATGATCTATTATAGATGATTAATGATCTATGATCGATGATCGATGATCTATAATCGATGATCGATGATCTATAATCGATGATTGATGATCTATGATCCATGATCGATGATCTATGATCGATGATCGTTGATCTATGATCGATGATCCATGATGGATGATGAGTTATCGATGATCTATGACGTATAATGATCTATGATCGATGATCGATGATATATGATCGATGATCGATGATCTATGATCTATGATCGATGGTCTATAATCTATGATCGATAATATATAATCTATGGTCGATGATCGATGATCTATGATCGATGATTGATGATCGATGATTTAAGATCAGTTATCTATGATACATGATCGATGATCTATGATCTATGATCTATGATCTATGATCTATGATCTATGATCTATGATCTATGATCTATGGTCGATGATCTATGATATATGATCCATAATCTATGATCTATGATCTATGATGTATTATCTGTGATCTATGATCTATGATCGATGATTAATGATCTTTGATCTATGATCTATGATCTATGATCTATGATCGATGATCTATGATCTATGATTGATGATCTATGATCTATGATCGATTATCTATGATCCATGATCGATGATCTATGATCTATGATTTACAATCTATGATCTATGATCTATGATCTATGGTCGATGATCTATGATCTATGATCGATAATCTATGATCTATAATCCATGATCTATGATCTATTATTTATCATCTATGATCTATGATCAATGATTGATGATCTATAATCTATGTTCTGTGATCTATGATCGATGATTGATGATCTATGATTTATGGTCGATGATCTATGATCGATGATCTATGATCTATAATCGATGATCTATGATCTATGATCCATGATCTATGATGTTTTATCTATGATCTATTATCTATGATCTATGATCGATGATCGAAGATCTATGATCTATGCTAGATGATTGATGATCTATGATTTATGATCTATGATCTATGATCCATGATCGATAATATATGATCTATGATCTATGATTTATGATCTATGATCTATTATCTATGATCTATAATCTATGATCGATGATCGATGATCTATGATCTATGATCGATGATCTATGATCCATGATCGATGATCTATGATCCATGATCGATGATCAATGATCTATGATCCATGAACTATGGTTGATGATCTATTATCTATGATCGATGATCTATAATCTATGACCTATGGTCGGTGATCGATGATCTATTATCTATGGTTTATAATCTATGATCTATGATCTATGAACTATGATCCATGATCTATGGGTGATGATCTATGATCCATGATCTATGGTTGATGATCTATGATCGATGATCTATGATCTATGGTCTATGATCGATGGTCTATGATCTATAATCGAGGATCTATGATCTATGATCCATGATCTATGATCTATTATCTATGATCTATTATCTATGATCGATGATCGATCATCTATTATAGATAATTGATGATCTATTATAGATGATTGATGATCTATGATCGATGATCTATTATAGATGATTGATGATCTATGATCGATAATCTATGATCTATGATCGATGATTTATGATCAATGATCGATGATCTATGATAGATGATTATGTATGATCGATGATCGATGATCGATGATCGATGATCTATGATCGACGATCTATGATTGATAATCGATGACCTGTGATCGATGATCGATGATCTATAATCGATGATTGATGATCTATGATCCATGATCGATGATCTATGATCGATGATTGTTGATCTATGATCGATGAACTATGATAGATGATTATGTTTGATCGATGATCGATGATCGATGATCTATGATCGATGATCTATGATCGATAATCGATGATCTATGATTGATGGTCGATGATCTATTGTATATGATTGATGATCTATGATCGATGATCGATGATCTATGATCCATGACATATGATCGATGATCGATGACTTAGGATCCATGATCGATGATCTATGATCGATGACCTACGATTCATGATCTATGATCTATGATCTATGATCGATGATCAATAATCTAGGATCTATGGTCGATGATCTATAATCTATGATCTATTATCTATGATCTATGAACTATGATCTATGATTGATGATTGATGATCTATGATTTATGATCGATGATCTATGATCCATGATTCGATGATCTATGATCCATGATCGATGATCTATGATCTATGATCTTTGGTCGATGATCTATGATCTATGATCGATGATCTATGATCTATGATCCATGATCGATGATCTATAATCTCTGATCGATGATCTATTATCTATGATCTATAAACTATGATCTATGATCGATGATTGATGATCTATGATTTGTGACGATGTTCTATGATCCATGATCGATAATCTATGATCGATGATTTATAATCTATGATCTATGGTTGATAATCGATGATCTATGATCGATGATTGATGATCTATGATTTATGATCGATTATCTATGATACATGATTGATGATCTATGATCTATGATTTATGATCTATGTTCTATGATCGATGATTTATGATCTATGATCGATGATCTATGATATATGATCCATAATCTATGATCTATGATCTATTATCTATTATCTATGATCTATGATCTATGATCGATGATTAATGATCTTTGATCTATGATCTATGATCTATGATAGATGATCTATGATCTATGATCTATGATCTATGATCTATGATCTATACTCGATAATCTATGATCTATGATTGGTGATCTATGATCTATGATCGATTATCTATGATCCATGATCGATGATCTATGATCTATGATTTACAATCTATGATCTATGATCTATGATCTATGATCTATGGTCGATGATCTATGATCTATAATCGATAATCTATGATCTATAATCCATGATCTATGATCTATTATCTATGATCTATGATCTATGATCAATGATTGATGATCTATAATCTATGTTCTGTAATCTATGACCGATGATTGATGATCTATGATTTATGGTCGATGATCTATGATCAATGATCTATGATCTATGATCCATGATCTATGGTTGATGATCTATGATCCATGATCTATGGTTGATAATCTACGATCGATGATCTATGATCTATGGTGTATGATCGATGATCTATGATCTATAATCGATGATCTATGATCTATGATCCATGATCTATGATCTATTATCTATGATCTATGATCGATGATCGATGATCTATGATCTATGATAGATGATTGATGATCTATGATTTATGATCGATGATCTATAATCCATGATCGATAATATATGATCTATGATCTATTATTTATGATCTATGATCTATTATCTATGATCTATGATCTATGATTGATGATTGATGATCTATTATAGATGATTAATGATCGATGATCGATGATCGATGATCTATAATCGATGATCGATGATCTATAATCGATGATTGATGATCTATGATCGATGATCTATGATCGATGATCGTTGATCTATGATCGATGAACTATGATAGATGATTATGTTTGATCGATGATCGATGATCGATGATCGATGATCTATGATCGATGATCTATGATTGATAATCGATGATCTATGATCGAAGGTCGATGATCTATTGTATATGATTGATGATCTATGATCGATGATCGATGATCTATGATCCATGACATATGATCGATGATCGATGATCTATGATCGATGATCTATGATCTATGACCGATGATCCATGATCTATGATCGATAATGATCTATGATCGATGATTGATGATCTACGATCTATGATCGATGATGATCGATGATCTGTAGTCGGTAACCAATTATAAGCGATGATTGATGTTTGATAATGATCAATGATCTATGATCGATGATCTATGATCGATAATCGATGAACTATGATCGATGATCTATGATCGACGATCGATGATCTATGATCTATGATCGATGATCTATGATCCATGAACTATGGTTGATGATCTATGATCTATGATCGATGATCGATGATTTATGATCGACGATCTATGATTGATCATCGATGATCGATGCTCGATGATCGATGATCTATTATAGATGATTGATGATCTAATAGATGATTGATTATCTATGATCGATGATCTATGATCTATGATCGATGAACTATGATCAATTATTGATGATCTATGATAGATGATTTTGTATGATCGATGATCGATGATTGATGATCAATTATAGACGATTTATGATCTATTATAGACGATTGATGATCTATGATCGATGATTGATGATCTGTGATCCATGATCGATGATCCATGATCGATGATCGGTGATCTATGATCGGTGATCGATGATCAATGATCAATGATCAATGATTTACGCTCTATGATCTATTATCGATGATCTATGATCCAAGATCGATGATCTATAATCGATGATCTATGATAGCTCATCTATGATCTACGATTGATGATCGATAATTGATGATCTATGATGGATGACCGATGATGTATGATCGATGATCGACGATCTATGATCAAAGATCGACGATCTATGATGGAGAATTATCAATGATCGATAATCGATGATCTTTGATACATGATATATGACCTATGATCGATGATAGATAATATTTGATCGATGATAGAAGATCTATGATTGATGATTTATGATCGATGATCGATGATCTATGATCGATGATCGATGATTTATGATCAACGATCTATGATTGATCATCGATGATCTATTAAAGATGATCGATAATATATGATCTATGATCTATTATGTATGATCTATGATCTATTATCTATGATCTATGATTCATGATCGATGATCTATGATCGATGATCGTTGATCTATGATCGATGATCTATGACGTATAATGATCTATGATCGATGATCGATGATATATGATATATGATCGATGATCGATAATCTATAATCGATGATTGATGATCTATGATCTATGATCGATGGTATATAATCTATGATCAACAATATATGATCTATGATCGATGATCTATAATCTATGATCTATGATCGATGATCTATGATCTATGATCTATAGTCTATGATCTATGATCGATAATATATGATCTATGATCGATGATCTATAATCTATGATCTATGATCTATGATCTATGATCGATGATCTATGATCTATGATCGATGATCTATGATCCATGATCGATGATCAAAGATCTATGATCCATGAACTATGGTTGATGATCTATGATCTATGATCGATGATCTATAATCTATGATCTATGGTCGGTGATCAATGATCTATGATCGATGATCTATTATCTATGGTTTATAATCTATGATCTATTATCTATGAACTATGATCCATGATCTATGATTGATGATCTATGATCCATGATCTATGGTTGATGATCTATGATAGATGATCTATGATCTATGGTCTATGATCGATGATCTATGATCTATAATCGATGATCTATGATCTATGATCCATGATCTATGATCTATTATCTATGATCTATTATCTATGATCGACGATCGATTATAGACGATTGATGATCTATTATAGACGATTGATGATCTATGATCGATGATCGTTGATATATGATCGATGAACTATGATAGATGATTATGTTTGATCGATGATCGATGATCGATGATCGATGATCTATGATCGATGATCTATGATTGATAATCGATGATCTATGATCGATGGTCGATGATCTATTGTATATGATTGATGATCTATGATCGATGATCGATGATCTATGATCCATGACATATGATCGATGATCGATGACTTAGGATCCATGATCGATGATCTATGATCGATGACCTACGATTCATGATCTATGATCTATGATCTATGATCTATGATCGATGATCTATGATCCATGATCGATGATCTATGATCCATGAACTATGGTTGATGATCTATGATCTATGATCTATGATCGAAGATCTATGATCTATGATCGATGATCTATGATCTATGATCTATGATCGATGATCTATGATCTGTGATCGATGATCTATGATCGATGATCTGTAATCGTTGATCTATGGTCGATGATTTATGATCTATGATCTATTATCTATGATCTATGATTGATGATTGATGATCTATGATTTATGATCGATGATCTATGATCCATGATTCGATGATCTATGATCCATGATCGATGATCTATGATCTATGATCTTTGTTTGATGATCTACGATCTATGATCGATGATCTATGATCTATGATCCATGATCTATGATCTATCATCTATGATCTATGATCTATTATCTATGATCGATGATCCATGATGGATGATGAGTGATCGATGATCTATGATGGATGATGAGTGATCGATGATCTATGACGTATAATGATCTATGATCGATGATCGATGATCGATGATTGATGATATATGATCGATGATCGATGATCGATGATCGATGATCAATCATCAATGATCAATGATTTATGCTCTATGATCTATTATCGATGATCTATGATAGCTCATCTATGATCTACGATTGATGATCGATAATTGATTATCTATGATGGATGACCGATGATGTATGATCGATGATCTATGATCTATGATCCATGATTCGATGATCTATGATCCATGATCGATGATCTATGATCTATGATCTTTGGTCGATGATCTATGATCTATGATCGATGATCTATGATCTATGATCCATGATCGATGATCTATAATCTCTGATCGATGATCTATTATCTATGATCTATAAACTATGATCTATGATCGATGATTGATGATCTATGATTTGTGACGATGTTCTATGATCCATGATCGATAATCTATGATCGATGATTTATAATCTATGATCTATGGTTGATAATCGATGATCTATGATCGATGATTGATGATCTATGATTTATGATCGATTATCTATGATACATGATTGATGATCTATGATCTATGATTTATGATCTATGATCTATGATCGATGATTTATGATCTATGATCGATGATCTATGATATATGATCCATAATCTATGATCTATGATCTATGATCTATTATCTATGATCTATGATCTATGATCGATGATTAATGATCTTTGATCTATGATCTATGATCTATGATAGATGATCTATGATCTATGATCTATGATCTATGATCTATGATCTATACTCGATAATCTATGATCTATGATTGGTGATCTATGATCTATGATCGATTATCTATGATCCATGATCGATGATCTATGATCTATGATTTACAATCTATGATCTATGATCTATGATCTATGATCTATGGTCGATGATCTATGATCTATAATCGATAATCTATGATCTATAATCCATGATCTATGATCTATTATCTATGATCTATGATCTATGATCAATGATTGATGATCTATAATCTATGTTCTGTAATCTATGACCGATGATTGATGATCTATGATTTATGGTCGATGATCTATGATCGATGATCTATGATCTATGATCCATGATCTATGGTTGATGATCTATGATCCATGATCTATGGTTGATAATCTACGATCGATGATCTATGATCTATGGTGTATGATCGATGATCTATGATCTATAATCGATGATCTATGATCTATGATCCATGATCTATGATCTATTATCTATGATCTATTATCTATGATCTATGATCGATGATCGATGATCTATGATCTATGATAGATGATTGATGATCTATGATTTATGATCGATGATCTATAATCCATGATCGATAATATATGATCTATGATCTATTATTTATGATCTATGATCTATTATCTATGATCTATGATCTATAATCTATAATCTACGATCGATGATCTATGATCTATGATTGATGATTGATGATCTATTATAGATGATTAATGATCGATGATCGATGATCGATGATCTATAATCGATGATCGATGATCTATAATCGATGATTGATGATCTATGATCGATGATCTATGATCGATGATCGTTGATCTATGATCGTTGAACTATGATAGATGAACTATGATAGATGATTATGTTTGATCGATGATCGATGATCGATGATCGATGATCTATGATCGATGATCTATGATTGATAATCGATGATCTATGATCGAAGGTCGATGATCTATTGTATATGATTGATGATCTATGATCGATGATCGATGATCTATGATCCATGACATATGATCGATGATCGATGATCTATGATCGATGATCTATGATCTATGATCGATGATCCATGATCTATGATCGATAATGATCTATGATCGATGATTGATGATCTACGATCTATGATCGATGATGATCGATGATCTGTAGTCGGTAACCGATTATAAGCGATGATTGATGTTTGATAATGATCAATGATCTATGATCGATGATCTATGATCGATAATCGATGAACTATGATCGATGATCTATGATCGACGATCGATGATCTATGATCTATGATCGATGATCTATGATCCATGAACTATGGTTGATGATCTATGATCTATGATCGATGATCGATGATTTATGATCGACGATCTATGATTGATCATCGATGATCGATGCTCGATAATCGATGATCTATTATAGATGATTGATGATCTATTATAGATGATTGATTATCTATGATCGAAGATCTATGATCTATTATAGACGATTTATGATCTATTATAGACGATTGATGATCTATGATCGATGATTGATGATCTATAATCGATGATTGATGATCTGTGATCCATGATCGATGATCCATGATCGATGATCGGTGATCTATGATCGGTGATCGATGATCAATGATCAATGATCAATGATTTACGCTCTATGATCTATTATCGATGATCTATGATCGAAGATCGATGATCTATAATCGATGATCTATGATAGCTCATCTATGATCTACGATTGATGATCGATAATTGATGATCTATGATGGATGACCGATGATGTATGATCGATGATCGACGATCTATGATCAAAGATCGACGATCTATGATGGAGAATTATCAATGATCGATAATCGATGATCTTTGATACATGATATATGGACTATGATCGATGATAGATAATATTTGATCGATGATAGAAGATCTATGATTGATGATTTATGATCGATGATCGATGATCTATGATCGATGATCGATGATTTATGATCAACGATCTATGATTGATCATCGATGATCTATTATAGATGATCGATAATATATGATCTATGATCTATTATGTATGATCTATGATCTATTATCTATGATCTATGATCTATGATCTATAATCTATGATCGATGATCGATGATCTATAATCAATAATCGATGATCTATAATCGATGATTGATGATCTATGATTCATGATCGATGATCTATGATCGATGATCGTTGATCTATGATCGATGATCTATGACGTATAATGATCTATGATCGATGATCGATGATATATGATAAATGATCGATGATCGATAATCTATAATCGATGATTGATGATCTATGATCTATGATCGATGGTATATAATCTATGATCAACAATATATGATCTATGATCGATGATCTATAATCTATGATCTATGATCGATGATCTATGATCTATGATCTATAGTCTATGATCTATGATCGATAATATATGATCTATGATCTATGATCGATGATCTATGATCCATGATCGATGATCAAAGATCTATGATCCATGAACTATGGTTGATGATCTATGATCTATGATCGATGATCTATAATCTATGATCTATGGTCGGTGATCAATGATCTATGATCGATGATCTATTATCTATGGTTTATAATCTATGATCTATTATCTATGAACTATGATCCATGATCTATAGTTGATGATCTATGATCCATGATCTATGGTTGATGATCTATGATAGATGATCTATGATCTATGGTCTATGATCGATGATCTATGATCTATAATCGATGATCTATGATCTATGATCCATGATCTATGATCTATTATCTATGATCTATTATCTATGATCGACGATCTATTATAGACGATTGATGATCTATTATAGACGATTGATGATCTATGATCGATGATCGTTGATATATGATCGATGAACTATGATAGATGATTATGTTTGATCGATGATCGATGATCGATGATCGATGATCTATGATCGATGATCTATGATTGATAATCGATGATCTATGATCGATGGTCGATGATCTATTGTATATGATTGATGATCTATGATCGATGATCGATGATCTATGATCCATGACATATGATCGATGATCGATGACTTAGGATCCATGATCGATGATCTATGATCGATGACCTACGATTCATGATCTATGATCTATGGTCTATGATCTATGATCGATGATCTATGATCCATGATCGATGATCTATGATCCATGAACTATGGTTGATGATCTATGATCTATGATCTATGATCGAAGATCTATGATCTATGATCGATGATCTATGATCTATGATCTATGATCGATGATCTATGATCTGTGATCGATGATCTATGATCGATGATCTGTAATCGTTGATCTATGGTCGATGATCTATGATCTATGATCTATTATCTATGATCTATGATTGATGATTGATCATCTATGATTTATGATCGATGATCTATGATCCATGATTCGATGATCTATGATCCATGATCGATGATCTATGATCTATGATCTTTGTTTGATGATCTACGATCTATGATCGATGATCTATGATCTATGATCCATGATCTATGATCCATGATCTATGATCTATCATCTATGATCTATGATCTATTATCTATGATCGATGATCCATGATGGATGATGAGTGATCGATGATCTATGATGGATGATGAGTGATCGATGATCTATGACGTATAATGATCTATGATCGATGATCGATGATCGATGATTGATGATATATGATCGATGATCGATGATCGATGATTGATGATATATGATCGATGATCGATGATCAATCATCAATGATCAATGATTTATGCTCTATGATCTATTATCGATGATCTATGATAGCTCATCTATGATCTACGATTGATGATCGATAATTGATTATCTATGATGGATGACCGATGATGTATGATCGATGATCGACGATCTATGATCAAAGATCGACGATCTATGATGGAGAATTATCAATGATCGATAATCGATGATCTTTGATACATGATATATGACCTATGATCGATGATAGATAATATTTGATCGATGATAGAAGATCTATGATTGATGATTTATGATCGATGATCGATGATCTATGATCGATGATCGATGATTTATGATCAACGATCTATGATTGATCATCGATGATCTATTATAGATGATCGATAATATATGATCTATGATCTATTATGTATGATCTATGATCTATTATCTATGATCTATGATCTATGATCTATAATCTATGATCGATGATCGATGATCTATAATCAATAATCGATGATCTATAATCGATGATTGATGATCTATGATTCATGATCGATGATCTATGATCGATGATCGTTGATCTATGATCGATGATCTATGACGTATAATGATCTATGATCGATGATCGATGATATATGATAAATGATCGATGATCGATAATCTATAATCGATGATTGATGATCTATGATCTATGATCGATGGTATATAATCTATGATCAACAATATATGATCTATGATCGATGATCTATAATCTATGATCTATGATCGATGATCTATGATCTATGATCTATAGTCTATGATCTATGATCGATAATATATGATCTATGATCGATGATCTATAATCTATGATCTATGATCTATGATCTATGATCGATGATCTATGATCTATGATCGATGATCTATGATCCATGATCGATGATCAAAGATCTATGATCCATGAACTATGGTTGATGATCTATGATCTATGATCGATGATCTATAATCTATGAGCTATGGTCGGTGATCAATGATCTATGATCGATGATCTATTATCTATGGTTTATAATCTATGATCTATTATCTATGAACTATGATCCATGATCTATAGTTGATGATCTATGATCCATGATCTATGGTTGATGATCTATGATAGATGATCTATGATCTATGGTCTATGATCGATGATCTATGATCTATAATCGATGATCTATGATCTATGATCCATGATCTATGATCTATTATCTATGATCTATTATCTATGATCGACGATCTATTATAGACGATTGATGATCTATTATAGACGATTGATGATCTATGATCGATGATCGTTGATATATGATCGATGAACTATGATAGATGATTATGTTTGATCGATGATCGATGATCGATGATCGATGATCTATGATCGATGATCTATGATTGATAATCGATGATCTATGATCGATGGTCGATGATCTATTGTATATGATTGATGATCTATGATCGATGATCGATGATCTATGATCCATGACATATGATCGATGATCGATGACTTAGGATCCATGATCGATGATCTATGATCGATGACCTACGATTCATGATCTATGATCTATGGTCTATGATCTATGATCGATGATCTATGATCCATGATCGATGATCTATGATCCATGAACTATGGTTGATGATCTATGATCTGTGATCGATGATCTATGATCGATGATCTGTAATCGTTGATCTATGGTCGATGATCTATGATCTATGATCTATTATCTATGATCTATGATTGATGATTGATGATCTATGATTTATGATCGATGATCTATGATCCATGATTCGATGATCTATGATCCATGATCGATGATCTATGATCTATGATCTTTGTTTGATGATCTACGATCTATGATCGATGATCTATGATCTATGATCCATGATCTATGATCCATGATCTATGATCTATCATCTATGATCTATGATCTATTATCTATGATCGATGATCCATGATGGATGATGAGTGATCGATGATCTATGATGGATGATGAGTGATCGATGATCTATGACGTATAATGATCTATGATCGATGATCGATGATCGATGATTGATGATATATGATCGATGATCGATGATCGATGATTGATGATATATGATCGATGATCGATGATCAATCATCAATGATCAATGATTTATGCTCTATGATCTATTATCGATGATCTATGATAGCTCATCTATGATCTACGATTGATGATCGATAATTGATTATCTATGATGGATGACCGATGATGTATGATCGATGATCGATGATCTATGATCAAAGATCGATTATCTATGATGGAGAATTATCTATGATCCATAATCGATGATCTTTGATACATGATATTTGACCTATGATCGATGATAGATAATATTTAATCGATGATAGAAGATCTATCATTGATGATTTATGATCGATGATCGATGATCTATGATCGATGATCGATGATTTATGATCGACGATCTATGATTGATCGTCGATGATCGATGCTCGATGATCGATGATCTATTATAGATGATTGATGATCTATTATAGATGATTGATTATCTATGATCGATGATCTA
This sequence comes from Microplitis demolitor, assembly GCF_026212275.2. Lineage (NCBI taxonomy): Eukaryota > Metazoa > Arthropoda > Insecta > Hymenoptera > Braconidae > Microplitis > Microplitis demolitor. The sequence goes on along the minus strand of NC_068550.1, from coordinate 11,505,818 downwards.
TGATCTATGATCGATGAACTATGATCAATGATTGATGATCTATGATAGATGATTTTGTATGATCGATGATCGATGATTGATGATCTATTATAGACGATTTATGATCTATTATAGACGATTGATGATCTATGATCGATGATTGATGATCTATAATCGATGATTGATGATCTGTGATCCATGATCGATGATCGGTGATCTATGATCGGTGATCTATGATAGATGATTATGTATGATCGATGATCGATGATCGATGATCGATGATCGATGATCGATGATCAATGATCAATGATCAATGATTTATGCTCTATGATCTATTATCGATGATCTATGATCCAAGATCGATGATCTATGATCGATGATCTATGATCTATGATCGATGAACTATGATCAATGATCGATGATCTATGATCGACGATCTATGATTGATAATCGATGATCTATGATCGATGATCGATGATCTATTATAGACGATTGATGATCTATGATCGATGATCGATGATCTATCATCGATGATCGATGATTTATGATCGATGATCGTTGATCTATGATCGATAATCTATGATAGATGATTATGTATGATCGATGATCGATGATCGATGATCGAAGATCGATGATCTATGATCTATGATCGATGATCTATGATCTATGATCGATGATCTATGATCCATGGTCGATGAAGAATGATATATGATCCATGAACTATGGTTGATGATCTATGATCTATAATCAATGATCTATAATCTATGATATATGGTCGGTGATCGATGATCTATGATCGATGATCTATTATCTATGGTTTATAATCTATGATCTATGATCTATGAACTATGATCCATGATCTATGGTTGATGATCTATGATCCATGATCTATGGTTGATGATCTATGATCGATGATCTATGATCTATGGTCTATGATCGATGATCGATGATTGATGATATATGATCGATGATCGATGATCGATGATTGATGATATATGATCGATGATCGATAATCAATGATCAATGATCAATGATTTATGCTCTATGATCTATTATCGATGATCTATGATAGCTCATCTATGATCTACGATTGATGATCGATAATTGATGATCTATGATTGATGACCGATGATGTATGATCGATGATCGATGATCTATGATCAAAGATCGACGATCTATGATGGAGAATTATCAATGATCGATAATCGATGATCTTTGATACATGATATATGACCTATGATCGATGATAGATAATATTTGATCGATGATAGAAGATCTATGATTGATGATTTATGATCGATGATCGATGATCTATGATCGATGATCGATGATTTATGATCAACGATCTATGATTGATCATCGATGATCTATGCCCGATGATCGATGATCTATTATAGATGATTGATGATCTATTATAGATGATTGATGATCTATGATCGATGATCTATGATCTATGATGGATGAACTATGATCAATGATCGATGATCTATGATAGATGATTATGTATGATCGATGATCGATGATCTATGATCGATGATCGATGATCTATTATAGACGATTCATGATCTATGATCTATGATCTATGATCTATGATCTATGGTCGATGATCTATGATCTATAATCGATAATCTATGATCTATAATCCATGATCTATGATCTATTATCTATGATCTATGATCTATGATCAATGATTGATGATCTATAATCTATGTTCTGTAATCTATGACCGATGATTGATGATCTATGATTTATGGTCGATGATCTATGATCGATGATCTATGATCTATGATCCATGATCTATGGTTGATGATCTATGATCCATGATCTATGGTTGATAATCTACGATCGATGATCTATGATCTATGGTGTATGATCGATGATCTATGATCTATAATCGATGATCCATGATCTATGATCCATGATCTATGATCTATTATCTATGATCTATGATCGATGATCGATGATCTATGATCTATGATAGATGATTGATGATCTATGATTTATGATCGATGATCTATAATCCATGATCGATAATATATGATCTATGATCTATTATTTATGATCTATGATCTATTATCTATGATCTATGATCTATGATCTATAATCTATGATCGATGATCTATGATCTATGATTGATGATTGATGATCTATTATAGATGATTAATGATCGATGATCGATGATCGATGATCTATAATCGATGATCGATGATCTATAATCGATGATTGATGATCTATGATCGATGATCGTTGATCTATGATCGATGAACTATGATAGATGATTATGTTTGATCGATGATCGATGATCGATGATCGATGATCTATGATCGATGATCTATGATTGATAATCGATGATCTATGATCGAAGGTCGATGATCTATTGTATATGATTGATGATCTATGATCGATGATCGATGATCTATGATCCATGACATATGATCGATGATCGATGATCTATGATCGATGATCTATGATCTATGATCGATGATCCATGATCTATGATCGATAATGATCTATGATCGATGATTGATGATCTACGATCTATGATCGATGATGATCGATGATCTGTAGTCGGTAACCGATTATAAGCGATGATTGATGTTTGATGATGATCAATGATCTATGATCGATGATCTATGATCGATGATCTATGATTGATAATCGATGATCTATGATCGAAGGTCGATGATCTATTGTATATGATTGATGAACTATGATCGATGATCTATGATCGACGATCGATGATCTATGATCTATGATCGATGATCTATGATCCATGAACTATGGTTGATGATCTATGATCTATGATCTATGATCGAAGATCTATGATCGACGATCGATGATCTATGATCTATGATCGATGATCTATGATCCATGATCTATGATCCATGAACTATGGTTGATGATCTATGATCTATGATCTATGATCGAAGATCTATGATCTATGATCTATGATTGATGATTGATGATCTATGATTTATGATCGATGATCTATGATCCATGATTCGATGATCTATGATCCATGATCGATGATCTATGATCTATGATCTTTGGTCGATAATCTACGATCTATGAGCGATGATCTATGATCTATGATCCATGATCTATGATCTATTATATATGATCTATGATCTATTATCTATGATCGATGATCCATGATGGATGATGAGTGATCGATGATCTATGACGTATAATGATCTATGATCGATGATCGATGATTGATGATATATGATCGATGATCGATGATCGATGATTGATGATATATGATCGATGATCGATGATCAATGATCAATGATCAATGATTTATGCTCTATGATCTATTATCGATGATCTATGATAGCTCATCTATGATCTACGATTGATGATCGATAATTGATTATCTACGATGGATGACCGATGATGTATGATCGATGATCGATGATCTATGATCAAGGATCGATGATCTATGATGGAGAATTATCTATGATCCATAATCGATGATCTTTGATACATGATATTTGACCTATGATCGATGATAGATAATATTTAATCGATGATAGAAGATCTATGATTGATGATTTACGATCGATGATCGATGATCTATGATCGATGATCGATGATTTATGATCGACGATCTATGATTGATCATCGATGATCGATGCTCGATGATCGATGATCTATTATAGATGATTGATGATCTATTATAGATGATTGATTATCTATGATCGATGATCTATAATCTATGATCGATGAACTATGATCAATTATTGATGATCTATGATAGATGATTTTGTATGATCGATGATCGATGATTGATGATCTATTATAGACGATTTATGATCTATTATAGACGATTGATGATCTATGATCGATGATTGATGATCTATAATCGATGATTGATGATCTGTGATCCATGATCGATGATCCATGATCGATGATCGGTGATCTACGATCGGTGATCGATGATCAATGATCAATGATCAATGATTTACGCTCTATGATCTATTATCGATGATCTATGATCCAAGATCGATGATCTATAATCGATGATCTATGATAGCTCATCTATGATCTACGATTGATGATCGATAATTGATGATCTATGATGGATGACCGATGATGTATGATCGATGATCGATGATCTATGATCAAAGATCGACGATCTATGATGGAGAATTATCAATGATCGATAATCGATGATCTTTGATACATGATATATAACCTATGATCAATGATAGATAATATTTGATCGATGATAGAAGATCTATGATTGATGATTTATGATCGATGATCGATGATCTATGATCGATGATCGATGATTTATGATCAACGATCTATGATTGATCATCGATGATCTATGCCCGATGATCGATGATCTATTATAGATGATCGATAATATATGATCTATGATCTATTATGTATGATCTATGATCTATTATCTATGATCTATGATCTATGATTTATAATCTATGATCGATGATCGATGATCTATAATCAATGATCGATGATCTATAATCGATGATTGATGATCTATGATTCATGATCGATGATCTATGATCGATGATCGTTGATCTATGATCGATGATCTATGACGTATAATGATCTATGATCGATGATCGATGATATATGATATATGATCGATGATCGATAATCTATAATCGATGATTGATGATCTATGATCTATGATCGATGGTATATAATCTATGATCAACAATATATGATCTATGATCGATGATCTATAATCTATGATCTATGATCGATGATCTATGATCTATGATCTATAGTCTATGATCTATGATCGATAATATATGATCTATGATCGATGATCTATAATCTATGATCTATGATCGATGATCTATGATCTATGATCGATGATCTATGATCCATGATCGATGATCAAAGATCTATGATCCATGAACTATGGTTGATGATCTATGATCTATGATCGATGATCTATAATCTATGATCTATGGTCGGTGATCAATGATCTATGATCGATGATCTATTATCTATGGTTTATAATCTATGATCTATTATTTATGAACTATGATCCATGATCTATGATTGATGATCTATGATCCATGATCTATGGTTGATGATCTATGATAGATGATCTATGATCTATGGTCTATGATCGATGATCTATGATCTATGGTCTATGATCGATGATCTATGATCTATAATCGATGATCTATGATCTATGATCTATGATCTATGATCTATTATCTATGATCTATTATCTATGATCGACGATCTATTATAGACGATTGATGATCTATTATAGACGATTGATGATCTATGATCGATGATCGTTGATATATGATCGATGAACTATGATAGATGATTATGTTTGATCGATGATCGATGATCGATGATCGATGATCTATGATCGATGATCTATGATTGATAATCGATGATCTATGATCGATGGTCGATGATCTATTGTATATGATTGATGATCTATGATCGATGATCGATGATCTATGATCCATGACATATGATCGATGATCTATGATCGATGATCTATGATCCATGATCGATGATCTATGATCCATGAACTATGGTTGATGATCTATGATCTATGATCTATGATCGAAGATCTATGATCTATGATCGATGATCTATGATCTATGATCTATGATCGATGATCTATGATCTGTGATCGATGATCTATGATCGATGATCTGTAATCGATGATCTATGGTCGATGATCTATGATCTATGATCTATTATCTATGATCTATGATTGATGATTGATGATCTATGATTTATGATCGATGATCTATGATCCATGATTCGATGATCTATGATCCATGATCGATGATCTATGATCTATGATCTTTGTTTGATGATCTACGATCTATGATCGATGATCTATGATCTATGATCCATGATCTATGATCTATCATCTATGATCTATGATCTATTATCTATGATCGATGATCCATGATGGATGATGAGTGATCGATGATCTATGATGGATGATGAGTGATCGATGATCTATGACGTATAATGATCTATGATCGATGATCGATGATCGATGATTGATGATATATGATCGATGATCGATGATCGATGATTGATGATATATGATCGATGATCGATGATCAATCATCAATGATCAATGATTTATGCTCTATGATCTATTATCGATGATCTATGATAGCTCATCTATGATCTACGATTGATGATCGATAATTGATTATCTATGATGGATGACCGATGATGTACGATCGATGATCGATGATCTATGATCAAAGATCGATGATCTATGATGGAAAATTATCTATGATCCATAATCGATGATCTTTGATACATGATATTTGACCTATGATCGATGATAGATAATATTTAATCGATGATAGAAGATCTATCATTGATGATTTATGATCGATGATCGATGATCTATAATCGATGATCGATGATTTATGATCGACGATCTATGATTGATCGTCGATGATCGATGATCTATTATAGATGATTGATGATCTTTTATAGATGATTTTGTATGATCGATGATCGATGATTAATGATCTATTATAGACGATTTATGATCTATTATAGACGATTGATGATCTATGATCGATGATTGATGATCTATAATCGATGATTGATGATCTGTGATCCATGATCGACGATCGGTGATCTATGATCGGTGATCTATGATAGATGATTATGTATGATCGATGATCGATGATCGATGATCGATGATCGATGATCGATGATCAATGATCAATGATCAATGATTTATGCTCTATGATCTATTATCGATGATCTATGATCCAAGATCGATGATCTATGATCGATGATCTATGATAGCTCATCTATGATCTACGATTGATGATCGATAATTGATGATCTATGATAGATGACCGATGATGTATGATCGATGATCGATGATCTATGATCAAAGATCGACGATCTATGATGGAGAATTATCAATGATCGATAATCGATGATCTTTGATACATGATATATGACCTATGATCGATGATAGATAATATTTTATCGATGATAGAAGATCTATGATTGATGATTTATGATCGATGATCGATGATCTATGATCGATGATCGATGATTTATGATCAACGATCTATGATTGATCATCGATGATCTATGCCCGATGATCGATGATCTATTATAGATGATTGATGATCTATTATAGATGATTGATGATCTATGATCGATGATCTATGATCTATGATCGATGAACTATGATCAATGATCGATGATCTATGATAGATGATTATGTATGATCGATGATCGATGATCTATGATCGACGATCTATGATTGATAATCGATGATCTATGATCGATGATCGATGATCTATTACAGACGATTGATGATCTATGATCGATGATCGATGATCTATCATCGATGATCGATGATCTATGATCGATGATCGTTGATCTATGATCGATGATCTATGATAGATGATTATGTATGATCGATGATCGATGATCGATGATCGAAGATCGATGATCAATGATCAATGATCAATGATTTATGCTCTATGATCTATTATCGATGATCTATGATCTATGTTCGATGATCTATGATCTATGATCGATGATCTATGATCCATGATCGATGAAGAATGATCGTTGATCCATGAACTATGGTTGATGTTCTATGATCTATAATCGATGATCTATAATCTATGATATATGGTCGGTGATCGATGATCTATGATCGATGATCTATTATCTATGGTTTATTATCTATGATCTATGATCTATGAACTATGATCCATGATCTATGGTTGATGATCTATGATCCATGATCTATGGTTGATGATCTATGATCGATGATCTATGATCTATGGTCTATGATCGATGATTTATGATCTATAATCGATGATCTATGATCTATGATCCATGATCTATGATCTATTATCTATGATCTATTATCTATGATCGATGATCGATGGTCGATCATCTATTATAGATAATTGATGATCTATTATAGATGATTGATGATCTATGATCGATGATCTATTATAGATGATTGATGATCTATGATCGATAATCTATGATCTATGATCGATGATCTATGATCGACGATCTATGTTTGATAATCGATGATCTATAATCGATGATTGATGATCTATGATCCATGATCGATGATCTATAATCGATGATTGATGATCTATGATCCATGATCGATGATCTATGATCGATGGACGTTGATCTATGATCGATGATCTATGATTGATAATCGATGATCTATGATCGATGGTCGATGATCTATTGTATATGATTGATGATCTATGATCGATGATCGATGATCTATGATTCATGACATATGATCGATGATCGATGACTTAGGATCCATGATCGATGATCTATGATCTATGATCGATGATCTATGATCTATGATCGATGATTAATGATCTACGATCTATGATTAATGATGATCGATGATCTGTAGTCGGTAACCGATTATAAGCGATGATTGATGTTTGATGATGATCGATGATCTATGATCGATAATCGATGAACTATGATCGATGATCTATGATCGACGATCGATGATCTATGATCTATGATCGATGATCTATGATCCATGATCGAAGATCAATGATCTATGATCTATGAACTATGGTTGATGATCTATGATCTATGATCTATGATCGATGATCTATGATCTATGATCGATGATCTATGATCTATGATCGATGATCTATGATCTATGATCGATGATCTATGATCGATGATCTATAATCTATGATCTATGGTCGATGATCTATGATCTATGATCGATGATCTATGATCGACGATCTATGATTGATAATCGATGATCTATGATCGATGATCGATGATCTATTATAGACGATTGATGATCTATGATCGATGATCGATGATCTATCATCGATGATCGATGATCTATGATCGATGATCGTTGATCTATGATCGATGATCTATGATAGATGATTATGTATGATCGATGATCGATGATCGATGATCGAAGATCGATGATCAATGATCAATGATCAATGATTTATGCTCCATGATCTATTATCGATGATCTATGATCTATGTTCGATGATCTATGATCTATAATCGATGATCTATGATCCATGATCGATGAAGAATGATCTATGATCCATGAACTATGGTTGATGATCTATGATCTATAATCGATGATCTATAATCTATGATATATGGTCGGTGATCGATGATCTATGATCGATGATCTATTATCTATGGTTTATAATCTATGATCTATGATCTATGAACTATGATCCATGATCTATGGTTGATGATCTATGATCCATGATCTATGGTTGATGATCTATGATCGATGATCTATGATCTATGGTCTATGATCGATGATCGATGATTGATGATATATGATCGATGATCGATGATCGATGATTGATGATATATGATCGATGATCGATGATCAATGATCAATGATCAATGATTTATGCTCTATGATCTATTATCGATGATCTATGATAGCTCATCTATGATCTACGATTGATGATCGATAATTGATTATCTATGATGGATGACCGATGATGTATGATCGATGATCGATGATCTATGATCAAAGATCGACGATCTATGATGGAGAATTATCAATGATCGATAATCGATGATCTTTGATACATGATATATGACCTATGATCGATGATAGATAATATTTTATCGATGATAGAAGATCTATGATTGATGATTTATGATCGATGATCGATGATCTATGATCGATGATCGATGATTTATGATCAACGATCTATGATTGATCATCGATGATCTATGCCCGATGATCGATGATCTATTATAGATGATTGATGATCTATTATAGATGATTGATGATCTATGATCGATGATCTATGATCTATGATCGATAAACTATGATCAATGATCGATGATCTATGATAGATGATTATGTATGATCGATGATCGATGACTTATGATCGATGATCGATGATCTATGATCGACGATCTATGATTGATAATCGATGATCTATGATCGATGATCGATGATCTATTATAGACGATTGATGATCTATGATCGATGATCGATGATCTATAATCGATGATCGATGATCTATGATCGATGATCGACGATCTATGATCAATGATCTATGATAGATGATTATGTATGATCGATGATCGATGATCGATGATCGAAGATCGATGATCAATGATCAATGATCAATGATTTATGCTCTATGATCTATTATCGATGATCTATGATCTATGTTCGATGATCTATAATCTATGATATATGGTCGGTGATCGATGATCTATGATCGATGATCTATTATCTATGGTTTATAATCTATGATCTATGATCTATGAACTATGATCCATGATCTATGGTTGATGATCTATGATCCATGATCTATGGTTGATGATCTATGATCGATGATCTATGATCTATGGTCTATGATCGATGATCGATGATTGATGATATATGATCGATGATCGATGATCGATGATTGATGATATATGATCGATGATCGATGATCAATGATCAATGATCAATGATTTATGCTCTATGATCTATTATCGATGATCTATGATAGCTCATCTATGATCTACGATTGATGATCGATAATTGATTATCTATGATGGATGACCGATGATGTATGATCGATGATCGATGATCTATGATCAAAGATCGACGATCTATGATGGAGAATTATCAATGATCGATAATCGATGATCTTTGATACATGATATATGACCTATGATCGATGATAGATAATATTTTATCGATGATAGAAGATCTATGATTGATGATTTATGATCGATGATCGATGATCTATGATCGATGATCGATGATTTATGATCAACGATCTATGATTGATCATCGATGATCTATGCCCGATGATTGATGATCTATTATAGATGATTGATGATCTATTATAGATGATTGATGATCTATGATCGATGATCTATGATCTATGAACTATGATCAATGATCGATGATCTATAATAGATGATTATGTATGATCGATGATCGATGACTTATGATCGATGATCGATGATCTATGATCGACGATCTATGATTGATAATCGATGATCTATGATCGATGATCGATGATCTATTATAGACGATTGATGATCTGTGATCGATGATCGATGATCTATAATCGATGATCGATGATCTATGATCGATGATCGTTGATCTATGATCGATGATCTATGATAGATGATTATGTATGATCGATGATCGATGATCGATGATCGAAGATCGATGATCAATGATCAATGATCAATGATTTATGCTCTATGATCTATTATCGATGATCTATGATCTATGTTCGATGATCTATGATCTATGATCGATGATCTATGATCCATGATCGATGAAGAATGATCTATGATCCATGAACTATGGTTGATGATCTATGATCTATAATCGATGATCTATAATCTATGATATATTGTCGGTGATCGATGATCTATGATCGATGATCTATTATCTATGGTTTATAATCTATGATCTATGATCTATGAACTATGATCCATGATCTATGGTTGATGATCTATGATCCATGATCTATGGTTGATGATCTATGATCGATGATCTATGATCTATGGTCTATGATCGATGATCTATTATCTATAATCGATGATCTATGATCTATGATCCATGATCTACGATCTATTATCTATGATCTATTATCTATGATCGATGATCTATGATCGATGATCGATCATCTATTATAGATAATTGATGATCTATTATAGATGATTGATGATCTATGATCGATGATCTATTATAGATGATTGATGATCTATGATCGATAATCTATGATCTATGATCGATGATCTATGATCGACGATCTATGATTGATAATCGATGATCTATAATCGATGATTGATGATCTATGATCCATGATCGATGATCGTTGATCGATGATCGATGAACTATGATAGATGATTATGTTTGATCTATGATCCATGACATATGATCGATGATCGATGACTTAGGATCCATGATCGATGATCTATGATCGATGACCTACGATTCATGATCTATGATCTATGATCGATGATCTATGATCTATGATCGATGATCTATGATCGATACCGATCTATGATCGATGATTAATGATCTACGATCTATGATCAATAATGATCGATGATCTGTAGTCGGTAACCGATTATAAGCGATGATTGATGTTTGATGATGATCGATGATCTATGATCGATAATCGATAAACTATGATCGATGATCTATGATCGACGATCGATGATCTATGATCTATGATCGATGATCTATGATCCATGATCGAAGATCAATGATCTATGATCTATGAACTATGGTTGATGATCTATGATCTATGATCTATGATCTATGATCTATGATCGATGATCTATGATCTATGATCGATGATCTATGATCGATGATCTATGATCTATGATCGATGATCTATGATCGATGATCTATAATCTATGATCTATGGTCGATGATCTATGATCGATGATCTATTATCTATGATCTATGAACTATGATCTATGGTTGATGATTGATGATCTATGATTTATGATCGATGATCTATGATCCATGATTCGATGATCTATGATCCATGATCGATGATCTATGATCTATGATCTTTGGTCGATGATCTATGATCTATGATCGATGATCTATGATCCATGATCGATGATCTATGATCCACGATCTATGATCTATGATCTATCATCTATGATCTATGATGTATGATCGATGATTGATGATCTATGATCTATGATCTATGATCTATGATCGATGATCTATGATCTATGATCGATAATCTATCATCGATGATCTATGATCTAAGATCTATGATCGATGATCTATGATCTATTATCTATGATCTATGATCTATGATCTATGATTGATGATTGATTATCTATGATTTATGATCGATGATCTTCGATCCATGATTCGATGATCTATGATCCATGATCGATGATCTATGATCTATGATCTATGATCGATGATCTATAATCTCTGATCGATGATCTATTATCTATGATCTATAAACTATGATCTATGGTCGATGATCGATGATCTATGATCGATTATTGATGATCTATGATTTATGATCGATTATCTATAATACATGATCGATGATCTATGATCTATGATCTATGATCGATGATTCATCATCTATGATCGATGATCTATGATATATGATCCATAATCTATGATCTATGATCTATGATCTATTATCTATGATCTATGATCTATGATCTATGATCTATGATCGATGATTGATGATCTATGATCTATGATCGATGGTCTATAATCTATGATCGATAATATATGATCTATGATCGATGATCTATAATCTATGATCTATGATCGATGATCTATGATCTATGATCTATGGTCTATGATCTATGATCGATAATATATGATCTATGATCGATGATCTATAATCTATGATCTATGATCGATGATCTATGATCTATGATCGATGATCTATGATCTATGATCGATGATCTATGATCCATGATCGATGATCAATGATCTATGATCCATGAACTATGGTTAATGATCTATGATCTATGATCGATGATCTATAATCTATGATCTATGGTCGGTGATCGATGATCTATGATCCATGATCTATTATCTATGGTTTATAATCTATGATCTATGATCTATAAACTATGATCCATGATCTATGGTTGATGATCTATGATCCATGATCTATGGTTGATGATCTATGATTGACGATCTATGATCTATGGTCAATAATCGATGATCTATGATCTATAATCGATGATCTATGATCAATGATCCATGATCTATGATCTATTATCTATGATCTATTATCCATGATCGATGATCTATGATCTATGATCTATGATCTATGATCTACAATCTCTGATCGATGATCTATTATCTATGATCTATGAACTATGATCTATGATCGATGATTGATGATCTATGATTTGTGACGATGATCTATGATCCATGATCGATAATCTATGATCGATGATTTTTAATCTATGATCTATGGTCGATGATCGATGATCTATGATCGATGATTGATGATCTATGATTTATGATCGATTATCTATAATACATGATCGATGATCTATGATCTATGATCTATGATCTATGATCTATGACCTATGATCTATGATCGATGATTTATGATCTATGATCGATGATCTATGATATATGATCCATAATCTATGATCTATGATCTATCATCTATTATCTATGATCTATGATCTATCATCTATTATCTATGATCTATGATCGATGATTGATGATCTATGATCTATGATCGATGGTCTATAATCTATGATCTATGATCTATGATCTATGATTGATGATTGATTATCTATGATTTATGATCGATGATCTTCGATCCATGATTCGATGATCTATGATCCATGATCGATGATCTATGATCTATGATCTATGATCGATGATCTATAATCTCTCATCGATGATCTATTATCTATGATCTATAAACTATGATCTATGGTCGATGATCGATGATCTATGATCGATTATTGATGATCTATGATTTATGATCGATTATCTATAATACATGATCGATGATCTATGATCTATGATCTATGATCTATGATCGATGATTTATCATCTATGATCGATGATCTATGATATATGATCCATAATCTATGATCTATGATCTATGATCTATTATCTATGATCTATGATCTATGATCTATGATCTATGATCTATGATCTATGATCGATGGTCTATAATCTATGATCGATAATATATGATCTATGATCGATGATCTATAATCTATGATCTATGATCGATGATCTATGATCTATGATCTATGGTCTATGATCTATGATCGATAATATATGATCTATGATCGATGATCTATAATCTATGATCTATGATCTATGATCGATAATCTATGATCTATGATCGATGATCTATGATCCATGATCGATGATCAATGATCTATGATCCATGAACTATGGTTGATGATCTATGATCTATGATCGATGATCTATAATCTATGATCTATGGTCGGTGATCGATGATCTATGATCGATGATCTATTATCTATGGTTTATAATCTATGATCTATGATCTATAAACTATGATCCATGATCTATGGTTGATGATCTATGATCCATGATCTATGGTTGATGATCTATGATTGACGATCTATGATCTATGGTCAATAATCGATGATCTATGATCTATAATCGATGATCTATGATCAATGATCCATGATCTATGATCTATTATCTATGATCTATTATCCATGATCGATGATCTATGATCTATGATCTATGATCTATGATCTACAATCTCTGATCGATGATCTATTATCTATGATCTATGAACTATGATCTATGATCGATGATTGATGATCTATGATTTGTGACGATGATCTATGATCCATGATCGATAATCTATGATCGATGATTTTTAATCTATGATCTATGGTCGATGATCGATGATCTATGATCAATTATCTATAATACATGATCGATGATCTATGATCTATGATCTATGACCTATGATCTATGATCGATGATTTATGATCTATGATCGATGATCTATGATATATGATCCATAATCTATGATCTATGATCTATCATCTATTATCTATGATCTATGATCTATCATCTATTATCTATGATCTATGATCGATGATTGATGATCTATGATCTATGATCGATGGTCTATAATCTATGATCTATGATCGATGATCTATGATCTATGATCTATGGTCTATGATCTATGATCGATAATATATGATCTATGATCGATGATCTATAATCTATGATCTATGATCGATGATCTATGATCTATGATCGATGATCTATGATCCATGATCGATGATCAATGATCTATGATCCATGAACTATGGTTGATGATCTATGATCTATGATCGATGATCTTTAATCTATGATCTATGGTCGGTGATCGATGATCTATGATCGATGATCTATTATCTATGGTTTATAATCTATAATCTATGATCTATGAACTATGATCCATGATCTATGGTTGATGATCTATGATCCATGATCGATGATCTATGATCTATGATCTATGATCTATGATCTATAATCTCTGATCGATGATCTATTATCTATGATCTATGAACTATGATCTATGATCGATGATTGATGATCTATGATTTGTGACGATAATCTATGATCCATGATCGACAATCTATGATCGATGATTTTTAATCTATGATCTATGGTCGATGATCGATGATCTATGATCGATGATTGATGATCTATGATTAAAGATCGATTATCTATAATACATGATCGATGATCTATGATCTCTGATCTATGATCTATGATCTATGATCTATGATCTATGATAGATGATTTATGATCTATGATCGATGATCTATGATATATGATCCATAATCTATGATCTATGATCTATGATCTATTATCTATGATCTATGATCTATGATCTATGATCTATGATCGATGATTGATGATCTATGATCTATGATCGATGGTCTATAATCTATGATCGATAATATATGATCTATGATCGATGATCTATAATCTATGATATATGATCGATGATCTATGATCTATGATCTATGGTCTATGATCTATGATCGATAATATATGATCTATAATCTATGATCTATGATCGATGATCTATGATCTATGATCGATGATCTATGATCCATGATCTATGATCCATGATCGATGATCAATGATCTATGATCCATGAACTATGGTTGATGATATATGATCTATGATCGATGATCTATAATCTATGATCTATGGTCAGTGATCGATGATCTATGATCGATGATCTATTATCTATGGTTTATAATCTATGATCTATGATCTATGAACTATGATCCATAATCTATGGTTGATGATCTATGATCGATGATCTATGGTTGATGATCTATGATCGATGATCAATCATCAATGATCAATTATTTATGCTCTATGATCTATTATCGATGATCTATGATAGCTCATCTATGATCTACGATTGATGATCGATAATTGATTATCTATGATGGATGACCGATGATGTATGATCGATGATCGATGATCTATGATCAAAGATCGATGATCTATGATGGAGAATTATCTATGATCCATAATCGATGACCTTTGATACATAATATTTGACCTATGATCGATAATAGATAATATTTAATCGATGATAGAAGATCTATGATTGATGATTTATGATCGATGATCGATGATCTATGATCGATGATCGATGATTTATGATCGACGATCTATGATTGATCATCGATGATCGATGCTCGATGATCGATGATGTATTATAGATGATTGATGATCTATTATAGATGATTGATTATCTATGATCGATGATCTATGATCTATGATCGATGAACTATGATCAATGATTGATGATCTATGATAGATGATTTTGTATGATCGATGATCGATGATCTATGATCTATGATCGATGATCTATGATCCATGATCGATGAAGAATGATCTATGATCCATGAACTATGGTTGATGATCTATGATCTATAATCGATGATCTATAATCTATGATATATGGTCGGTGATCGATGATCTATGATCGATGATCTATTATCTATGGTTTATAATCTATGATCTATGATCTATGAACTATGATCCATGATCTATGGTTGATGATCTATGATCCATGATCTATGATCGATGATCTATGATCTATGGTCTATGATCGATGATCTATGATCTATAATCGATGATCTATGATCTATGATCCATGATCTATGATCTATTATCTATGATCCATTATCTATGATCGATGATCGATGATCGATCATCTATTATAGATAATTGATGATCTATTATAGATGATTGATGATCTATGATCGATGATCTATTATAGATGATTGATGATCTATGATCGATAATCTATGATCTATGATCGATGATCTATGTTCGACGATCTATGATTGATAATCGATGATCTATAATCGATGATTGATGATCTATGATCCATGATCGATGATCTATAATCGATGATTGATGATCTATGATCCATGATCGATGATCTATGATCGATGATCGTTGATCTATGATCGATGAACTATGATAGATGATTATGTTTGATCGATGATCGATGATCGATGATCGATGATCTATGATCGATGATCTATGATTGATAATCGATGATCTATGATCGATGGTCGATGATCTATTGTATATGATTGATGATCTATGATCGATGATCGATGATCTATGATTCATGACATATGATCGATGATCGATGACTTAGGATCCATGATCGATGATCTATGATCTATGATCGATGATCTATGATCTATGATCGATGATTAATGATCTACGATCTATGATCAATGATGATCGATGATCTGTAGTCGGTAACCGATTATAAGCGATGATTGATGTTTGATGATGATCGATGATCTATGATCGATAATCGATGAACTATGATCGATGATCTATGATCGACAATCGATGATCTATGATCTATGATCGATGATCTATGATCCATGATCGAAGATCAATGATCTATGATCTATGAACTATGGTTGATGATCTATGATCTATGATCTATGATCGATGATCTATGATCTATGATCGATGATCTATGATCTATGATCGATGATCTATGATCGATGATCTATAATCTATGATCTATGGTCGATGATCTATGATCTATGATCGATGATCTATGATCGACGATCTATGATTGATAATCGATGATCTATGATCGATGATCGATGATCTATTATAGACGATTGATGATCTATGATCGATGATCGATGATCTATCATCGATGATGGATGATCCATCATCGATGATCGATGATCTATGATCGATGATCGTTGATATATGATCGATGATCTATGATAGATGATTATGTATGATCGATGATCGATGATCGATGATCGAAGATCGATGATCAATGATCAATGATCAATGATTTATGCTCCATGATCTATTATCGATGATCTATGATCTATGTTCGATGATCTATGATCTATAATCGATGATCTATGATCCATGATCGATGAAGAATGATCTATGATCCATGAACTATGGTTGATGATCTATGATCTATAATCGATGATCTATAATCTATGATATATGGTCGGTGATCGATGATCTATGATCGATTATCTATTATCTATGGTTTATAATCTATGATCTATGATCTATGAACTATGATCCATGATCTATGGTTGATGATCTATGATCCATGATCTATGGTTGATGATCTATGATCAATGATCTATGATCTATGGTCTATGATCGATGATCGATGATTGATGATATATGATCGATGATCGATGATCGATGATTGATGATATATGATCGATGATCGATGATCAATGATCAATGATCAATGATTTATGCTCTATGATCTATTATCGATGATCTATGATAGCTCATCTATGATCTACGATTGATGATCGATAATTGATTATCGATGATGGATGACCAATGATGTATGATCGATGATCGATGATCTATGATCAAAGATCGACGATCTATGATGGAGAATTATCAATGATCGATAATCGATGATCTTTGATACATGATATATGACCTATGATCGATGATAGATAATATTTTATCGATGATAGAAGATCTATGATTGATGATTTATGATCGATGATCGATGATCTATGATCGATGATCGATGATTTATGATCAACGATCTATGATTGATCATCGATGATCTATGCCCGATGATCGATGATCTATTATAGATGATTGATGATCTATTATAGATGATTGATGATCTATGATCGATGATCTATGATCTATGATCGATGAACTATGATCAATGATCGATGATCTATAATAGATGATTATGTATGATCGATGATCGATGACTTATGATCGATGATCGATGATCTATGATCGACGATCTATGATTGATAATCGATGATCTATGATCGATGATCGATGATCTACTATAGACGATTGATGATCTATGATCGATGATCGATGATCTATAATCGATGATCGATGATCTATGATCGATGATCCTTGATCTATGATAGATGATCTATGATAGATGATTATGTATGATCGATGATCGATGATCGATGATCGAAGATCGATGATCAATGATCAATGATCAATGATTCATGCTCTATGATCTATTATCGATGATCTATGAACTATGTTCGATGATCTATGATCTATGATCGATGATCTATGATCCATGATCGATGAAGAATGATCTATGATCCATGAACTATGGTTGATGATCTATGATCTATGATATATGGTCGGTGATCGATGATCTATGATCGATGATCTATTATCTATGGTTTATAATCTATGATCTATGATCTATGAACTATGATCCATGATCTATGGTTGATGATCTATGATCCATGATCTATGGTTGATGATCTATGATCGATGATCTATAATCTATGGTCTATGATCGATGATCTATGATCTATAATCGATGATCTATGATCTATGATCCATGATCTACGGTCTATTATCTATGATCTATTATCTATGATCGATGATCTATGATCGATGATCGATCATCTATTATAGATAATTGATGATCTATGATCGATAATCTATGATCTATGATCGATGATCTATGATCGACGATCTATGATTGATAATCGATGATCTATAATCGATGATTGATGATCTATGATCCATGATCGATGATCTATAATCGATGATTGATGATCTATGATCCATGATCGATGATCTATGATCGATGATCGTTGATCTATGATCGATGAACTATGATAGATGATTATGTTTGATCGATGATCGATGATCTATGATCGATGATCTATGATTGATAATCGATGATCTATGATCGATGGTCGATGATCTATTGTATATGATTGATGATCTATGATCGATGATCGATGATCTATGATCCATGACATATGATCGATGATCGATGACTTAGGATCCATGATCGATGATCTATGATCGATGACCTACGATTCATGATCTATGATCTATGATCTATGATCGATGATCTATGATCTATGATCGATGATCTATGATCTATGATCGATACCGATCTATGATCGATGATTAATGATCTACGATCTATGATCAATGATGATCGATGATCTGTAGTCGGTAACCGATTATAAGCGATGATTGATGTTTGATGATGATCGATGATCTATGATCGATAATCGATGAACTATGATCGATGATCTATGATCGACGATCGATGATCTATGATCTATGGTCGATGATCTATAATCTATGATCTATGGTCAATGATCTATGATCTATGATCTATTATCTATGATCTATGAACTATGATCTATGGTTGATGATTGATGATCTATGATTTATGATCGATGATCTATGATCCATGATTCGATGATCTATGATCCATGATCGATGATCTATGATCTATGATCTTTGGTCGATGATCTATGATCTATGATCGATGATCTATGATCCATGATCTATGATCTATGATCTATCATCTATGATCTATGATCTATTATCTATGATCTATGATGTATGATCGATGATTGATGATCTATGATCTATGATCTATGATCTATGATCGATGATCTATGATCTATGATCGATAATCTATCATCGATGATCTATGATCTATGATCTATGATCGATGATCTATGATCTATTATCTATGATCTATGATCTATGATCTATGATCTATGATTGATGATTGATTATCTATGATTTATGATCGATGATCTTCGATCCATGATTCGATGATCTATGATCCATGATCGATGATCTATGATCTATGATCCATGATCGATGATCTATGATCTATGATCTATGATCGATGATCTATAATCTCTGATCGATGATCTATTATCTATGATCTATGATCGATGATTGATGATCTATGATTTGTGACGATGATCTATGATCCATGATCGATAATCTATGATCGATGATTTTCAATCTATGATCTATGGTCGATGATCGATGATCTATGATCGATTATTGATGATCTATGATTTATGATCGATTATCTATAATACATGATCGATGATCTATGATCTATGATCTATGATCTATGATCGATGATTTATGATCTATGATCGATGATCTATGATATATGATCCATAATCTATGATCTATGATCTATGATCTATTATCTATGATCTATGATCTATGATCTATGATCTATGATCGATGATTGATGATCTATGATCTATGATCGATGGTCTATAATCTATGATCGATAATATATGATCTATGATCGATGATCTATAATCTATGATCTATGATCGATGATCTATGATCTATGATCTATGGTCTATGATCTATGATCGATAATATATGATCTATGATCGATGATCTATAATCTATGATCAATGATTTATGCTCTATGATCTATTATCGATGATCTATGATAGCTCATTTATGATCTACGATTGATGATCGATAATTGATGATCTATGATAGATGACCGATGATGTATGATCGATGATCGATGATCTATGATCAAAGATCGACGATCTATGATGGAGAATTATCAATGATCGATAATCGATGATCTTTGATACATGATATATGACCTATGATCGATGATAGATAATATTTTATCGATGATAGAAGATCTTTGATTGATGATTTATGATCGATGATCGATGATCTATGATCGATGATCGATGATTTATGATCAACGATCTATGATTGATCATCGATGATCTATGCCCGATGATCGATGATCTATTATAGATGATTGATGACCTATTATATATGATTGATGATCTATGATCGATGATCTATGGTCTATGATCGATGAACTATGATCAATGATCGATGATCTATGATAGATGATTATGTATGATTGATGATCGATGATCTATGATCGACGATCTATGATTGATAATCGATGATCTATGATCGATGATCGATGATCTATTATAGACGATTGATGATCTATGATCGATGATCGATGATCTATCATCGATGATCGATGATCTATGATCGATGATCGTTGATCTATGATCGATGATCTATGATAGATGATTATGTATGATCGATGATCGATGATCGATGATCGAAGATCGATGATCAATGATCAATGATCAATGATTTATGCTCCATGATCTATTATCGACGATCTATGATCTATGTTCGATGATCTATGATCTATGATCGATGATCTATGATCCATGATCGATGAAGAATGATCTATGATCCATGAACTATGGTTGATGATCTATGATCTATAATCGATGATCTATAATCTATGATATATGGTCGGTGATCGATGATCTATGATCGATGATCTATTATCTATGGTTTATAATCTATGATCTATGATCTATGAACTATGATCCATGATTTATGGTTGATGATCTATGATCCATGATCTATGGTTGATGATCTATGATCGATGATCTATGATCTATGATCGATGATCTATGATCGATGATCTATAATCTATGATCTATGGTCGATGATCTATTATGTATGATCTATTATCTATGATCTATGAACTATGATCTATGGTTGATGATTGATGATCTATGATTTATGATCGATGATCTATGATCCATGATTCGATGATTTATGCTCCATGATCTATTATCGATGATCTATGATCTATGTTCGATGATCTATGATCTAGAATCGATGATCTATGATCCATGATCGATGAAGAATGATCTATGATCCATGAACTATGGTTAATGATCTATGATCTATAATCGATGATCTATAATCTATGATATATGGTCGGTGATCGATGATCTATGATCGATGATCTATTATCTATGGTTTATAATCTATGATCTATGATCTATGAACTATGATCCATGATCTATGGTTAATGATCTATGATCCATGATCTATGGTTGATGATCTATGATCGATGATCTATGATCTATGGTCTATGATCGATGATCGATGATTGATGATATATGATCGATGATCGATGATCGATGATTGATGATATATGATCGATGATCGATGATCAATGATCAATGATCAATGATTTATGCTCTATGATCTATTATCGATGATCTATGATAGCTCATCTATGATCTACGATTGATGATCGATAATTGATTATCTATGATGGATGACCGATGATGTATGATCGATGATCGATGATCTATGATCAAAGATCGACGATCTATGATGGGGAATTATCAATGATCGATAATCGATGATCTTTGATACATGATATATGACCTATGATCGATGATAGATAATATTTTATCGATGATAGAAGATCTATGATTGATGATTTATGATCGATGATCGATGATCTATGATCGATGATCGATGATTTATGATCAACGATCTATGATTGATCATCGATGATCTATGCCCGATGATCGATGATCTATTATAGATGATTGATGATCTATTATAGATGAATGATGATCTATGATCGATGATCTATGATCTATGATCGATGATCTATGATCTATGATCGATGAACTATGATCAATGATCGATGATCTATGATAGATGATTATGTACGATCGATGATCGATGACTTATGATCGATGATCTATGATCGACGATCTATGATTGATAATCGATGATCTATGATCGATGATCGATGATCTATTATAGACGATTGATGATCTATGATCGATGATCGATGATCTATAATCGATGATCGATGATCTATGATCGATGATCGTTGATCTATCATCGATGATCTATGATAGATGATTATGTATCATCGATGATCGATGATCGATGATCGAAGATCGATGATCAATGATCAATGATTAATGATTTATGCTCTATGATCTATTATCGATGATCTATGATCTATGTTCGATGATCTATAATCTATGATATATGGTCGGTGATCGATGATCTATGATCGATGATCTATTATCTATGGTTTATAATCTATGATCTATGATCTATGAACTATGATCCATGATCTATGGTTGATGATCTATGATCCATGATCTATGGTTGATGATCTATGATCGATGATCTATGATTTATGGTCTATGATCGATGATCGATGATTGATGATATATGATCGATGATCGATGATCGATGATTGATGATATATGATCGATGATCGATGATCAATGATCAATGATCAATGATTTATGCTCTATGATCTATTATCGATGATCTATGATAGCTCATCTATGATCTACGATTGATGATCGATAATTGATTATCTATGATGGATGACAGATGATGTATGATCGATGATCGATGATCTATGATCAAAGATCGACGATCTATGATGGAGAATTATCAATGATCGATAATCGATGATCTTTGATACATGATATATGACCTATGATCGATGATAGATAATATTTTATCGATGATAGAAGATCTATGATTGATGATTTATAATCGATGATCGATGATCTATGATCGATGATCGATGATTTATGATCAACGATCTATGATTGATCATCGATGATCTATGCTCGATGATCGATGATCTATTATAGATGATTGATGATCTATTATAGATGATCGATGATCTATAATCGATGATCGATGATCTATGATCGATGATCGTTGATGTATGATCGATGATCTATGATAGATGATCGATGATCGAAGATCGATGATCAATGATCAATGATCAATGATTTATGCTCTATGATCTATTATCGATGATCTATGATCTATGATCGATGATCTATGATCCATGATCGATGAAGAATGATCTATGATCCATGAACTATGGTTGATGATCTATGATCTATAATCGATGATCTATAATCTATGATATATGGTCGGTGATCGATGATCTATGATCGATGATCTATTATCTATGGTTTATAATCTATGATCTATGATCTATGAACTATGATCCATGATCTATGGTTGATGATCTATGATCCATGATCTATGGTTGATGATCTATGATCGATGATCTATGATCTATGGTCTATGATCGATGATCCATGATCTATAATCGATGATCTATGATCTATGATCCATGATCTATGATCTATTATCTATGATCTATTATCTATGATCGATGATCTATGATCGATGATCGATCATCTATTATAGATAATTGATGATCTATTATAGATGATTGATGATCTATGATCGATGATCTACTATAGATGATTGATGATCTATGATCGATGATCTATTATAGATGATTGATGATCTATGATCGATAATCTATGATCTATGATCGATGATCTATGATCGACGATCTATGATTGATAATCGATGATCTATAATCGATGATTGATGATCTATGGTCCATGATCGATGATCTATAATCGATGATTGATGATCTATGATCCATGATCGATGATCTATGATCGATGATCGTTGATCTATGATCGATGAACTATGATAGATGATTATGTTTGATCGATGATCGATGATCTATGATCGATGATCTATGATTGATAATCGATGATCTATGATCGATGGTCTATGATCCATGACATATGATCGATGATCGATGACTTAGGATCCATGATCGATGATCTATGATCGATGACCTACGATTCATGATCTATGATCTATGATCGATGATCTATGATCTATGATTGATGATCTATGATCTATGATCGATACCGATCTATGATCGATGATTAATGATCTACGATCTATGATCAATGATGATCGATGATCTGTAGTCGGTAAC
Source organism: Microplitis demolitor (assembly GCF_026212275.2). Taxonomy (NCBI): domain Eukaryota; kingdom Metazoa; phylum Arthropoda; class Insecta; order Hymenoptera; family Braconidae; genus Microplitis; species Microplitis demolitor. The sequence continues at coordinate 11,479,350 of NC_068550.1, read as the reverse complement.
CGATTATAAGCGATGATTGATGTTTGATGATGATCGACGATCTATGATCGATAATCGATGAACTATGATCGATGATCTATGATCGACGATCGATGATCTATGATCTATGATCGATGATCTATGATCCATGATCGAAGATCAATGATCTATGATCTAAGAACTATGGTTGATGATCTATGATCTATGATCTATGATCGATGATCTATGATCTATGATGGATGATCTATGATCTATGATCGATGATCTATAATCTATGATCTATGGTCGATGATCTATGATCTATGATCTATTATCTATGATCTATGAACTATGATCTATGGTTGATGATTGATGATCTATGATTTATGATCGATGATCTATGATCCATGATTCGATGATCTATGATCCATGATCGATGATCTATGATCTATGATCTTTGGTCGATGATCTATGATCTATGATCGATGATCTATGATCCATGATCTATGATCTATGATCTATGATCTATGATGTATGATCGATGATTGATGATCTATGATCTATGATCTATGATCTATGATCGATGATCTATGATCTATGATCGATAATCTATCATCGATGATCTATGATCTATGATCTATGATCGATGATCTATGATCTATGATCTATGATCTATGATTGATGATTGATTATCTATGATTTATGATCGATGATCTTCGATCCATGATTCGATGATCTATGATCCATGATCGATGATCTATGATCTATGATCCATGATCGATAATCTATGATCGATGATTTTCAATCTATGATCTATGGTCGATGATCGATGATCTATGATCGATTATTGATGATCTATGATTTATGATCGATTATCTATAATACATGATCGATGATCTATGATCTATGATCTATGATCTATGATCGATGATTTATGATCTATGATCGATGATCTATGATATATGATCCATAATCTATGATCTATGATCTATGATCTATTATCTATGATCTATGATCTATGATCTATGATTTATGATCGATGATTGATGATCTATGATCTATGATCGATGGTCTATAATCTATGATCGATAATATATGATCTATGATCGATGATCTATAATCTATGATCTATGATCGATGATCTATGATCTATGATCTATGGTCTATGATCTATGATCGATAATATATGATCTATGATCGATGATCTATAATCTATGATCTATGATCGATGATCTATGATCTATGATCGATGATCTATGATCTATGATCGATGATCTATGATCCATGATCGATGATCAATGATCTATGATCCATGAACTATGGTTGATTATCTATGATCTATGATCGATGATCTATAATCTATGATCGATGATCTATGATCGATGATCTATTATCTATGGTTTATAATCTATGATCTATGATCTATAAACTATGATCCATGATCTATGGTTGATGATCTATGATCCATGATCTATGGTTGATGATCTATGATTGACGATCTATGATCTATGGTCAATAATCGATGATCTATGATCTATAATAGATGATCTATGATCAATGATCCATGATCTATGATCTATTATCTATGATCTATTATCCATGATCGATGATCTATGATCTATGATCTATGATCTACAATCTCTGATCGATAATCTATTATCTATGATCTATGAACTATGATCTATGATCGACGATTGATGATCTATGATTTGTGACGATGATCTATGATCCATGATCGATAATCTATGATCGATGATTTTTAATCTATGATCTATGGTCGATGATCGATGATCTATGATCGATGATTGATGATCTATGATTTATGATCGATTATCTATAATACATGATCGATGATCTATGATCTATGATCTATGATCGATGATCTATGATATATGATCCATAATCTATGATCTATGATCTATCATCTATTATCTATGATCTATGATCTATGATCTATGATCGATGATTGATGATCTATGATCTATGATCGATGGTCTATAATCTATGATCGATAATATATGATCTATGATCGATGATCTATAATCTATGATCTATGATCGATGATCTATGATCTATGGTCAATGATCGATGATCTATGATCTATAATCGATGATCTATGATCAATGATCCATGATCTATGATCTATTATCTATGATCTATTATCCATGATCGATGATCTATGATCTATGATCTATGATCTATGATCTATAATCTCTGATCTATGATCTATTATCTATGATCTATGAACTATGATCTATGAACTATGATCTATGAACTATGATCTATGATCGATGATTGATGATCTATGATTTGTGACGATAATCTATGATCCATGATCGACAATCTATGATCGATGATTTTTAATCTATGATCTATGGTCGATGATCGATGATCTATGATCGATGATTGATGATCTATGATTAAAGATCGATTATCTATAATACATGATCGATGATCTATGATCTATGATCTATGATAGATGATTTATGATCTATGATCGATGATCTATGATATATGATCCATAATCTATGATCTATGATCTATGATCTATTATCTATGATCTATTATCTATGATCTATGATCTATGATCTATGATCTATGATCTATGATCTATGATCGATGATTGATGATCTATGATCTATGATCGATGGTCTATAATCTATGATCGATAATATATGATCTATGATCGATGATCTATAATCTATGATCTATGATCGATGATCTATGATCTATGATCTATGGTCTATGATCTATGATCGATAATATATGATCTATAATCCATGAACTATGGTTGATGATCTATGATCTATGATCGATGATCTATAATCTATGATCTATGGTCAGTGATCGATGATCTATGATCGATGATCTATTATCTATGGTTTATAATCTATGATCTATGATCTATGAACTATGATCCATGATCTATGGTTGATGATCTATGATCCATGATCTATGGTTGATGATCTATGATCGATGATCTATGATCTATCGTCAATGATCGATGATCTATGATCTATAATCGATGATCTATGATCAATGATCCATGATCTATGATCTATTATCTATGATCTATTATCTATGATCGATGATCTATGATCGATGATCGATCATCGATTTTAGATAATTGATGATCTACTATAGATGATTGATGATCTATGATCGATGATCTATTATAGATGATTGATGATCTATGATCGATAATCTATGATCTATAATCGATGATTGATGATATATGATCCAAGATCGATGATCTATGATCGATGATCGTTGATCTATGATCGATGAACTATGATAGATGATTATGTTTAATCGATGATCGATGATCTATGATCGATGATCTATGATTGACAATCGATTATCTATGATCGATGGTCGATGATCTATTGTATATGATTGATGATCGATGATCGATGATCTATGATCTATGATGTATGACATTTGATCGATGATCGATGACTTAGGATCCATGATCGATGATCTATGATCGATGACCTACGATGAATGATCGATGATCTATGATCGATGATATATGCTGGATGATGATCTATGATCGATGATCGATGATCTATGATCGACGATCTATGATTGATAATCGATGATTTATGATCGATTATCTATGTTAGATGATTATGTACGATCGATGATCGATGATCGATGATCGATGATCGATGATCTATGATGGAGAATGATCTATGATCGATAATCGATGATCTTTGATACATGATATATGACCTATAATCGATGATAGATAATCTTTAATCGATGATAGATCTATGATTGATGATTTAAGATCGATGATCGATGATCTATGATCGATGATCTATTATCTATGGTTTATAATCTATGATCTATGATCTATGAACTATGATCCATGATCTATGGTTGATGATCTATGATCCATGATCTATGGTTGATGATCTATGATCGATGATCTATGATCTATGGTCTATGATCGATGATCGATGATTGATGATATATGATCGATGATCGATGATCGATGATTGATGATATATGATCGATGATCGATGATCAATGATCAATGATCAATGATTTATGCTCTATGATCTATTATCGATGATCTATGATAGCTCATCTATGATCTACGATTGATGATCGATAATTGATTATCTATGATGGATGACCGATGATGTATGATCGATGATCGATGATCTATGATCAAAGATCGACGATCTATGATGGAGAATTATCAATGATCGATAATCGATGATCTTTGATACATGATATATGACCTATGATCGATGATAGATAATATTTTATCGATGATAGAAGATCTATGATTGATGATTTATAATCGATGATCGATGATCTATGATCGATGATCGATGATTTATGATCAACGATCTATGATTGATCATCGATGATCTATGCTCGATGATCGATGATCTATTATAGATGATTGATGATCTATTATAGATGATCGATGATCTATAATCGATGATCGATGATCTATGATCGATGATCGTTGATCTATGATCGATGATCTATGATAGATGATCGATGATCGAAGATCGATGATCAATGATCAATGATCAATGATTTATGCTCTATGATCTATTATCGATGATCTATGATCTATGATCGATGATCTATGATCCATGATCGATGAAGAATGATCTATGATCCATGAACTATGGTTGATGATCTATGATCAATAATCGATGATCTATAATCTATGATATATGGTCGGTGATCGATGATCTATGATCGATGATCTATTATCTATGGTTTATAATCTATGATCTATGATCTATGAACTATGATCCATGATCTATGGTTGATGATCTATGATCCATGATCTATGGTTGATGATCTATGATCGATGATCTATGATCTATGGTCTATGATCGATGATCTATGATCTATAATCGATGATCTATGATCTATGATCCATGATCTATGATCTATTATCTATGATCTATTATCTATGATCGATGATCTATGATCGATGATCGATCATCTATTATAGATAATTGATGATCTATTATAGATGATTGATGATCTATGATCGATGATCTATTATAGATGATTGATGATCTATGATCGATGATCTATTATAGATGATTGATGATCTATGATCGATAATCTATGATCTATGATCGATGATCTATGATCGACGATCTATGATTGATAATCGATGATCTATAATCGATGATTGATGATCTATGATCCATGATCGATGATCTATAATCGATGATTGATGATCTATGATCCATGATCGATGATCTATGATCGATGATCGTTGATCTATGATCGATGAACTATGATAGATGATTATGTTTGATCGATGATCGATGATCTATGATCGATGATCTATGATTGATAACCGATGATCTATGATCGATGGTCGATGATCTATCGTATATGATTGATGATCTATGATCGATGATCGATGATCTATGATCCATGACATATGATCGATGATCGATGACTTAGGATCCATGATCGATGATCTATGATCGATGACCTACGATTCATGATCTATGATCTATGATCGATGATCTGTGATCTATGATTGATGATCTATGATCTATGATCGATACCGATCTATGATCGATGATTAATGATCTACGATCTATGATCAATGATGATCGATGATCTGTAGTCGGTAACCGATTATAAGCGATGATTGATGTTTGATGATGATCGACGATCTATGATCGACGATCTATGATCGATAATCGATGAACTATGATCGATGATCTATGATCGACGATCGATGATCTATGATCTATGATCGATGATCTATGATCCATGATCGAAGATCAATGATCTATGATCTAAGAACTATGGTTGATGATCTATGATCTATGATCTATGATCGATGATCTATGATCTATGATGGATGATCTATGATCTATGATCGATGATCTATAATCTATGATCTATGGTCGATGATCTATGATCTATGATCTATTATCTATGATCTATGAACTATGATCTATGGTTGATGATTGATGATCTATGATTTATGATCGATGATCTATGATCCATGATTCGATGATCTATGATCCATGATCGATGATCTATGATCTATGATCGATGATCTATCTACCATGATCTATGATCTATGATCTATTATCTATGATCTATGATCTATGATCTATGATTTATGATCGATGATTGATGATCTATGATCTATGATCGATGGTCTATAATCTATGATCGATAATATATGATCTATGATCGATGATCTATAATCTATGATCTATGATCGATGATCTATGATCTATGCTCTATGGTCTATGATCTATGATCGATAATATATGATCTATGATCGATGATCTATAATCTATGATCTATGATCGATGATCTATGATCTATGATCGATGATCTATGATCTATGATCGATGATCTATGATCTATGATCGATGATCTATGATCCATGATCGATGATCAATGATCTATGATCCATGAACTATGGTTGATGATCTATGATCTATGATTGATGATCTATAATCTATGATCGATGATCTATGATCGATGATCTATTATCTATGGTTTATAATCTATGATCTATGATCTATAAACTATGATCCATGATCTATGGTTGATGATCTATGATCCATGATCTATGGTTGATGATCTATGATTGACGATCTATGATCTATGGTCAATAATCGATGATCTATGATCTATGATCTATGATCTATGATCTACAATCTCTGATCGATGATCTATTATCTATGATCTATGAACTATGATCTATGATCGATGATTGATGATCTATGATTGATGATCTATGATTTATGATCGATTATCTATAATACATGATCGATGATCTATGATCTATGATCTATGATCGATGATCTATGATATATGATCCATAATCTATGATCTATGATCTATCATCTATTATCTATGATCTATGATCTATGATCTATGATCGATGATTGATGATCTATGATCTATGATCGATGGTCTATAATCTATGATCGATAATATATGATCTATGATCGATGATCTATAATCTATGATCTATGATCGATGATCTATGATCTATGGTCAATGATCGATGATCTATGATCTATAATCGATGATCTATGATCAATGATCTATGATCTATTATCTATGATCTATTATCCATGATCGATGATCTATGATCTATGATCTATGATCTATGATCTATTATCTATGATCTATGAACTATGATCTATGATCGATGATTGATGATCTATGATTTGTGACGATAATCTATGATCCATGATCGACAATCTATGATCGATGATTTTTAATCTATGATCTATGGTCGATGATCGATGATCTATGATCGATGATTGATGATCTATGATTAAAGATCGATTATCTATAATACATGATCGATGATCTATGATCTATGATCTATGATCTATGATCTATGATAGATGATTTATCATCTATGATCGATGATCTATGATATATGATCCATAATCTATGATCTATGATCTATGATCTATTATCTATGATCTATGATCTATGATCTATGATCTATGATCGATGATTGATGATCTATGATCTATGATCGATGGTCTATAATCTATGATCGATAATATATGATCTATGATCGATGATCTATAATCTATGATCTATGATCGATGATCGATGATCTATGATCTATGATGGATGATCTATGATCTATGATCGATGATCTATAATCTATGATCTATGGTCGATGATCTATGATCTATGATCTATTATCTATGATCTATGAACTATGATCTATGGTTGATGATTGATGATCTATGATTTATGATCGATGATCTATGATCCATGATTCGATGATCTATGATCCATGATCGATGATCTATGATCTATGATCTTTGGTCGATGATCTATGATCTATGATCGATGATCTATCTACCATGATCTATGATCTATGATCTATGATCTATGATCTATGATCGATGATCTATGATCTATGATCGATAATCTATCATCGATGATCTATGATCTATGATCTATGATCGATGATCTATGATCTATTATCTATGATCTATGATCTATGATCTATGATTGATGATTGATTATCTATGATTTATGATCGATGATCTTCGATCCATGATTCGATGATCTATGATCCATGATCGATGATCTATGATCTATGATCCATGATCGATAATCTATGATCGATGATTTTCAATCTATGATCTATGGTCGATGATCGATGATCTATGATCGATTATTGATGATCTATGATTTATGATCGATTATCTATAATACATGATCGATGATCTATGATCTATGATCTATGATCTATGATCGATGATTTATGATCTATGATCGATGATCTATGATATATGATCCATAATCTATGATCTATGATCTATGATCTATTATCTATGATCTATGATCTATGATCTATGATTTATGATCGATGATTGATGATCTATGATCTATGATCGATGGTCTATAATCTATGATCGATAATATATGATCTATGATCGATGATCTATAATCTATGATCTATGATCGATGATCTATGATCTATGCTCTATGGTCTATGATCTATGATCGATAACATATGATCTATGATCGATGATCTATAATCTATGATCTATGATCGATGATCTATGATCGATGATCTATGATCTATGATCGATGATCTATGATCTATGATCGATGATCTATGATCCATGATCGATGATCAATGATCTATGATCCATGAACTATGGTTGATGATCTATGATCTATGATCGATGATCTATAATCTATGATCGATGATCTATGATCGATGATCTATTATCTATGGTTTATAATCTATGATCTATGATCTATAAACTATGATCCATGATCTATGGTTGATGATCTATGATCCATGATCTATGGTTGATGATCTATGATTGACGATCCATGATCTATGGTCAATAATCGATGATCTATGATCTATGATCTATGATCTATGATCTACAATCTCTGATCGATGATCTATTATCTATGATCTATGAACTATGATCTATGATCGATGATTGATGATCTATGATTGATGATCTATGATTTATGATCGATTATCTATAATACATGATCGATGATCTATGATCTATGATCTATGATCGATGATCTATGATATATGATCCATAATCTATGATCTATGATCTATCATCTATTATCTATGATCTATGATCTATGATCTATGATCGATGATTGATGATCTATGATCTATGATCAATGGTCTATAATCTATGATCGATAATATATGATCTATGATCGATGATCTATAATCTATGATCTATGATCGATGATCTATGATCTATGGTCAATGATCGATGATCTATGATCTATAATCGATGATCTATGATCAATGATCCATGATCTATGATCTATTATCTATGATCTATTATCCATGATCGATGATCTATGATCTATGATCTATGATCTATGATCTATAATCTCTGATCTATGATCTATTATCTATGATCTATGAACTATGATCTATGATCGATGATTGATGATCTATGATTTGTGACGATAATCTATGATCCATGATCGACAATCTATGATCGATGATTTTTAATCTATGATCTATGGTCGATGATCGATGATCTATGATCGATGATTGATGATCTATGATTAAAGATCGATTATCTATAATACATGATCGATGATCGATGATCTATGATCTATGATCTATGATCTATGATAGATGATTTATCATCTATGATCGATGATCTATGATATATGATCCATAATCTATGATCTATGATCTATGATCTATTATCTATGATCTATGATCTATGATCTATGATCTATGATCGATGATTGATGATCTATGATCTATGATCGATGGTCTATAATCTATGATCGATAATATATGATCTATGATCGATGATCTATAATCTATGATCTATGATCGATGATCTATGATCTATGATCTATGGTCTATGATCTATGATCGATAATATATGATCTATAATCTATGATCTATGATCGATGATCTATGATCTATGATCGATGATCTATGATCCATGATCGATGATCAATGATCTATGATCCATGAACTATGGTTGATGATCTATGATCTATGATCGATGATCTATAATCTATGATCTATGGTCAGTGATCGATGATCTATGATCCATGATCTATGGTTGATGATCTATGATCGATCATCTATGATCTATCGTCAATGATCGATGATCTATGATCTATAATCGATGATCTATGATCAATGATCCATGATCTATGATCTATTATCTATGATCTATTATCTATGATCGATGATCTATGATCGATGATCGATCATCGATTTTAGATAATTGATGATCTACTATAGATGATTGATGATCTATGATCGATGATCTATTATAGATGATTGATGATCTATGATCGATAATCTATGATCTATAATCTATGATTGATGATCTATAATCTATGATTGATGATCTATGATCCAAGATCGATGATCTATGATCGATGATCGTTGATCTATGATCGATGAACTATGATAGATGATTATGTTTAATCGATGATCGATGATCGATGATCTATGATTGACAATCGATTATCTATGATCGATGGTCGATGATCTATTGTATATGATTGATGATCGATGATCGATGATCTATGATCTATGATGTATGACATTTGATCGATGATCGATGACTTAGGATCCATGATCGATGATCTATGATCGATGACCTACGATGAATGATCGATGATCTATGATCGATGATATATGCTGGATGATGATCTATGATCGATGATCGATGATCTATGATCGACGATCTATGATTGATAATCGATGATTTATGATCGATTATCTATGTTAGATGATTATGTACGATCGATGATCGATGATCGATGATCGATGATCGATGATCTATGATGGAGAATGATCTATGATCGATAATCGATGATCTTTGATACATGATATATGACCTATAATCGATGATAGATAATCTTTCATCGATGATAGATCTATGATTGATGATTTAAGATCGATGATCGATGATCTATGATCGATGATCGATGATCGATGATCTATGATCTATTATCTATGATCTATGAACTATGATCCATGATCTATGATCTATTATCTATGATCTATTATCTATGATCGATGATCGATCATCTATTATAGATAATATATGATCTATGATCGATAATCTATAATCTATGATTTATGATCGATGATCTATGATCTATGATCGATGATCTATGATCCATGATCGATGATGAATGATCTATGATCTATGAACTATGGTTGATGATCTATGATCTATGATCTATGATCTATGATTGATGATCTATGATCGATGATCTATAATCTATGATCTATGGTCGATGATCTATGGTCGATGATCTATGATCGATGATCTATGATCGACGATCTATGATCTATGATCGATGATCTATGATATGTGATCCATGATCTATGATCTATGATCTATGATCTATGATCTATTATCTATCATCTATGATCTATTATCTATGATCTATGATCGATGATCGATGATCGATGATCCATGATCGATGGTTGATGATCTATGATTTATGATCGATGATCGATGATCTATAATCTATGATCGATGATCTATGATCTATGATCGATGATCTATGATCTATGATCGATAATGATCTATGATCGATGATGATCTACGATCTATGATCGATGATGATCGATGATCTGTAGTCTTAACCGATTATAAGCGATGATTGATGTTTGATGATGATCGATGATCTATGATCGATGATCTATAATCGATAATCGATGAACTATGATCGATGATCTATAATCGATGATCGATGATCTATGATCTATGATCGATGATCTATGATCCATGATCGAATATCAATGATCTATGATCCATGAACTATGGTTGATGATCTATGATCTATGATCTATGATCGAAGATCTATGATCTATGATCGATGATCTATGATCTGTGTTCGATGATCTATGATCGATTATCAATGATCAATGATCTATTATCGATGATCTATGATCTATGATCTATGATCCATGATCTATGATCACTCATCTATGATCTATGATCTATTATCTATGATCGATGATCCATGATGGATGAGGAGTGATCGATGATCTATTACGTATAATGATGTATGATCGATGATCGATGATCAATGATTGATGATATATGATCGATGATCGATGATCGATGATTGATGATATATGATCGATGATCGATGATCAATGATCAATGATCAATGATTTATGCTCTATAATCTATCATCGATGATCTATGATAGCTCATCTATGATCTACGATTGATGATCGATAATTGATGATCTATAATGGATGACCGATGATGTATGATCGATGATCGATGATTTATGATCAAAGATCGATGATCTATGATAGAGAATTATCTATGATCCATAATCGATGATCTTTGATACATGATATTTGACCTATGATCGATGATAGATAATATTTAATCGATGATAGAAGATCTATGATTGATGATATATGATCGATGATCGATGATCTATGATCGTTGATCGATGATTTATGATCGACGATCTATGATTGATCATCGATGATCTATGCTCGATGATCGATGATCTATTATAGATGATTGATGATCTATTATAGATGATTGATGATCTATGATTGATGATCTATGATCTATGATCGATCAACTATGATCAATGATCGATGATCTATGATAGATGATTATGTATGATCGATGATCGATGATCTATTATAGACGATTGATGATCTATAATCGATGATCGATGATCTATAATCGATGATCGATGATCTATGATCGATGATCGTTGATCTATGATCGATGATCTATGATAGATGATTATGTATGATCGATGATCGATGATCGATGATCAATGATCAATGATCTATTATCGATGATCTATGATCCAAGATCGATGATCTATCATAGCTCATCTATGATCTACGATTGATGATCGATAATTGATGATCTATGATGGATGACGGTTGATCTATGATCGATCATTGATGATCTATGATCAAAGATCGATGATCTATGATGGAGAATGATTTATGATCTATAATCGATGATCTATGATGGAGAATGATCTATGATCGATAATCGATGATCTTTGATACATGATATATGACCTATGATCGATGATAGATAATCTTTAATCGATGATAGATGATCTATGATCGATAATCGATGATCGATGATCTATGATCTATTATCAATGATCTATGAACTATGATCTATGATTGATGATTGATGATCTATGATTTATGATCGATGATCTATAATATATGATCGATGATCTATAATCTATGATCTATGATCGATGATCTATGATCTATGATCGATAATCTATGATTCATGATCGTTGATCAATGATCTATGATCCATGAGCTATGGTTGATGATCTATGATCTATGATCGATGATCTATAATCTATGATCTATGGTCGATGATCGATGATCTATGATCGATGATCTATTATCTATGGTTTGTAATCTATGATCTATGATCTATGAACTATTATCCATGATCTATGGTTGATGATCTATGATCCATGATCTATGGTTGATGATCTATGATCGATGATCTATGATCTATGGTCTATGATCGATGATCTATAATCGATGATCTATGATCTATGATCCATGATCTATGATCTATTATCTATTATCTATGATCGATGATCTATGATCGATGATCGATGATCTAATATAGATAATTGATGATCCATTATAGATGATTGATGATCTATGATCGATAATCTATGATCTATGATCGATGATCTATGATCAATGATCGATGATCTATGATAGATGATTATGTATGATCGATGATCGATGATCGATGATCTAAGATCGACTATCTATGATTGATAATCGATGATCGATGATATATTATTGACGATTGATGATTTATTATAGACGATTGATTATCTATGATCGATGATCGATGATCTATAATCGATGATTGATGATCTATGATCTATGATCGATGGTCTATAATCTATGATCGATAATATATGATCTATGATCGATGATCTATAATCTATGATCTATGATCGATGATCTATGATCTATGATCTATGGTCTATGATCTATGATCGATAATATATGATCTATAATCGATGATCTATAAGCTATGATATATGGTCGGTGATCGATGATCGATGATCGATGATCGATGATCGATGATCAATGATCAATGATCAATGAATTATGCTCTATGATCTATTATCGATGATCTATGATCTAAGATCGATGATCTATGATAGCTCATGTATGATCTACGATTGATGATCGATAATTGATGATCTATGATGGATGACCGATGATGTATGATCGATGATCGATGATCTATGATCAAAGATCGACGATCTATGATGGAGAATTATCAATGATCGATAATCGATGATCTTTGATACATGATATATGACCTATGATCGATGATAGATAATATTTAATCGATGATACAAGATCTATTATAGATGATTGATGATCTATGATCGATGATCTATGATCTATGATCGATGATCTATGATAGATGATTATGTATGATCGATGATCTATGATCGATGATCGATGATCTATGATCGACGATCTATGATTGATAATCGATGATCTATGATCGATGGTCGATGATCTATTGTATATGATTGATGATATATGATCGATGATCGATGATCTATAATCGATGATCGATGATCTATGATCGATGATCGTTGATCTATGATCGATGATCTATGATAGATGATTATGTATGATCAATGATTGATGATCGATGATCAATGATCAATGATCAATGATTTATGCTCTATGATCGATCATTGATGATCTATGATCAAAGATCGATGATCTATAATGGAGAATGATCTATGATCGATAATCAATGATCTATGATGGAGAATGATCTATGATCGATAATCGATGATCTTTGATACATGATATATGACCTATGATCGATGATAGATAATATTTAATCGATGATAGATGATCTATGATCTATGATCGATGATCTATGATCTATTATCAATGATCTATGAACTTTGATCTATGATTGATGATTGATGATCTATGATTTATGATCGATGATCTATGATCGATGGTCTATAATCTATGATCGATAATATATGATCTATGATCGATGATCTATAATATATGATCTATGATCGATGATCTATGATCTATGATCTATGATCGATGATCTATAATATATGATGTATGATCGATGATCTATGATCTATGATCTATGATCGATGATCTATGATCTATGATCGATGATCTATAATGTATGATCTATGATCGATGATCTATGATCTATGATCGATGATCTATGATCCATGATCGTTGATCAATGATCTATTATCCATGAACTATGGTTGATGATCTATGATCTATGATCGATGATCTATTATCTATGATCTATGGTCGATGATCGATGATCTATGATCGATGATCTATTATCTGTGGTTTATAATTTATGATCTATGATCTATGAACTATTATCCATGATCTATGGTTGATGATCTATGATCCATGATCTATGGTTGATGATCTATGATCGATGATCTATGATCTATGGTCTATGATCGATGATCTATAATCGATGATCTATGATCTATGATCCATGATCTATGATCTATTATCTATGATCTATTATCTATGATCGATGATCTATGAACGATGATCGATGATCTATTATAGATAATTGATGATCCATTATAGATGATTGATGATCTATGATCGATAATCTATGATCTATGATCGATGATCTATGATCAATGATCGATGATCTATGATAGATGATCGATGATTGATGATCGATGATCGATGATCTATTATTGACGATTGATGATCTATTATAGACGATTGATGATCTATCATCTATGATCGATGGTCTATAATCTATGATCGATAATATATGATCTATGATCGATGATCTATAATCTATGATCTATGATCGATGATCTATGATCGATGATCTATGATCTATGATCTATGGTCTATGATCTATGATCGATAATATATGATCTATGATTAATGATCTATAATCTATGATCTATGTTCGATGATCTATGATCTATGATCGATGATATATGATCCATGATCGATGAAGGATGATCTATGATCTATGAACTATGGTTGATGATCTATGATCTATAATCGATAATCTATAATCTATGATATATGGTCGGTGATCGATGATCTATGATCGATGATCTATTATCTATGGTTTATAATCTATGATCTATGATCTATGAACTATGATCCATGATCTATGATTGATGATCTATGATCCATGATCTATGGTTGATGATCTATGATCGATGATCTATGATCTATGGTCTATGATCGATGATCTATGATCTATAATCGATGATCTATGATCTATGATCCATGATCTATGATCTATGGTCTATGATCGATGATCTATAATCGATGATCTATGATCTATGATCCATGATCTATGATCTATTATCTATGATCTATTATCTATGATCGATGATCTATGATCGATGATCGATGATCTATTATAGATAATTGATGATCCATTATAGATGATTGATGATCTATGATAGATAATCGATGATTGATGATCGATGATCGATGATCTATTATTGACGATTGATGATCTATTATAGACGATTGATGATCTATGATCGATGATCGATGATCTATAATCGATGATTGATGATCTATGATCTATGATCGATGGTCTATAATCTATGATCGATAATATATGATCTATGATCGATGATCTATAATCTATGATCTATGATCGATGATCTATGATCTATGATCGATGATCTATGATCCATGATCGATAATGAATGATCTATGATCCATGAACTATGGTTGATGATCTATGATCTATGATCTATGATCTATGATTGATGATCTATGATCGATGATCTATAATCTATGATCTATGATCGATGATCTATGATATGTGATCCATGATCTATGATCTATGATCTATGATCTATGATCTATGATCTATGATCTATGATCTATTATCTATGATCTATGATCTATGATCGATGATTAATCATCTTTGATCTATGATCTATGATCTATGATAGATGATCTATGATCTATGATCTATGATCAATGATCAATGATCTATGATCTATTATTGATGATCTATGATCTATTATGGATGATCTATGAACTATGATCTATGATCTATGGTTGATGATCTATGATCCATGATCTATGGTTGATGATCTATGATCGATGATCTATGATCTATGGTCTATGATCGATGATCTATGATCTATGATCGATGATCTATGAACTATGATCCATGATCTATGATCTATTATCTATGATCTATTATCTATGATCTATGATCGATAATCTATGATCTATGATCGATGATCGATGATCGATGATCCATGATCGATGGTTGATGATCTATGATTTATGATCGATGATCTATAATCTATGATCGATGATCTATGATCTATGATAGATGATTGATGATCTATTATAGATGATTGATGATCTATGATCGATGATCGATGATCTATAATCGATGATTGATGATCTATGATCCATGATCGATGATCTATGATCGATGATCGTTGATCTATGATCGATAATCCATGATCGATGATGAGTGATCGATGATCGATGACGTATAATGATCTATGATCTATGATCGATGAACTATGATAGATGATTATGTTTGATCGATGATCGATGATCGATGATCTATGATCGATGATTTAAGATCGATGATCGATGATATATGATCGATGATTTAAGATCGATGATCGATGATCTATGATCGATGATCTATGATGTATTATCTATGATCTATGAACTATGATCTATGAACTATGATTGATGATCTATGATTTATGATCGATGATCAATGATCTATGATCGATGGTCTATAATCTATGATCGATAATATATGATCTATGATCGATGATCTATAATCTATGATCTATGATCGATGATCTATGATCTATGATCGATGATCTATGATCGATGATCGATAATGAATGATCTATGATCCATGAACTATGGTTGTTGATCTATGATCTATGATCTATGATCTATGATTTATGATCTATGATCGATGATCTATAATCTATGATCTATTGTCGATGATCTATGGTCGATGATCTATGATCGATGATCTATGATGTATTATCTATGATCTATGATGTATGATCGATGATTTATGATCGATTATCTATGATACATGATCGATGATCTATGATCTATGATCTATGATCGACGATCTATGATCTATGATCGATGATCTATAATATGTGATCCATGATCTATGCTCTATGATCTATGATCTATGATCTATGATCTATGATCTATTATCTATGATCTATGATCTATGATCGATGATTAATCATCTTTGATCTATGATCTATGATCTATGATAGATGATCTATGATCTATGATCTATGATCGATGATCTATGATCTATTATTGATGATCTATGATCTATTATTGATGATCTATGAACTATGATCTATGATCTATGGTTGATGATCTATGATCCATGATCTATGGTTGATGATCTATGATCGATGATCTATGATCTATGGTCTATGATCGATGATCTATGATCTATGATCGATGATCTATGAACTATGATCCATGATCTATGATCTATTATCTATGATCTATTATCTATGATCTATGATCGATGATCGATGATCTATGATCTATGATCTATGATCGATGATCGATGATCGATGATCGATGATCCATGATCGATGGTTGATGATCTATGATTTATGATCGATGATCTATAATCTATGATCGATGATCTATGATCTATGATAGATGATTGATGATCTATTATAGATGATTGATGATCTATTATAGATGATTGATGATCTCTGATCGATGATCGATGATCTATGATGGAGAATGATCGATGATCGATAATCGATGATCTTTGATACATGATATATGACCTATAATCGATGATAGATAATCTTTAATCGATGATAGATGATCTATGATTGATGATTTAAGATCGATGATCGATGATCTATGATCGATGATCGATGATCGATGATCTATGATGTATTATCTATGATCTATGAACTATGATCTGTGAACTATAATCTATGATCTATGATCGATGTTCTATGATGTATGATCGATGATCTATGAACTATGATCCATGATCTATGATCTATTATCTATGATCTATTATCTATGATCTATGATCGATGATCGATGATCTATGATCTATGATCGATGATCGATGATCGATGATCCATGATCGATGATCCATGATCGATGGTTGATGATCTATGATTTATGATCGATGATCTATAATCTATGATCGACGATCTATGATCTATGATCGATGATCTATGATATGTGATCCATGATCTATGATCTATGATCGATGATCTATTATCTATGATCTATGATCTATGATCGATGATTAATCATCTTTGATCTATGATCTATGATCTATGATAGATGATCTATGATCTATGATCTATGATCTATGATCGATGATCTATGATCTATTATTGATGATCTATGATCTATTATTGATGATCTATGAACTATGATCTATGATCTATGGTTGATGATCTATGATCCATGATCTATGGTGGATGATCTATGATCGATGATCTATGATCTATGAACTATGATCCATGATCTATGATCTATTATCTATGATCTATTATCTATGATCTATGATCGATGATCGATGATCTATGATCTATTATTGATGATCTATGATCTATTATTGATGATCTATGAACTATGATCTATGATCTATGGTTGATGATCTATGATCCATGATCTATGGTTGATGATCGATGATCGATGATCTATAATCGGAGATTGATTATCTATGATCCATGATCGATGATCTATGATCGATGATCGTTGATCTATGATCGATAATCCATGATCGATGATGAGTGATTGATGATCGATGACGTATAATGATCTATGATCTATGATCTATGAACTATGATAGATGATTATGTTTGATCGATGATCGATGATCGATGATCTATGATCGATGATCTATGATTGAGAATCGATAATCTATGATCGATGATCGATGATCTATGATCTATGATGTATGACATATGATCGATGATCGATGAATTAGGATCCATGATCGATGATCTATGATCGATGACCTACGATGAATGATCGATGATCTATGATCGATGATATATGCTGGATGATGATCTATGATCGATCATCGATGATCTATGATCGACGATCTATGATTGATAATCGATGATTTATGATCGATTATCTATGTTAGATGATTACGTATGATCGATGATCGATGATCGATGATCGATGTTCTATGATGGAGAATGATCGATGATCGATAATCGATGATCTTTGATACATGATATATGACCTATAATCGATGATAGATAATCTTTATTCGATGATAGATGATCTATGATTGATGATTTAAGATCGATGATCGATGATCTATGATCGATGATCTATGATGTATTATCTATGATCTATGAACTATGATCTATGAACTATGATTGATGATCTATGATTTATGATCGATGATCAATGATCTATGATCGATGGTCTATAATCTATGATCGATAATATATGATCTATGATCGCTGATCTATAATCTATGATCTATGATCGATGATCTATGATCTATGATCGATGATCTATGATCCATGAACTATGGTTGATGATCTATGATCTATGATTGATGATCTATGATCGATGATCTATGGTCGATGATCTATGATCGATGATCTATGATCTATTATCTATGATCTATGATGTATGATCGATGATTTATGATCGATTATCTATGATACATGATCGATGATCTATGATCTATGATCGACGATCTATGATCGATGATCTATGATATGTGATCTATGATATGTGATCCATGATCTATGATCTATGATCTATGATCTATGATCTATGATCTATGATCGATGATCTATGATCTATTATTGATGATCTATGATCTATTATTGATGATCTATGAACTATGATCTATGATCTATGGTTGATGATCTATGATCCATGATCTATGGTTGATGATCTATGATCGATGATCTATGATCTATGAGCTATGATCCATGATCTATGATCTATTATCTATGATCTATTAACTATGATCTATGATCGATGATCGATGATCTATGATCTATGATCGATGATCGATGATCGATGATCCATGATCGATGGTTGATGATCTATGATTTATGATCGATGATCTATAATCTATGATCGATGATCTATGATCTATGATAGATGATTGATGATCTATTATAGATGATTGATGATCTATGATCGATGATCGATGATCTATAATCGATGATTGATGATCTATGATCCATGATCGATGATCTATGATCGATGATCGTTGATCTATGATCGATAATCCATGATCGATGATGAGTGATCGATGATCGATGACGTATAATGATCTATGATCTATGATCGATGAACTATGATAGATGATTATGTTTGATCGATGATCGATGATCGATGATCTATGATCGATGATTTAAGATCGATGATCGATGATCTATGATCGATGATCGATGATCGATGTTCTATGATGTATTATCTATGATCTATGAACTATGATCTATGAACTATGATTGATGATCTATGATTTATGATCGATGATCAATGATCTATGATCGATGGTCTATAATCTATGATCGATAATATATGATCTATGATCGATGATCTATAATCTATGATCTATGATCGATGATCTATGATCTATGATCGATGATCTATGATCCATGATCGATAATGAATGATCTATGATCCATGAACTATGGTTGATGATCTATGATCTATGATCTATGATTGATGATCTATGATCGATGATCTATAATCTATGATCTATGGTCGATGATCTATGGTCGATGATCTATGATCGATGATCTATGATCTATTATCTATAATCTATGATGTATGATCGATGATTTATGATCGATTATCTATGATACATGATCGATGATCTATGATCTATGATCGACGATCTATGATCGATGATCTATGATATGTGATCTATGATATGTGATCCATGATCTATGATCTATGATCTATGATCTATGATCTATGATCTATTATCTATGATCTATGATCTATGATCGATGATTAATCATCTTTGATCTATGATCTATGATCTGTGATAGATGATCTATGATCTATGATCTATGATCTATGATGGATGATCTATGATCTATTATTGATGATCTATGATCTATTATTGATGATCTATGAACTATGATCTATGATCTATGGTTGATGATCTATGATCCATGATCTATGGTTGATGATCTATGATCGATGATCTATGATCTATGAACTATGATCCATGATCTATGATCTATTATCTATGATCTATTATCTATGATCTATGATCGATGATCGATGATCTATGATCTATGATCGATGATCGATGATCGATGATCCATGATCGATGGTTGATGATCTATGATTTATGATCGATGATCTATAATCTATGATCGATGATCTATGATCTATGATAGATGATTGATGATCTATTATAGATGATTGATGATCTATGATCGATGATCGATGATCTATAATCGATGATTGATGATCTATGATCCATGATCGATGATCTATGATCGATGATCGTTGATCTATGATCGATAATCCATGATCGATGATGAGTGATCGATGATCGATGACGTATAATGATCTATGATCTATGATCGATGAACTATGATAGATGATTATGTTTGATCGATGATCGATGATCGATGATCTATGATCGATGATTTAAGATCGATGATCTATGATCGATGATCTATGATCGATGATCGTTGATCTATGATCGATAATCCATGATCGATGATGAGTGATCGATGATCGATGACGTATAATGATCTATGATTTATGATCGATTATCTATGTTAGATGATTACGTATGATCGATGATCGATGATCGATGATCGATGATTTATGATGGAGAATGATCGATGATCGATAATCGATGATCTTTGATACATGATATATGACCTATGATCGATGATAGATAATCTTTAATCGATGATAGATGATCTATGATTGATGATTTAAGATCGATGATCGATGATCTATGATCGATGATCGATGATCGATGATCGATGATCTATGATGTATTATCTATGATCTATGGACTATGATCTATGAACTATGATTGATGATCTATGATTTATGATCGATGATCAATGATCTATGATCGATGGTCTATAATCTATGATCGATAATATATGATCTATGATCGATGATCTATAATCTATGATCTATGATCGATGATCTATGATCTATGATCGATGATCTATGATCCATGATCGATAATGAATGATCTATGATCCATGAACTATGGTTGATGATCTATGATCTATGATCTATGATCTATGATTGATGATCTATGATCGATGATCTATAATCTATGATCTATGATCGATGATCTATGATATGTGATCCATGATCTATGATCTATGATCTATGATCTATGATCTATGATCTATGATCTATGATCTATTATCTATGATCTATGATCTATGATCGATGATTAATCATCTTTGATCTATGATCTATGATCTATGATAGATGATCTATGATCTATGATCTATGATCTATGATCAATGATCTATGATCTATTATTGATGATCTATGATCTATTATGGATGATCTATGAACTATGATCTATGATCTATGGTTGATGATCTATGATCCATGATCTATGGTTGATGATCTATGATCGATGATCTATGATCTATGGTCTATGATCGATGATCTATGATCTATGATCGATGATCTATGAACTATGATCCATGATCTATGATCTATTATCTATGATCTATTATCTATGATCTATGATCGATGATCTATGATCTATGATCGATGATCGATGATCGATGATCCATGATCGATGGTTGATGATCTATGATTTATGATCGATGATCTATAATCTATGATCGATGATCTATGATCTATGATAGATGATTGATGATCTATTATAGATGATTGATGATCTATGATCGATGATCGATGATCTATAATCGATGATTGATGATCTATGATCCATGATCGATGATCTATGATCGATGATCGTTGATCTATGATCGATAATCCATGATCGATGATGAGTGATCGATGATCGATGACGTATAATGATCTATGATCTATGATCGATGAACTATGATAGATGATTATGTTTGATCGATGATCGATGATCGATGATCTATGATCGATGATTTAAGATCGATGATCGATGATATATGATCGATGATTTAAGATCGATGATCGATGATCTATGATCGATGATCTATGATGTATTATCTATGATCTATGAACTATGATCTATGAACTATGATTGATGATCTATGATTTATGATCGATGATCAATGATCTATGATCGATGGTCTATAATCTATGATCGATAATATATGATCTATGATCGATGATCTATAATCTATGATCTATGATCGATGATCTATGATCTATGATCGATGATCTATGATCGATGATCGATAATGAATGATCTATGATCCATGAACTATGGTTGTTGATCTATGATCTATGATCTATGATCTATGATTTATGATCTATGATCGATGATCTATAATCTATGATCTATTGTCGATGATCTATGGTCGATGATCTATGATCGATGATCTATGATGTATTATCTATGATCTATGATGTATGATCGATGATTTATGATCGATTATCTATGATACATGATCGATGATCTATGATCTATGATCTATGATCGACGATCTATGATCTATGATCGATGATCTATAATATGTGATCCATGATCTATGCTCTATGATCTATGATCTATGATCTATGATCTATGATCTATTATCTATGATCTATGATCTATGATCGATGATTAATCATCTTTGATCTATGATCTATGATCTATGATAGATGATCTATGATCTATGATCTATGATCGATGATCTATGATCTATTATTGATGATCTATGATCTATTATTGATGATCTATGAACTATGATCTATGATCTATGGTTGATGATCTATGATCCATGATCTATGGTTGATGATCTATGATCGATGATCTATGATCTATGGTCTATGATCGATGATCTATGATCTATGATCGATGATCTATGAACTATGATCCATGATCTATGATCTATTATCTATGATCTATTATCTATGATCTATGATCGATGATCGATGATCTATGATCTATGATCTATGATCGATGATCGATGATCGATGATCGATGATCCATGATCGATGGTTGATGATCTATGATTTATGATCGATGATCTATAATCTATGATCGATGATCTATGATCTATGATAGATGATTGATGATCTATTATAGATGATTGATGATCTATTATAGATGATTGATGATCTCTGATCGATGATCGATGATCTATGATGGAGAATGATCGATGATCGATAATCGATGATCTTTGATACATGATATATGACCTATAATCGATGATAGATAATCTTTAATCGATGATAGATGATCTATGATTGATGATTTAAGATCGATGATCGATGATCTATGATCGATGATCGATGATCGATGATCTATGATGTATTATCTATGATCTATGAACTATGATCTGTGAACTATAATCTATGATCTATGATCGATGTTCTATGATGTATGATCGATGATCTATGAACTATGATCCATGATCTATGATCTATTATCTATGATCTATTATCTATGATCTATGATCGATGATCGATGATCTATGATCTATGATCGATGATCGATGATCGATGATCCATGATCGATGATCCATGATCGATGGTTGATGATCTATGATTTATGATCGATGATCTATAATCTATGATCGACGATCTATGATCTATGATCGATGATCTATGATATGTGATCCATGATCTATGATCTATGATCTATGATCTATTATCTATGATCTATGATCTATGATCGATGATTAATCATCTTTGATCTATGATCTATGATCTATGATAGATGATCTATGATCTATGATCTATGATCTATGATCGATGATCTATGATCTATTATTGATGATCTATGATCTATTATTGATGATCTATGAACTATGATCTATGATCTATGGTTGATGATCTATGATCCATGATCTATGGTGGATGATCTATGATCGATGATCTATGATCTATGAACTATGATCCATGATCTATGATCTATTATCTATGATCTATTATCTATGATCTATGATCGATGATCGATGATCTATGATCTATTATTGATGATCTATGATCTATTATTGATGATCTATGAACTATGATCTATGATCTATGGTTGATGATCTATGATCCATGATCTATGGTTGATGATCGATGATCGATGATCTATAATCGGAGATTGATTATCTATGATCCATGATCGATGATCTATGATCGATGATCGTTGATCTATGATCGATAATCCATGATCGATGATGAGTGATTGATGATCGATGACGTATAATGATCTATGATCTATGATCTATGAACTATGATAGATGATTATGTTTGATCGATGATCGATGATCGATGATCTATGATCGATGATCTATGATTGAGAATCGATAATCTATGATCGATGATCGATGATCTATGATCTATGATGTATGACATATGATCGATGATCGATGAATTAGGATCCATGATCGATGATCTATGATCGATGACCTACGATGAATGATCGATGATCTATGATCGATGATATATGCTGGATGATGATCTATGATCGATCATCGATGATCTATGATCGACGATCTATGATTGATAATCGATGATTTATGATCGATTATCTATGTTAGATGATTACGTATGATCGATGATCGATGATCGATGATCGATGTTCTATGATGGAGAATGATCGATGATCGATAATCGATGATCTTTGATACATGATATATGACCTATAATCGATGATAGATAATCTTTATTCGATGATAGATGATCTATGATTGATGATTTAAGATCGATGATCGATGATCTATGATCGATGATCTATGATGTATTATCTATGATCTATGAACTATGATCTATGAACTATGATTGATGATCTATGATTTATGATCGATGATCAATGATCTATGATCGATGGTCTATAATCTATGATCGATAATATATGATCTATGATCGCTGATCTATAATCTATGATCTATGATCGATGATCTATGATCTATGATCGATGATCTATGATCTATGATCGATGATCTATGATCCATGAACTATGGTTGATGATCTATGATCTATGATTGATGATCTATGATCGATGATCTATGGTCGATGATCTATGATCGATGATCTATGATCTATTATCTATGATCTATGATGTATGATCGATGATTTATGATCGATTATCTATGATACATGATCGATGATCTATGATCTATGATCGACGATCTATGATCGATGATCTATGATATGTGATCTATGATATGTGATCCATGATCTATGATCTATGATCTATGATCTATGATCTATGATCTATGATCGATGATCTATGATCTATTATTGATGATCTATGATCTATTATTGATGATCTATGAACTATGATCTATGATCTATGGTTGATGATCTATGATCCATGATCTATGGTTGATGATCTATGATCGATGATCTATGATCTATGAGCTATGATCCATGATCTATGATCTATTATCTATGATCTATTAACTATGATCTATGATCGATGATCGATGATCTATGATCTATGATCGATGATCGATGATCGATGATCCATGATCGATGGTTGATGATCTATGATTTATGATCGATGATCTATAATCTATGATCGATGATCTATGATCTATGATAGATGATTGATGATCTATTATAGATGATTGATGATCTATGATCGATGATCGATGATCTATAATCGATGATTGATGATCTATGATCCATGATCGATGATCTATGATCGATGATCGTTGATCTATGATCGATAATCCATGATCGATGATGAGTGATCGATGATCGATGACGTATAATGATCTATGATCTATGATCGATGAACTATGATAGATGATTATGTTTGATCGATGATCGATGATCGATGATCTATGATCGATGATTTAAGATCGATGATCGATGATCTATGATCGATGATCGATGATCGATGTTCTATGATGTATTATCTATGATCTATGAACTATGATCTATGAACTATGATTGATGATCTATGATTTATGATCGATGATCAATGATCTATGATCGATGGTCTATAATCTATGATCGATAATATATGATCTATGATCGATGATCTATAATCTATGATCTATGATCGATGATCTATGATCTATGATCGATGATCTATGATCCATGATCGATAATGAATGATCTATGATCCATGAACTATGGTTGATGATCTATGATCTATGATCTATGATTGATGATCTATGATCGATGATCTATAATCTATGATCTATGGTCGATGATCTATGGTCGATGATCTATGATCGATGATCTATGATCTATTATCTATAATCTATGATGTATGATCGATGATTTATGATCGATTATCTATGATACATGATCGATGATCTATGATCTATGATCGACGATCTATGATCGATGATCTATGATATGTGATCTATGATATGTGATCCATGATCTATGATCTATGATCTATGATCTATGATCTATGATCTATTATCTATGATCTATGATCTATGATCGATGATTAATCATCTTTGATCTATGATCTATGATCTGTGATAGATGATCTATGATCTATGATCTATGATCTATGATGGATGATCTATGATCTATTATTGATGATCTATGATCTATTATTGATGATCTATGAACTATGATCTATGATCTATGGTTGATGATCTATGATCCATGATCTATGGTTGATGATCTATGATCGATGATCTATGATCTATGAACTATGATCCATGATCTATGATCTATTATCTATGATCTATTATCTATGATCTATGATCGATGATCGATGATCTATGATCTATGATCGATGATCGATGATCGATGATCCATGATCGATGGTTGATGATCTATGATTTATGATCGATGATCTATAATCTATGATCGATGATCTATGATCTATGATAGATGATTGATGATCTATTATAGATGATTGATGATCTATGATCGATGATCGATGATCTATAATCGATGATTGATGATCTATGATCCATGATCGATGATCTATGATCGATGATCGTTGATCTATGATCGATAATCCATGATCGATGATGAGTGATCGATGATCGATGACGTATAATGATCTATGATCTATGATCGATGAACTATGATAGATGATTATGTTTGATCGATGATCGATGATCGATGATCTATGATCGATGATTTAAGATCGATGATCGATGATCTATGATCGATGATCGATGATCGATGTTCTATGATGTATTATCTATGATCTATGAACTATGATCTATGAACTATGATTGATGATCTATGATTTATGATCGATGATCAATGATCTATGATCGATGGTCTATAATCTATGATCGATAATATATGATCTATGATCGATGATCTATAATCTATGATCTATGATCGATGATCTATGATCTATGATCGATGATCTATGATCCATGATCGATAATGAATGATCTATGATCCATGAACTATGGTTGATGATCTATGATCTATGATCTATGATTGATGATCTATGATCGATGATCTATAATCTATGATCTATGGTCGATGATCTATGGTCGATGATCTATAATCGATGATCTATGATCTATTATCTATGATCTATGATGTATGATCGATTATCTATGATACATGATCGATGATCTATGATCTATGATCTATGATCTATGATCGACGATCTATGATCTATGATCGATGATCTATGATCTATTATCTATGATCTATTATCTATGATCTATGATCGATGATCGATGATCTATGATCTATGATCGATGATCGATGATCGATGATCCATGATCGATGGTTGATGATCTATGATTTATGATCGATGATCTATAATCTATGATCGATGATCTATGATCTATGATAGATGATTGATGATCTATGATATATGATTGATGATCTATTATAGATGATTGATGATCTATTATAGATGATTGATGATCTATGATCGATGATCGATGATCTATAATCGATGATTGATGATCTATGATCCATGATCGATGATCTATGATCGATGATCGTTGATCTATGATCGATAATCCATGATCGATGATGAGTGATTGATGATCGATGACGTATAATGATCTATGATCTATGATCGATGAACTATGATAGATGATTATGTTTGATAGATGATCGATGATCGATGATCTATGATCGATGATCTATGATTGACAATCGATAATCTATGATCGATGATCGATGATCTATGATCTATGATGTATGACATATGATCGATGATCGATGACTTAGGATCCATGATCGATGATCTACGATCGATGACCTACGATGAATGATCGATGATCTATGATCGATCATCGATGATCTATGATCGACGATCTATGATTGATAATCGATGATTTATGATCGATTATCTATGTTAGATGATTACGTATGATCGATGATCGATAATCGATGATCTTTGATCTATTATCTATGATCTATGAACTATGATCTATGAACTATGATTGATGATCTATGATTTATGATCGATGATCTATGATCTATGATCGATAGTCTATAATCTATGATCGATAATATATGATCTATGATCGATGATCTATAATCTATGATATATGATCGATGATCTATGATCTATGATCGATGATCTATGATCCATGATCGATGATGAATGATCTATGATCCATGAACTATGGTTGATGATCTATGATCTATGATCTATGATCTATGATTGATGATCTATGATCGATGATCTATAATCTATGATCTATGGTCGATGATCTATGGTCGATGATCTATGATCGATGATCTATGATCTATTATCTATGATCTATGAACTATGATCTATTATCTATGATCTATGAACTATGATCTATGATTGATGATCGATGATCTATGATTTATGATCGATGATCTATGATCCATGATTCGATGATCGATGATCTATGATCTATGATCTATGATCGATGATTTATGATCGATTATCTATGATACATGATCGATGATCTATGATCTATGATCTATGATCTATGATCGACGATCTATGACATATGATCGATGATCGATGACTTAGGATCCATGATCGATGATCTACGATCGATGACCTACGATGAATGATCGATGATCTATGATCGATGATATATGCTGGATGATGATCTATGATCGATCATCGATGATCTATGATCGACAATCTATGATTGATAATCGATGATTTATGATCGATTATCTATATTAGATGATTACGTATGATCGATGATCGATAATCGATGATCTTTGATCTATTATCTATGATCTATGAACTATGATCTATGAACTATGATTGATGATCTATGATTTATGATCGATGATCTATGATCTATGATCGATAGTCTATAATCTATGATCGATAATATATGATCTATGATCGATGATCTATAATCTATGATCTATGATCGATGATCTATGATCTATGATCGATGATCTATGATCCATGATCGATGATGAATGATCTATGATCCATGAACTATGGTTGATGATCTATGATCTATGATCTATGATCTATGATTGATGATCTATGATCGATGATCTATGATCTATGATCTATGGTCGATGATCTATGGTCGATGATCTATGATCGATGATCTATGATCTATTATCTATGATCTATGAACTATAATCTATTATCTATGATCTATGAACTATGATCTATGATTGATGATCGATGATCTATGAGCTATGGTCTATGATCGATGATCTATGATCTATGATCGATGATCGATGATCCATGATCCATGATCGATGGTTAATGATCTATGATTTATGATCGATGATCGATGATCTATAATCTATGATCGATAATCTATGATCTATGATAGATGATTGATGATCTATGATAGATGATTGATGATCTATTATAGATGATTGATGATCTATGATCGATGATCGATGATCTATAATCGATGATTGATGATCTATGATCCATGATCGATGATCTATGATCGACGATCTTTAATTGATAATCGATGATCTATGATCGATGATCGATTATCTATAATCGATGATTGATGATCCATAATCCATGATCGATGATCTGTGATCGATGATCTATGATAGATGATTATGTATGATCGATGATCTATGATAGCTCATCTATGATCTACGATTGATGATCGATTATTGATGATCTATGATGGATGACCGTTGATCTATGATCGATCATTGATGATCTATAATTAAAGATCGATGATCTATGATGGAGAATGATCTATGATCGATAATCGATAATCTTTGATACATGATATATGACCTATGATCGATGATAGATAATCTTTAATAGATGATAGATGATCTATGATCGATGATCGATGATCGATAATCTATGATCTATTATCAATGATCTATGAACTATGATCCATGATGGATGATGAGTGATCGATGATCTATGACGTATAATGATCTATGATCTATGATCTATGGTCGATGATCTATGATCTATGATCGATAATCTATGATCTATAATCCATGATCTATGATCTCTTATCTATGATCTATGATCTATGATCAATGATTGATAATCTATAATCTATGTTCTGTGATCTATGACCGATGATTGATGATCTATGATCTACGATCGATGATCTATGATCTATGGTCTATGATCGATGATCTATGATCTATAATTGATGATCTATGATCTATGATCCATGATCTATGATCTATTATCTGTGATCTATTATCTATGATCTATTATCTATGATCTATTATCTATGATCTATGATCGATGATCGATGATCTATGATCTATGATAGATGATTGATGATCTATGATTTATGATCGATGATCTATGATCCATGATCTATAATATATGATTTATGATCTATGATTTATGATCTATGATCTATTATCTATGATCTATGATCTATAATCTATTATCGATGATCTATGATCTATAATTGATGATTGATGATCTATTATAGATGATTAATGATCTATAATCGATGATCGATGATCTATAATCGATGATCGATGATCTATAATCGATGATTGATGATCTATGATCCATGATCGATGATCTATGATCGATGATCAATGATCTATGATCGATGATCCATGATGGATGATGAGTGATCAATGATCTATGACGTATAATGATCTATGATCGATGATCGATGATATATGATATATGATCGATGATTGATGATATATGATCGATGATCTATAATCGATGATTGATGATCTATGATCTATGATCGATGGTCTATAATCTATGATCGATAATATATGATCTATGATCGATGATCTATAATCTATGATCTATGATCGATGATCAATGATCTATGATCCATGAACTATGGTTGATGATCTATGATCTATGATCTATGATCGAAGATCTATGATCTATGATCTATGATCGAAGATCTATGATCTATGATCGATGATCTATGATCTATGATCGATGATCTATAATCTATCATCTATGGTCGATGATCTATGATCTATGATCTATTATCTATGATCTATGAACTATGATCTATGATTGATGATTGATGATCTATGATTTATGATCGATCATCTATGATCCATGATTGATGATCTATGATAGATGATTATGTATGATCGATGATCGATGATCGATGATCTATTATAGACGATTTATGATCTATTATAGACGTTTGATGATCTATGATCGATGATTGATGAATTATAATCGATGATTGATGATCTGTGATCCATGATCGATGATCCATGATCGATGATCGGTGATCTATGATAGCTCATCTATGATCTACGATTGATGATCGATAATTGATGATCTATGATGGATGACCGATGAAGTATGATCGATGATCGATGATCTATGATCAAAGATCGACGATCTATGATGGAGAATTATCAATGATCGATAATCGATGATCTTTGATACATGATATATGACCTATGATCGATGATAGATAATATTTAATCGATGATAGAACATCTATGATTGATGATTTATGATCGATGATCGATGATCTATGATCGATGATCAACAATCTATGATTGATCATCGATGATCTATGCCCGATGATCGATGATCTATTATAGATGATTGATGATCTATTATAGATGATTGATGATCTATGATCGATGATCTATGATCTATGATCGATGAACTATGATCAATGATCGACGATCTATGATAGATGATTATGTATGATCGATGATCGATGATCTATGATCGATGATCGATGATCTATGATCGACGATCTATGATTGATAATCGATGATCTATGATCGATGATCGATGATCTATTATAGACGATTGACGATCTATGATCGATGATCGATGATCTATGATTGACGATCTACGATCTATGATCTATGATCGATGATTTATGATCTATGATCTATGATCGATGATTGATGATCTATGATTTATGATCTGTGATACATGGTCGATGATCTATGATCTATGATCTATGATCTATGATCGATTATCTATGATCTATGGTCTATGATATATGATCGATGATCGATGATCTATAATCTCTGGTCGATGATCTATGATCGATGATCGATGATCTATGATCTATGGTCAATGATCAATGATCTATGATCTATTATCTATGATCTATGATCTAGGATCGATGATCTATGATCTATGATCTATTATCTATTATCTATGATTTATGATCTATGATTTATGATCTATGATTGATGATCTATGATCTATGGTCGATGATCTATGATCTATGATCTATGGTCGATAATCTATGATCTATGATCTATGATCTATGATCTATGATCGATGATCTATGATTGATGATCTATGATCTATGATCTATGATCGATGATCTATGATCTATGATCCATGATCGATGATCGATGATCTATAATCTATGATCTATGATCTATGATCGATGATCCATGATTGATGATCTATGATCGATGATCCATGATCTATGATCTATGATCTATGATATATAATCGATGATCGATGATCTATGATCTACGATCAATGATCTATAATCGATGATCTATAATCTATGATCTATGAACTATGATCTATGATCTGTGACCTATGATCTATGATCTATGATCTATGATCGATGATCTATGATCTATGGTCTATGATCGATGATCTATGATCTATAATTGATGATCTATGATCTATGATCCATGATCTATGATCTATTATCTATGATCTATTATCTATGATCTATTATCTATGATCTATGATCGATGATCGATGATCTATGATCTATGATAGATGATTGATGATCTATGATTTATGATCGATGATCTATGATCCATGATCTATAATATATGATTTATGATCTATGATTTATGATCTATGATCTATTATCTATGATCTATGATCTATAATCTATTATCGATGATCTATGATCTATAATTGATGATTGATGATCTATTATAGATGATTAATGATCTATGATCGATGATCGATGATCTATAATCGATGATCGATGATCTATAATCGATGATTGATGATCTATGATCCATGATCGATGATCTATGATCGATGATCGTTGATCTATGATCGATGATCCATGATGGATGATGAGTGATCAATGATCTATGACGTATAATGATCTATGATCGATGATCGATGATATATGATATATGATCGATGATTGATGATATATGATCGATGATCGATGATCTATAATCGATGATTGATGATCTATGATCTATGATCGATGGTCTATAATCTATGATCGATAATATATGATCTATGATCGATGATCTATAATCTATGATCTATGATCGATGATCTATGATCTATGATCTATGGTCTATGATCCATGATCGATAATATATGATCTATGATCGATGATCTATAATCTATGATCTATGATCGATGATCTATGATCTATGATCGATGATCTATGATCCATGATAGATGATCAATGATCTATGATCCATGAACTATGGTTGATGATCTATGATCTATGATCTATGATCGAAGATCTATGATCTATGATCTATGATCGAAGATCTATGATCTATGATCGATCATCTATGATCTATGATCGATGATCTATAATCTATCATCTATGGTCGATGATCTATGATCTATGATCTATTATCTATGATCTATGAACTATGATCTATGATTGATGATTGATGATCTATGATTTATGATCGATGATCTATGATCCATGATTGATGATCTATGATAGATGATTATGTATGATCGATGATCGATGATCGATGATCTATTATAGACGATTTATGATCTATTATAGACGTTTGATGATCTATGATCGATGATTGATGAATTATAATCGATGATTGATGATCTGTGATCCATGATCGAAGATCCATGATCGATGATCGGTGATCTATGATCGGTGATCTATGATAGATGATTATGTATGATCGATGATCGATGATCGATGATCGGTGATCTATGATCGGTGATCTATGATAGATGATTATGTATGATCGATGATCGATGATCGATGATCGATGATCGATGATCGATGATCAATGATCAATGATCAATGATTTATGCTCTATGATCTATTATCGATGATCTATGATCCAAGATCGATGATCTATGATAGCTCATCTATGATCTACGATTGATGATCGATAATTGATGATCTATGATGGATGACCGATGAAGTATGATCGATGATCGATGATCTATGATCAAAGATCGACGATCTATGATGGAGAATTATCAATGATCGATAATCGATGATCTTTGATACATGATATATGACCTATGATCGATGATAGATAATATTTAATCGATGATAGAACATCTATGATTGATGATTTATGATCGATGATCGATGATCTATGATCGATGATCAACAATCTATGATTGATCATCGATGATCTATGCCCGATGATCGATGATCTATTATAGATGATTGATGATCTATTATAGATGATTGATGATCTATGATCGATGATCTATGATCTATGATCGATGAACTATGATCAATGATCGACGATCTATGATAGATGATTATGTATGATCGATGATCGATGATCTATGATCGATGATCGATGATCTATGATCGACGATCTATGATTGATAATCGATGATCTATGATCGATGATCGATGATCTATTATAGACGATTAACGATCTATGATCGATGATCGATGATCTATGATTGACGATCTACGATCTATGATCTATGATCGATGATTTATGATCTATGATCTATGATCGATGATTGATGATCTATGATTTATGAACTGTGATACATGGTCGATGATCTATGATCTATGATCTATGATCTATGATCGATTATCTATGATCTATGGTCTATGATATATGATCGATGATCGATGATCTATAATCTTTGATCGATGATCTATGATCGATGATCGATGATCTATGATCTATGGTCAATGATCAATGATCTATGATCTATTATCTATGATCTATGATCTAGGATCGATGATCTATGATCTATGGTCTATGATCTATTATCTATGATATATGATCTATGATTTATGATCTATAATCGATGATCTATAATCTATGATCTATGAACGATGATCTATGATCTGTGACCTATCATCTATGATCTATGATCTATGATCTATGATCTATGATCTATGATTTATGATCTATGATTGATGATCTATGATCTATGATCGATGATCTATGGTCGATGATCTATAATCTATGATCGATGATCTACGATCTATGATCTATGATCTATGATCGATGATCTATGATTGATGATCTATGATCTATAATCTATGATCTATGATCTATGAACTATGATCTATGATCTATGATCTATGATCTATGATCTATGATCTATGATTGATGATCTATGATTGATGATCTATGATCTATGATCGATGATCTATGGTCGATAATCTATGATCTATGATGTATGATCGATGATCTATGATTGATGATCTATGATCTATGATCTATGATCGATGATCTATGATCTATGATCCATGATCGATGATCGATGATCTATAATCTATGATCTATGATCTATGATCGATGATCTATAATCTATGATCTATGATCTATGATCGATGATCCATGATCGATGATCTATGATCCATGATCCATGATCTATGATCTATGATCTATGATATATAATCGATGATCGATGATCTATGATCTACGATCAATGATCTATAATCGATGATCTATGACTTATGATCTATGATTGATGATCTATGATCTATGATCCATGATCTATGATCTATGGTGGATGATGTATGATCTATAATCGATGATTTATGATCGATGGTCTATGATCTATGGTCGATGATCTATGATCTATAATCGATGATTTATGATCGATGATCTATGGTCGATAATCTATGATCTATGATCTATGGTCGATGATCTATGATCTATGGTCGATGATCTATGATCGATGATCTATAATCTATGATTTATGATCGATGATCTATGGTCGATGATCTATGATCTATGATCTATAATCGATGATCTATGATCAATGATCTATAATCGATGATCTATGATCTATGATCTATGATCTATGATCTATGACCTATGATCTATGATCTATGATCTATGATCTATGATCTATGATCTATGATTTATGATCTATGATTGATGATCTATGATCTATGATCGATGATCTATGGTCGATGATCTATGATCTATGATCTATGGTCGACAATCTATGATCTATGATCTATGATCTATGATCTATGATCTATGATCGATGATCTCTGATTGATGATCTATGATCTATGATCTATGATCGATGATCTATGATCTATGATCCATCATCGATGATCGATGATCTATAATCTATGATCTATGATCTATGATCTATGATCAATGATCTATAATCGATGATCTATGATCTATGATCGATGATCCATGATCGATGATCTATGATCGATGATCCATGATCTATGATCTATGATCTATGATATATAATCGATGATCGATGATCTATGATCTACGATCAATGATCTATAATCGATGATCTATAATCTATGATCTATGAACGATGATCTATTATCTGTGACCTATGATCTATGATCTATGATCTATGATCTATGATCTATGATCTATGATTTATGATCTATGATTGATGATCTATGATCTATGATCGATGATCTATGGTCGATGATCTATAATCTATGATCGATGATCTACGATCTATGATCTATGATCTATGATCGATGATCTATGATTGATGATCTATGATCTATGATCTATGATCTATGATCTATGATCTATGATCTATGATCTATGAACTATGATCTATGATCTATGATCTATGATCTATGATCTATGATTTATGATCTATGGTTGATGATCTATGATCTATGATCGATGATCTATGGTCGATGATCTATGATCTATGATCTATGGTCGATAATCTATGATCTATGATCTATGATCTATGATCTATGATCTATGATCGATGATCTATGATTGATGATCTATGATCTATGATTTATGATCGATGATGTATGATCTATGATCCATGATCGATAATCGATGATCTATGATCTATGATCTATGATCTATGATCGATGATCTATGATCTATGATCGATGATCCATGATCGATGATCGATGATCTATGATCCATGATCTATGATCTATGATCTATGGTGGATGATCTATGATCTATAGTCGATGATTTATGATCGATGATCTATGATCCATGATCCATGATCTATGATCTATTATCTATGATCTATGATCTATGATCGATGATCTATGATTTATGATTCATGATCTATGATCTATTATCTATGATCAATGATCTATGATCGATTATTGATGATCTATGATTTATGATCGATGATCTATGATCCATGATCCATGATCTATGATCTATTATCTATGATCTATGATCTAGGATCTATGATCTATGATCGATGATCTATGATCTATGATCTATGATCTATAATCTATGATCTATGGTCGATGATCTATGATCTATGATCGATGATCTATGATATAAGATCTATGATCTATGATCTATTATCTATGATCTATGATCTACGGTCTATGATCTATTATCTATTATCTATGATCTATGATCTATGATTGATGATCTGTGATCTATGATCGATTATCTATGATCTATGATCTATGATCTATGATCTATGATCGATGATCTATGATTGATGATCTATGATCTATGATTTATGATCGATGATGTATGATCTATGATCCATGATCGATAATCGATGATCTATGATCTATGATCTATGATCTATGATCGATGATCTATGATCTATGATCGATGATCCATGATCGATGATCGATGATCTATGATCCATGATCTATGATCTATGATCTATGGTGGATGATCTATGATCTATAGTCGATGATTTATGATCGATGATCTATGATCCATGATCCATGATCTATGATCTATTATCTATGATCTATGATCTATGATCGATGATCTATGATTTATGATTCAT
The DNA here is from genome assembly GCF_026212275.2 of Microplitis demolitor. Classification (NCBI taxonomy): domain Eukaryota; kingdom Metazoa; phylum Arthropoda; class Insecta; order Hymenoptera; family Braconidae; genus Microplitis; species Microplitis demolitor. The sequence continues at coordinate 11,438,965 of NC_068550.1, read as the reverse complement.
GATCTATGATCTATTATCTATGATCAATGATCTATGATCGATTATTGATGATCTATGATTTATGATCGATGATCTATGATCCATGATCCATGATCTATGATCTATTATCTATGATCTATGATCTAGGATCTATGATCTATGATCGATGATCTATGATCTATGATCTATGATCTATAATCTATGATCTATGGTCGATGATCTATGATCTATGATCGATGATCTATGATATAAGATCTATGATCTATGATCTATTATCTATGATCTATGATCTACGGTCTATGATCTATTATCTATTATCTATGATCTATGATCTATGATTGATGATCTGTGATCTATGATCGATTATCTATGATCGATGATCTATAATCCATGATTTATGATCGATGATCTATGGTCGATGATCTATGATCTATGATCAATGATCGATGATCGGTGATCTATGATCTATGATCTATGATCTATGATCGATGATCTATGATCTATGATCGATGATCCATGATCGATGATCGATGATTTATGATCCATGATCTATGATCTACGATCTATGGTGGATGATCTATGATCTATAGTCGATGATTTATGATCGATGATCTATGGTCGATGATCTATGATCTATGATCTATGATGTATGATCTATGATCTATGATCGATGATCTATGATTGATGATCTATGATCTATGATCTATGATCGATGATCTTTGATTGATGATCTATGATCTATGATCTATGATCGATGATCTATAATCTATGATCCATGATCTATGATCTATGATCTATGGTGGATGATCTATGATCTATAATCGATAATTTATGATCGATGATCTATGGTCGATGATCTATGATCTATGATCTATGATCGATGATCTATGATCTATGATCGATGATCCATGATCGATGATCGATGATCTATGATCCATGATCTATGATCTATGATCTATGGTGGATGATCTATGATCTATAATCGATGATTCATGATCGATGATCTCTGATCTATGGTCGATGATCTATGATCTATAGTCGATGATCTATGTTCTATGATCTATGGACGATGATCTATGATCTATGATCGATGATCTATAATCGATGATTTATGATCGATGATCTATGGTCGATGATCTATGATCTATGATCTATGATCGTTGATCTATGGTCGATGATCGATGATCTATAATCTATGATCTATGATCTATGATCAATGATTTATAATCGAGGATCTATGATCTATGATCGATGATCCATGATCGATGATCTATGATCGATGATCCATGATCTATGATCTATGATCTATGATATAGAATCGATGATCGATGATCTATGATCTACGATCAATGATCTATAATCGATGATCTATGACTTATGATCTATGATTGATGATCTATGATCTATGATCCATGATCTATGATCTATGATCTATAATCTATTATCGATGATCTATGATCTATAATTGATGATTGATGATCTATTATAGATGATTAATGATCTATGATCGATGATCGATGATCTATAATCGATGATCGATGATCTATAATCGATGATTGATGATCTATGATCCATGATCGATGATCTATGATCGATGATCGTTGATCTATGATCGATGATCCATGATGGATGATGAGTGATCAATGATCTATGACGTATAATGATCTATGATCGATGATCGATGATATATGATATATGATCGATGATTGATGATATATGATCGATGATCGATGATCTATAATCGATGATTGATGATCTATGATCTATGATCGATGGTCTATAATCTATGATCGATAATATATGATCTATGATCGATGATCTATAATCTATGATCTATGATCGATGATCTATGATCTATGATCTATGGTCTATGATCCATGATCGATAATATATGATCTATGATCGATGATCTATAATCTATGATCTATGATCGATGATCTATGATCTATGATCGATGATCTATGATCCATGATAGATGATCAATGATCTATGATCCATGAACTATGGTTGATGATCTATGATCTATGATCTATGATCGAAGATCTATGATCTATGATCTATGATCGAAGATCTATGATCTATGATCGATCATCTATGATCTATGATCGATGATCTATAATCTATCATCTATGGTCGATGATCTATGATCTATGATCTATTATCTATGATCTATGAACTATGATCTATGATTAATGATTGATGATCTATGATTTATGATCGATGATCTATGATCCATGATTGATGATCTATGATAGATGATTATGTATGATCGATGATCGATGATCGATGATCTATTATAGACGATTTATGATCTATTATAGACGTTTGATGATCTATGATCGATGATTGATGAATTATAATCGATGATTGATGATCTGTGATCCATGATCGATGATCCATGATCGATGATCGGTGATCTATGATCGGTGATCTATGATAGATGATTATGTATGATCGATGATCGATGATCGATGATCGATGATCGATGATCGATGATCGATGATCGATGATCAATGATCAATGATCAATGATTTATTCTCTATGATCTATTATCGATGATCTATGATCCAAGATCGATGATCTATGATAGCTCATCTATGATCTACGATTGATGATCGATAATTGATGATCTATGATGGATGACCGATGAAGTATGATCGATGATCGATGATCTATGATCAAAGATCGACGATCTATGATGGAGAATTATCAATGATCGATAATCGATGATCTTTGATACATGATATATGACCTATGATCGATGATAGATAATATTTAATCGATGATAGAACATCTATGATTGATGATTTATGATCGATGATCGATGATCTATGATCGATGATCAACAATCTATGATTGATCATCGATGATCTATGCCCGATGATCGATGATCTATTATAGATGATTGATGATCTATTATAGATGATTGATGATCTATGATCGATGATCTATGATATAAGATCTATGATCTATGATCTATTATCTATGATCTATGATCTACGGTCTATGATCTATTATCTATTATCTATGATCTATGATCTATGATTGATGATCTGTGATCTATGATCGATTATCTATGATCGATGATCTATAATCCATGATTTATGATCGATGATCTATGGTCGATGATCTATGATCTATGATCAATGATCGATGATCGGTGATCTATGATCTATGATCTATGATCTATGATCGATGATCTATGATCTATGATCGATGATCCATGATCGATGATCGATGATTTATGATCCATGATCTATGATCTACGATCTATGGTGGATGATCTATGATCTATAGTCGATGATTTATGATCGATGATCTATGGTCGATGATCTATGATCTATGATCTATGATGTATGATCTATGATCTATGATCGATGATCTATGATTGATGATCTATGATCTATGATCTATGATCGATGATCTTTGATTGATGATCTATGATCTATGATCTATGATCGATGATCTATAATCTATGATCCATGATCTATGATCTATGATCTATGGTGGATGATCTATGATCTATAATCGATAATTTATGATCGATGATCTATGGTCGATGATCTATGATCTATGATCTATGATCGATGATCTATGATCTATGATCGATGATCCATGATCGATGATCGATGATCTATGATCCATGATCTATGATCTATGATCTATGGTGGATGATCTATGATCTATAATCGATGATTCATGATCGATGATCTCTGATCTATGGTCGATGATCTATGATCTATAGTCGATGATCTATGTTCTATGATCTATGGACGATGATCTATGATCTATGATCGATGATCTATAATCGATGATTTATGATCGATGATCTATGGTCGATGATCTATGATCTATGATCTATGATCGTTGATCTATGGTCGATGATCGATGATCTATAATCTATGATCTATGATCTATGATCAATGATTTATAATCGAGGATCTATGATCTATGATCGATGATCCATGATCGATGATCTATGATCGATGATCCATGATCTATGATCTATGATCTATGATATAGAATCGATGATCGATGATCTATGATCTACGATCAATGATCTATAATCGATGATCTATGACTTGTGATCTATGATTGATGATCTATGATCTATGATCCATGATCTATGATCTATGATCTATAATCTATTATCGATGATCTATGATCTATAATTGATGATTGATGATCTATTATAGATGATTAATGATCTATGATCGATGATCGATGATCTATAATCGATGATCGATGATCTATAATCGATGATTGATGATCTATGATCCATGATCGATGATCTATGATCGATGATCGTTGATCTATGATCGATGATCCATGATGGATGATGAGTGATCAATGATCTATGACGTATAATGATCTATGATCGATGATCGATGATATATGATATATGATCGATGATTGATGATATATGATCGATGATCGATGATCTATAATCGATGATTGATGATCTATGATCTATGATCGATGGTCTATAATCTATGATCGATAATATATGATCTATGATCGATGATCTATAATCTATGATCTATGATCGATGATCTATGATCTATGATCTATGGTCTATGATCCATGATCGATAATATATGATCTATGATCGATGATCTATAATCTATGATCTATGATCGATGATCTATGATCTATGATCGATGATCTATGATCCATGATAGATGATCAATGATCTATGATCCATGAACTATGGTTGATGATCTATGATCTATGATCTATGATCGAAGATCTATGATCTATGATCTATGATCGAAGATCTATGATCTATGATCGATCATCTATGATCTATGATCGATGATCTATAATCTATCATCTATGGTCGATGATCTATGATCTATGATCTATTATCTATGATCTATGAACTATGATCTATGATTGATGATTGATGATCTATGATTTATGATCGATGATCTATGATCCATGATTGATGATCTATGATAGATGATTATGTATGATCGATGATCGATGATCGATGATCTATCATAGACGATTTATGATCTATTATAGACGTTTGATGATCTATGATCGATGATTGATGAATTATAATCGATGATTGATGATCTGTGATCCATGATCGATGATCCATGATCGATGATCGGTGATCTATGATCGGTGATCTATGATAGATGATTATGTATGATCGATGATCGATGATCGATGATCGATGATCGATGATCGATGATCGATGATCGATGATCAATGATCAATGATCAATGATTTATTCTCTATGATCTATTATCGATGATCTATGATCCAAGATCGATGATCTATGATAGCTCATCTATGATCTACGATTGATGATCGATAATTGATGATCTATGATGGATGACCGATGAAGTATGATCGATGATCGATGATCTATGATCAAAGATCGACGATCTATGATGGAGAATTATCAATGATCGATAATCGATGATCTTTGATACATGATATATGACCTATGATCGATGATAGATAATATTTAATCGATGATAGAACATCTATGATTGATGATTTATGATCGATGATCGATGATCTATGATCGATGATCAACAATCTATGATTGATCATCGATGATCTATGCCCGATGATCGATGATCTATTATAGATGATTGATGATCTATTATAGATGATTGATGATCTATGATCGATGATCTATGATCTATGATCGATGATCTATGATTGATGATCTATGATCGATGATCTATGATTGATGATCTATGATCTATGATCTATGATCTATGATTTATGATCTATGATTGATGATCTATGATCTATGATCGATGATCTATGGTCGATGATCTATGATCTATGATTGATGATCTATGATCTATAATCTATGATCGATGATCTATGATCTATGATCCATGATCGATGATCGATGATCTATGATCTATGATCTAAGATCTATGATCTATGATCTATGATCTACGATCAATGATCTATAATCGATGATCTATGATCTATGATCTATGATCTATGATATATGAACTATGATCTATGATCCATGATCTATAATCTATTTTCTATGATCTATAATTAATGATCTATGATCCATGATCTATGATCTATGATTTATGATCTATGATTGATGATCGATGATCTACGATTGATGATCTATGATCGATGATCGATGATCAATGATCGATAATCTATAATTGATGGTCTATGATCTATGATCGATGATCGATGATCTATCATCCATGATCGATGATCGATGATCTATGATCTATGATCGATGATTTATGATCTATGATCCATGATCTATGATCTATGATCGATGATTGATGATCTATGATTTATGATCTGTGATACATGGTCGATGATCTATGATCTATGATCTATGATCTATGATCGATTATCTATGATCTATGGTCTATTATCTATGATCGATGATCGATGATCTATGATCGATTATCCATGATCTATGATCTATGATCTATGGTGGATGATCTATGATCTATAATCGATGATTTATGATCGATGATCTATGATCTATGGTCGATGATCTATGATCTATGGTCGATGATCTATGATCTATGGACGATGATCTATGATCTATGATCGATGATCTATAATCTATGATTTATGATCGATGATCCATGGTCGATGATCTATGATCTATGATCTATAATCGATGATCTATGATCAATGATCTATAATCGATGATCTATGATCTATGATCTATGATCTATGACCTATGATCTATGACCTATGATCTATGATCTATGATCTATGATCTATGGTCGATGATCTATGATCGATGATCTATGGTCGATGATCGATGATCTATGATCTATGATACATGTTCTATGATCTATGATCTATGATCGATGATTTATGATCTATGATCCATGATCTATGATCTATGATCGATGATTGATGATCTATGATTTATGATCTGTGATACATGGTCGATGATCTATGATCTATGATCTATGATCTATGATCGATTATCTATGATCTATGGTCTATGATCTATAATCGATGATCGATGATCTATGATCGATTATCCATGATCTATGATCTATGATCTATGGTGGATGATTTATGATCTATAATCGATGATTTATGATCGATGATCTATGATCTATGGTCGATGATCTATGATCTATGGTCGATGATCTATGATCTATGGACGATGATCTATGATCTATGATCGATGATCTATAATCTATGATCTATGATCGATGATCTATGGTCGATGATCTATGATCTATGATCTATAATCGATGATCTATGATCAATGATCTATAATCGATGATCTATGATCTATGATCTATGATCTATGATCTATGACCTATGATCTATGACCTATGATCGATGATCTATGGTCGATGATCTATGATCTATGATCTATAATCGATGATCTATGATCTATGATCTATAATCGATGATCTACGATCTATGATCTATGAACTATGATCTATGATCTATGACCTATGATCTATGGTGGATGATCTATGATCTATAATCGATGATCTATGATCAATGATCTATAATCGATGATCTATGATCTATGATCTATGATTTATGACCTATGATCGATGATCTATGGTCGATGATCTATGATCTATAATCGATGATCTATGATCAATGATCTATAATCGATGATCTATTATCTATGATCTATGAACTATGATCTATGATCTATGACCCATGATCTATGATCTATGACCTATGATCTATGATCTATGATCTATGATCTATGATTTATGATCTATGATTGATGATCTATGATCTATGATCGATGATCTATGGTCGATGATCTATAATCTATGATCGATGATCTACGATCTATGATCTATGATCTATGATCGATGATCTATAATCGATGATTCATGATCGATGATCTATGGTCGATGATCTATGATCTATGATCTATGATCTATGATCTATAATCTATGATCTATGATCTATGATTGATGATCGATGATCTTTGATCTATGATCTATGATCTATGGTCGATGATCTATGATCTATGAACTATGATCTATGATCTATGACCCATGATCTATGATCTATGACCTATGATCTATGATCTATGATCTATGATCTATGATTTATGATCTATGATTGATGATCTATGATCTATGATCGATGATCTATGGTCGATGATCTATAATCTATGATCGATGATCTACGATCTATGATCTATGATCTATGATCGATGATCTATGATTGATGATCTATGATCTATGATCTATGATCGATGATCTATGATCTATGATCTATGATCGATGATCTATGATCTATGATCGATGATCCATGATCGATGATCTATGATCTATGATCCATGATCTATGATCTATGATCTATGGTGGATGATCTATGTTCTATAATCGATGATTTATGATCGATGATCTATGATGTATGATCTATGATCTATGATCTATGGTCGATGATCTATGATCTATGATCGATGATCTATAATCGATGATTCATGATCGATGATCTATGGTCGATGATCTATGATCTATGATCTATGATCTATGATCTATAATCTATGATCTATGATCTATGATTGATGATCGATGATCTTTGATCTATGATCTATGATCTATGGTCGATGATCTATGATCTATGAACGATGATCTGTGGTCTATGATCTATGATCTATGATCCATGATCTATGATCTATTTTCTATGATCTATAATCAATGATCTATGATCCATGATCTATGATCTATGATTTATGATCTATAATTGATGGTCGATGATCTATGATCTATGAACGATGATCTGTGGTCTATGATCTATGATCTATGATCTATAATCAATGATCTATGATCCATGATCTATGATCTATGATTTATGATCTATAATTGATGGTCTATGATCTATGATCTATGATGTATGATCTATAATTGATGATCTATGGTCGATGATCTATGATCTATGATCTATGATCTATGATCTATGATCTATGATCTATGATCTATGATCTATGGTCGATGATCTATGATCGATGATCTATGGTCGATGATCTATGATCTATGATCTATGATCTATGATCTATGATCGATGATCTATGATCTATGATCTATGATCGATGATCTATGATCTATGATTGATGATCCATGATCTATGATCTATGATCTATGATCTATGATTGATGATCTGTGATACATGGAAGATGATCTATGATCTATGATCTATGATCTATGACCCATGATCGATGATCTATGATCTATGATCTATGATCTATGATCTATGATCTATGATCTCTGATCTATGATCGATGATCTATGATCCATGATCGATGATCTATGATCTATGATCTATGATCTATGATCGATGATCAACGATCTATGATCTATGATCGATGATCTACGATCTATGATCTATGATCTATGATCTATGATGTATGATCAACGATCTATGATCTATGATCGATGATCTACGATCTATGATCTATGATCTATGATCTATGATCTATGATCTATGATCTATGATCTATGATATATGATCGATGATCTATGATCTATAATTGATGATCCATGATCTATGATCGATGATCTATGATCTATGATTGATGATCCATGATCATTGATCTATGATCTATGATCTATGATCTATGATCTATGATCTATGATCTATGATTGATGATCTATGATCTATGATCTATAATCTACGATCTATGATCTATGAACTATGATCCATGATCGATGATCTATGATCGATGATCAACGATCTATGATCTATGATCGATGATCTACGATCTATGATCTATGATCTATGATCTATGATCTATGATCTATGATCTATGATCTATGATCTATGATCGATGATCTACGATCTATGATCAATGATCTATGATCTATGATCTATGATCTATGATCTATGATCTATGATCTATGATCTATGATCTATGATCTATGATCTATGATCTATGATATATGATCGATGATCTATGATCTATAATTGATGATCCATGATCTATAATCGATGATCTATGATCTATGATTGATGATCTATGATCTATGGTCGATGATCTATGATCTATGGTCGATGATCTATGATCTATAATCTATGGACGATGATCTATGATCTATATTCGATGATCTATAATCGATGATTTATGATCGATGATCTATGGTCGATGATCTATGATCTATGATCTATAATCGATGATCTATGATCAATGATCTATAATCGATGATCTATGATCTATGATCTATAATCTATGATTGATGATCTATGATCTATGATCTATGAACGATGATCTATGATCTATGATCCATGATCGATGATCGATGATCTATAATCTATGATCTATGATCGATGATCTATGATCAATGATCTATAATCGATGATTTATGATCGATGATCTATGGTCGATGATCTATGATCTATGATCTATAATCGATGATCTATGATCAATGATCTATAATCGATGATCTATAATCGATGATCTATAATCTATGATCTATGAACTATGATCTATGATCTGTGACCTATGATCTACGATCTATGATCTTTGATCTATGATCTATGGTCTATGATCTATGATTTATGATCTATGATTGATGATCTATGATCTATGGTCGATGATCTATAATCTATGATCGATTATCTACGATCTATGATCTATGATCTATAATCTATGATCTATGAACTATGATCTATGATCTGTGACCTATGATCTACGATCTATGATCTTTGATCTATGATCTATGGTCTATGATCTATGATTTATGATCTATGATTGATGATCTATGATCTATGGTCGATGATCTATAATCTATGATCGATTATCTACGATCTATGATCTATGATCTATGATCGATGATCTATGATTGATGATCTATGATCGATGATCTATGATTGATGATCTATGATCTATGATCTATGATCTATGATTTATGATCTATGATTGATGATCTATGATCTATGATCGATGATCTATGGTCGATGATCTATGATCTATGATTGATGATCTATGATCTATAATCTATGATCGATGATCTATGATCTATGATCCATGATCGATGATCGATGATCTATGATCTATGATCTAAGATCTATGATCTATGATCTATGATCTACGATCAATGATCTATAATCGATGATCTATGATCTATGATCTATGATCTATGATATATGAACTATGATCTATGATCTATGATATATGAACTATGATCTATGATCCATGATCTATGATCTATTTTCTATGATCTATAATCAATGATCTATGATCCATGATCTATGATCTATGATTTATGATCTATGATTGATGATCGATGATCTACGATTGATGATCTATGATCGATGATCGATGATCTATAATTGATGATCTATGGTCGATGATCTATGATCTATGATCTATGATCTATGATCTATGATGTATGATCTATGATCTATGATCTATGATCTATGATCTATGATCTATGGTCGATGATCTATGATCTATGTTCTATGATCTATGATCTATGATCTATGATCGATGATCTATGATCTATGATCTATCATCTATGATCGATGATCTATGATCCATGATCGATGATCGATGATCTATCATCCATGATCGATGATCGATGATCTATGATCTATGATACATGTTCTATGATCTATGATCTATGATCGATGATTTATGATCTATGATCCATGATCTATGATCTATGATCGATGATTGATGATCTATGATTTATGATCTGTGATACATGGTCGATGATCTATGATCTATGATCTATGATCTATGATCGATTATCTATGATCTATGGTCTATTATCTATGATCGATGATCGATGATCTATGATCTATGATCTATGACCTATGATCTATGACCTATGATCTATGATCTATGATCTATGATCTATGGTCGATGATCTATGATCGATGATCTATGGTCGATGATCGATGATCTATGATCTATGATACATGTTCTATGATCTATGATCTATGATCGATGATTTATGATCTATGATCCATGATCTATGATCTATGATCGATGATTGATGATCTATGATTTATGATCTGTGATACATGGTCGATGATCTATGATCTATGATCTATGATCTATGATCGATTATCTATGATCTATGGTCTATGATCTATAATCGATGATCGATGATCTATGATCGATTATCCATGATCTATGATCTATGATCTATGGTCGATGATCTATGATCTATGGTCGATGATCTATGATCTATGGACGATGATCTATGATCTATGATCGATGATCTATAATCTATGATTTATGATCGATGATCTATGGTCGATGATCTATGATCTATGATCTATAATCGATGATCTATGATCAATGATCTATAATCGATGATCTATGATCTATGATCTATGATCTATGATCTATGACCTATGATCTATGACCTATGATCGATGATCTATGGTCGATGATCTATGATCTATGATCTATAATCGATGATCTATGATCTATGATCTATAATCGATGATCTACGATCTATGATCTATGAACTATGATCTATGATCTATGACCTATGATCTATAGTGGATGATCTATGATCTATAATCGATGATCTATGATCAATGATCTATAATCAATGATCTATGATCTATGATCTATGATCTATGATTTATGACCTATGATCGATGATCTATGGTCGATGATCTATGATCTATGATCTATAATCGATGATCTATGATCAATGATCTATAATCGATGATCTATTATCTATGATCTATGAACTATGATCTATGATCTATGACCCATGATCTATGATCTATGACCTATGATCTATGATCTATGATCTATGATCTATGATTTATGATCTATGATTGATGATCTATGATCTATGATCGATGATCTATGGTCGATGATCTATAATCTATGATCGATGATCTACGATCTATGATCTATGATCTATGATCGATGATCTATGATTGATGATCTATGATCGATGATCTATGATTGATGATCTATGATCTATGATCTATGATCTATGATTTATGATCTATGATTGATGATCTATGATCTATGATCGATGATCTATGGTCGATGATCTATGATCTATGATTGATGATCTATGATCTATAATCTATGATCGATGATCTATGATCTATGATCCATGATCGATGATCGATGATCTATGATCTATGATCTAAGATCTATGATCTATGATCTATGATCTACGATCAATGATCTATAATCGATGATCTATGATCTATGATCTATGATCTATGATATATGAACTATGATCTATGATCCATGATCTATGATCTATTTTCTATGATCTATAATTAATGATCTATGATCCATGATCTATGATCTATGATTTATGATCTATGATTGATGATCGATGATCTACGATTGATGATCTATGATCGATGATCGATGATCAATGATCGATAATCTATAATTGATGGTCTATGATCTATGATCGATGATCGATGATCTATAATTGATGATCTATGGTCGATGATCTATGATCTATGATCTATGATCTATGATCTATGATCTATGATCTATGATCTATGATCTATGATCTATGATCTATGATCTATGGTCGATGATCTATGATCGATGATCTATGGTCGATGATCTATGTTCTATGATCTATGATCTATGATCTATGATCGATGATCAATGATCTATGATCTATGATCTATGATCGATGATCTATGATCCATGATCGATGATCGATGATCTATCATCCATGATCGATGATCGATGATCTATGATCTATGATCGATGATTTATGATCTATGATCCATGATCTATGATCTATGATCGATGATTGATGATCTATGATTTATGATCTGTGATACATGGTCGATGATCTATGATCTATGATCTATGATCTATGATCGATTATCTATGATCTATGGTCTATTATCTATGATCGATGATCGATGATCTATGATCGATTATCCATGATCTATGATCTATGATCTATGGTGGATGATCTATGATCTATAATCGATGATTTATGATCGATGATCTATGATCTATGGTCGATGATCTATGATCTATGGTCGATGATCTATGATCTATGGACGATGATCTATGATCTATGATCGATGATCTATAATCTATGATTTATGATCGATGATCTATGGTCGATGATCTATGATCTATGATCTATAATCGATGATCTATGATCAATGATCTATAATCGATGATCTATGATCTATGATCTATGATCTATGACCTATGCTCTATGACCTATGATCTATGATCTATGATCTATGATCTATGGTCGATGATCTATGATCGATGATCTATGGTCGATGATCGATGATCTATGATCTATGATACATGTTCTATGATCTATGATCTATGATCGATGATTTATGATCTATGATCCATGATCTATGATCTATGATCGATGATTGATGATCTATGATTTATGATCTGTGATACATGGTCGATGATCTATGATCTATGATCTATGATCTATGATCGATTATCTATGATCTATGGTCTATGATCTATAATCGATGATCGATAATCTATGATCGATTATCCATGATCTATGATCTATGATCTATGGTGGATGATCTATGATCTATAATCGATGATTTATGATCGATGATCTATGATCTATGGTCGATGATCTATGATCTATGGTCGATGATCTATGATCTATGGACGATGATCTTTGATCTATGATCGATGATCTATAATCTATGATTTATGATCGATGATCTATGGTCGATGATCTATGATCTATGATCTATAATCGATGATCTATGATCAATGATCTATAATCGATGATCTATGATCTATGATCTATGATCTATGACCTATTATCTATGACCTATGATCGATGATCTATGGTCGATAATCAATGATCTATGATCTATAATCGATGATCTATGATCTATGATCTATAATCGATGATCTACGATCTATGATCTATGAACTATGATCTATGATCTATGACCTATGATCTATGGTGGATGATCTATGATCTATAATCGATGATCTATGATCAATGATCTATCATCGATGATTTATGATCTATGATCTATGATTTATGACCTATGATCGATGATCTATGGTCGATGATCTATGATCTATGATCTATAATCGATGATCTATGATCAATGATCTATAATCGATGATCTATTATCTATGATCTATGAACTATGATCTATGATCTATGACCCATGATCTATGATCTATGACCTATGATCTATGATCTATGATCTATGATCTATGATTTATGATCTATGATTGATGATCTATGATCTATGATCGATGATCTATGGTCGATGATCTATAATCTATGATCGATGATCTACGATCTATGATCTATGATCTATGATCGATGATCTATAATCGATGATTCATGATCGATGATCTATGGTCGATGATCTATGATCTATGATCTATGATCTATGATCTATAATCTATGATCTATGATCTATGATTGATGATCGATGATCTTTGATCTATGATCTATGATCTATGGTCGATGATCTATGATCTATGAACGATGATCTCTGAACTATGATCGATGATCTATGATCCATGATCGATGATCTATGATCTATGATCTATGATCTATGATCTATGATCTATGATATATGAACTATGATCTATGATCCATGATCTATGATCTATTTTCTATGATCTATAATCAATGATCTATGATCCATGATCTATGATCTATGATTTATGATCTATGATTGATGATCGATGATCTACGATTGATGATCTATGATCGATGATCGATGATCAATGATCGATAATCTATAATTGATGGTCTATGATCTATGATCGATGATCGATGATCTATAATTGATGATCTATGGTCGATGATCTATGATCTATGATCTATGATCTATGATGTATGATCTATGATCTATGATCTATGATCTATGATCTATGATCTATGATCTATGATCTATGTTCTATGATCTATGATCTATGATCTATGATCGATGATCTATGATCTATGATCTATGATCTATGATCGATGATCTATGATCCATGATCGATGATCGATGATCTATCATCCATGATCGATGATCGATGATCTATGATCTATGATACATGTTCTATGATCTATGATCTATGATCGATGATTTATGATCTATGATCCATGATCTATGATCTATGATCGATGATTGATGATCTATGATTTATGATCTGTGATACATGGTCGATGATCTATGATCTATGATCTATGATCTATGATCGATTATCTATGATCTATGGTCTATTATCTATGATCGATGATCGATGATCTATGATCTATGATCTATGACCTATGATCTATGACCTATGATCTATGATCTATGATCTATGATCTATGGTCGATTATCTATGATCGATGATCTATGGTCGATGATCGATGATCTATGATCTATGATACATGTTCTATGATCTATGATCTATGATCGATGATTTATGATCTATGATCCATGATCTATGATCTATGATCGATGATTGATGATCTATGATCTATGATCTATGAACGATGATCTATGATCTATGATCCATGATCGATGATCGATGATCTATAATCTATGATCTATGATCTATGATCTATGATCAATGATCTATAATCGATGATTTATGATCGATGATCTATGGTCGATGATCTATGATCTATGATCTATTATCGATGATCTATGATCAATGATCTATAATCGATGATCTATAATCGATGATCTATAATCTATGATCTATGAACTATGATCTATGATCTCTGACCTATGATCTACGATCTATGATCTTTGATCTATGATCTATGGTCTATGATCTATGATTTATGGTCGATGATCTATAATCTATGATCGATTATCTACGATCTACGATCTATGATCTATGATCTATGATCGATGATCTATGATTGATGATCTATGATCGATGATCTATGATTGATGATCTATGATCTATGATCTATGATCTATGATTTATGATCTATGATTGATGATCTATGATCTATGATCGATGATCTATGGTCGATGATCTATGATCTATGATTGATGATCTATGATCTATAATCTATGATCGATGATCTATGATCTATGATCCATGATCGATGATCGATGATCTATGATCTATGATCTAAGATCTATGATCTATGATCTATGATCTACGATCAATGATCTATAATCGATGATCTATGATCTATGATCTATGATCTATGATATATGAACTATGATCTATGATCCATGATCTATGATCTATTTTCTATGATCTATAATCAATGATCTATGATCCATGATCTATGATCTATGATTTATGATCTATGATTGATGATCGATGATCTACGATTGATGATCTATGATCGATGATCGATGATCAATGATCGATAATCTATAATTGATGGTCTATGATCTATGATCGATGATCGATGATCTATAATTGATGATCTATGGTCGATGATCTATGATCTATGATCTATGATCTATGATGTATGATCTATGATCTATGATCTATGATCTATGATCTATGATCTATGGTCGATGATCTATGATCTATGTTCTATGATCTATGATCTATGATCTATGATCGATGATCTATGATCTATGATCTATGATCTATGATCGATGATCTATGATCCATGATCGATGATCGATGATCTATCATCCATGATCGATGATCGATGATCTATGATCTATGATACATGTTCTATGATCTATGATCTATGATCGATGATTTATGATCTATGATCCATGATCTATGATCTATGATCGATGATTGATGATCTATGATTTATGATCTGTGATACATGGTCGATGATCTATGATCTATGATCTATGATCTATGATCGATTATCTATGATCTATGGTCTATTATCTATGATCGATGATCGATGATCTATGATCTATGATCTATGACCTATGATCTATGACCTATGATCTATGATCTATGATCTATGATCTATGGTCGATGATCTATGATCGATGATCTATGGTCGATGATCGATGATCTATGATCTATGATACATGTTCTATGATCTATGATCTATGATCGATGATTTATGATCTATGATCCATGATCTATGATCTATGATCGATGATTGATGATCTATGATTTATGATCTGTGATACATGGTCGATGATCTATGATCTATGATCTATGATCTATGATCGATTATCTATAATCTATGGTCTATGATCTATAATCGATGATCGATGATCTATGATCGATTATCCATGATCTATGATCTATGATCTATGGTGGATGATCTATGATCTATAATCGATGATTTATGATCGATGATCTATGATCTATGGTCGATGATCTATGATCTATGGTCGATGATCTATGATCTATGGACGATGATCTATGATCTATGATCGATGATCTATAATCTATGATTTATGATCGATGATCTATGGTCGATGATCTATGATCTATGATCTATAATCGATGATCTATGATCAATGATCTATAATCGATGATCTATGATCTATGATCTATGATCTATGATCTATGACCTATGATCTATGACCTATGATCGATGATCTATGGTCGATGATCTATGATCTATGATCTATAATCGATGATCTATGATCTATGATCTATAATCGATGATCTACGATCTATGATCTATGAACTATGATCTATGATGTATGACCTATGATCTATAGTGGATGATCTATGATCTATAATCGATGATCTATGATCAATGATCTATAATCGATGATCTATGATCTATGATCTATGATCTATGATTTATGACCTATGATCGATGATCTATGGTCGATGATCTATGATCTATGATCTATAATCGATGATCTATGATCAATGATCTATAATCGATGATCTATTATCTATGATCTATGAACTATGATCTATGATCTATGACCCATGATCTATGATCTATGACCTATGATCTATGATCTATGATCTATGATCTATGATTTATGATCTATGATTGATGATCTATGATCTATGATCGATGATCTATGGTCGATGATCTATAATCTATGATTGATGATCTGCGATCTATGATCTATGATCTATGATCGATGATCTATGATTGATGATCTATGATCGATGATCTATGATTGATGATCTATGATCTATGATCTATGATCTATGATTTATGATCTATGATTGATGATCTATGATCTATGATCGATGATCTATGGTCGATGATCTATGATCTATGATTGATGATCTATGATCTATAATCTATGATCGATGATCTATGATCTATGATCCATGATCGATGATCGATGATCTATGATCTATGATCTAAGATCTATGATCTATGATCTATGATCTACGATCAATGATCTATAATCGATGATCTATGATCTATGATCTATGATCTATGATATATGAACTATGATCTATGATCCATGATCTATGATCTATTTTCTATGATCTATAATTAATGATCTATGATCCATGATCTATGATCTATGATTTATGATCTATGATTGATGATCGATGATCTACGATTGATGATCTATGATCGATGATCGATGATCAATGATCGATAATCTATAATTGATGGTCTATGATCTATGATCGATGATCGATGATCTATAATTGATGATCTATGGTCGATGATCTATGATCTATGATCTATGATCTATGATGTATGATCTATGATCTATGATCTATGATCTATGATCTATGATCTATGGTCGATGATCTATGATCGATGATCTATGGTCGATGATGAATGTTCTATGATCTATGATCTATGATCTATGATCGATGATCAATGATCTATGATCTATGATCTATGATCGATGATCTATGATCCATGATCGATGATCGATGATCTATCATCCATGATCGATGATCGATGATCTATGATCTATGATACATGTTCTATGATCTATGATCTATGATCGATGATTTATGATCTATGATCCATGATCTATGATCTATGATCGATGATTGATGATCTATGATTTATGATCTGTGATACATGGTCGATGATTTATGATCTATGATCTATGATCTATGATCGATTATCTATGATCTATGGTCTATTATCTATGATCGATGATCGATGATCTATGATCGATTATCCATGATCTATGATCTATGATCTATGGTGGATGATCTATGATCTATAATCGATGATTTATGATCGATGATCTATGATCTATGGTCGATGATCTATGATCTATGGTCGATGATCTATGATCTATGGACGATGATCTATGATCTATGATCGATGATCTATAATCTATGATTTATGATCGATGATCTATGGTCGATGATCTATGATCTATGATCTATAATCGATGATCTATGATCAATGATCTATAATCGATGATCTATGATCTATGATCTATGATCTATGATCTATGACCTATGATCTATGACCTATGATCTATGATCTATGATCTATGATCTATGGTCGATGATCTATGATCGATGATCTATGGTCGATGATCGATGATCTATGATCTATGATACATGTTCTATGATCTATGATCTATGATCGATGATTTATGATCTATGATCCATGATCTATGATCTATGATCGATGATTGATGATCTATGATTTATGATCTGTGATACATGGTCGATGATCTATGATCTATGATCTATGATCTATGATCGATTATCTATGATCTATAGTCTATGATCTATAATCGATGATCGATGATCTATGATCGATTATCCATGATCTATGATCTATGATCTATGGTGGATGATCTATGATCTATAATCGATGATTTATGATCGATGATCTATGATCTATGGTCGATGATCTATGATCTATGGTCGATGATCTATGATCTATGGACGATGATCTATGATCTATGATCGATGATCTATAATCTATGATTTATGATCGATGATCTATGGTCGATGATCTATGATCTATGATCTATAATCGATGATCTATGATCAATGATCTATAATCGATGATCTATGATCTATGATCTATGATCTATGACCTATGATCTATGACCTATGATCGATGATCTATGGTCGATGATCTATGATCTATGATCTATAATCGATGATCTATGATCTATGATCTATAATCGATGATCTACGATCTATGATCTATGAACTATGATCTATGATCTATGACCTATGATCTATGGTGGATGATCTATGATCTATGATCGATGATCTATGATCAATGATCTATAATCGATGATCTATGATCTATGATCTATGATTTATGACCTATGATCGATGATCTATGGTCGATGATCTATGATCTATGATCTATAATCGATGATCTATGATCAATGATCTATAATCGATGATCTATTATCTATGATCTATGATCTATTATCTATGATCTATGAACTATGATCTATGATCTATGACCCATGATCTATGATCTATGACCTATGATCTATGATCTATGATCTATGATTTATGATCTATGATTGATGATCTATGATCTATGATCTATGATCTATGATCGATGATCAATGATCTATGATCTATGATCTATGATCTATGATCTATGATCTATGATCGATGATCTATAATCGATGATTCATGATCGATGATCTATGGTCGATGATCTATGATCTATGATCTATGATCTATGATCTATAATCTATGATCTATGATCTATGATTGATGATCGATGATCTTTGATCTATGATCTATGATCTATGGTCGATGATCTATGATCTATGAACGATGATCTGTGGTCTATGATCTATGATCTATGATCCATGATCTATGATCTATTTTCTATGATCTATAATCAATGATCTATGATCCATGATCTATGATCTATGATCTATGATCTATAATTGATGGTCGATGATCTATGATCTATGAACGATGATCTGTGGTCTATGATCTATGATCTATGATCTATGATCTATAATCAATGATCTATGATCCATGATCTATGATCTATGATTTATGATCTATAATTGATGGTCTATGATCTATGATCTATGATGTATGATCTATAATTGATGATCTATGGTCGATGATCTATGATCTATGATCTATGATGTATGATCTATGATCTATGATCTATGATCTATGGTCGATGATCTATGATCGATGATCTATGGTCGATGATCTATGATCTATGATCTATGATCTATGATCTATGATCGATAATCTATGATCTATGATCTATGATCTATGATCGATGATCTATGATCTATGATTGATGATCCATGATCTATGATCTATGATCTATGATTGATGATCTGTGATACATGGAAGATGATCTATGATCTATGATCTATGATCTATGACCCATGATCGATGATCTATGATCTATGATCTATGATCTCTGATCTATGATCTCTGATCTATGATCGATGATCTATGATCCATGATCGATGCTCTATGATCTATGATCTATGATCTATGATCGATGATCAACGATCTATGATCTATGATCGATGATCTACGATCTATGATCTATGATCTTTGATCTATGATCAACGATCTATGATCTATGATCGATGATCTACGATCTATGATCTATGATCTATGATCTATGATCTATGATCTATGATCTATGATCTATGATCTATGATCTATGATATATGAACTATGATCCATGATCGATGATCTATGATCGATGATCAACGATCTATGATCTATGATCGATGATCTACGATCTATGATCTATGATCTATGATCTATAATCTATGATCTATGATCTATGATCTATGATCGATGATCTACGATCTATGATCTATGATCTATGATCTATGATCTATGATCTATGATCTATGATCTATGATCTATGATATATGATCGATGATCTATGATCTATAATTGATGATCCATGATCTATAATCGATGATCTATGATCTATGATTGATGATCTATGATCTATGGTCGATGATCTATGATCTATGGTCGATGATCTATGATCTATAATCTATGGACGATGATCTATGATCTATATTCGATGATCTATAATCGATGATTTATGATCGATGATCTATGGTCGATGATCTATGATCTATGATCTATAATCGATGATCTATGATCAATGATCTATGAACGATGATCTATGATCTATGATCTATAATCGATGATCTATGATCAATGATCTATGAACGATGATCTATGATCTATGATCCATGATCGATGATCGATGATCTATAATCTATGATCTATGATCTATGATCTATGATCAATGATCTATAATCGATGATTTATGATCGATGATCTATGGTCGATGATCTATGATCTATGATCTATAATCGATGATCTATGATCAATGATCTATAATCGATGATCTATAATCGATGATCTATAATCTATGATCTATGAACTATGATCTATGATCTGTGACCTATGATCTACGATCTATGATCTTTGATCTATGATCTATGGTCTATGATCTATGATTTATGATCTATGATTGATGATCTATGATCTATGGTCGATGATCTATAATCTATGATCGATGATCTACGATCTATGATCTATGATCTATGATCGATGATCTATGATTGATGATCTATGATCGATGATCTATGATTGATGATCTATGATCTATGATCTATGATTTATGATCTATGATTGATGATCTATGATCTATGATCGATGATCTATGGTCGATGATCTATGGTTGATGATCTATGATCTATAATCTATGATCGATGATCTATGATCCATGATCGATGATCGATGATCTATGATCTATGATCTAAGATCTATGATCTATGATCTATGATCTACGATCAATGATCTATAATCGATGATCTATGATCTATGATCTATGATCTATGATATATGAACTATGATCTATGATCCATGATCTATGATCTATTTTCTATGATCTATAATCAATGATCTATGATCCATGATCTATGATCTATGATTTATGATCTATGATTGATGATCGATGATCTACGATTGATGATCTATGATCGATGATCGATGATCAATGATCGATAATCTATAATTGATGGTCTATGATCTATGATCGATGATCGATGATCTATAATTGATGATCTATGGTCGATGATCTATGATCTATGATCTATGATCTATGATCTATGATGTATGATCTATGATCTATGATCTATGATCTATGATCTATGATCTATGGTCGATGATCTATGATCGATGATCTATGGTCGATGATCTATGTTCTATGATCTATGATCTATGATCTATGATCTATGATCTATGATCTATGATCGATGATCTATGATCCATGATCGATGATCGATGATCTATCATCCATGATCGATGATCGATGATTTATGATCTATGATCCATGATCTATGATCTATGATCGATGATTGATGATCTATGATTTATGATCTGTGATACATGGTCGATGATCTATGATCTATGATCTATGATCTATGATCTATGATCTATGATCGATTATCTATGATCTATGGTCTATTATCTATGATCGATGATCGATGATCTATGATCGATTATCCATGATCTATGATCTATGATCTATGGTGGATGATCTATGATCTATAATCGATGATTTATGATCGATGATCTATGATCTATGGTCGATGATCTATGATCTATGGTCGATGATCTATGATCTATGGACGATGATCTATGATCTATGATCGATGATCTATAATCTATGATTTATGATCGATGATCTATGGTCGATGATCTATGATCTTTGATCTATAATCGATGATCTATGATCAATGATCTATAATCGATGATCTATGATCTATGATCTATGATCTATGATCTATGACCTATGATCTATGACCTATGATCTATGATCTATGATATATGATCTATGGTCGATGATCTATGATCGATGATCTATGGTCGATGATCGATGATCTATGATCTATGATACATGTTCTATGATCTATGATCTATGATCGATGATTTATGATCTATGATCCATGATCTATGATCTATGATCGATGATTGATGATCTATGATTTATGATCTGTGATACATGGTCGATGATCTATGATCTATGATCTATGATCTATGATCGATTATCTATGATCTATGGTCTATGATCTATAATCGATGATCGATGATCTATGATCGATTATCCATGATCTATGATCTATGATCTATGGTGGATGATCTATGATCTATAATCGATGATTTATGATCGATGATCTATGATCTATGGTTGATGATCTATGATCTATGGTCGATGATCTATGATCTATGGACGATGATCTATGATCTATGATCGATGATCTATAATCTATGATTTATGATCGATGATCTATGGTCGATGATCTATGATCTATGATCTATAATCGATGATCTATGATCAATGATCTATAATCGATGATCTATGATCTATGATCTATGATCTATGATCTATGACCTATGATCTATGACCTATGATCGATGATCTATGGTCGATGATCTATGATCTATGATCTATAATCGATGATCTATGATCTATGATCTATAATCGATGATCTACGATCTATGATCTATGAACTATGATCTATGATCTATGACCTATGATCTATGGAGGATGATCTATGATCTATAATCGATGATCTATGATCAATGATCTATAATCGATGATCTATGATCTATGATCTATGATCTATGATTTATGACCTATGATCGATGATCTATGGTCGATGATCTATGATCTATGATCTATAATCGATGATCTATGATCAATGATCTATAATCGATGATCTATTATCTATGATCTATGAACTATGATCTATGATCTATGACCCATGATCTATGATCTATGACCTATGATCTATGATCTATGATCTATGATCTATGATTTATGATCTATGATTGATGATCTATGATCTATGATCGATGATCTATGGTCGATGATCTATGATCTATGATTGATAATCTATGATCTATAATCTATGATCGATGATCTATGATCTATGATCCATGATCGATGATCGATGATCTAAGATCTATGATCTATGATCTATGATCTACGATCAATGATCTATAATCGATGATCTATGATCTATGATCTATGATCTATGATCTATGATATATGAACTATGATCTATGATCCATGATCTATGATCTATTTTCTATGATCTATAATGAATGATCTATGATCTATGATCTATGGTCGATGATCTATGATCGATGATCTATGGTCGATGATCTATGTTCTATGATCTATGATCTATGATCTATGATCGATGATCTATGATCTATGATCTATGATCTATGATCGATGATCTATGATCCATGATCGATGATCGATGATCTATCATCCATGATCGATGATCGATGATCTATGATCTATGATACATGTTCTATGATCTATGATCTATGATCGATGATTTATGATCTATGATCCATGATCTATGATCTATGATCGATGATTGATGATCTATGATTTATGATCTGTGATACATGGTCGATGATCTATGATCTATGATCTATGATCTATGATCGATTATCTATGATCTATGGTATATTATCTATGATCGATGATCGATGATCTATGATCGATTATCCATGATCTATGATCTATGATCTATGGTGGATGATCTATGATCTATAATCGATGATTTATGATCGATGATCTATGATCTATGGTCGATGATCTATGATCTATGGTCGATGATCTATGATCTATGGACGATGATCTATGATCTATGATCGATGATCTATAATCTATGATTTATGATCGATGATCTATGGTCGATGATCTATGATCTATGATCTATAATCGATGATCTATGATCAATGATCTATAATCGATGATCTATGATCTATGATCTATGATCTATGATCTATGACCTATGATCTATGACCTATGATCTATGATCTATGATCTATGATCTATGGTCGATGATCTATGATCGATGATCTATGGTCGATGATCGATGATCTATGATCTATGATACATGTTCTATGATCTATGATCTATGATCGATGATTTATGATCTATGATCCATGATCTATGATCTATGATCGATGATTGATGATCTATGATTTATGATCTGTGATACATGGTCGATGATCTATGATCTATGATCTATGATCTATGATCGATTATCTATGATCTATAGTCTATGATCTATAATCGATGATCGATGATCTATGATCGATTATCCATGATCTATGATCTATGATCTATGGTGGATGATCTATGATCTATAATCGATGATTTATGATCGATGATCTATGATCTATGGTCGATGATCTATGATCTATGGTCGATGATCTATGATCTATGGACGATGATCTATGATCTATGATCGATGATCTATAATCTATGATTTATGATCGATGATCTATGGTCGATGATCTATGATCTATGATCTATAATCGATGATCTATGATCAATGATCTATAATCGATGATCTATGATCTATGATCTATGATCTATGACCTATGATCTATGACCTATGATCGATGATCTATGGTCGATGATCTATGATCTATGATCTATAATCGATGATCTATGATCTATGATCTATAATCGATGATCTACGATCTATGATCTATGAACTATGATCTATGATCTATGACCTATGATCTATGGTGGATGATCTATGATCTATAATCGATGATCTATGATCAATGATCTATAATCGATGATCTATGATCTATGATCTATGATTAATGACCTATGATCGATGATCTATGGTCGATGATCTATGATCTATGATCTATAATCGATGATCTATGATCAATGATCTATAATCGATGATCTATTATCTATGATCTATGAACTATGATCTATGATCTATGACCCATGATCTATGATCTATGACCTATGATCTATGATCTATGATCTATGATCTATGATTTATGATCTATGATTGATGATCTATGATCTATGATCTATGATCTATGATCGATGATCAATGATCTATGATCTATGATCTATGATCTATGATCTATGATCGATGATCTATAATCGATGATTCATGATCGATGATATATGGTCGATGATCTATGATCTATGATCTATGATCTATGATCTATAATCTATGATCTATGATCTATGATTGATGATCGATGATCTTTGATCTATGATCTATGATCTATGGTCGATGATCTATGATCTATGAACGATGATCTGTGGTCTATGATCTATGATCTATGATCCATGATCTATGATCTATTTTCTATGATCTATAATCAATGATCTATGATCCATGATCTATGATCTATGATTTATGATCTATAATTGATGGTCGATGATCTATGATCTATGAACGATGATCTGTGGTCTATGATCTATGATCTATGATCTATGATCTATAATCAATGATCTATGATCCATGATCTATGATCTATGATTTATGATCTATAATTGATGGTCTATGATCTATGATCTATGATGTATGATCTATAATTGATGATCTATGGTCGATGATCTATGATCTATGATCTATGATGTATGATCTATGATCTATGATCTATGATCTATGGTCGATGATCTATGATCGATGATCTATGGTCGATGATCTATGATCTATGATCTATGATCTATGATCTATGATCGATAATCTATGATCTATGATCTATGATCTATGATCGATGATCTATGATCTATGATTGATGATCCATGATCTATGATCTATGATCTATGATTGATGATCTGTGATACATGGAAGATGATCTATGATCTATGATCTATGATCTATGACCCATGATCGATGATCTATGATCTATGATCTATGATCTCTGATCTATGATCTCTGATCTATGATCGATGATCTATGATCCATGATCGATGATCTATGATCTATGATCTATGATCTATGATCGATGATCAACGATCTATGATCTATGATCGATGATCTACGATCTATGATCTATGATCTATGATCTATGATCAACGATCTATGATCTATGATCGATGATCTACGATCTATGATCTATGATCTATGATCTATGATCTATGATCTATGATCTATGATCTATGATATATGAACTATGATCCATGATCGATGATCTATGATCGATGATCAACGATCTATGATCTATGATCGATGATCTACGATCTATGATCTATGATCTATGATCTATGATCTATGATCTATGATCTATGATCTATGATCGATGATCTACGATCTATGATCTATGATCTATGATCTATGATCTATAATCTATGATCTATGATCTATGATCTATGATCTATGATCTATGATCTATGATCTATGATATATGATCGATGATCTATGATCTATAATTGATGATCCATGATCTATAATCGATGATCTATGATCTATGATTGATGATCTATGATCTATGGTCGATGATCTATGATCTATGGTCGATGATCTATGATCTATAATCTATGGACGATGATCTATGATCTATATTCGATGATCTATAATCGATGATTTATGATCGATGATCTATGGTAGATGATCTATGATCTATGATCTATAATCGATGATCTATGATCAATGATCTATGAACGATGATCTATGATCTATGATCTATAATCGATGATCTATGATCAATGATCTATGAACGATGATCTATGATCTATGATCCATGATCGATGATCGATGATCTATAATCTATGATCTATGATCTATGATCTATGATCAATGATCTATAATCGATGATTTATGATCGATGATCTATGGTCGATGATCTATGATCTATGATCTATAATCGATGATCTATGATCAATGATCTATAATCGATGATCTATAATCGATGATCTATAATCTATGATCTATGAACTATGATCTATGATCTGTGACCTATGATCTACGATCTATGATCTTTGATCTATGATCTATGGTCTATGATCTATGATTTATGATCTATGATTGATGATCTATGATCTATGGTCGATGATCTATAATCTATGATCGATGATCTACGATCTATGATCTATGATCTATGATCGATGATCTATGATTGATGATCTATGATCGATGATCTATGATTGATGATCTATGATCTATGATCTATGATTTATGATCTATGATTGATGATCTATGATCTATGATCGATGATCTATGGTCGATGATCTATGGTTGATGATCTATGATCTATAATCTATGATCGATGATCTATGATCCATGATCGATGATCGATGATCTATGATCTATGATCTAAGATCTATGATCTATGATCTATGATCTACGATCAATGATCTATAATCGATGATCTATGATCTATGATCTATGATCTATGATATATGAACTATGATCTATGATCCATGATCTATGATCTATTTTCTATGATCTATAATCAATGATCTATGATCCATGATCTATGATCTATGATTTATGATCTATGATTGATGATCGATGATCTACGATTGATGATCTATGATCGATGATCGATGATCAATGATCGATAATCTATAATTGATGGTCTATGATCTATGATCGATGATCGATGATCTATAATTGATGATCTATGGTCGATGATCTATGATCTATGATCTATGATCTATGATCTATGATGTATGATCTATGATCTATGATCTATGATCTATGATCTATGATCTATGGTCGATGATCTATGTTCGATGATCTATGGTCGATGATCTATGTTCTATGATCTATGATCTATGATCTATGATCTATGATCTATGATCTATGATCTATGATCGATGATCTATGATCCATGATCGATGATCGATGATCTATCATCCATGATCGATGATCGATGATTTATGATCTATGATCCATGATCTATGATCTATGATCGATGATTGATGATCTATGATTTATGATCTGTGATACATGGTCGATGATCTATGATCTATGATCTATGATCTATGATCTATGATCTATGATCGATTATCTATGATCTATGGTCTATTATCTATGATCGATGATCGATGATCTATGATCGATTATCCATGATCTATGATCTATGATCTATGGTGGATGATCTATGATCTATAATCGATGATTTATGATCGATGATCTATGATCTATGGTCGATGATCTATGATCTATGGTCGATGATCTATGATCTATGGACGATGATCTATGATCTATGATCGATGATCTATAATCTATGATTTATGATCGATGATCTGTGGTCGATGATCTATGATCTTTGATCTATAATCGATGATCTATGATCAATGATCTATAATCGATGATCTATGATCTATGATCTATGATCTATGATCTATGACCTATGATCTATGACCTATGATCTATGATCTATGATCTATGATCTATGGTCGATGATCTATGATCGATGATCTATGGTCGATGATCGATGATCTATGATCTATGATACATGTTCTATGATCTATGATCTATGATCGATGATCTATGATCGATTATCCATGATCTATGATCTATGATCTATGGTGGATGATCTATGATCTATAATCGATGATTTATGATCGATGATCTATGATCTATGGTCGATGATCTATGATCTATGGTCGATGATCTATGATCTATGGACGATGATCTATGATCTATGATCGATGATCTATAATCTATGATTTATGATCGATGATCTATGGTCGATGATCTATGATCTTTGATCTATAATCGATGATCTATGATCAATGATCTATAATCGATGATCTATGATCTATGATCTATGATCTATGATCTATGACCTATGATCTATGACCTATGATCTATGATCTATGATCTATGATCTATGGTCGATGATCTATGATCGATGATCTATGGTCGATGATCGATGATCTATGATCTATGATACATGTTCTATGATCTATGATCTATGATCGATGATTTATGATCTATGATCCATGATCTATGATCTATGATCGATGATTGATGATCTATGATTTATGATCTGTGATACATGGTCGATGATCTATGATCTATGATCTATGATCTATGATCGATTATCTATGATCTATGGTCTATGATCTATAATCGATGATCGATGATCTATGATCGATTATCCATGATCTATGATCTATGATCTATGGTGGATGATCTATGATCTATAATCGATGATTTATGATCGATGATCTATGATCTATGGTCGATGATCTATGATCTATGGTCGATGATCTATGATCTATGGACGATGATCTATGATCTATGATCGATGATCTATAATCTATGATTTATGATCGATGATCTATGGTCGATGATCTATGATCTATGATCTATAATCGATGATCTATGATCAATGATCTATAATCGATGATCTATGATCTATGATCTATGATCTATGATCTATGACCTATGATCTATGACCTATGATCGATGATCTATGGTCGATGATCTATGATCTATGATCTATAATCGATGATCTATGATCTATGATCTATAATCGATGATCTACGATCTATGATCTATGAACTATGATCTATGATCTATGACCTATGATCTATGGAGGATGATCTATGATCTATAATCGATGATCTATGATCAATGATCTATAATCGATGATCTATGATCTATGATCTATGATCTATGATTTATGACCTATGATCGATGATCTATGGTCGATGATCTATGATCTATGATCTATAATCGATGATCTATGATCAATGATCTATAATCGATGATCTATTATCTATGATCTATGAACTATGATCTATGATCTATGACCCATGATCTATGATCTATGACCTATGATCTATGATCTATGATCTATGATCTATGATTTATGATCTATGATTGATGATCTATGATCTATGATCGATGATCTATGGTCGATGATCTATGATCTATGATTGATAATCTATGATCTATAATCTATGATCGATGATCTATGATCTATGATCCATGATCGATGATCGATGATCTATGATCTATGATCTAAGATCTATGATCTATGATCTATGATCTACGATCAATGATCTATAATCGATGATCTATGATCTATGATCTATGATCTATGATATATGAACTATGATCTATGATCCATGATCTATGATCTATTTTCTATGATCTATAATGAATGATCTATGATCCATGATCTATGATCTATGATTTATGATCTATGATTGATGATCGATGATCTACGATTGATGATCTATGATCGATGATCGATGATCAATGATCGATAATCTATAATTGATGGTCTATGATCTATGATCGATGATCGATGATCTATAATTGATGATCTATGGTCGATGATCTATGATGTATGATCTATGATCTATGATCTATGATCTATGATCTATGATCTATGGTCGATGATCTATGATCGATGATCTATGGTCGATGATCTATGTTCTATGATCTATGATCTATGATCTATGATCGATGATCTATGATCTATGATCTATGATCTATGATCGATGATCTATGATCCATGATCGATGATCGATGATCTATCATCCATGATCGATGATCGATGATCTATGATCTATGATACATGTTCTATGATCTATGATCTATGATCGATGATTTATGATCTATGATCCATGATCTATGATCTATGATCGATGATTGATGATCTATGATTTATGATCTGTGATACATGGTCGATGATCTATGATCTGTGATCTATGATCTATGATCGATTATCTATGATCTATGGTATATTATCTATGATCGATGATCGATGATCTATGATCGATTATCCATGATCTATGATCTATGATCTATGGTGGATGATCTATGATCTATAATCGATGATTTATGATCGATGATCTATGATCTATGGTCGATGATCTATGATCTATGGTCGATGATCTATGATCTATGGACGATGATCTATGATCTATGATCGATGATCTATAATCTATGATCTATGATCGATGATCTATGGTCGATGATCTATGTTCTATGATCTATGATCTATGATCTATGGACGATGATCTATGATCTATGATCGATGACCTATGATCTATGATCTATGATCTATGATCTATGGTCGATGATCTATGATCGATGATCTATGGTCGATGATCGATGATCTATGATCTATGATACATGTTCTATGATCTATGATCTATGATCGATGATCTATGATCGATTATCCATGATCTATGATCTATGATCTATGGTGGATGATCTATGATCTATAATCGATGATTTATGATCGATGATCTATGATCTATGGTCGATGATCTATGATCTATGGTCGATGATCTATGATCTATGGACGATGATCTATGATCTATGATCGATGATCTATAATCTATGATTTATGATCGATGATCTATGGTCGATGATCTATGATCTTTGATCTATAATCGATGATCTATGATCAATGATCTATAATCGATGATCTATGATCTATGATCTATGATCTATGATCTATGACCTATGATCTATGACCTATGATCTATGATCTATGATCTATGATCTATGATCTACGATCAATGATCTATAATCGATGATCTATGATCTATGATCTATGATCTATGATATATGAACTATGATCTATGATCCATGATCTATGATCTATTTTCTATGATCTATAATTAATGATCTATGATCCATGATCTATGATCTATGATTTATGATCTATGATTGATGATCGATGATCTACGATTGATGATCTATGATCGATGATCGATGATCAATGATCGATAATCTATAATTGATGGTCTATGATCTATGATCGATGATCGATGATCTATAATTGATGATCTATGGTCGATGATCTATGATCTATGATCTATGATCTATGATCTATGATGTATGATCTATGATCTATGATCTATGATCTATGATCTATGATCTATGGTCGATGATCTATGATCGATGATCTATGGTCGATGATCTATGTTCTATGATCTATGATCTATGATCTATGATCGATGATCAATGATCTATGATCTATGATCTATGATCGATGATCTATGATCCATGATCGATGATCGATGATCTATCATCCATGATCGATGATCGATGATCTATGATCTATGATCGATGATTTATGATCTATGATCCATGATCTATGATCTATGATCGATGATTGATGATCTATGATTTATGATCTGTGATACATGGTCGATGATCTATGATCTATGATCTATGATCTATGATCGATTATCTATGATCTATGGTCTATTATCTATGATCGATGATCGATGATCTATGATCGATTATCCATGATCTATGATCTATGATCTATGGTGGATGATCTATGATCTATAATCGATGATTTATGATCGATGATCTATGATCTATGGTCGATGATCTATGATCTATGGTCGATGATCTATGATCTATGGACGATGATCTATGATCTATGATCGATGATCTATAATCTATGATTTATGATCGATGATCTATGGTCGATGATCTATGATCTATGATCTATAATCGATGATCTATGATCAATGATCTATAATCGATGATCTATGATCTATGATCTATGATCTATGACCTATGATCTATGACCTATGATCTATGATCTATGATCTATGATCTATGGTCGATGATCTATGATCGATGATCTATGGTCGATGATCGATGATCTATGATCTATGATACATGTTCTATGATCTATGATCTATGATCGATGATTTATGATCTATGATCCATGATCTATGATCTATGATCGATGATTGATGATCTATGATTTATGATCTGTGATACATGGTCGATGATCTATGATCTATGATCTATGATCTATGATCGATTATCTATGATCTATGGTCTATGATCTATAATCGATGATCGATAATCTATGATCGATTATCCATGATCTATGATCTATGATCTATGGTGGATGATCTATGATCTATAATCGATGATTTATGATCGATGATCTATGATCTATGGTCGATGATCTATGATCTATGGTCGATGATCTATGATCTATGGACGATGATCTTTGATCTATGATCGATGATCTATAATCTATGATTTATGATCGATGATCTATGGTCGATGATCTATGATCTATGATCTATAATCGATGATCTATGATCAATGATCTATAATCGATGATCTATGATCTATGATCTATGATCTATGACCTATGATCTATGACCTATGATCGATGATCTATGGTCGATAATCAATGATCTATGATCTATAATCGATGATCTATGATCTATGATCTATAATCGATGATCTACGATCTATGATCTATGAACTATGATCTATGATCTATGACCTATGATCTATGGTGGATGATCTATGATCTATAATCGATGATCTATGATCAATGATCTATCATCGATGATTTATGATCTATGATCTATGATTTATGACCTATGATCGATGATCTATGGTCGATGATCTATGATCTATGATCTATAATCGATGATCTATGATCAATGATCTATAATCGATGATCTATTATCTATGATCTATGAACTATGATCTATGATCTATGACCCATGATCTATGATCTATGACCTATGATCTATGATCTATGATCTATGATCTATGATTTATGATCTATGATTGATGATCTATGATCTATGATCGATGATCTATGGTCGATGATCTATAATCTATGATCGATGATCTACGATCTATGATCTATGATCTATGATCGATGATCTATAATCGATGATTCATGATCGATGATCTATGGTCGATGATCTATGATCTATGATCTATGATCTATGATCTATAATCTATGATCTATGATCTATGATTGATGATCGATGATCTTTGATCTATGATCTATGATCTATGGTCGATGATCTATGATCTATGAACGATGATCTCTGATCTATGATCGATGATCTATGATCCATGATCGATGATCTATGATCTATGATCTATGATCTATGATCGATGATCAACGATCTATGATCTATGATCGATGATCTACGATCTATGATCTATGATCTATGATCTATGATCTATGATCAACGATCTATGATCTATGATCGATGATCTACGATCTATGATCTATGATCTATGATCTATGATCTATGATCTATGATCTATGATATATGATCGATGATCTATGATCTATAATTGATGATCCATGATCTATGATCGATGATCTATGATCTATGATTGATGATCCATGATCATTGATCTATGATCTATGATCTATGATCTATGATCTATGATCTATGATCTATGATTGATGATCTATGATCTATGATCTATAATCTACGATCTATGATCTATGAACTATGATCCATGATCGATGATCTATGATCGATGATCAACGATCTATGATCGATGATCGATGATCTACGATCTATGATCTATGATCTATGATCTATGATCTATGATCTATGATCTATGATCTATGATCTATGATCTATGATCGATGATCTACGATCTATGATCTATGATCTATGATCTATGATCTATGATCTATGATCTATGATCTATGATCTTTGATCTATGATCTATGATCTATGATCTATGATCTATGATCTATGATATATGATCGATGATCTATGATCTATAATTGATGATCCATGATCTATAATCG
Organism: Microplitis demolitor; assembly: GCF_026212275.2. Classification (NCBI taxonomy): domain Eukaryota; kingdom Metazoa; phylum Arthropoda; class Insecta; order Hymenoptera; family Braconidae; genus Microplitis; species Microplitis demolitor. The sequence goes on along the minus strand of NC_068550.1, from coordinate 11,401,899 downwards.
ATGATCTATGATCTATGATTGATGATCTATGATCTATGGTCGATGATCTATGATCTATGGTCGATGATCTATGATCTATAATCTATGGACGATGATCTATGATCTATATTCGATGATCTATAATCGATGATTTATGATCGATGATCTATGGTCGATGATCTATGATCTATGATCTATAATCGATGATCTATGATCAATGATCTATAATCGATGATCTATGATCTATGATCTATAATCTATGATTGATGATCTATGATCTATGATCTATGAACGATGATCTATGATCTATGATCCATGATCGATGATCGATGATCTATAATCTATGATCTATGATCTATGATCTATGATCAATGATCTATAATCGATGATTTATGATCGATGATCTATGGTCGATGATCTATGATCTATGATCTATAATCGATGATCTATGATCAATGATCTATAATCGATGATCTATAATCGATGATCTATAATCTATGATCTATGAACTATGATCTATGATCTCTGACCTATGATCTACGATCTATGATCTTTGATCTATGATCTATGGTCTATGATCTATGATTTATGATCTATGATTGATGATCTATGATCTATGGTCGATGATCTATAATCTATGATCGATTATCTACGATCTACGATCTATGATCTATGATCTATGATCGATGATCTATGATTGATGATCTATGATCGATGATCTATGATTGATGATCTATGATCTATGATCTATGATCTATGATTTATGATCTATGATTGATGATCTATGATCTATGATCGATGATCTATGGTCGATGATCTATGATCTATGATTGATGATCTATGATCTATAATCTATGATCGATGATCTATGATCTATGATCCATGATCGATGATCGATGATCTATGATCTATGATCTAAGATCTATGATCTATGATCTATGATCTACGATCAATGATCTATAATCGATGATCTATGATCTATGATCTATGATCTATGATATATGAACTATGATCTATGATCCATGATCTATGATCTATTTTCTATGATCTATAATCAATGATCTATGATCCATGATCTATGATCTATGATTTATGATCTATGATTGATGATCGATGATCTACGATTGATGATCTATGATCGATGATCGATGATCAATGATCGATAATCTATAATTGATGGTCTATGATCTATGATCGATGATCGATGATCTATAATTGATGATCTATGGTCGATGATCTATGATCTATGATCTATGATCTATGATCTATGGTCGATGATCTATGATCTATGTTCTATGATCTATGATCTATGATCTATGATCGATGATCTATGATCTATGATCTATGATCTATGATCGATGATCTATGATCCATGATCGATGATCGATGATCTATCATCCATGATCGATGATCGATGATCTATGATCTATGATACATGTTCTATGATCTATGATCTATGATCGATGATTTATGATCTATGATCCATGATCTATGATCTATGATCGATGATTGATGATCTATGATTTATGATCTGTGATACATGGTCGATGATCTATGATCTATGATCTATGATCTATGATCGATTATCTATGATCTATGGTCTATTATCTATGATCGATGATCGATGATCTATGATCTATGATCTATGACCTATGATCTATGACCTATGATCTATGATCTATGATCTATGATCTATGGTCGATGATCTATGATCGATGATCTATGGTCGATGATCGATGATCTATGATCTATGATACATGTTCTATGATCTATGATCTATGATCGATGATTTATGATCTATGATCCATGATCTATGATCTATGATCGATGATTGATGATCTATGATTTATGATCTGTGATACATGGTCGATGATCTATGATCTATGATCTATGATCTATGATCGATTATCTATAATCTATGGTCTATGATCTATAATCGATGATCGATGATCTATGATCGATTATCCATGATCTATGATCTATGATCTATGGTGGATGATCTATGATCTATAATCGATGATTTATGATCGATGATCTATGATCTATGGTCGATGATCTATGATCTATGGTCGATGATCTATGATCTATGGACGATGATCTATGATCTATGATCGATGATCTATAATCTATGATTTATGATCGATGATCTATGGTCGATGATCTATGATCTATGATCTATAATCGATGATCTATGATCAATGATCTATAATCGATGATCTATGATCTATGATCTATGATCTATGATCTATGACCTATGATCTATGACCTATGATCGATGATCTATGGTCGATGATCTATGATCTATGATCCATAATCGATGATCTATGATCTATGATCTATAATCGATGATCTACGATCTATGATCTATGAACTATGATCTATGATGTATGACCTATGATCTATAGTGGATGATCTATGATCTATAATCGATGATCTATGATCAATGATCTATAATCGATGATCTATGATCTATGATCTATGATCTATGATTTATGACCTATGATCGATGATCTATGGTCGATGATCTATGATCTATGATCTATAATCGATGATCTATGATCAATGATCTATAATCGATGATCTATTATCTATGATCTATGAACTATGATCTATGATCTATGACCCATGATCTATGATCTATGACCTATGATCTATGATCTATGATCTATGATCTATGATTTATGATCTATGATTGATGATCTATGATCTATGATCGATGATCTATGGTCGATGATCTATAATCTATGATTGATGATCTGCGATCTATGATCTATGATCTATGATCGATGATCTATGATTGATGATCTATGATCGATGATCTATGATTGATGATCTATGATCTATGATCTATGATCTATGATTTATGATCTATGATTGATAATCTATGATCTATGATCGATGATCTATGGTCGATGATCTATGATCTATGATTGATGATCTATGATCTATAATCTATGATCGATGATCTATGATCTATGATCCATGATCGATGATCGATGATCTATGATCTATGATCTAAGATCTATGATCTATGATCTATGATCTACGATCAATGATCTATAATCGATGATCTATGATCTATGATCTATGATCTATGATATATGAACTATGATCTATGATCCATGATCTATGATCTATTTTCTATGATCTATAATTAATGATCTATGATCCATGATCTATGATCTATGATTTATGATCTATGATTGATGATCGATGATCTACGATTGATGATCTATGATCGATGATCGATGATCAATGATCGATAATCTATAATTGATGGTCTATGATCTATGGTCGATGATCTATGATCTATGATCTATGATCTATGATGTATGATCTATGATCTATGATCTATGATCTATGATCTATGATCTATGGTCGATGATCTATGATCGATGATCTATGGTCGATGATGTATGTTCTATGATCTATGATCTATGATCTATGATCGATGATCAATGATCTATGATCTATGATCTATGATCGATGATCTATGATCCATGATCGATGATCGATGATCTATCATCCATGATCGATGATCGATGATCTATGATCTATGATACATGTTCTATGATCTATGATCTATGATCGATGATTTATGATCTATGATCCATGATCTATGATCTATGATCGATGATTGATGATCTATGATTTATGATCTGTGATACATGGTCGATGATTTATGATCTATGATCTATGATCTATGATCGATTATCTATGATCTATGGTCTATTATCTATGATCGATGATCGATGATCTATGATCGATTATCCATGATCTATGATCTATGATCTATGGTGGATGATCTATGATCTATAATCGATGATTTATGATCGATGATCTATGATCTATGGTCGATGATCTATGATCTATGGTCGATGATCTATGATCTATGGACGATGATCTATGATCTATGATCGATGATCTATAATCTATGATTTATGATCGATGATCTATGGTCGATGATCTATGATCTATGATCTATAATCGATGATCTATGATCAATGATCTATAATCGATGATCTATGATCTATGATCTATGATCTATGATCTATGACCTATGATCTATGACCTATGATCTATGATCTATGATCTATGATCTATGGTCGATGATCTATGATCGATGATCTATGGTCGATGATCGATGATCTATGATCTATGATACATGTTCTATGATCTATGATCTATGATCGATGATTTATGATCTATGATCCATGATCTATGATCTATGATCGATGATTGATGATCTATGATTTATGATCTGTGATACATGGTCGATGATCTATGATCTATGATCTATGATCTATGATCGATTATCTATGATCTATAGTCTATGATCTATAATCGATGATCGATGATCTATGATCGATTATCCATGATCTATGATCTATGATCTATGGTGGATGATCTATGATCTATAATCGATGATTTATGATCGATGATCTATGATCTATGGTCGATGATCTATGATCTATGGTCGATGATCTATGATCTATGGACGATGATCTATGATCTATGATCGATGATCTATAATCTATGATTTATGATCGATGATCTATGGTCGATGATCTATGATCTATGATCTATAATCGATGATCTATGATCAATGATCTATAATCGATGATCTATGATCTATGATCTATGATCTATGACCTATGATCTATGACCTATGATCGATGATCTATGGTCGATGATCTATGATCTATGATCTATAATCGATGATCTATGATCTATGATCTATAATCGATGATCTACGATCTATGATCTATGAACTATGATCTATGATCTATGACCTATGATCTATGGTGGATGATCTATGATCTATAATCGATGATCTATGATCAATGATCTATAATCGATGATCTATGATCTATGATCTATGATTTATGACCTATGATCGATGATCTATGGTCGATGATCTATGATCTATGATCTATAATCGATGATCTATGATCAATGATCTATAATCGATGATCTATTATCTATGATCTATGATCTATTATCTATGATCTATGAACTATGATCTATGATCTATGACCCATGATCTATGATCTATGACCTATGATCTATGATCTATGATCTATGATCTATGATTTATGATCTATGATTGATGATCTATGATCTATGATCTATGATCTATGATCGATGATCAATGATCTATGATCTATGATCTATGATCTATGATCTATGATCTATGATCGATGATCTATAATCGATGATTCATGATCGATGATCTATGGTCGATGATCTATGATCTATGATCTATGATCTATGATCTATAATCTATGATCTATGATCTATGATTGATGATCGATGATCTTTGATCTATGATCTATGATCTATGGTCGATGATCTATGATCTATGAACGATGATCTGTGGTCTATGATCTATGATCTATGATCCATGATCTATGATCTATTTTCTATGATCTATAATCAATGATCTATGATCCATGATCTATGATCTATGATTTATGATCTATAATTGATGGTCGATGATCTATGATCTATGAACGATGATCTGTGGTCTATGATCTATGATCTATGATCTATGATCTATAATCAATGATCTATGATCCATGATCTATGATCTATGATTTATGATCTATAATTGATGGTCTATGATCTATGATCTATGATGTATGATCTATAATTGATGATCTATGGTCGATGATCTATGATCTATGATCTATGATGTATGATCTATGATCTATGATCTATGATCTATGGTCGATGATCTATGATCGATGATCTATGGTCGATGATCTATGATCTATGATCTATGATCTATGATCTATGATCGATAATCTATGATCTATGATCTATGATCTATGATCGATGATCTATGATCTATGATTGATGATCCATGATCTATGATCTATGATCTATGATTGATGATCTGTGATACATGGAAGATGATCTATGATCTATGATCTATGATCTATGACCCATGATCGATGATCTATGATCTATGATCTATGATCTCTGATCTATGATCTCTGATCTATGATCGATGATCTATGATCCATGATCGATGATCTATGATCTATGATCGATGATCAACGATCTATGATCTATGATCGATGATCTACGATCTATGATCTATGATCTTTGATCTATGATCAACGATCTATGATCTATGATCGATGATCTACGATCTATGATCTATGATCTATGATCTATGATCTATGATCTATGATCTATGATCTATGATCTATGATCTATGATCTATGATATATGAACTATGATCCATGATCGATGATCTATGATCGATGATCAACGATCTATGATCTATGATCGATGATCTACGATCTATGATCTATGATCTATGATCTATAATCTATGATCTATGATCTATGATCTATGATCGATGATCTACGATCTATGATCTATGATCTATGATCTATGATCTATGATCTATGATCTATGATCTATGATCTATGATCTATGATCTATGATATATGATCGATGATCTATGATCTATAATTGATGATCCATGATCTATAATCGATGATCTATGATCTATGATTGATGATCTATGATCTATGGTCGATGATCTATGATCTATGGTCGATGATCTATGATCTATAATCTATGGACGATGATCTATGATCTATATTCGATGATCTATAATCGATGATTTATGATCGATGATCTATGGTCGATGATCTATGATCTATGATCTATAATCGATGATCTATGATCAATGATCTATGAACGATGATCTATGATCTATGATCTATAATCGATGATCTATGATCAATGATCTATGAACGATGATCTATGATCTATGATCCATGATCGATGATCGATGATCTATAATCTATGATCAATGATCTATAATCGATGATTTATGATCGATGATCTATGGTCGATGATCTATGATCTATGATCTATAATCGATGATCTATGATCAATGATCTATAATCGATGATCTATAATCGATGATCTATAATCTATGATCTATGAACTATGATCTATGATCTGTGACCTATGATCTACGATCTATGATCTTTGATCTATGATCTATGGTCTATGATCTATGATTTATGATCTATGATTGATGATCTATGATCTATGGTCGATGATCTATAATCTATGATCGATGATCTACGATCTATGATCTATGATCTATGATCGATGATCTATGATTGATGATCTATGATCGATGATCTATGATTGATGATCTATGATCTATGATCTATGATTTATGATCTATGATTGATGATCTATGATCTATGATCGATGATCTATGGTCGATGATCTATGGTTGATGATCTATGATCTATAATCTATGATCGATGATCTATGATCCATGATCGATGATCGATGATCTATGATCTATGATCTAAGATCTATGATCTATGATCTATGATCTACGATCAATGATCTATAATCGATGATCTATGATCTATGATCTATGATCTATGATATATGAACTATGATCTATGATCCATGATCTATGATCTATTTTCTATGATCTATAATCAATGATCTATGATCCATGATCTATGATCTATGATTTATGATCTATGATTGATGATCGATGATCTACGATTGATGATCTATGATCGATGATCGATGATCAATGATCGATAATCTATAATTGATGGTCTATGATCTATAATCGATGATCGATGATCTATAATTGATGATCTATGGTCGATGATCTATGATCTATGATCTATGATCTATGATCTATGATGTATGATCTATGATCTATGATCTATGATCTATGATCTATGATCTATGGTCGATGATCTATGATCGATGATCTATGGTCGATGATCTATGTTCTATGATCTATGATCTATGATCTATGATCTATGATCTATGATCTATGATCTATGATCTATGATCGATGATCTATGATCCATGATCGATGATCGATGATCTATCATCCATGATCGATGATCGATGATTTATGATCTATGATCCATGATCTATGATCTATGATCGATGATTGATGATCTATGATTTATGATCTGTGATACATGGTCGATGATCTATGATCTATGATCTATGATCTATGATCTATGGTCGATGATCTATGATCTATGGTCTATTATCTATGGACGATGATCGATGATCTATGATCGATTATCCATGATCTATGATCTATGATCTATGGTGGATGATCTATGATCTATAATCGATGATTTATGATCGATGATCTATGATCTATGGTCGATGATCTATGATCTATGGTCGATGATCTATGATCTATGGACGATGATCTATGATCTATGATCGATGATCTATAATCTATGATTTATGATCGATGATCTATGGTCGATGATCTATGATCTTTGAGCTATAATCGATGATCTATGATCAATGATCTATAATCGATGATCTATGATCTATGATCTATGATCTATGATCTATGACCTATGATCTATGACCTATGATCTATGATCTATGATATATGATCTATGGTCGATGATCTATGATCGATGATCTATGGTCGATGATCGATGATCTATGATCTATGATACATGTTCTATGATCTATGATCTATGATCGATGATTTATGATCTATGATCCATGATCTATGATCTATGATCGATGATTGATGATCAATGATTTATGATCTGTGATACATGGTCGATGATCTATGATCTATGATCTATGATCTATGATCGATTATCTATGATCTATGGTCTATGATCTATAATCGATGATCGATGATCTATGATCGATTATCCATGATCTATGATCTATGATCTATGGTGGATGATCTATGATCTATAATCGATGATTTATGATCGATGATCTATGATCTATGGTTGATGATCTATGATCTATGGTCGATGATCTATGATCTATGGACGATGATCTATGATCTATGATCGATGATCTATAATCTATGATTTATGATCGATGATCTATGGTCGATGATCTATGATCTATGATCTATAATCGATGATCTATGATCAATGATCTATAATCGATGATCTATGATCTATGATCTATGATCTATGATCTATGACCTATGATCTATGACCTATGATCGATGATCTATGGTCGATGATCTATGATCTATGATCTATAATCGATGATCTATGATCTATGATCTATAATCGATGATCTACGATCTATGATCTATGAACTATGATCTATGATCTATGACCTATGATCTATGGAGGATGATCTATGATCTATAATCGATGATCTATGATCAATGATCTATAATCGATGATCTATGATCTATGATCTATGATCTATGATTTATGACCTATGATCGATGATCTATGGTCGATGATCTATGATCTATGATCTATAATCGATGATCTATGATCAATGATCTATAATCGATGATCTATTATCTATGATCTATGAACTATGATCTATGATCTATGACCCATGATCTATGATCTATGACCTATGATCTATGATCTATGATCTATGATCTATGATTTATGATCTATGATTGATGATCTATGATCTATGATCGATGATCTATGGTCGATGATCTATGATCTATGATTGATAATCTATGATCTATAATCTATGATCGATGATCTATGATCTATGATCCATGATCGATGATCGATGATCTAAGATCTATGATCTATGATCTATGATCTACGATCAATGATCTATAATCGATGATCTATGATCTATGATCTATGATCTATGATATATGAACTATGATCTATGATCCATGATCTATGATCTATTTTCTATGATCTATAATGAATGATCTATGATCTATGATCTATGGTCGATGATCTATGATCGATGATCTATGGTCGATGATCTATGTTCTATGATCTATGATCTATGATCTATGATCGATGATCTATGATCTATGATCTATGATCTATGATCGATGATCTATGATCCATGATCGATGATCGATGATCTATCATCCATGATCGATGATCGATGATCTATGATCTATGATACATGTTCTATGATCTATGATCTATGATCGATGATTTATGATCTATGATCCATGATCTATGATCTATGATCGATGATTGATGATCTATGATTTATGATCTGTGATACATGGTCGATGATCTATGATCTATGATCTATGATCTATGATCGATTATCTATGATCTATGGTATATTATCTATGATCGATGATCGATGATCTATGATCGATTATCCATGATCTATGATCTATGATCTATGGTGGATGATCTATGATCTATAATCGATGATTTATGATCGATGATCTATGATCTATGGTCGATGATCTATGATCTATGGTCGATGATCTATGATCTATGGACGATGATCTATGATCTATGATCGATGATCTATAATCTATGATTTATGATCGATGATCTATGGTCGATGATCTATGATCTATGATCTATAATCGATGATCTATGATCAATGATCTATAATCGATGATCTATGATCTATGATCTATGATCTATGATCTATGACCTATGATCTATGACCTATGATCTATGATCTATGATCTATGATCTATGGTCGATGATCTATGATCGATGATCTATGGTCGATGATCGATGATCTATGATCTATGATACATGTTCTATGATCTATGATCTATGATCGATGATTTATGATCTATGATCCATGATCTATGATCTATGATCGATGATTGATGATCTATGATTTATGATCTGTGATACATGGTCGATGATCTATGATCTATGATCTATGATCTATGATCGATTATCTATGATCTATAGTCTATGATCTATAATCGATGATCGATGATCTATGATCGATTATCCATGATCTATGATCTATGATCTATGGTGGATGATCTATGATCTATAATCGATGATTTATGATCGATGATCTATGATCTATGGTCGATGATCTATGATCTATGGTCGATGATCTATGATCTATGGACGATGATCTATGATCTATGATCGATGATCTATAATCTATGATTTATGATCGATGATCTATGGTCGATGATCTATGATCTATGATCTATAATCGATGATCTATGATCAATGATCTATAATCGATGATCTATGATCTATGATCTATGATCTATGACCTATGATCTATGACCTATGATCGATGATCTATGGTCGATGATCTATGATCTATGATCTATAATCGATGATCTATGATCTATGATCTATAATCGATGATCTACGATCTATGATCTATGAACTATGATCTATGATCTATGACCTATGATCTATGGTGGATGATCTATGATCTATAATCGATGATCTATGATCAATGATCTATAATCGATGATCTATGATCTATGATCTATGATTTATGACCTATGATCGATGATCTATGGTCGATGATCTATGATCTATGATCTATAATCGATGATCTATGATCAATGATCTATAATCGATGATCTATTATCTATGATCTATGAACTATGATCTATGATCTATGACCCATGATCTATGATCTATGACCTATGATCTATGATCTATGATCTATGATCTATGATTTATGATCTATGATTGATGATCTATGATCTATGATCTATGATCTATGATCGATGATCAATGATCTATGATCTATGATCTATGATCTATGATCTATGATCGATGATCTATAATCGATGATTCATGATCGATGATCTATGGTCGATGATCTATGATCTATGATCTATGATCTATGATCTATAATCTATGATCTATGATCTATGATTGATGATCGATGATCTTTGATCTATGATCTATGATCTATGGTCGATGATCTATGATCTATGAACGATGATCTGTGGTCTATGATCTATGATCTATGATCCATGATCTATGATCTATTTTCTATGATCTATAATCAATGATCTATGATCCATGATCTATGATCTATGATTTATGATCTATAATTGATGGTCGATGATCTATGATCTATGAACGATGATCTGTGGTCTATGATCTATGATCTATGATCTATGATCTATAATCAATGATCTATGATCCATGATCTATGATCTATGATTTATGATCTATAATTGATGGTCTATGATCTATGATCTATGATGTATGATCTATAATTGATGATCTATGGTCGATGATCTATGATCTATGATCTATGATGTATGATCTATGATCTATGATCTATGATCTATGGTCGATGATCTATGATCGATGATCTATGGTCGATGATCTATGATCTATGATCTATGATCTATGATCTATGATCGATAATCTATGATCTATGATCTATGATCTATGATCGATGATCTATGATCTATGATTGATGATCCATGATCTATGATCTATGATCTATGATTGATGATCTGTGATACATGGAAGATGATCTATGATCTATGATCTATGATCTATGACCCATGATCGATGATCTATGATCTATGATCTATGATCTCTGATCTATGATCTCTGATCTATGATCGATGATCTATGATCCATGATCGATGATCTATGATCTATGATCTATGATCTATGATCGATGATCAACGATCTATGATCTATGATCGATGATCTACGATCTATGATCTATGATCTATGATCTATGATCAACGATCTATGATCTATGATCGATGATCTACGATCTATGATCTATGATCTATGATCTATGATCTATGATCTATGATCTATGATCTATGATATATGAACTATGATCCATGATCGATGATCTATGATCGATGATCAACGATCTATGATCTATGATCGATGATCTACGATCTATGATCTATGATCTATGATCTATGATCTATGATCTATGATCTATGATCTATGATCGATGATCTACGATCTATGATCTATGATCTATGATCTATGATCTATGATCTATGATCTATGATCTATGATCTATGATCTATGATCTATGATCTATGATATATGATCGATGATCTATGATCTATAATTGATGATCCATGATCTATAATCGATGATCTATGATCTATGATTGATGATCTATGATCTATGGTCGATGATCTATGATCTATGGTCGATGATCTATGATCTATAATCTATGGACGATGATCTATGATCTATATTCGATGATCTATAATCGATGATTTATGATCGATGATCTATGGTCGATGATCTATGATCTATGATCTATAATCGATGATCTATGATCAATGATCTATGAACGATGATCTATGATCTATGATCTATAATCGATGATCTATGATCAATGATCTATGAACGATGATCTATGATCTATGATCCATGATCGATGATCGATGATCTATAATCTATGATCTATGATCTATGATCTATGATCAATGATCTATAATCGATGATTTATGATCGAAGATCTATGGTCGATGATCTATGATCTATGATCTATAATCGATGATCTATGATCAATGATCTATAATCGATGATCTATAATCGATGATCTATAATCTATGATCTATGAACTATGATCTATGATCTGTGACCTATGATCTACGATCTATGATCTTTGATCTATGATCTATGGTCTATGATCTATGATTTATGATCTATGATTGATGATCTATGATCTATGGTCGATGATCTATAATCTATGATCGATGATCTACGATCTATGATCTATGATCTATGATCGATGATCTATGATTGATGATCTATGATCGATGATCTATGATTGATGATCTATGATCTATGATCTATGATTTATGATCTATGATTGATGATCTATGATCTATGATCGATGATCTATGGTCGATGATCTATGGTTGATGATCTATGATCTATAATCTATGATCGATGATCTATGATCCATGATCGATGATCGATGATCTATGATCTATGATCTAAGATCTATGATCTATGATCTATGATCTACGATCAATGATCTATAATCGATGATCTATGATCTATGATATATGAACTATGATCTATGATCCATGATCTATGATCTATTTTCTATGATCTATAATCAATGATCTATGATCCATGATCTATGATCTATGATTTATGATCTATGATTGATGATCGATGATCTACGATTGATGATCTATGATCGATGATCGATGATCAATGATCGATAATCTATAATTGATGGTCTATGATCTATGATCGATGATCGATGATCTATAATTGATGATCTATGGTCGATGATCTATGATCTATGATCTATGATCTATGATCTATGATGTATGATCTATGATCTATGATCTATGATCTATGATCTATGATCTATGGTCGATGATCTATGATTGATGATCTATGGTCGATGATCTATGTTCTATGATCTATGATCTATGATCTATGATCTATGATCTATGATCTATGATCTATGATCGATGATCTATGATCCATGATCGATGATCGATGATCTATCATCCATGATCGATGATCGATGATTTATGATCTATGATCCATGATCTATGATCTATGATCGATGATTGATGATCTATGATTTATGATCTGTGATACATGGTCGATGATCTATGATCTATGATCTATGATCTATGATCTATGATCTATGATCGATTATCTATGATCTATGGTCTATTATCTATGATCGATGATCGATGATCTATGATCGATTATCCATGATCTATGATCTATGATCTATGGTGGATGATCTATGATCTATAATCGATGATTTATGATCGATGATCTATGATCTATGGTCGATGATCTATGATCTATGGTCGATGATCTATGATCTATGGACGATGATCTATGATCTATGATCGATGATCTATAATCTATGATTTATGATCGATGATCTATGGTCGATGATCTATGATCTTTGATCTATAATCGATGATCTATGATCAATGATCTATAATCGATGATCTATGATCTATGATCTATGATCTATGATCTATGACCTATGATCTATGACCTATGATCTATGATCTATGATCTATGATCTATGGTCGATGATCTATGATCGATGATCTATGGTCGATGATCGATGATCTATGATCTATGATACATGTTCTATGATCTATGATCTATGATCGATGATCTATGATCGATTATCCATGATCTATGATCTATGATCTATGGTGGATGATCTATGATCTATAATCGATGATTTATGATCGATGATCTATGATCTATGGTCGATGATCTATGATCTATGGTCGATGATCTATGATCTATGGACGATGATCTATGATCTATGATCGATGATCTATAATCTATGATTTATGATCGATGATCTATGGTCGATGATCTATGATCTTTGATCTATAATCGATGATCTATGATCAATGATCTATAATCGATGATCTAT
Organism: Microplitis demolitor; assembly: GCF_026212275.2. Lineage (NCBI taxonomy): Eukaryota > Metazoa > Arthropoda > Insecta > Hymenoptera > Braconidae > Microplitis > Microplitis demolitor. Next base: position 11,386,791 of record NC_068550.1, on the reverse strand, counting down.
GATCTATGATCTATGATCTATGATCTATGACCTATGATCTATGACCTATGATCTATGATCTATGATCTATGATCTATGGTCGATGATCTATGATCGATGATCTATGGTCGATGATCGATGATCTATGATCTATGATACATGTTCTATGATCTATGATCTATGATCGATGATTTATGATCTATGATCCATGATCTATGATCTATGATCGATGATTGATGATCTATGATTTATGATCTGTGATACATGGTCGATGATCTATGATCTATGATCTATGATCTATGATCGATTATCTATGATCTATGGTCTATGATCTATAATCGATGATCGATGATCTATGATCGATTATCCATGATCTATGATCTATGATCTATGGTGGATGATCTATGATCTATAATCGATGATTTATGATCGATGATCTATGATCTATGGTCGATGATCTATGATCTATGGTCGATGATCTATGATCTATGGACGATGATCTATGATCTATGATCGATGATCTATAATCTATGATTTATGATCGATGATCTATGGTCGATGATCTATGATCTATGATCTATAATCGATGATCTATGATCAATGATCTATAATCGATGATCTATGATCTATGATCTATGATCTATGATCTATGACCTATGATCTATGACCTATGATCGATGATCTATGGTCGATGATCTATGATCTATGATCGATGATCTATGGTCGATGATCTATGATCTATGATCTATAATCGATGATCTATGATCTATGATCTATAATCGATGATCTACGATCTATGATCTATGAACTATGATCTATGAACTATGACCTATGATCTATGGAGGATGATCTATGATCTATAATCGATGATCTATGATCAATGATCTATAATCGATGATCTATGATCTATGATCTATGATCTATGATTTATGACCTATGATCGATGATCTATGGTCGATGATCTATGATCTATGATCTATAATCGATGATCTATGATCAATGATCTATAATCGATGATCTATTATCTATGATCTATGAACTATGATCTATGATCTATGACCCATGATCTATGATCTATGACCTATGATCTATGATCTATGATCTATGATCTATGATTTATGATCTATGATTGATGATCTATGATCTATGATCGATGATCTATGGTCGATGATCTATGATCTATGATTGATAATCTATGATCTATAATCTATGATCGATGATCTATGATCTATGATCCATGATCGATGATCGATGATCTATGATCTATGATCTAAGATCTATGATCTATGATCTATGATCTACGATCAATGATCTATAATCGATGATCTATGATCTATGATCTATGATCTATGATATATGAACTATGATCTATGATCCATGATCTATGATCTATTTTCTATGATCTATAATGAATGATCTATGATCCATGATCTATGATCTATGATTTATGATCTATGATTGATGATCGATGATCTACGATTGATGATCTATGATCGATGATCGATGATCAATGATCGATAATCTATAATTGATGGTCTATGATCTATGATCGATGATCGATGATCTATAATTGATGATCTATGGTCGATGATCTATGATGTATGATCTATGATCTATGATCTATGATCTATGATCTATGATCTATGGTCGATGATCTATGATCGATGATCTATGGTCGATGATCTATGTTCTATGATCTATGATCTATGATCTATGATCGATGATCTATGATCTATGATCTATGATCTATGATCGATGATCTATGATCCATGATCGATGATCGATGATCTATCATCCATGATCGATGATCGATGATCTATGATCTATGATACATGTTCTATGATCTATGATCTATGATCGATGATTTATGATCTATGATCCATGATCTATGATCTATGATCGATGATTGATGATCTATGATTTATGATCTGTGATACATGGTCGATGATCTATGATCTGTGATCTATGATCTATGATCGATTATCTATGATCTATGGTATATTATCTATGATCGATGATCGATGATCTATGATCGATTATCCATGATCTATGATCTATGATCTATGGTGGATGATCTATGATCTATAATCGATGATTTATGATCGATGATCTATGATCTATGGTCGATGATCTATGATCTATGGTCGATGATCTATGATCTATGGACGATGATCTATGATCTATGATCGATGATCTATAATCTATGATCTATGATCGATGATCTATGGTCGATGATCTATGTTCTATGATCTATGATCTATGATCTATGGACGATGATCTATGATCTATGATCGATGACCTATGATCTATGATCTATGATCTATGATCTATGGTCGATGATCTATGATCGATGATCTATGGTCGATGATCGATGATCTATGATCTATGATACATGTTCTATGATCTATGATCTATGATCGATGATCTATGATCGATTATCCATGATCTATGATCTATGATCTATGGTGGATGATCTATGATCTATAATCGATGATTTATGATCGATGATCTATGATCTATGGTCGATGATCTATGATCTATGGTCGATGATCTATGATCTATGGACGATGATCTATGATCTATGATCGATGATCTATAATCTATGATTTATGATCGATGATCTATGGTCGATGATCTATGATCTTTGATCTATAATCGATGATCTATGATCAATGATCTATAATCGATGATCTATGATCTATGATCTATGATCTATGATCTATGACCTATGATCTATGACCTATGATCTATGATCTATGATCTATGATCTATGGTCGATGATCTATGATCGATGATCTATGGTCGATGATCGATGATCTATGATCTATGATACATGTTCTATGATCTATGATCTATGATCGATGATTTATGATCTATGATCCATGATCTATGATCTATGATCGATGATTGATGATCTATGATTTATGATCTGTGATACATGGTCGATGATCTATGATCTATGATCTATGATCTATGATCGATTATCTATGATCTATGGTCTATGATCTATAATCGATGATCGATGATCTATGATCGATTATCCATGATCTATGATCTATGATCTATGGTGGATGATCTATGATCTATAATCGATGATTTATGATCGATGATCTATGATCTATGGTCGATGATCTATGATCTATGGTCGATGATCTATGATCTATGGACGATGATCTATGATCTATGATCGATGACCTATAATCTATGATTTATGATCGATGATCTATGGTCGATGATCTATGATCTATGATCTATAATCGATGATCTATGATCAATGATCTATAATCGATGATCTATGATCTATGATCTATGATCTATGATCTATGACCTATGATCTATGACCTATGATCGATGATCTATGGTCGATGATCTATGATCTATGATCTATAATCGATGATCTATGATCTATGATCTATAATCGATGATCTACGATCTATGATCTATGAACTATGATCTATGATCTATGACCTATGATCTATGGAGGATGATCTATGATCTATAATCGATGATCTATGATCAATGATCTATAATCGATGATCTATGATCTATGATCTATGATCTATGATTTATGACCTATGATCGATGATCTATGGTCGATGATCTATGATCTATGATCTATAATCGATGATCTATGATCAATGATCTATAATCGATGATCTATTATCTATGATCTATGAACTATGATCTATGATCTATGACCCATGATCTATGATCTATGACCTATGATCTATGATCTATGATCTATGATCTATGATTTATGATCTATGATTGATGATCTATGATCTATGATCGATGAACTATGATCTATGATCCATGATCTATGATCTATTTTCTATGATCTATAATCAATGATCTATGATCCATGATCTATGATCTATGATTTATGATCTATGATTGATGATCGATGATCTACGATTGATGATCTATGATCGATGATCGATGATCAATGATCGATAATCTATAATTGATGGTCTATGATCTATGATCGATGATCGATGAAATATAATTGATGATCTATGGTCGATGATCTATGATCTATGATCTATGATCTATGATCTATGATGTATGATCTATGATCTATGATCTATGATCTATGATCTATGATCTATGGTCGATGATCTATGATCGATGATCTATGGTCGATGATCTATGTTCTATGATCTATGATCTATGATCTATGATCTATGATCTATGATCTATGATCTATGATCGATGATCTATGATCCATGATCGATGATCGATGATCTATCATCCATGATCGATGATCGATGATTTATGATCTATGATCCATGATCTATGATCTATGATCGATGATTGATGATCTATGATTTATGATCTGTGATACATGGTCGATGATCTATGATCTATGATCTATGATCTATGATCTATGATCTATGATCGATTATCTATGATCTATGGTCTATTATCTATGATCGATGATCGATGATCTATGATCGATTATCCATGATCTATGATCTATGATCTATGGTGGATGATCTATGATCTATAATCGATGATTTATGATCGATGATCTATGATCTATGGTCGATGATCTATGATCTATGGTCGATGATCTATGATCTATGGACGATGATCTATGATCTATGATCGATGATCTATAATCTATGATTTATGATCGATGATCTATGGTCGATGATCTATGATCTTTGATCTATAATCGATGATCTATGATCAATGATCTATAATCGATGATCTATGATCTATGATCTATGATCTATGATCTATGACCTATGATCTATGACCTATGATCTATGATCTATGATATATGATCTATGGTCGATGATCTATGATCGATGATCTATGGTCGATGATCGATGATCTATGATCTATGATACATGTTCTATGATCTATGATCTATGATCGATGATTTATGATCTATGATCCATGATCTATGATCTATGATCGATGATTGATGATCTATGATTTATGATCTGTGATACATGGTCGATGATCTATGATCTATGATCTATGATCTATGATCGATTATCTATGATCTATGGTCTATGATCTATAATCGATGATCGATGATCTATGATCGATTATCCATGATCTATGATCTATGATCTATGGTGGATGATCTATGATCTATAATCGATGATTTATGATCGATGATCTATGATCTATGGTTGATGATCTATGATCTATGGTCGATGATCTATGATCTATGGACGATGATCTATGATCTATGATCGATGATCTATAATCTATGATTTATGATCGATGATCTATGGTTGATGATCTATGATCTATGATCTATAATCGATGATCTATGATCAATGATCTATAATCGATGATCTATGATCTATGATCTATGATCTATGATCTATGACCTATGATCTATGACCTATGATCGATGATCTATGGTCGATGATCTATGATCTATGATCTATAATCGATGATCTATGATCTATGATCTATAATCGATGATCTACGATCTATGATCTATGAACTATGATCTATGATCTATAACCTATGATCTATGGAGGATGATCTATGATCTATAATCGATGATCTATGATCAATGATCTATAATCGATGATCTATGATCTATGATCTATGATCTATGATTTATGACCTATGATCGATGATCTATGGTCGATGATCTATGATCTATGATCTATAATCGATGATCTATGATCAATGATCTATAATCGATGATCTATTATCTATGATCTATGAACTATGATCTATGATCTATGACCCATGATCTATGATCTATGACCTATGATCTATGATCTATGATCTATGATCTATGATTTATGATCTATGATTGATGATCTATGATCTATGATCGATGATCTATGGTCGATGATCTATGATCTATGATTGATAATCTATGATCTATAATCTATGATCGATGATCTATGATCTATGATCCATGATCGATGATCGATGATCTAAGATCTATGATCTATGATCTATGATCTACGATCAATGATCTATAATCGATGATCTATGATCTATGATCTATGATCTATGATATATGAACTATGATCTATGATCCATGATCTATGATCTATTTTCTATGATCTATAATGAATGATCTATGATCTATGATCTATGGTCGATGATCTATGATCGATGATCTATGGTCGATGATCTATGTTCTATGATCTATGATCTATGATCTATGATCGATGATCTATGATCTATGATCTATGATCTATGATCGATGATCTATGATCCATGATCGATGATCGATGATCTATCATCCATGATCGATGATCGATGATCTATGATCTATGATACATGTTCTATGATCTATGATCTATGATCGATGATTTATGATCTATGATCCATGATCTATGATCTATGATCGATGATTGATGATCTATGATTTATGATCTGTGATACATGGTCGATGATCTATGATCTATGATCTATGATCTATGATCGATTATCTATGATCTATGGTATATTATCTATGATCGATGATCGATGATCTATGATCGATTATCCATGATCTATGATCTATGATCTATGGTGGATGATCTATGATCTATAATCGATGATTTATGATCGATGATCTATGATCTATGGTCGATGATCTATGATCTATGGTCGATGATCTATGATCTATGGACGATGATCTATGATCTATGATCGATGATCTATAATCTATGATTTATGATCGATGATCTATGGTCGATGATCTATGATCTATGATCTATAATCGATGATCTATGATCAATGATCTATAATCGATGATCTATGATCTATGATCTATGATCTATGATCTATGACCTATGATCTATGACCTATGATCTATGATCTATGATCTATGATCTATGGTCGATGATCTATGATCGATGATCTATGGTCGATGATCGATGATCTATGATCTATGATACATGTTCTATGATCTATGATCTATGATCGATGATTTATGATCTATGATCCATGATCTATGATCTATGATCGATGATTGATGATCTATGATTTATGATCTGTGATACATGGTCGATGATCTATGATCTATGATCTATGATCTATGATCGATTATCTATGATCTATAGTCTATGATCTATAATCGATGATCGATGATCTATGATCGATTATCCATGATCTATGATCTATGATCTATGGTGGATGATCTATGATCTATAATCGATGATTTATGATCGATGATCTATGATCTATGGTCGATGATCTATGATCTATGGTCGATGATCTATGATCTATGGACGATGATCTATGATCTATGATCGATGATCTATAATCTATGATTTATGATCGATGATCTATGGTCGATGATCTATGATCTATGATCTATAATCGATGATCTATGATCAATGATCTATAATCGATGATCTATGATCTATGATCTATGATCTATGACCTATGATCTATGACCTATGATCGATGATCTATGGTCGATGATCTATGATCTATGATCTATAATCGATGATCTATGATCTATGATCTATAATCGATGATCTACGATCTATGATCTATGAACTATGATCTATGATCTATGACCTATGATCTATGGTGGATGATCTATGATCTATAATCGATGATCTATGATCAATGATCTATAATCGATGATCTATGATCTATGATCTATGATTTATGACCTATGATCGATGATCTATGGTCGATGATCTATGATCTATGATCTATAATCGATGATCTATGATCAATGATCTATAATCGATGATCTATTATCTATGATCTATGAACTATGATCTATGATCTATGACCCATGATCTATGATCTATGACCTATGATCTATGATCTATGATCTATGATCTATGATTTATGATCTATGATTGATGATCTATGATCTATGATCTATGATCTATGATCGATGATCAATGATCTATGATCTATGATCTATGATCTATGATCTATGATCGATGATCTATAATCGATGATTCATGATCGATGATCTATGGTCGATGATCTATGATCTATGATCTATGATCTATGATCTATAATCTATGATCTATGATCTATGATTGATGATCGATGATCTTTGATCTATGATCTATGATCTATGGTCGATGATCTATGATCTATGAACGATGATCTGTGGTCTATGATCTATGATCTATGATCCATGATCTATGATCTATTTTCTATGATCTATAATCAATGATCTATGATCCATGATCTATGATCTATGATTTATGATCTATAATTGATGGTCGATGATCTATGATCTATGAACGATGATCTGTGGTCTATGATCTATGATCTATGATCTATGATCTATAATCAATGATCTATGATCCATGATCTATGATCTATGATTTATGATCTATAATTGATGGTCTATGATCTATGATCTATGATGTATGATCTATAATTGATGATCTATGGTCGATGATCTATGATCTATGATCTATGATGTATGATCTATGATCTATGATCTATGATCTATGGTCGATGATCTATGATCGATGATCTATGGTCGATGATCTATGATCTATGATCTATGATCTATGATCTATGATCGATAATCTATGATCTATGATCTATGATCTATGATCGATGATCTATGATCTATGATTGATGATCCATGATCTATGATCTATGATCTATGATTGATGATCTGTGATACATGGAAGATGATCTATGATCTATGATCTATGATCTATGACCCATGATCGATGATCTATGATCTATGATCTATGATCTCTGATCTATGATCTCTGATCTATGATCGATGATCTATGATCCATGATCGATGATCTATGATCTATGATCTATGATCTATGATCGATGATCAACGATCTATGATCTATGATCGATGATCTACGATCTATGATCTATGATCTATGATCTATGATCAACGATCTATGATCTATGATCGATGATCTACGATCTATGATCTATGATCTATGATCTATGATCTATGATCTATGATCTATGATATATGAACTATGATCCATGATCGATGATCTATGATCGATGATCAACGATCTATGATCTATGATCGATGATCTACGATCTATGATCTATGATCTATGATCTATGATCTATGATCTATGATCTATGATCTATGATCGATGATCTACGATCTATGATCTATGATCTATGATCTATGATCTATGATCTATGATCTATGATCTATGATCTATGATCTATGATCTATGATCTATGATCTATGATATATGATCGATGATCTATGATCTATAATTGATGATCCATGATCTATAATCGATGATCTATGATCTATGATTGATGATCTATGATCTATGGTCGATGATCTATGATCTATGGTCGATGATCTATGATCTATAATCTATGGACGATGATCTATGATCTATATTCGATGATCTATAATCGATGATTTATGATCGATGATCTATGGTCGATGATCTATGATCTATGATCTATAATCGATGATCTATGATCAATGATCTATGAACGATGATCTATGATCTATGATCTATAATCGATGATCTATGATCAATGATCTATGAACGATGATCTATGATCTATGATCCATGATCGATGATCGATGATCTATAATCTATGATCTATGATCTATGATCTATGATCAATGATCTATAATCGATGATTTATGATCGATGATCTATGGTCGATGATCTATGATCTATGATCTATAATCGATGATCTATGATCAATGATCTATAATCGATGATCTATAATCGATGATCTATAATCTATGATCTATGAACTATGATCTATGATCTGTGACCTATGATCTACGATCTATGATCTTTGATCTATGATCTATGGTCTATGATCTATGATTTATGATCTATGATTGATGATCTATGATCTATGGTCGATGATCTATAATCTATGATCGATGATCTACGATCTATGATCTATGATCTATGATCGATGATCTATGATTGATGATCTATGATCGATGATCTATGATTGATGATCTATGATCTATGATCTATGATTTATGATCTATGATTGATGATCTATGATCTATGATCGATGATCTATGGTCGATGATCTATGGTTGATGATCTATGATCTATAATCTATGATCGATGATCTATGATCCATGATCGATGATCGATGATCTATGATCTATGATCTAAGATCTATGATCTATGATCTATGATCTACGATCAATGATCTATAATCGATGATCTATGATCTATGATCTATGATCTATGATATATGAACTATGATCTATGATCCATGATCTATGATCTATTTTCTATGATCTATAATCAATGATCTATGATCCATGATCTATGATCTATGATTTATGATCTATGATTGATGATCGATGATCTACGATTGATGATCTATGATCGATGATCGATGATCAATGATCGATAATCTATAATTGATGGTCTATGATCTATGATCGATGATCGATGATCTATAATTGATGATCTATGGTCGATGATCTATGATCTATGATCTATGATCTATGATCTATGATGTATGATCTATGATCTATGATCTATGATCTATGATCTATGATCTATGGTCGATGATCTATGATCGATGATCTATGGTCGATGATCTATGTTCTATGATCTATGATCTATGATCTATGATCTATGATCTATGATCTATGATCTATGATCGATGATCTATGATCCATGATCGATGATCGATGATCTATCATCCATGATCGATGATCGATGATTTATGATCTATGATCCATGATCTATGATCTATGATCGATGATTGATGATCTATGATTTATGATCTGTGATACATGGTCGATGATCTATGATCTATGATCTATGATCTATGATCTATGATCTATGATCGATTATCTATGATCTATGGTCTATTATCTATGATCGATGATCGATGATCTATGATCGATTATCCATGATCTATGATCTATGATCTATGGTGGATGATCTATGATCTATAATCGATGATTTATGATCGATGATCTATGATCTATGGTCGATGATCTATGATCTATGGTCGATGATCTATGATCTATGGACGATGATCTATGATCTATGATCGATGATCTATAATCTATGATTTATGATCGATGATCTATGGTCGATGATCTATGATCTTTGATCTATAATCGATGATCTATGATCAATGATCTATAATCGATGATCTATGATCTATGATCTATGATCTATGATCTATGACCTATGATCTATGACCTATGATCTATGATCTATGATCTATGATCTATGGTCGATGATCTATGATCGATGATCTATGGTCGATGATCGATGATCTATGATCTATGATACATGTTCTATGATCTATGATCTATGATCGATGATCTATGATCGATTATCCATGATCTATGATCTATGATCTATGGTGGATGATCTATGATCTATAATCGATGATTTATGATCGATGATCTATGATCTATGGTCGATGATCTATGATCTATGGTCGATGATCTATGATCTATGGACGATGATCTATGATCTATGATCGATGATCTATAATCTATGATTTATGATCGATGATCTATGGTCGATGATCTATGATCTTTGATCTATAATCGATGATCTATGATCAATGATCTATAATCGATGATCTATGATCTATGATCTATGATCTATGATCTATGACCTATGATCTATGACCTATGATCTATGATCTATGATCTATGATCTATGGTCGATGATCTATGATCGATGATCTATGGTCGATGATCGATGATCTATGATCTATGATACATGTTCTATGATCTATGATCTATGATCGATGATTTATGATCTATGATCCATGATCTATGATCTATGATCGATGATTGATGATCTATGATTTATGATCTGTGATACATGGTCGATGATCTATGATCTATGATCTATGATCTATGATCGATTATCTATGATCTATGGTCTATGATCTATAATCGATGATCGATGATCTATGATCGATTATCCATGATCTATGATCTATGATCTATGGTGGATGATCTATGATCTATAATCGATGATTTATGATCGATGATCTATGATCTATGGTCGATGATCTATGATCTATGGTCGATGATCTATGATCTATGGACGATGATCTATGATCTATGATCGATGATCTATAATCTATGATTTATGATCGATGATCTATGGTCGATGATCTATGATCTATGATCTATAATCGATGATCTATGATCAATGATCTATAATCGATGATCTATGATCTATGATCTATGATCTATGATCTATGACCTATGATCTATGACCTATGATCGATGATCTATGGTCGATGATCTATGATCTATGATCTATAATCGATGATCTATGATCTATGATCTATAATCGATGATCTACGATCTATGATCTATGAACTATGATCTATGATCTATGACCTATGATCTATGGAGGATGATCTATGATCTATAATCGATGATCTATGATCAATGATCTATAATCGATGATCTATGATCTATGATCTATGATCTATGATTTATGACCTATGATCGATGATCTATGGTCGATGATCTATGATCTATGATCTATAATCGATGATCTATGATCAATGATCTATAATCGATGATCTATTATCTATGATCTATGAACTATGATCTATGATCTATGACCCATGATCTATGATCTATGGCCTATGATCTATGATCTATGATCTATGATCTATGATTTATGATCTATGATTGATGATCTATGATCTATGATCGATGATCTATGGTCGATGATCTATGATCTATGATTGATAATCTATGATCTATAATCTATGATCGATGATCTATGATCTATGATCCATGATCGATGATCGATGATCTATGATCTATGATCTAAGATCTATGATCTATGATCTATGATCTACGATCAATGATCTATAATCGATGATCTATGATCTATGATCTATGATCTATGATATATGAACTATGATCTATGATCCATGATCTATGATCTATTTTCTATGATCTATAATGAATGATCTATGATCCATGATCTATGATCTATGATTTATGATCTATGATTGATGATCGATGATCTACGATTGATGATCTATGATCGATGATCGATGATCAATGATCGATAATCTATAATTGATGGTCTATGATCTATGATCGATGATCGATGATCTATAATTGATGATCTATGGTCGATGATCTATGATGTATGATCTATGATCTATGATCTATGATCTATGATCTATGATCTATGGTCGATGATCTATGATCGATGATCTATGGTCGATGATCTATGTTCTATGATCTATGATCTATGATCTATGATCGATGATCTATGATCTATGATCTATGATCTATGATCGATGATCTATGATCCATGATCGATGATCGATGATCTATCATCCATGATCGATGATCGATGATCTATGATCTATGATACATGTTCTATGATCTATGATCTATGATCGATGATTTATGATCTATGATCCATGATCTATGATCTATGATCGATGATTGATGATCTATGATTTATGATCTGTGATACATGGTCGATGATCTATGATCTGTGATCTATGATCTATGATCGATTATCTATGATCTATGGTATATTATCTATGATCGATGATCGATGATCTATGATCGATTATCCATGATCTATGATCTATGATCTATGGTGGATGATCTATGATCTATAATCGATGATTTATGATCGATGATCTATGATCTATGGTCGATGATCTATGATCTATGGTCGATGATCTATGATCTATGGACGATGATCTATGATCTATGATCGATGATCTATAATCTATGATCTATGATCGATGATCTATGGTCGATGATCTATGTTCTATGATCTATGATCTATGATCTATGGACGATGATCTATGATCTATGATCGATGACCTATGATCTATGATCTATGATCTATGATCTATGGTCGATGATCTATGATCGATGATCTATGGTCGATGATCGATGATCTATGATCTATGATACATGTTCTATGATCTATGATCTATGATCGATGATCTATGATCGATTATCCATGATCTATGATCTATGATCTATGGTGGATGATCTATGATCTATAATCGATGATTTATGATCGATGATCTATGATCTATGGTCGATGATCTATGATCTATGGTCGATGATCTATGATCTATGGACGATGATCTATGATCTATGATCAATGATCTATAATCTATGATTTATGATCGATGATCTATGGTCGATGATCTATGATCTTTGATCTATAATCGATGATCTATGATCAATGATCTATAATCGATGATCTATGATCTATGATCTATGATCTATGATCTATGACCTATGATCTATGACCTATGATCTATGATCTATGATCTATGATCTATGATCTACGATCAATGATCTATAATCGATGATCTATGATCTATGATCTATGATCTATGATATATGAACTATGATCTATGATCCATGATCTATGATCTATTTTCTATGATCTATAATTAATGATCTATGATCCATGATCTATGATCTATGATTTATGATCTATGATTGATGATCGATGATCTACGATTGATGATCTATGATCGATGATCGATGATCAATGATCGATAATCTATAATTGATGGTCTATGATCTATGATCGATGATCGATGATCTATAATTGATGATCTATGGTCGATGATCTATGATCTATGATCTATGATCTATGATCTATGATGTATGATCTATGATCTATGATCTATGATCTATGATCTATGATCTATGGTCGATGATCTATGATCGATGATCTATGGTCGATGATCTATGTTCTATGATCTATGATCTATGATCTATGATCGATGATCAATGATCTATGATCTATGATCTATGATCGATGATCTATGATCCATGATCGATGATCGATGATCTATCATCCATGATCGATGATCGATAATCTATGATCTATGATCGATGATTTATGATCTATGATCCATGATCTATGATCTATGATCGATGATTGATGATCTATGATTTATGATCTGTGATACATGGTCGATGATCTATGATCTATGATCTATGATCTATGATCGATTATCTATGATCTATGGTCTATTATCTATGATCGATGATCTATAATCTATGATTTATGATCGATGATCTATGGTCGATGATCTATGATCTATGATCTATAATCGATGATCTATGATCAATGATCTATAATCGATGATCTATGATCTATGATCTATGATCTATGACCTATGATCTATGACCTATGATCTATGATCTATGATCTATGATCTATGGTCGATGATCTATGATCGATGATCTATGGTCGATGATCGATGATCTATGATCTATGATACATGTTCTATGATCTATGATCTATGATCGATGATTTATGATCTATGATCCATGATCTATGATCTATGATCGATGATTGATGATCTATGATTTATGATCTGTGATACATGGTCGATGATCTATGATCTATGATCTATGATCTATGATCGATTATCTATGATCTATGGTCTATGATCTATAATCGATGATCGATAATCTATGATCGATTATCCATGATCTATGATCTATGATCTATGGTGGATGATCTATGATCTATAATCGATGATTTATGATCGATGATCTATGATCTATGGTCGATGATCTATGATCTATGGTCGATGATCTATGATCTATGGACGATGATCTTTGATCTATGATCGATGATCTATAATCTATGATTTATGATCGATGATCTATGGTCGATGATCTATGATCTATGATCTATAATCGATGATCTATGATCAATGATCTATAATCGATGATCTATGATCTATGATCTATGATCTATGACCTATGATCTATGACCTATGATCGATGATCTATGGTCGATAATCAATGATCTATGATCTATAATCGATGATCTATGATCTATGATCTATAATCGATGATCTACGATCTATGATCTATGAACTATGATCTATGATCTATGACCTATGATCTATGGTGGATGATCTATGATCTATAATCGATGATCTATGATCAATGATCTATCATCGATGATTTATGATCTATGATCTATGATTTATGACCTATGATCGATGATCTATGGTCGATGATCTATGATCTATGATCTATAATCGATGATCTATGATCAATGATCTATAATCGATGATCTATTATCTATGATCTATGAACTATGATCTATGATCTATGACCCATGATCTATGATCTATGACCTATGATCTATGATCTATGATCTATGATCTATGATTTATGATCTATGATTGATGATCTATGATCTATGATCGATGATCTATGGTCGATGATCTATAATCTATGATCGATGATCTACGATCTATGATCTATGATCTATGATCGATGATCTATAATCGATGATTCATGATCGATGATCTATGGTCGATGATCTATGATCTATGATCTATGATCTATGATCTATAATCTATGATCTATGATCTATGATTGATGATCGATGATCTTTGATCTATGATCTATGATCTATGGTCGATGATCTATGATCTATGAACGATGATCTCTGATCTATGATCGATGATCTATGATCCATGATCGATGATCTATGATCTATGATCTATGATCTATGATCGATGATCAACGATCTATGATCTATGATCGATGATCTACGATCTATGATCTATGATCTATGATCTATGATCTATGATCAACGATCTATGATCTATGATCGATGATCTACGATCTATGATCTATGATCTATGATCTATGATCTATGATCTATGATCTATGATATATGATCGATGATCTATGATCTATAATTGATGATCCATGATCTATGATCGATGATCTATGATCTATGATTGATGATCCATGATCATTGATCTATGATCTATGATCTATGATCTATGATCTATGATCTATGATCTATGATTGATGATCTATGATCTATGATCTATAATCTACGATCTATGATCTATGAACTATGATCCATGATCGATGATCTATGATCGATGATCAACGATCTATGATCGATGATCGATGATCTACGATCTATGATCTATGATCTATGATCTATGATCTATGATCTATGATCTATGATCTATGATCTATGATCTATGATCGATGATCTACGATCTATGATCTATGATCTATGATCTATGATCTATGATCTATGATCTATGATCTATGATCTTTGATCTATGATCTATGATCTATGATCTATGATCTATGATCTATGATATATGATCGATGATCTATGATCTATAATTGATGATCCATGATCTATAATCGATGATCTATGATCTATGATTGATGATCTATGATCTATGGTCGATGATCTATGATCTATGGTCGATGATCTATGATCTATAATCTATGGACGATGATCTATGATCTATATTCGATGATCTATAATCGATGATTTATGATCGATGATCTATGGTCGATGCTCTATGATCTATGATCTATAATCGATGATCTATGATCAATGATCTATAATCGATGATCTATGATCTATGATCTATAATCTATGATTGATGATCTATGATCTATGATCTATGAACGATGATCTATGATCTATGATCCATGATCGATGATCGATGATCTATAATCTATGATCTATGATCTATGATCTATGATCAATGATCTATAATCGATGATTTATGATCGATGATCTATGGTCGATGATCTATGATCTATGATCTATAATCGATGATCTATGATCAATGATCTATAATCGATGATCTATAATCGATGATCTATAATCTATGATCTATGAACTATGATCTATGATCTCTGACCTATGATCTACGATCTATGATCTTTGATCTATGATCTATGGTCTATGATCTATGATTTATGATCTATGATTGATGATCTATGATCTATGGTCGATGATCTATAATCTATGATCGATTATCTACGATCTACGATCTATGATCTATGATCTATGATCGATGATCTATGATTGATGATCTATGATCGATGATCTATGATTGATGATCTATGATCTATGATCTATGATCTATGATTTATGATCTATGATTGATGATCTATGATCTATGATCGATGATCTATGGTCGATGATCTATGATCTATGATTGATGATCTATGATCTATAATCTATGATCGATGATCTATGATCTATGATCCATGATCGATGATCGATGATCTATGATCTATGATCTAAGATCTATGATCTATGATCTATGATCTACGATCAATGATCTATAATCGATGATCTATGATCTATGATCTATGATCTATGATATATGAACTATGATCTATGATCCATGATCTATGATCTATTTTCTATGATCTATAATCAATGATCTATGATCCATGATCTATGATCTATGATTTATGATCTATGATTGATGATCGATGATCTACGATTGATGATCTATGATCGATGATCGATGATCAATGATCGATAATCTATAATTGATGGTCTATGATCTATGATCGATGATCGATGATCTATAATTGATGATCTATGGTCGATGATCTATGATCTATGATCTATGATCTATGATGTATGATCTATGATCTATGATCTATGATCTATGATCTATGATCTATGGTCGATGATCTATGATCTATGTTCTATGATCTATGATCTATGATCTATGATCGATGATCTATGATCTATGATCTATGATCTATGATCGATGATCTATGATCCATGATCGATGATCGATGATCTATCATCCATGATCGATGATCGATGATCTATGATCTATGATACATGTTCTATGATCTATGATCTATGATCGATGATTTATGATCTATGATCCATGATCTATGATCTATGATCGATGATTGATGATCTATGATTTATGATCTGTGATACATGGTCGATGATCTATGATCTATGATCTATGATCTATGATCGATTATCTATGATCTATGGTCTATCATCTATGATCGATGATCGATGATCTATGATCTATGATCTATGACCTATGATCTATGACCTATGATCTATGATCTATGATCTATGATCTATGGTCGATGATCTATGATCGATGATCTATGGTCGATGATCGATGATCTATGATCTATGATACATGTTCTATGATCTATGATCTATGATCGATGATTTATGATCTATGATCCATGATCTATGATCTATGATCGATGATTGATGATCTATGATTTATGATCTGTGATACATGGTCGATGATCTATGATCTATGATCTATGATCTATGATCGATTATCTATAATCTATGGTCTATAATCTATAATCGATGATCGATGATCTATGATCGATTATCCATGATCTATGATCTATGATCTATGGTGGATGATCTATGATCTATAATCGATGATTTATGATCGATGATCTATGATCTATGGTCGATGATCTATGATCTATGGTCGATGATCTATGATCTATGGACGATGATCTATGATCTATGATCGATGATCTATAATCTATGATTTATGATCGATGATCTATGGTCGATGATCTATGATCTATGATCTATAATCGATGATCTATGATCAATGATCTATAATCGATGATCTATGATCTATGATCTATGATCTATGATCTATGACCTATGATCTATGACCTATGATCGATGATCTATGGTCGATGATCTATGATCTATGATCTATAATCGATGATCTATGATCTATGATCTATAATCGATGATCTACGATCTATGATCTATGAACTATGATCTATGATGTATGACCTATGATCTATAGTGGATGATCTATGATCTATAATCGATGATCTATGATCAATGATCTATAATCGATGATCTATGATCTATGATCTATGATCTATGATTTATGACCTATGATCGATGATCTATGGTCGATGATCTATGATCTATGATCTATAATCGATGATCTATGATCAATGATCTATAATCGATGATCTATTATCTATGATCTATGAACTATGATCTATGATCTATGACCCATGATCTATGATCTATGACCTATGATCTATGATCTATGATCTATGATCTATGATTTATGATCTATGATTGATGATCTATGATCTATGATCGATGATCTATGGTCGATGATCTATAATCTATGATTGATGATCTGCGATCTATGATCTATGATCTATGATCGATGATCTATGATTGATGATCTATGATCGATGATCTATGATTGATGATCTATGATCTATGATCTATGATCTATGATTTATGATCTATGATTGATGATCTATGATCTATGATCGATGATCTATGGTCGATGATCTATGATCTATGATTGATGATCTATGATCTATAATCTATGATCGATGATCTATGATCTATGATCCATGATCGATGATCGATGATCTATGATCTATGATCTAAGATCTATGATCTATGATCTATGATCTACGATCAATGATCTATAATCGATGATCTATGATCTATGATCTATGATCTATGATATATGAACTATGATCTATGATCCATGATCTATGATCTATTTTCTATGATCTATAATTAATGATCTATGATCCATGATCTATGATCTATGATTTATGATCTATGATTGATGATCGATGATCTACGATTGATGATCTATGATCGATGATCGATGATCAATGATCGATAATCTATAATTGATGGTCTATGATCTATGATCGATGATCGATGATCTATAATTGATGATCTATGGTCGATGATCTATGATCTATGATCTATGATCTATGATGTATGATCTATGATCTATGATCTATGATCTATGATCTATGATCTATGGTCGATGATCTATGATCGATGATCTATGGTCGATGATGTATGTTCTATGATCTATGATCTATGATCTATGATCGATGATCAATGATCTATGATCTATGATCTATGATCGATGATCTATGATCCATGATCGATGATCGATGATCTATCATCCATGATCGATGATCGATGATCTATGATCTATGATACATGTTCTATGATCTATGATCTATGATCGATGATTTATGATCTATGATCCATGATCTATGATCTATGATCGATGATTGATGATCTATGATTTATGATCTGTGATACATGGTCGATGATTCATGATCTATGATCTATGATCTATGATCGATTATCTATGATCTATGGTCTATTATCTATGATCGATGATCGATGATCTATGATCGATTATCCATGATCTATGATCTATGATCTATGGTGGATGATCTATGATCTATAATCGATGATTTATGATCGATGATCTATGATCTATGGTCGATGATCTATGATCTATGGTCGATGATCTATGATCTATGGACGATGATCTATGATCTATGATCGATGATCTATAATCTATGATTTATGATCGATGATCTATGGTCGATGATCTATGATCTATGATCTATAATCGATGATCTATGATCAATGATCTATAATCGATGATCTATGATCTATGATCTATGATCTATGATCTATGACCTATGATCTATGACCTATGATCTATGATCTATGATCTATGATCTATGGTCGATGATCTATGATCGATGATCTATGGTCGATGATCGATGATCTATGATCTATGATACATGTTCTATGATCTATGATCTATGATCGATGATTTATGATCTATGATCCATGATCTATGATCTATGATCGATGATTGATGATCTATGATTTATGATCTGTGATACATGGTCGATGATCTATGATCTATGATCTATGATCTATGATCGATTATCTATGATCTATAGTCTATGATCTATAATCGATGATCGATGATCTATGATCGATTATCCATGATCTATGATCTATGATCTATGGTGGATGATCTATGATCTATAATCGATGATTTATGATCGATGATCTATGATCTATGGTCGATGATCTATGATCTATGGTCGATGATCTATGATCTATGGACGATGATCTATGATCTATGATCGATGATCTATAATCTATGATTTATGATCGATGATCTATGGTCGATGATCTATGATCTATGATCTATAATCGATGATCTATGATCAATGATCTATAATCGATGATCTATGATCTATGATCTATGATCTATGACCTATGATCTATGACCTATGATCGATGATCTATGGTCGATGATCTATGATCTATGATCTATAATCGATGATCTATGATCTATGATCTATAATCGATGATCTACGATCTATGATCTATGAACTATGATCTATGATCTATGACCTATGATCTATGGTGGATGATCTATGATCTATAATCGATGATCTATGATCAATGATCTATAATCGATGATCTATGATCTATGATCTATGATTTATGACCTATGATCGATGATCTATGGTCGATGATCTATGATCTATGATCTATAATCGATGATCTATGATCAATGATCTATAATCGATGATCTATTATCTATGATCTATGATCTATTATCTATGATCTATGAACTATGATCTATGATCTATGACCCATGATCTATGATCTATGACCTATGATCTATGATCTATGATCTATGATCTATGATTTATGATCTATGATTGATGATCTATGATCTATGATCTATGATCTATGATCGATGATCAATGATCTATGATCTATGATCTATGATCTATGATCTATGATCTATGATCGATGATCTATAATCGATGATTCATGATCGATGATCTATGGTCGATGATCTATGATCTATGATCTATGATCTATGATCTATAATCTATGATCTATGATCTATGATTGATGATCGATGATCTTTGATCTATGATCTATGATCTATGGTCGATGATCTATGATCTATGAACGATGATCTGTGGTCTATGATCTATGATCTATGATCCATGATCTATGATCTATTTTCTATGATCTATAATCAATGATCTATGATCCATGATCTATGATCTATGATTTATGATCTATAATTGATGGTCGATGATCTATGATCTATGAACGATGATCTGTGGTCTATGATCTATGATCTATGATCTATGATCTATAATCAATGATCTATGATCCATGATCTATGATCTATGATTTATGATCTATAATTGATGGTCTATGATCTATGATCTATGATGTATGATCTATAATTGATGATCTATGGTCGATGATCTATGATCTATGATCTATGATGTATGATCTATGATCTATGATCTATGATCTATGGTCGATGATCTATGATCGATGATCTATGGTCGATGATCTATGATCTATGATCTATGATCTATGATCGATAATCTATGATCTATGATCTATGATCTATGATCGATGATCTATGATCTATGATTGATGATCCATGATCTATGATCTATGATCTATGATTGATGATCTGTGATACATGGAAGATGATCTATGATCTATGATCTATGATCTATGACCCATGATCGATGATCTATGATCTATGATCTATGATCTCTGATCTATGATCTCTGATCTATGATCGATGATCTATGATCCATGATCGATGATCTATGATCTATGATCTATGATCTATGATCGATGATCAACGATCTATGATCTATGATCGATGATCTACGATCTATGATCTATGATCTTTGATCTATGATCAACGATCTATGATCTATGATCGATGATCTACGATCTATGATCTATGATCTATGATCTATGATCTATGATCTATGATCTATGATCTATGATCTATGATCTATGATCTATGATCTATGATCTATAATATATGAACTATGATCCATGATCGATGATCTATGATCGATGATCAACGATCTATGATCTATGATCGATGATCTACGATCTATGATCTATGATTTATGATCTATAATCTATGATCTATGATCTATGATCTATGATCGATGATCTACGATCTATGATCTATGATCTATGATCTATGATCTATGATCTATGATCTATGATCTATGATCTATGATCTATGATCTATGATATATGATCGATGATCTATGATCTATAATTGATGATCCATGATCTATAATCGATGATCTATGATCTATGATTGATGATCTATGATCTATGGTCGATGATCTATGATCTATGGTCGATGATCTATGATCTATAATCTATGGACGATGATCTATGATCTATATTCGATGATCTATAATCGATGATTTATGATCGATGATCTATGGTCGATGATCTATGATCTATGATCTATAATCGATGATCTATGATCAATGATCTATGAACGATGATCTATGATCTATGATCTATAATCGATGATCTATGATCAAGATCTATGAACGATGATCTATGATCTATGATCCATGATCGATGATCGATGATCTATAATCTATGATCTATGATCTATGATCTATGATCAATGATCTATAATCGATGATTTATGATCGATGATCTATGGTCGATGATCTATGATCTATGATCTATAATCGATGATCTATGATCAATGATCTATAATCGATGATCTATAATCGATGATCTATAATCTATGATCCATGAACTATGATCTATGATCTGTGACCTATGATCTACGATCTATGATCTTTGATCTATGATCTATGGTCTATGATCTATGATTTATGATCTATGATTGATGATCTATGATCTATGGTCGATGATCTATAATCTATGATCGATGATCTACGATCTATGATCTATGATCTATGATCGATGATCTATGATTGATGATCTATGATCGATGATCTATGATTGATGATCTATGATCTATGATCTATGATTTATGATCTATGATTGATGATCTATGATCTATGATCGATGATCTATGGTCGATGATCTATGGTTGATGATCTATGATCTATAATCTATGATCGATGATCTATGATCCATGATCGATGATCGATGATCTATGATCTATGATCTAAGATCTATGATCTATGATCTATGATCTACGATCAATGATCTATAATCGATGATCTATGATCTATGATCTATGATCTATGATATATGAACTATGATCTATGATCCATGATCTATGATCTATTTTCTATGATCTATAATCAATGATCTATGATCCATGATCTATGATCTATGATTTATGATCTATGATTGATGATCGATGATCTACGATTGATGATCTATGATCGATGATCGATGATCAATGATCGATAATCTATAATTGATGGTCTATGATCTATGATCGATGATCGATGATCTATAATTGATGATCTATGGTCGATGATCTATGATCTATGATCTATGATCTATGATCTATGATGTATGATCTATGATCTATGATCTATGATCTATGATCTATGATCTATGGTCGATGATCTATGATCGATGATCTATGGTCGATGATCTATGTTCTATGATCTATGATCTATGATCTATGATCTATGATCTATGATCTATGATCTATGATCTATGATCGATGATCTATGATCCATGATCGATGATCGATGATCTATCATCCATGATCGATGATCGATGATTTATGATCTATGATCCATGATCTATGATCTATGATCGATGATTGATGATCTATGATTTATGATCTGTGATACATGGTCGATGATCTATGATCTATGATCTATGATCTATGATCTATGATCTATGATCGATTATCTATGATCTATGGTCTATTATCTATGATCGATGATCGATGATCTATGATCGATTATCCATGATCTATGATCTATGATCTATGGTGGATGATCTATGATCTATAATCGATGATTTATGATCGATGATCTATGATCTATGGTCGATGATCTATGATCTATGGTCGATGATCTATGATCTATGGACGATGATCTATGATCTATGATCGATGATCTATAATCTATGATTTATGATCGATGATCTATGGTCGATGATCTATGATCTTTGATCTATAATCGATGATCTATGATCAATGATCTATAATCGATGATCTATGATCTATGATCTATGATCTATGATCTATGACCTATGATCTATGACCTATGATCTATGATCTATGATATATGATCTATGGTCGATGATCTATGATCGATGATCTATGGTCGATGATCGATGATCTATGATCTATGATACATGTTCTATGATCTATGATCTATGATCGATGATTTATGATCTATGATCCATGATCTATGATCTATGATCGATGATTGATGATCTATGATTTATGATCTGTGATACATGGTCGATGATCTATGATCTATGATCTATGATCTATGATCGATTATCTATGATCTATGGTCTATGATCTATAATCGATGATCGATGATCTATGATCGATTATCCATGATCTATGATCTATGATCTATGGTGGATGATCTATGATCTATAATCGATGATTTATGATCGATGATCTATGATCTATGGTTGATGATCTATGATCTATGGTCGATGATCTATGATCTATGGACGATGATCTATGATCTATGATCGATGATCTATAATCTATGATTTATGATCGATGATCTATGGTCGATGATCTATGATCTATGATCTATAATCGATGATCTATGATCAATGATCTATAATCGATGATCTATGATCTATGATCTATGATCTATGATCTATGATCTATGACCTATGATCTATGACCTATGATCGATGATCTATGGTCGATGATCTATGATCTATGATCTATAATCGATGATCTATGATCTATGATCTATAATCGATGATCTACGATCTATGATCTATGAACTATGATCTATGATCTATGACCTATGATCTATGGAGGATGATCTATGATCTATAATCGATGATCTATGATCAATGATCTATAATCGATGATCTATGATCTATGATCTATGATCTATGATTTATGACCTATGATCGATGATCCATGGTCGATGATCTATGATCTATGATCTATAATCGATGATCTATGATCAATGATCTATAATCGATGATCTATTATCTATGATCTATGAACTATGATCTATGATCTATGACCCATGATCTATGATCTATGACCTATGATCTATGATCTATGATCTATGATCTATGATTTATGATCTATGATTGATGATCTATGATCTATGATCGATGATCTATGGTCGATGATCTATGATCTATGATTGATAATCTATGATCTATAATCTATGATCGATGATCTATGATCTATGATCCATGATCGATGATCGATGATCTAAGATCTATGATCTATGATCTATGATCTACGATCAATGATCTATAATCGATGATCTATGATCTATGATCTATGATCTATGATATATGAACTATGATCTATGATCCATGATCTATGATCTATTTTCTATGATCTATAATGAATGATCTATGATCTATGATCTATGGTCGATGATCTATGATCGATGATCTATGGTCGATGATCTATGTTCTATGATCTATGATCTATGATCTATGATCGATGATCTATGATCTATGATCTATGATCTATGATCGATGATCTATGATCCATGATCGATGATCGATGATCTATCATCCATGATCGATGATCGATGATCTATGATCTATGATACATGTTCTATGATCTATGATCTATGATCGATGATTTATGATCTATGATCCATGATCTATGATCTATGATCGATGATTGATGATCTATGATTTATGATCTGTGATACATGGTCGATGATCTATGATCTATGATCTATGATCTATGATCGATTATCTATGATCTATGGTATATTATCTATGATCGATGATCGATGATCTATGATCGATTATCCATGATCTATGATCTATGATCTATGGTGGATGATCTATGATCTATAATCGATGATTTATGATCGATGATCTATGATCTATGGTCGATGATCTATGATCTATGGTCGATGATCTATGATCTATGGACGATGATCTATGATCTATGATCGATGATCTATAATCTATGATTTATGATCGATGATCTATGGTCGATGATCTATGATCTATGATCTATAATCGATGATCTATGATCAATGATCTATAATCGATGATCTATGATCTATGATCTATGATCTATGATCTATGACCTATGATCTATGACCTATGATCTATGATCTATGATCTATGATCTATGGTCGATGATCTATGATCGATGATCTATGGTCGATGATCGATGATCTATGATCTATGATACATGTTCTATGATCTATGATCTATGATCGATGATTTATGATCTATGATCCATGATCTATGATCTATGATCGATGATTGATGATCTATGATTTATGATCTGTGATACATGGTCGATGATCTATGATCTATGATCTATGATCTATGATCGATTATCTATGATCTATAGTCTATGATCTATAATCGATGATCGATGATCTATGATCGATTATCCATGATCTATGATCTATGATCTATGGTGGATGATCTATGATCTATAATCGATGATTTATGATCGATGATCTATGATCTATGGTCGATGATCTATGATCTATGGTCGATGATCTATGATCTATGGACGATGATCTATGATCTATGATCGATGATCTATAATCTATGATTTATGATCGATGATCTATGGTCGATGATCTATGATCTATGATCTATAATCGATGATCTATGATCAATGATCTATAATCGATGATCTATGATCTATGATCTATGATCTATGACCTATGATCTATGACCTATGATCGATGATCTATGGTCGATGATCTATGATCTATGATCTATAATCGATGATCTATGATCTATGATCTATAATCGATGATCTACGATCTATGATCTATGAACTATGATCTATGATCTATGACCTATGATCTATGGTGGATGATCTATGATCTATAATCGATGATCTATGATCAATGATCTATAATCGATGATCTATGATCTATGATCTATGATTTATGACCTATGATCGATGATCTATGGTCGATGATCTATGATCTATGATCTATAATCGATGATCTATGATCAATGATCTATAATCGGTGATCTATTATCTATGATCTATGAACTATGATCTATGATCTATGACCCATGATCTATGATCTATGACCTATGATCTATGATCTATGATCTATGATCTATGATTTATGATCTATGATTGATGATCTATGATCTATGATCTATGATCTATGATCGATGATCAATGATCTATGATCTATGATCTATGATCTATGATCTATGATCGATGATCTATAATCGATGATTCATGATCGATGATCTATGGTCGATGATCTATGATCTATGATCTATGATCTATGATCTATAATCTATGATCTATGATCTATGATTGATGATCGATGATCTTTGATCTATGATCTATGATCTATGGTCGATGATCTATGATCTATGAACGATGATCTGTGGTCTATGATCTATGATCTATGATCCATGATCTATGATCTATTTTCTATGATCTATAATCAATGATCTATGATCCATGATCTATGATCTATGATTTATGATCTATAATTGATGGTCGATGATCTATGATCTATGAACGATGATCTGTGGTCTATGATCTATGATCTATGATCTATGATCTATAATCAATGATCTATGATCCATGATCTATGATCTATGATTTATGATCTATAATTGATGGTCTATGATCTATGATCTATGATGTATGATCTATAATTGATGATCTATGGTCGATGATCTATGATCTATGATCTATGATCTATGATGTATGATCTATGATCTATGATCTATGATCTATGGTCGATGATCTATGATCGATGATCTATGGTCGATGATCTATGATCTATGATCTATGATCTATGATCTATGATCGATAATCTATGATCTATGATCTATGATCTATGATCGATGATCTATGATCTATGATTGATGATCCATGATCTATGATCTATGATCTATGATTGATGATCTGTGATACATGGAAGATGATCTATGATCTATGATCTATGATCTATGACCCATGATCGATGATCTATGATCTATGATCTATGATCTCTGATCTATGATCTCTGATCTATGATCGATGATCTATGATCCATGATCGATGATCTATGATCTATGATCTATGATCTATGATCGATGATCAACGATCTATGATCTATGATCGATGATCTACGATCTATGATCTATGATCTATGATCTATGATCAACGATCTATGATCTATGATCGATGATCTACGATCTATGATCTATGATCTATGATCTATGATCTATGATCTATGATCTATGATCTATGATATATGAACTATGATCCATGATCGATGATCTATGATCGATGATCAACGATCTATGATCTATGATCGATGATCTACGATCTATGATCTATGATCTATGATCTATGATCTATGATCTATGATCTATGATCTATGATCGATGATCTACGATCTATGATCTATGATCTATGATCTATGATCTATGATCTATGATCTATGATCTATGATCTATGATCTATGATCTATGATCTATGATCTATGATATATGATCGATGATCTATGATCTATAATTGATGATCCATGATCTATGATCGATGATCTATGATCTATGATTGATGATCTATGATCTATGGTCGATGATCTATGATCTATGGTCGATGATCTATGATCTATAATCTATGGACGATGATCTATGATCTATATTCGATGATCTATAATCGATGATTTATGATCGATGATCTATGGTCGATGATCTATGATCTATGATCTATAATCGATGATCTATGATCAATGATCTATGAACGATGATCTATGATCTATGATCTATAATCGATGATCTATGATCAATGATCTATGAACGATGATCTATGATCTATGATCCATGATCGATGATCGATGATCTATAATCTATGATCTATGATCTATGATCTATGATCAATGATCTATAATCGATGATTTATGATCGATGATCTATGGTCGATGATCTATGATCTATGATCTATAATCGATGATCTATGATCAATGATCTATAATCGATGATCTATAATCGATGATCTATAATCTATGATCTATGAACTATGATCTATGATCTGTGACCTATGATCTACGATCTATGATCTTTGATCTATGATCTATGGTCTATGATCTATGATTTATGATCTATGATTGATGATCTATGATCTATGGTCGATGATCTATAATCTATGATCGATGATCTACGATCTATGATCTATGATCTATGATCGATGATCTATGATTGATGATCTATGATCGATGATCTATGATTGATGATCTATGATCTATGATCTATGATTTATGATCTATGATTGATGATCTATGATCTATGATCGATGATCTATGGTCGATGATCTATGGTTGATGATCTATGATCTATAATCTATGATCGATGATCTATGATCCATGATCGATGATCGATGATCTATGATCTATGATCTAAGATCTATGATCTATGATCTATGATCTACGATCAATGATCTATAATCGATGATCTATGATCTATGATCTATGATCTATGATATATGAACTATGATCTATGATCCATGATCTATGATCTATTTTCTATGATCTATAATCAATGATCTATGATCCATGATCTATGATCTATGATTTATGATCTATGATTGATGATCGATGATCTACGATTGATGATCTATGATCGATGATCGATGATCAATGATCGATAATCTATAATTGATGGTCTATGATCTATGATCGATGATCGATGATCTATAATTGATGATCTATGGTCGATGATCTATGATCTATGATCTATGATCTATGATCTATGATGTATGATCTATGATCTATGATCTATGATCTATGATCTATGATCTATGGTCGATGATCTATGATCGATGATCTATGGTCGATGATCTATGTTCTATGATCTATGATCTATGATCTATGATCTATGATCTATGATCTATGATCTATGATCGATGATCTATGATCCATGATCGATGATCGATGATCTATCATCCATGATCGATGATCGATGATTTATGATCTATGATCCATGATCTATGATCTATGATCGATGATTGATGATCTATGATTTATGATCTGTGATACATGGTCGATGATCTATGATCTATGATCTATGATCTATGATCTATGATCTATGATCGATTATCTATGATCTATGGTCTATTATCTATGATCGATGATCGATGATCTATGATCGATTATCCATGATCTATGATCTATGATCTATGGTGGATGATCTATGATCTATAATCGATGATTTATGATCGATGATCTATGATCTATGGTCGATGATCTATGATCTATGGTCGATGATCTATGATCTATGGACGATGATCTATGATCTATGATCGATGATCTATAATCTATGATTTATGATCGATGATCTATGGTCGATGATCTATGATCTTTGATCTATAATCGATGATCTATGATCAATGATCTATAATCGATGATCTATGATCTATGATCTATGATCTATGATCTATGACCTATGATCTATGACCTATGATCTATGATCTATGATCTATGATCTATGGTCGATGATCTATGATCGATGATCTATGGTCGATGATCGATGATCTATGATCTATGATACATGTTCTATGATCTATGATCTATGATCGATGATCTATGATCGATTATCCATGATCTATGATCTATGATCTATGGTGGATGATCTATGATCTATAATCGATGATTTATGATCGATGATCTATGATCTATGGTCGATGATCTATGATCTATGGTCGATGATCTATGATCTATGGACGATGATCTATGATCTATGATCGATGATCTATAATCTATGATTTATGATCGATGATCTATGGTCGATGATCTATGATCTTTGATCTATAATCGATGATCTATGATCAATGATCTATAATCGATGATCTATGATCTATGATCTATGATCTATGATCTATGACCTATGATCTATGACCTATGATCTATGATCTATGATCTATGATCTATGGTCGATGATCTATGATCGATGATCTATGGTCGATGATCGATGATCTATGATCTATGATACATGTTCTATGATCTATGATCTATGATCGATGATTTATGATCTATGATCCATGATCTATGATCTATGATCGATGATTGATGATCTATGATTTATGATCTGTGATACATGGTCGATGATCTATGATCTATGATCTATGATCTATGATCGATTATCTATGATCTATGGTCTATGATCTATAATCGATGATCGATGATCTATGATCGATTATCCATGATCTATGATCTATGATCTATGGTGGATGATCTATGATCTATAATCGATGATTTATGATCGATGATCTATGATCTATGGTCGATGATCTATGATCTATGGTCGATGATCTATGATCTATGGACGATGATCTATGATCTATGATCGATGACCTATAATCTATGATTTATGATCGATGATCTATGGTCGATGATCTATGATCTATGATCTATAATCGATGATCTATGATCAATGATCTATAATCGATGATCTATGATCTATGATCTATGATCTATGATCTATGACCTATGATCTATGACCTATGATCGATGATCTATGGTCGATGATCTATGATCTATGATCTATAATCGATGATCTATGATCTATGATCTATAATCGATGATCTACGATCTATGATCTATGAACTATGATCTATGATCTATGACCTATGATCTATGGAGGATGATCTATGATCTATAATCGATGATCTATGATCAATGATCTATAATCGATGATCTATGATCTATGATCTATGATCTATGATTTATGACCTATGATCGATGATCTATGGTCGATGATCTATGATCTATGATCTATAATCGATGATCTATGATCAATGATCTATAATCGATGATCTATTATCTATGATCTATGAACTATGATCTATGATCTATGACCCATGATCTATGATCTATGACCTATGATCTATGATCTATGATCTATGATCTATGATTTATGATCTATGATTGATGATCTATGATCTATGATCGATGATCTATGGTCGATGATCTATGATCTATGATTGATAATCTATGATCTATAATCTATGATCGATGATCTATGATCTATGATCCATGATCGATGATCGATGATCTATGATCTATGATCTAAGATCTATGATCTATGATCTATGATCTACGATCAATGATCTATAATCGATGATCTATGATCTATGATCTATGATCTATGATATATGAACTATGATCTATGATCCGTGATCTATGATCTATTTTCTATGATCTATAATGAATGATCTATGATCCATGATCTATGATCTATGATTTATGATCTATGATTGATGATCGATGATCTACGATTGATGATCTATGATCGATGATCGATGATCAATGATCGATAATCTATAATTGATGGTCTATGATCTATGATCGATGATCGATGATCTATAATTGATGATCTATGGTCGATGATCTATGATGTATGATCTATGATCTATGATCTATGATCTATGATCTATGATCTATGGTCGATGATCTATGATCGATGATCTATGGTCGATGATCTATGTTCTATGATCTATGATCTATGATCTATGATCGATGATCTATGATCTATGATCTATGATCTATGATCGATGATCTATGATCCATGATCGATGATCGATGATCTATCATCCATGATCGATGATCGATGATCTATGATCTATGATACATGTTCTATGATCTATGATCTATGATCGATGATTTATGATCTATGATCCATGATCTATGATCTATGATCGATGATTGATGATCTATGATTTATGATCTGTGATACATGGTCGATGATCTATGATCTATGATCTATGATCTATGATCGATTATCTATGATCTATGGTATATTATCTATGATCGATGATCGATGATCTATGATCGATTATCCATGATCTATGATCTATGATCTATGGTGGATGATCTATGATCTATAATCGATGATTTATGATCGATGATCTATGATCTATGGTCGATGATCTATGATCTATGGTCGATGATCTATGATCTATGGACGATGATCTATGATCTATGATCGATGATCTATAATCTATGATTTATGATCGATGATCTATGGTCGATGATCTATGATCTATGATCTATAATCGATGATCTATGTCCAATGATCTATAATCGCTGACCTATGATCTATGACCTATGATCGATGATCTATGGTCGATGATCTATGATCTATGATCTATAATCGATGATCTATGATCTATGATCGATGATCTATGATCCATGATCGATGATCGATGATCTATCATCCATGATTGATGATCGATGATCTATGATTTATGATCCATGTTCTATGATCTATGATCTATGATCGATGATTTATGATCTATGATCCATGATCTATGATCTATGATCGATGATTGATGATCTATGATTTATGATCTGTGATACATGGTCGATGATCTATGATCTATGATCTATGATCTATGATCTATGATCGATTATCTATGATCTATTGTCTATGATCTATGATCGATGATCGATGATCTATAATCTCTGGTAAATGATCTATGATCGATGATCGATGATCTATGATCGATTATCCATGATCTATGATCTATGATCTATGGTGGATGATCTATGATCTATAATCGATGATCTATGATCTATGGTCGATGATCTATGATCTATGGTCGTTGATCTATGATCTATGATCTATGGACGATGATCTATGATCTATGATCGATGATCTATGATCTATGATCGATGATCCATGATCGATGATCTATGATCGATGATCCATGATCTATGATCTATGATCTATGATATATAATATATGATCGATGATCTATGATCTACAATCAATGATCCATAATCGATGATCTATGATCTATGATCTATGAACTATGATCTATGATCTATGACCTATGATCTATGATCTATGATCTATGATTTATGATCTATGATTGATGATCTATGATCTATGATCGATGATCATTGGTCGATGATCTATAATCTATGATCGATGATCTACGATCTATGTACTATGATCTATGATCGATGATCTATGATTGATGATCTATGATCTATGATCTATGATCGATGATCTATGATCTATGATCCATGATCGATGATCGATGATCTATGATCTATGATCTATGATCAATGATCTATAATCGATGATCTATGATCTATGATCTATGATCGATGATCTATGATCTATGATCGATGATCCATGATCGATGATCGATGATCTATGATCCATGATCTATGATCTATGATCTATGGTGGATGATCTATGTTCTATAATCGATGATTTATGATCGATGATCTATGATGTATGATCTATGATCTATGATCTATGGTCGATGATCGATGATCTATGATCGATGATCTATAATCGATGATTCATGATCGATGATCTATGGTCGATGATCTATAATCGATGATTCATGATCGATGATCTATGGTCGATGATCTATGATCTATGATCTATAATCTATGATCTATGATCTATGATTGATGATCGATGATCTTTGATCTATGATCTATGATCTATGGTCGATGATCTATGATCTATGAACGATGATCTGTGGTCTATGATCTATGATCTATGATCCATGATCTATGATCTATTTTCTATGATCTATAATCAATGATCTATGATCCATGATCTATGATCTATGATTTATGATCTATAATTGATGGTCGATGATCTATGATCTATGAACGATGATCTGTGGTCTATGATCTATGATCTATGATCTATAATCAATGATCTATGATCCATGATCTATGATCTATGATTTATGATCTATAATTGATGGTCTATGATCTATGATCTATGATGTATGATCTATCATTGATGATCTATGGTCGATGATCTATGATCTATGATCTATGATGTATGATCTATGATCTATGATCTATGATCTATGATCTATGGTCGATGATTTATGATCGATGATCTATGGTCGATGATCTATGATCTATGATCTATGATCTATGATCTATGATCTATGATCGATGATCTATGATCTATGATTTATGATCTATGATCGATGATCTATGATCTATGATTGATGATCCATGATCTATGATCTATGATTTATGATCTATGATTGATGATCTGTGATACATGGAAGATGATCTATGATCTATGATCTATGATCTATGACCCATGATCGATGATCTATGATCAATGATCTATGATCTATGATCTATGATCTATGATCTATGATCGATGATCTATGATCCATGATCGATGATCTATGATCTATGATCTATGATCTATGATCGATGATCAACGATCTATGATCTATGATCGATGATCTACGATCTATGATCTATGATCTATGATCTATGATCTATGATCAACGATCTATGATCTATGATCGATGATCTACGATCTATGATCTATGATCTATGATCTATGATCTATGATCTATGATCTATGATCTATGATCTATGATCGATGATCTATGATCTATAATTGATAATCCATGATCTATGATCGATGATCTATGATCTATGATTGATGATCCATGATCATTGATCTATGATCTATGATCTATGATCTATGATCTATGATCTATGATCTATGATCTATGATTGATGATCTATGATCTATGATCTATAATCTACGATCTATGATCTATGAACTATGATCCTTGATCGATGATCTATGATCGATGATCAACGATCTATGATCTATGAACTATGATCCTTGATCGATGATCTATGATCGATGATCAACGATCTATGATCTATGATCGATGATCTACGATCTATGATCTATGATCTATGATCTATGATCTATGATCTATGATCTATGATCTATGATCTATGATCTATGATCTATGATCTATGATCTATGATCTATGATCTATGATCTATGATCTATGATCTATGATCTATGATATATGATCGATGATCTATGATCTATAATTGATGATCGATGATCTATAATCGATGATCTATGATCTATGGTCGATGATCTATGATCTATGGTCGATGATCTATGATCTATAATCTATGGACGATGATCTATGATCTATATTCGATGATCTATAATCGATGATTTATGATCGATGATCTATGGTCGATGATCTATGATCTATGATCTATAATCGATGATCTATGATCAATGATCTATAATCGATGATCTATGATCTATGATCTATGATCTATGATTGATGATCTATGATCTATGATCTATGAACGATGATCTATGATCTATGATCCATGATCGATGATCGATGATCTATAATCTATGATCTATGATCTATGATCTATGATCAATGATCTATAATCGATGATTTATGATCGATGATCTATGGTCGATGGTCTATGATCTATGATCTATAATCGATGATCTATGATCAATGATCTATAATCGATGATCTATAATCGATGATCTATAATCTATGATCTATGAACTATGATCTATGATCTGTGACCTATGATCTACGATCTATGATCTTTGATCTATGATCTATGGTCTATGATCTATGATTTATGATCTATGATTGATGATCTATGATCTACGGTCGATGATCTATAATCTATGATCGATGATCTACGATCTATGATCTATGATCTATGATCGATGATCTATGATTGATGATCTATGATCGATGATCTATGATTGATGATCTATGATCTATGATCTATGATCTATGATTTATGATCTATGATTGATGATCTATGATCTATGATCGATGATCTATGGTCGATGATCTATGATCTATGATTGATGATTTATGATCTATTATCTATGATCGATGATCTATGATCTATGATCCATGATCGATGATCGATGATCTATGATCTATGATCTAAGATCTATGATCTATGATCTATGATCTACGATCAATGATCTATAATCGATGATCTATGATCTATGATCTATGATCTATGATATATGAACTATGATCTATGATCCATGATCTATGATCTATTTTCTATGATCTATAATCAATGATCTATGGTCCATGATCTATGATCTATGATTTATGATCTATGATTGATGATCGATGATCTACGATTGATGATCTATGATCGATGATCGATGATCAATGATCGATAATCTATAATTGATGGTCTATGATCTATGATCGATGATCGATGATCTATAATTGATGATCTATGGTCGATGATCTATGATCTATGATCTATGATCTATGATGTATGATCTATGATCTATGATCTATGATCTATGATCTATGATCTATGGTCGATGATCTATGATCGATGATCTATGGTCGATGATCTATGTTCTATGATCTATGATCTATGATCTATGATCGATGATCTATGATCTATGATCTATGATCTATGATCGATGATCTATGATCCATGATCGATGATCGATGATCTATCATCCATGATCGATGATCGATGATCTATGATCTATGATACATGTTCTATGATCTATGATCTATGATCGATGATTTATGATCTATGATCCATGATCTATGATCTATGATCGATGATTGATGATCTATGATTTATGATCTGTGATACATGGTCGATGATCTATGATCTATGATCTATGATCTATGATCGATTATCTATGATCTATGGTCTATTATCTATGATCGATGATCGATGATCTATGATCGATTATCCATGATCTATGATCTATGATCTATGGTGGATGATCTATGATCTATAATCGATGATTCATGATCGATGATCTATGATCTATGGTCGATGATCTATGATCTATGGTCGATGATCTATGATCTATGGACGATGATCTATGATCTATGATCGATGATCTATAATCTATGATTTATGATCGATGATCTATGGTCGATGATCTATGATCTATGATCTATAATCGATGATCTATGATCAATGATCTATAATCGATGATCTATGATCTATGATCTATGATCTATGATTTATGACCTATGATCTATGACCTATGATCTATGATCTATGATCTATGATCTATGGTCGATGATCTATGATCGATGATCTATGGTCGATGATCGATGATCTATGATCTATGATACATGTTCTATGATCTATGATCTATGATCGATGATTTATGATCTATGATCCATGATCTATGATCTATGATCGATGATTGATGATCTATGATTTATGATCTGTGATACATGGTCGATGATCTATGATCTATGATCTATGATCTATGATCGATTATCTATGATCTATGGTCTATGATCTATAATCGATGATCGATGATCTATGATCGATTATCCATGATCTATGATCTATGATCTATGGTGGATGATCTATGATCTATAATCGATGATTTATGATCGA
Source organism: Microplitis demolitor (assembly GCF_026212275.2). Taxonomy (NCBI): domain Eukaryota; kingdom Metazoa; phylum Arthropoda; class Insecta; order Hymenoptera; family Braconidae; genus Microplitis; species Microplitis demolitor. The sequence continues at coordinate 11,347,103 of NC_068550.1, read as the reverse complement.
TGATCTATGATCTATGGTCGATGATCTATGATCTATGGTCGATGATCTATGATCTATGGACGATGATCTATGATCTATGATCGATGATCTATAATCTATGATTTATGATCGATGATCTATGGTCGATGATCTATGATCAATGATCTATAATCGATGATCTATGATCTATGATCTATGATCTATGATCTATGACCTATGATCTATGACCTATGATCTATGATCTATGATCTATGATCTATGGTCGATGATCTATGATCGATGATCTATGGTCGATGATCGATGATCTATGATCTATGATACATGTTCTATGATCTATGATCTATGATCGATGATTTATGATCTATGATCCATGATCTATGATCTATGATCGATGATTGATGATCTATGATTTATGATCTGTGATACATGGTCGATGATCTATGATCTATGATCTATGATCTATGATCTATTATCTATGATCTATGGTCTATGATCTATAATCGATGATCGATGATCTATGATCGATTATCCATGATCTATGATCTATGATCTATGGTGGATGATCTATGATCTATAATCGATGATTTATGATCGATGATCGATGATCTATAATCTATGATTTATGATCGATGATCTATGGTCGATGATCTATGATCTATGATCTATAATCGATGATCTATGATCAATGATCTATAATCGATGATCTATGATCTATGATCTATGATCTATGATCTATGATCTATGATCTATGACCTATGATCTATGACCTATGATCTATGATCTATGATCTATGATCTATGGTCGATGATCTATGATCGATGATCTATGGTCGATGATCGATGATCTATGATCTATGATACATGTTCTATGATCTATGATCTATGATCGATGATTTATGATCTATGATCCATGATCTATGATCTATGATCGATGATTGATGATCTATGATTTATGATCTGTGATACATGGTCGATGATCTATGATCTATGATCTATGATCTATGATCGATTATCTATGATCTATGGTCTATGATCTATAATCGATGATCGATGATCTATGATCGATTATCCATGATCTATGATCTATGATCTATGGTGGATGATCTATGATCTATAATCGATGATTTATGATCGATGATCTATGATCTATGGTCGATGATCGATGATCTATGGTCGATGATCGATGATCTATGATCTATGATACATGTTCTATGATCTATGATCTATGATCGATGATTTATGATCTATGATCCATGATCTATGATCTATAATCGATGATTGATGATCTATGATTTATGATCTGTGATACATGGTCGATGATCTATGATCTATGATCGATTATCTATGATCTATGGTCTATGATCTATAATCGATGATCGATGATCTATGATCGATTATCTATGATCTATGATCTATGATCTATGGTGGATGATCTATGATCTATAATCGATGATTTATGATCGATGATCTATGATCTATGGTCGATGATCTATGATCTATGGTCGATGATCTATGATCTATGGACGATGATCTATGATCTATGATCGATGATCTATGATCTATGATCGATAATCTATAATCTATGATTTATGATCGATGATCTATGGTCGATGATCTATGATCTATGATCTATAATCGATGATCTATGATCAATGATCTATAATCGATGATCTATGATCTATGATCTATGATCTATGATCTATGACCTATGATCTATGACCTATGATCGATGATCTATGGTCGATGATCTATGATACATGTTCTATGATCTATGATCTATGATCGATGATTTATGATCTATGATCCATGATCTATGATCTATGATCGATGATTGATGATCTATGATTTATGATCTGTGATACATGGTCGATGATCTATGATCTATGATCTATGATCTATGATCGATTATCTATGATCTATGGTCTATTATCTATGATCGATGATCGATGATCTATGATCGATTATCCATGATCTATGATCTATGATCTATGGTGGATGATCTATGATCTATAATCGATGATTTATGATCGATGATCTATGATCTATGGTCGATGATCTATGATCTATGGTCGATGATCTATGATCTATGGACGATGATCTATGATCTATGATCGATGATCTATAATCTATGATTTATGATCGATGATCTATGGTCGATGATCTATGATCTATGATCTATAATCGATGATCTATGATCAATGATCTATAATCGATGATCTATGATCTATGATCTATGATCTATGATCTATGACCTATGATCTATGACCTATGATCTATGATCTATGATCTATGATCTATGGTCGATGATCTATGATCGATGATCTATGGTCGATGATCGATGATCTATGATCTATGATACATGTTCTATGATCTATGATCTATGATCGATGATTTATGATCTATGATCCATGATCTATGATCTATGATCGATGATTGATGATCTATGATTTATGATCTGTGATACATGGTCGATGATCTATGATCTATGATCTATGATCTATGATCGATTATCTATGATCTATGGTCTATGATCTATAATCGATGATCGATGATCTATGATCGATTATCCATGATCTATGATCTATGATCTATGGTGGATGATCTATGATCTATAATCGATGATTTATGATCGATGATCTATGATCTATGGTCGATGATCTATGATCTATGGTCGATGATCTATGATCTATGGACGATGATCTATGATCTATGATCGATGATCTATAATCTATGATTTATGATCGATGATCTATGGTCGATGATCTATGATCTATGATCTATAATCGATGATCTATGATCAATGATCTATAATCGATGATCTATGATCTATGATCTATGATCTATGATCTATGACCTATTATCTATGACCTATGATCGATGATCTATGGTCGATGATCTATGATCTATTATCTATAATCGATGATCTATGATCTATGATCTATAATCGATGATCTACGATCTATGATCTATGAACTATGATCTATGATCTATGACCTATGATCTATGGTGGATGATCTATGATCTATAATCGATGATCTATGATCAATGATCTATAATCGATGATCTATGATCTATGATCTATGATCTATGATTTATGACCTATGATCGATGATCTATGGTCGATGATCTATGATCTATGATCTATAATCGATGATCTATGATCAATGATCTATAATCGATGATCTATTATCTATGATCTATGAACTATGATCTATGATCTATGACCCATGATCTATGATCTATGACCTATGATCTATGATCTATGATCTATGATCTATGATTTATGATCTATGATTGATGATCTATGATCGATGATCTATGGTCGATGATCTATAATCTACGATCTATGATCTATGATCTATGATCGATGATCTATGATTGATGATCTATGATCGATGATCTATGATTGATGATCTATGATCTATGATCGATGATCTATGATCTATGATCTATGATCTATGATCGATGATCTATGATCTATGATCTATGATCTATGATCAATGATCCATGATCGATGATCGATGATCTATGATCTATGATCTATGATCTATGATCTATGATCTATGATCTATGATCTATGATCTATGATCTATGATCTATGATCTATGATCTATGATCTATGATCCATGATCGATGATCTATGATCTATGATCTATGATCTATGATCCAGGATCCATGATCGATGATCTATGATCTATGATCTATGATCTATGATCTATGATCTATGATCTATGATCGATGATCTATGATCTATGATCTATGATCTATGATCTATGATCTATGATCTATGATCTATGATCTATGATCTATGATCTATGATCTATGATCTATGATCCATGATCTATGATCTATGATCTATGATCTATGATCTATGATCTATGATCGATGATCTATGATCTATGATCTATGATCTATGATCTATGATCTATGATATATGATCTATGATCTATGATCGATGATCTATGATCTATGATCTATGATCTATGATCTATGATCCATGATCTATGATCTATCATTGATGATCTGTGATACATGGTCGATGATCTATGATCTATGATCTATGATCGATGATCTATGATCTATGATCCATGATCTATGATCGATGATCTATGATCTACGATCTATGATCTATGATCTATGATCCATGATCGATGATCTATGATCTATGATCTATGATCTATAATCTATAATTGATGATCTGTGATACATGGTCGATGATCTATGATCTATGATCTATGATCTATGATCTATGATCCATGATCCATGATCGATGATCGATGATCTATGATCTATGATCTATGATCTATGATCTATGATCGATGATCCATGATCGATGATCTATGATCTATGATCGATGATCTATGATCTATGATCTATGATCTATGATCGATGATCTATGATCTATGATTTATGATCCATGATCGATGATCTATGATCTATGATCTATGATCGATGATCTCTGATCTATGATCTATGATCTATGATCTATGATCTATGATCCATGATCTATGATCTATCATTGATGATCTGTCATACATGGTCGATGATCTATGATCTGTGATCTATGATCTATGATCTATGATCTATGATCTATGATCCATGATCGATGATCTATGATCTTTGATTTATGATCCATGATCGATGATCCATGATCGATGATCTATGATCTTTGATCTATGATCTATGATCTATGATCTATGATCTATGATCTATGATCTATGATCTATGATCTATGATCTATGATCTATGATCTATGATCTATGATCTATGATCTATGATCTATGATCTATGATCCATGATCGATGATCTATGATCTATGATCGATGATCTATGATCTATGATCTATGATCCATGATCGATGATCTATGATCTATGATCTATGATCCATGATCGATGATCTATGATCTATGATCGATGATCTATGATCTATGATCTATGATATATGATCTATGATCTATGATCTATGATCTATGATCGATGATCTATGATCTATGATCTATGATCTATGATCTATGATCCATGATCGATGATCTATGATCTTTGATCTATGATCCATGATCGATGATCCATGATCGATGATCTATGATCTTTGATCTATGATCTATGATCTATGATCTATGATCTATGATCGACGATCTATGATCTATGATCTATGATCCATGATCGATGATCTATGATCTATGATCTATGATCTATGATCTATGATTGATGATCTGTGATACATGGTCGATGATCTATGATCTATGATCTATGATTTATGATCTATGATCCATGATCCATGATCGATGATCTATGATCTATGATCTATGATCTATGATCTATGATCTATGATCTATGATCGATGATCTATGATCTATGATCTATGATCTATGATCGATGATCTATGATCCATGATCGATGATCTATGATCTATGATCGATGATCTATGATCTATGATCTATGATCTATGATCGATGATCTATGATCTATGATTTATGATCCATGATCGATGATCTATGATCTATGATCTATGATCGATGATCTCTGATCTATAATCTATGATCTATGATCTATGATCTATGATCCATGATCTATGATCTATCATTGATGATCTGTCATACATGGTCGATGATCTATGATCTGTGATCTATGATCTATGATCTATGATCTATGATCTATGATCTATGATCCATGATCGATGATCTATGATCTTTGATCTATGATCCATGATCGATGATCCATGATCGATGATCTATGATCTTTGATCTATGATCTATGATCTATGATCTATGATCTATGATCTATGATCTATGATCTATGATCTATGATCTATGATCTATGATCTATGATCTATGATCTATGATGTATGATCTATGATCTATGATCTATGATCTATGATCTATGATCTATGATGTATGATCTATGATCTATGATCTATGATCTATGATCTATGATCTATGATCTATGATCGATGATCTATGATCCATGATCGATGATCTATGATCTATGATCGATGATCTATGATCTATGATCTATGATCTATGATCGATGATCTATGATCTATGATCTATGATCTATGATCTATGATCCATGATCCATGATCTATGATCTATGATCTATGATCTATGATCTATGATCTATGATCTATGATCCATGATCTATGATCGATGATCTATGATCTACGATCTATGATCTATGATCTATGATCCATGATCGATGATCTATGATCTATGATCTATGATCTATGATCTATGATCTATGATCTATGATCTATGATCTATGATCTATGATCCATGATCGATGATCTATGATCTTTGATCTATGATCTATGATCTATGATCTATGATCTATGATCGATGATCTATGATCTATGATCTATGATCTATGATCGATGATCTATGATCTATGATCGATGATCTATGATCTATGATCTATGATCTATGATCGACGATCTATGATCTATGATCTATGATCTATGATCCATGATCCATGATCTATGATCTATGATCTATGATCTATGATCTATGATCTATGATCTATGATCTATGATCTATGATCGATGATCTATGATCTACGATCTATGATCTATGATCTATGATCCATGATCTATGATCTATGATCTATGATCTATGATCTATGATCTATGATCTATGATCTATGATCTATGATCTATGATCGATGATCCATAATCGATGATCTATGATCTATGATCTATGATCTATGATCTATGATCTATGATCTATGATCCATGATAGATGATCTATGATCTATGATCTATGATCTATGATCTATGATCTATGATCTATGATCCATGATCGATGATCTATGATCTTTGATCTATGATCTATGATCTATGATCTATGATCTATGATCTATGATCGATGATCTATGATCTATGATCGATGATCTATGATCTATGATCTATGATCTATGATCGATGATCTATGATCTATGATCTATGATCTATGATCGATGATCTATGATCTATGATCTATGATCTATGATCTATGATCTATGATCCATAATCGATGATCTATGATCTATGATCTATGATCTATGATCTATGATCTATGATCTATGATCTATGATCTATGATCTATGATCTATGATCTATGATCCATGATCGATGATCTATGATCTATGATCTATGATCTATGATCCAGGATCCATGATCGATGATCTATGATCTATGATCTATGATCTATGATCTATGATCTATGATCTATGATCGATGATCTATGATCTATGATCTATGATCTATGATCTATGATCTATGATCTATGATCTATGATCTATGATCTATGATCTATGATCTATGATCTATGATCTATGATCCATGATCTATGATCTATCATTGATGATCTGTGATACATGGTCGATGATCTATGATCTATGATCTATGATCTATGATCTATGATCGATGATCTATGATCCATGATCGATGATCTATGATCTATGATCGATGATCTATGATCTATGATCGATGATCTATGATCTATGATCTATAATCTATGATCGATGATCTATGATCTATGATCTATGATCCATGATCGATGATCTATGATCTATGATATATTATCTATGATCTATGATCTATGATCTATGATCGATGATCGATGATCTATGATCTATGATCTATGATCTATGATCTATGATCTATGATCTATGATCCATGATCTATGATCTATCATTGATGATCTGTGATACATGGTCGATGATCTATGATCTATGATCTATGATCTATAATCTATGATCTATGATCTATGATCTACGATCTATGATCTATGATCTATGATCTATAATCTATGATCTATGATCTATGATCTACGATCTATGATCGATGATCTATGATCTATGATCTATGATCTATGATCGATGATCTATGATCCATGATCGATGATCTATGATCTATGATCTATGATCTATGATCTATGACCGATGATCTATGATCTATGATCTATGATCTATGATCTATGATCTATGATCTATGATCCATGATCTATGATCTATGATCTATGATCTATGATCTATGATCTATGATCTATGATCTATGATCTATGATCTATGATCCATGATCTATGATCTATGATCCATGATCTATGATCTATGATCTATGATCTATGATCTATGATCTATGATCTATGATCCATGATCGATGATCTATGATCTTTGATCTATGATCTATGATCTATGATCTATGATCTATGATCTATGATCGATGATCTATGATCTATGATCTATGATCTATAATCGATGATCTATGATCTATGATCTATGATCTATGATCCATGATCTATGATCTATGATCTATGATCTATGATCTATGATCTATGATCTATGATCCATGATCGATGATCTATGATCTATGATCTATGATCTATGATCTATGATCTATGATCGATGATCGATGATCTATGATCTATGATCTATGATCTATGATCCATGATCGATGATCTATGATCTATGATCTATGATCTATGATCTATGATCTATGATCGATGATCTATGATCTATGATCTATGATCTATGATCTATGATCTATGATCTATGATCCATGATCTATGATCTATGATCTATGATCTATGATCTATGATCTATGATCTATGATCCATGATCGATGATCTATGATCTTTGATCTATGATCTATGATCTATGATCTATGATCTATGATCTATGATCGATGATCTATGATCGATGATCTATGATCTATGATCCATGATCTATGATCGATGATCTATGATCTACGATCTATGATCTATGATCTATGATCCATGATCTATGATCTATGATCTATGATCTATGATCTATGATCTATGATCCATGATCGATGATCTATGATCTATGATCTATGATCTATGATCTATGATCTATGATATATGATCTATGATCTATGATCTATGATCTATGATCGATGATTTATGATCTATGATCTATGATCTATGATCTACGATCTATGATCTATGATCTATGATCCATGATCGATGATCTATGATCTATGATCTATGATCTATGATGTATGATGTATGATCTATGATCTATGATCTATGATCTATGATCTATGATCTATGATCTATGATCTATGATCCATGATCGATGATCTATGATCTATGATCTATGATCCATGATCGATGATCTATGATCTATGATCTATGATCTATGATCTATGATCCATGATCGATGATCTATGATCTATGATCTATGATCTATGATCGATGATCTATGATCCATGATCGATGATCGATGATCTATGATCTATGATCTATGATCTATGATCTATGATGTATGATGTATGATCTATGATCTATGATCTATGATCTATGATCTATGATCTATGATCTATGATCTATGATCCATGATCGATGATCTATGATCTATGATCTATGATCTATGATCGATGATCTATGATCCATGATCGATGATCGATGATCTATGATCTATGATCTATGATCTATGATCTATGATCGATGATCTATGATCTATGATCTATGATCTATGATCTATGATCCATGATCTATGATCTATCATTGATGATCTGTCATACATGGTCGATGATCTATGATCTGTGATCTATGATCTATGATCTATGATCTATGATCTATGATCCATGATCGATGATCTATGATCTTTGATTTATGATCCATGATCGATGATCCATGATCGATGATCTATGATCTTTGATCTATGATCTATGATCTATGATCTATGATCTATGATCTATGATCTATGATCTATGATCTATGATCTATGATCTATGATCTATGATCTATGATCTATGATCTATGATCCATGATCGATGATCTATGATCTATGATCGATGATCTATGATCTATGATCTATGATCCATGATCGATGATCTATGATCTATGATCTATGATCCATGATCGATGATCTATGATCTATGATCGATGATCTATGATCTATGATCTATGATATATGATCTATGATCTATGATCTATGATCTATGATCGATGATCTATGATCTATGATCTATGATCTATGATCTATGATCCATGATCGATGATCTATGATCTTTGATCTATGATCCATGATCGATGATCCATGATCGATGATCTATGATCTTTGATCTATGATCTATGATCTATGATCTATGATCTATGATCGACGATCTATGATCCATGATCGATGATCTATGATCTATGATCTATGATCTATGATCTATGATTGATGATCTGTGATACATGGTCGATGATCTATGATCTATGATCTATGATTTATGATCTATGATCCATGATCCATGATCGATGATCTATGATCTATGATCTATGATCTATGATCTATGATCTATGATCTATGATCGATGATCTATGATCTATGATCTATGATCTATGATCGATGATCTATGATCCATGATCGATGATCTATGATCTATGATCGATGATCTATGATCTATGATCTATGATCTATGATCGATGATCTATGATCTATGATTTATGATCCATGATCGATGATCTATGATCTATGATCTATGATCGATGATCTCTGATCTATAATCTATGATCTATGATCTATGATCTATGATCCATGATCTATGATCTATCATTGATGATCTGTCATACATGGTCGATGATCTATGATCTGTGATCTATGATCTATGATCTATGATCTATGATCTATGATCCATGATCGATGATCTATGATCTTTGATCTATGATCCATGATCGATGATCCATGATCGATGATCTATGATCTTTGATCTATGATCTATGATCTATGATCTATGATCTATGATCTATGATCTATGATCTATGATCTATGATCTATGATCTATGATCTATGATCTATGATCTATGATGTATGATCTATGATCTATGATCTATGATCTATGATCTATGATCTATGATGTATGATCTATGATCTATGATCTATGATCTATGATCTATGATCTATGATCTATGATCGATGATCTATGATCCATGATCGATGATCTATGATCTATGATCGATGATCTATGATCTATGATCTATGATCTATGATCGATGATCTATGATCTATGATCTATGATCTATGATCTATGATCCATGATCCATGATCTATGATCTATGATCTATGATCTATGATCTATGATCTATGATCTATGATCCATGATCTATGATCGATGATCTATGATCTACGATCTATGATCTATGATCTATGATCCATGATCGATGATCTATGATCTATGATCTATGATCTATGATCTATGATTGATGATCCGTGATACATGGTCGATGATCTATGATCTATGATCTATGATCTATGATCTATGATCCATGATCGATGATCTATGATCTTTGATCTATGATCTATGATCTATGATCTATGATCTATGATCGATGATCTATGATCTATGATCTATGATCTATGATCGATGATCTATGATCGATGATCGATGATCTATGATCTATGATCGATGATCTATGATCTATGATCTATGATCTATGATCGACGATCTATGATCTATGATCTATGATCTATGATCCATGATCCATGATCTATGATCTATGATCTATGATCTATGATCTATGATCTATGATCTATGATCTATGATCTATGATCGATGATCTATGATCTACGATCTATGATCTATGATCTATGATCCATGATCTATGATCCATGATCGATGATCTATGATCTATGATCTATGATTGATGATCTGTGATACATGGTCGATGATCTATGATCTATGATCTATGATCTATGATCCATGATCGATGATCTATGATCTTTGATCTATGATCTATGATCTATGATCTATGATCTATGATCTATGATCTATGATCTATGATCTATGATCTATGATCTATGATCTATGATCTATGATCTATGATCTATGATCTATGATCTATGATCTATGATCTATGATCGATGATCCATAATCGATGATCTATGATCTATGATCTATGATCTATGATCTATGATCTATGATCTATGATCCATGATAGATGATCTATGATCTATGATCTATGATCTATGATCTATGATCTATGATCTATGATCTATGATCCATGATCGATGATCTATGATCTTTGATCTATGATCTATGATCTATGATCTATGATCTATGATCTATGATCGATGATCTATGATCTATGATCGATGATCTATGATCTATGATCTATGATCTATGATCTATGATCGATGATCTATGATCTATGATCTATGATCTATGATCGATGATCTATGATCTATGATCTATGATCTATGATCTATGATCTATGATCCATAATCGATGATCTATGATCTATGATCTATGATCTATGATCTATGATCTATGATCTATGATCTATGATCTATGATCTATGATCTATGATCTATGATCTATGATCTATGATCCATGATCGATGATCTATGATCTATGATCTATGATCTATGATCCAGGATCCATGATCGATGATCTATGATCTATGATCTATGATCTATGATCTATGATCTATGATCTATGATCGATGATCTATGATCTATGATCTATGATCTATGATCTATGATCTATGATCTATGATCTATGATCTATGATCTATGATCTATGATCTATGATCTATGATCTATGATCTATGATCTATGATCCATGATCTATGATCTATCATTGATGATCTGTGATACATGGTCGATGATCTATGATCTATGATCTATGATCTATGATCTATGATCGATGATCTATGATCCATGATCGATGATCTATGATCTATGATCGATGATCTATGATCTATGATCGATGATCTATGATCTATGATCTATAATCTATGATCGATGATCTATGATCTATGATCTATGATCCATGATCGATGATCTATGATCTATGATATATTATCTATGATCTATGATCTATGATCTATGATCGATGATCGATGATCTATGATCTATGATCTATGATCTATGATCTATGATCAATGATCTATGATCCATGATCTATGATCTATCATTGATGATCTGTGATACATGGTCGATGATCTATGATCTATGATCTATGATCTATAATCTATGATCTATGATCTATGATCTACGATCTATGATCGATGATCTATGATCTATGATCTATGATCTATGATCGATGATCTATGATCCATGATCGATGATCTATGATCTATGATCTATGATCTATGATCTATGACCGATGATCTATGATCTATGATCTATGATCTATGATCTATGATCTATGATCTATGATCCATGATCTATGATCTATGATCTATGATCTATGATCTATGATCTATGATCTATGATCTATGATCTATGATCTATGATCCATGATCTATGATCTATGATCCATGATCTATGATCTATGATCTATGATCTATGATCTATGATCTATGATCTATGATCCATGATCGATGATCTATGATCTTTGATCTATGATCTATGATCTATGATCTATGATCTATGATCTATGATCGATGATCTATGATCTATGATCTATGATCTATAATCGATGATCTATGATCTATGATCTATGATCTATGATCCATGATCTATGATCTATGATCTATGATCTATGATCTATGATCTATGATCCATGATCGATGATCTATGATCTATGATCTATGATCTATGATCTATGATCGATGATCGATGATCTATGATCTATGATCTATGATCTATGATCCATGATCGATGATCTATGATCTATGATCTATGATCTATGATCTATGATCTATGATCGATGATCTATGATCTATGATCTATGATCTATGATCTATGATCTATGATCTATGATCCATGATCTATGATCTATGATCTATGATCTATGATCTATGATCTATGATCTATGATCCATGATCGATGATCTATGATCTTTGATCTATGATCTATGATCTATGATCTATGATCTATGATCTATGATCGATGATCTATGATCGATGATCTATGATCTATGATCCATGATCTATGATCGATGATCTATGATCTACGATCTATGATCTATGATCTATGATCCATGATCTATGATCTATGATCTATGATCTATGATCTATGATCTATGATCCATGATCGATGATCTATGATCTATGATCTATGATCTATGATCTATGATCTATGATATATGATCTATGATCTATGATCTATGATCTATGATCGATGATTTATGATCTATGATCTATGATCTATGATCTACGATCTATGATCTATGATCTATGATCCATGATCGATGATCTATGATCTATGATCTATGATCTATGATGTATGATGTATGATCTATGATCTATGATCTATGATCTATGATCTATGATCTATGATCTATGATCTATGATCCATGATCGATGATCTATGATCTATGATCTATGATCCATGATCGATGATCTATGATCTATGATCTATGATCTATGATCTATGATCCATGATCGATGATCTATGATCTATGATCTATGATCTATGATCGATGATCTATGATCCATGATCGATGATCGATGATCTATGATCTATGATCTATGATCTATGATCTATGATCGATGATCTATGATCTATGATCTATGATCTATGATCGATGATCTATGATCCATGATCGATGATCTATGATCTATGATCTATGATCTATGATCTATGATCTATGATCGATGATCTATGATCTATGATCCATGATCTATGATCTATGATCCATGATCGATGATCTATGATCCATGATCGATGATCTATGATCTATGATCTATGATCTATGATCGATGATCTATGATCTATGATCTATGATCGATGATCTATGATCTATGATCCATGATCGATGATCTATGATCTATGATCTATGATCTATGATCTATGATCTATGATCAATGATCTATGATCTATGATCTATGATCTATGATCTATGATCGATGATCTATGATCCATGATCGATGATCTATGATCTATGATCTATGATCTATGATCGATGATCTATGATCTATGATCTATGATCTATGATCTATGATCTATGATCTATCATTGATGATCTGTGATACATGGTCGATGATCTATGATCTATGATCTATGATCTATGATCTATGATCGATCATCTATGATCTATGATCCATGATCTATGATCCATGATCGATGATCTATGATCCATGATCGATGATCTATGATCTATGATCTATGATCTATGATCGATGATCTATGATCTATGATCTATGATCTATGATCTATGATCGATGATCTATGATCTATGATCCATGATCGATGATCTATGATCTATGATCTATGATCTATGATCTATGATCTATGATCTATGATCTATGATCGATGATCTATGATCTATGATCTATGATCCATGATCGATGATCTATGATCTATGATCTATGATCTATGATCTATGATCTATGATCAATGATCTATGATCGATGATCTATGATCTATGATCTATGATATATGATCTATGATCTATGATCTATGATCTATGATCGATGATCTATGATCTATGATCTATGATCTATGATCTATGATCTATGATCTATGATCCATGATCTATGATCTATGATCTATGATCTATGATCTATGATCTATGATCTATGATCTATGATCGATGATCTATGATCTATGATCTATGATCCATGATCGATGATCTATGATCTATGATCTATGATCGATGATCTATGATCTATGATCTATGATCTATGATCTATGATCTATGATCTATGATCCATGATCTATGATCTATCATTGATGATCTGTGATACATGGTCGATGATCTATGATCTATGATCCATGATCGATGATCGATGATCTATGATCGATGATCTATGATCTATGATCTATGATATATGATCTATGATCTATGATCTATGATCTATGATCGATGATCTATGATCTATGATCTATGATCTATGATCTATGATCCATGATCGATGATCTATGATCTTTGATCTATGATCCATGATCGATGATCCATGATCGATGATCTATGATCTTTGATCTATGATCTATGATCTATGATCTATGATCTATGATCGACGATCTATGATCTATGATCTATGATCCATGATCGATGATCTATGATCTATGATCTATGATCTATGATCTATGATTGATGATCTGTGATACATGGTCGATGATCTATGATCTATGATCTATGATTTATGATCTATGATCCATGATCCATGATCGATGATCTATGATCTATGATCTATGATCTATGATCTATGATCTATGATCTATGATCGATGATCTATGATCTATGATCTATGATCTATGATCGATGATCTATGATCCATGATCGATGATCTATGATCTATGATCGATGATCTATGATCTATGATCTATGATCTATGATCGATGATCTATGATCTATGATTTATGATCCATGATCGATGATCTATGATCTATGATCTATGATCGATGATCTCTGATCTATAATCTATGATCTATGATCTATGATCTATGATCCATGATCTATGATCTATCATTGATGATCTGTCATACATGGTCGATGATCTATGATCTGTGATCTATGATCTATGATCTATGATCTATGATCTATGATCTATGATCCATGATCGATGATCTATGATCTTTGATCTATGATCCATGATCGATGATCCATGATCGATGATCTATGATCTTTGATCTATGATCTATGATCTATGATCTATGATCTATGATCTATGATCTATGATCTATGATCTATGATCTATGATCTATGATCTATGATCTATGATCTATGATGTATGATCTATGATCTATGATCTATGATCTATGATCTATGATCTATGATGTATGATCTATGATCTATGATCTATGATCTATGATCTATGATCTATGATCTATGATCGATGATCTATGATCCATGATCGATGATCTATGATCTATGATCGATGATCTATGATCTATGATCTATGATCTATGATCGATGATCTATGATCTATGATCTATGATCTATGATCTATGATCCATGATCCATGATCTATGATCTATGATCTATGATCTATGATCTATGATCTATGATCTATGATCCATGATCTATGATCGATGATCTATGATCTACGATCTATGATCTATGATCTATGATCCATGATCGATGATCTATGATCTATGATCTATGATCTATGATCTATGATTGATGATCCGTGATACATGGTCGATGATCTATGATCTATGATCTATGATCTATGATCTATGATCCATGATCGATGATCTATGATCTTTGATCTATGATCTATGATCTATGATCTATGATCTATGATCGATGATCTATGATCTATGATCTATGATCTATGATCGATGATCTATGATCGATGATCGATGATCTATGATCTATGATCGATGATCTATGATCTATGATCTATGATCTATGATCGACGATCTATGATCTATGATCTATGATCTATGATCCATGATCCATGATCTATGATCTATGATCTATGATCTATGATCTATGATCTATGATCTATGATCTATGATCTATGATCGATGATCTATGATCTACGATCTATGATCTATGATCTATGATCCATGATCTATGATCCATGATCGATGATCTATGATCTATGATCTATGATTGATGATCTGTGATACATGGTCGATGATCTATGATCTATGATCTATGATCTATGATCCATGATCGATGATCTATGATCTTTGATCTATGATCTATGATCTATGATCTATGATCTATGATCTATGATCTATGATCTATGATCTATGATCTATGATCTATGATCTATGATCTATGATCTATGATCTATGATCGATGATCCATAATCGATGATCTATGATCTATGATCTATGATCTATGATCTATGATCTATGATCTATGATCCATGATAGATGATCTATGATCTATGATCTATGATCTATGATCTATGATCTATGATCTATGATCTATGATCCATGATCGATGATCTATGATCTTTGATCTATGATCTATGATCTATGATCTATGATCTATGATCTATGATCGATGATCTATGATCTATGATCGATGATCTATGATCTATGATCTATGATCTATGATCTATGATCGATGATCTATGATCTATGATCTATGATCTATGATCGATGATCTATGATCTATGATCTATGATCTATGATCTATGATCTATGATCCATAATCGATGATCTATGATCTATGATCTATGATCTATGATCTATGATCTATGATCTATGATCTATGATCTATGATCTATGATCTATGATCTATGATCTATGATCTATGATCCATGATCGATGATCTATGATCTATGATCTATGATCTATGATCCAGGATCCATGATCGATGATCTATGATCTATGATCTATGATCTATGATCTATGATCTATGATCTATGATCGATGATCTATGATCTATGATCTATGATCTATGATCTATGATCTATGATCTATGATCTATGATCTATGATCTATGATCTATGATCTATGATCTATGATCTATGATCTATGATCTATGATCCATGATCTATGATCTATCATTGATGATCTGTGATACATGGTCGATGATCTATGATCTATGATCTATGATCTATGATCTATGATCGATGATCTATGATCCATGATCGATGATCTATGATCTATGATCGATGATCTATGATCTATGATCGATGATCTATGATCTATGATCTATAATCTATGATCGATGATCTATGATCTATGATCTATGATCCATGATCGATGATCTATGATCTATGATATATTATCTATGATCTATGATCTATGATCTATGATCGATGATCGATGATCTATGATCTATGATCTATGATCTATGATCTATGATCAATGATCTATGATCCATGATCTATGATCTATCATTGATGATCTGTGATACATGGTCGATGATCTATGATCTATGATCTATGATCTATAATCTATGATCTATGATCTATGATCTACGATCTATGATCGATGATCTATGATCTATGATCTATGATCTATGATCGATGATCTATGATCCATGATCGATGATCTATGATCTATGATCTATGATCTATGATCTATGACCGATGATCTATGATCTATGATCTATGATCTATGATCTATGATCTATGATCTATGATCCATGATCTATGATCTATGATCTATGATCTATGATCTATGATCTATGATCTATGATCTATGATCTATGATCTATGATCCATGATCTATGATCTATGATCCATGATCTATGATCTATGATCTATGATCTATGATCTATGATCTATGATCTATGATCCATGATCGATGATCTATGATCTTTGATCTATGATCTATGATCTATGATCTATGATCTATGATCTATGATCGATGATCTATGATCTATGATCTATGATCTATAATCGATGATCTATGATCTATGATCTATGATCTATGATCCATGATCTATGATCTATGATCTATGATCTATGATCTATGATCTATGATCTATGATCCATGATCGATGATCTATGATCTATGATCTATGATCTATGATCTATGATCTATGATCGATGATCGATGATCTATAATCTATGATCTATGATCTATGATCCATGATCGATGATCTATGATCTATGATCTATGATCTATGATCTATGATCTATGATCGATGATCTATGATCTATGATCTATGATCTATGATCTATGATCTATGATCTATGATCCATGATCTATGATCTATGATCTATGATCTATGATCTATGATCTATGATCTATGATCCATGATCGATGATCTATGATCTTTGATCTATGATCTATGATCTATGATCTATGATCGATGATCTATGATCGATGATCTATGATCTATGATCCATGATCTATGATCGATGATCTATGATCTACGATCTATGATCTATGATCTATGATCCATGATCGATGATCTATGATCTATGATCTATGATCTATGATCTATGATCCATGATCGATGATCTATGATCTATGATCTATGATCTATGATCGATGATCTATGATCCATGATCGATGATCGATGATCTATGATCTATGATCTATGATCTATGATCTATGATCGATGATCTATGATCTATGATCTATGATCTATGATCGATGATCTATGATCCATGATCGATGATCTATGATCTATGATCTATGATCTATGATCTATGATCTATGATCGATGATCTATGATCTATGATCCATGATCTATGATCTATGATCCATGATCGATGATCTATGATCCATGATCGATGATCTATGATCTATGATCTATGATCTATGATCGATGATCTATGATCTATGATCTATGATCGATGATCTATGATCTATGATCCATGATCGATGATCTATGATCTATGATCTATGATCTATGATCTATGATCTATGATCAATGATCTATGATCTATGATCTATGATCTATGATCTATGATCGATGATCTATGATCCATGATCGATGATCTATGATCTATGATCTATGATCTATGATCGATGATCTATGATCTATGATCTATGATCTATGATCTATGATCTATGATCTATCATTGATGATCTGTGATACATGGTCGATGATCTATGATCTATGATCTATGATCTATGATCTATGATCGATCATCTATGATCTATGATCCATGATCTATGATCCATGATCGATGATCTATGATCCATGATCGATGATCTATGATCTATGATTTATGATCTATGATCGATGATCTATGATCTATGATCTATGATCTATGATCTATGATCGATGATCTATGATCTATGATCCATGATCGATGATCTATGATCTATGATCTATGATCTATGATCTATGATCTATGATCTATGATCTATGATCGATGATCTATGATCTATGATCTATGATCCATGATCGATGATCTATGATCTATGATCTATGATCTATGATCTATGATCTATGATCAATGATCTATGATCGATGATCTATGATCTATGATCTATGATATATGATCTATGATCTATGATCTATGATCTATGATCGATGATCTATGATCTATGATCTATGATCTATGATCTATGATCTATGATCTATGATCCATGATCTATGATCTATGATCTATGATCTATGATCTATGATCTATGATCTATGATCTATGATCGATGATCTATGATCTATGATCTATGATCCATGATCGATGATCTATGATCTATGATCTATGATCGATGATCTATGATCTATGATCTATGATCTATGATCTATGATCTATGATCTATGATCCATGATCTATGATCTATCATTGATGATCTGTGATACATGGTCGATGATCTATGATCTATGATCTATGATCTATGATCGATGATCTATGATCTATGATCTATGATCTATGATCTATGATCTATGATCTATGATCTATGATCCATGATCTATGATCTATGATCTATGATCTATGATCTATGATCCATGATCGATGATCTATGATCTTTGATCTATGATCTATGATCTATGATCTATGATCTATGATCTATGATCGATGATCTATGATCGATGATCTATGATCTATGATCCATGATCTATGATCGATGATCTATGATCTACGATCTATGATCTATGATCTATGATCCATGATCTATGATCTATGATCTATGATCTATGATCTATGATCCATGATCTATGATCTATGATCTATGATCCATGATCGATGATCGATGATCTATGATCTATGATCTATGATCTATGATCCATGATCGATGATCTATGATCCATGATCTATGATCTATGATCTATGATCTATGATATATGATCTATGATCTATGATCTATGATCTATGATCGATGATATATGATCTATGATCTATGATCTATGATCTATGATCGATGATTTATGATCTATGATCTATGATCTATGATCTACGATCTATGATCTATGATCTATGATCCATGATCGATGATCTATGATCTATGATCTATGATCTATGATGTATGATGTATGATCTATGATCTATGATCTATGATCTATGATCCATGATCGATGATCTATGATCTATGATCTATGATCTATGAGCTATGATCGATGATCTATGATCTATGATCTATGATCGATGATCTATGATCTATGATCCATGATCGATGATCTATGATCTATGATCTATGATCTATGATCTATGATCTATGATCGATGATCTATGATCTATGATCTACGATCTATGATCTATGATCTATGATCCATGATCTATGATCTATGATCTATGATCTATGATCTATGATCCATGATCCATGATCTATGATCGATGATCTATGATCTATGATCTATGATCTATGATCTATGATCGATGATCGATGATCTATGATCTATGATCTATGATCTATGATCCATGATCGATGATCTATGATCTATGATCTATGATCTATGATCTATGATCTATGATATATGATCTATGATCTATGATCTATGATCGATGATTTATGATCTATGATCTATGATCTATGATCTACGATCTATGATCTATGATCTATGATCCATGATCGATGATCTATGATCTATGATCTATGATCTATGATGTATGATGTATGATCTATGATCTATGATCTATGATCTATGATCTATGATCTATGATCTATGATCCATGATCGATGATCTATGATCTATGATCTATGATCCATGATCGATGATCTATGATCTATGATCTATGATCTATGATCTATGATCCATGATCGATGATCTATGATCTATGATCTATGATCTATGATCGATGATCTATGATCCATGATCGATGATCTATGATCTATGATCTATGATCTATGATCTATGATCTATGATCGATGATCTATGATCCATGATCGATGATCTATGATCTATGATCTATGATCTATGATCTATGATCTATGATCGATGATCTATGATCTATGATCCATGATCTATGATCTATGATCCATGATCGATGATCTATGATCCATGATCGATGATCTATGATCTATGATCTATGATCTATGATCGATGATCTATGATCTATGATCTATGATCGATGATCTATGATCTATGATCCATGATCGATGATCTATGATCTATGATCTATGATCTATGATCCATGATCTATGATCAATGATCTATGATCTATGATCTATGATCTATGATCTATGATCGATGATCTATGATCCATGATCGATGATCTATGATCTATGATCTATGATCTATGATCGATGATCTATGATCTATGATCTATGATCTATGATCTATGATCTATGATCTATCATTGATGATCTGTGATACATGGTCGATGATCTATGATCTATGATCTATGATCTATGATCTATGATCTATGATCGATCATCTATGATCTATGATCCATGATCTATGATCTATGATCCATGATCGATGATCTATGATCCATGATCGATGATCGATGATCTATGATCTATGATCTATGATCTATGATCTATGATCGATGATCTATGATCTATGATCCATGATCGATGATCTATGATCTATGATCTATGATCTATGATCTATGATCTATGATCGATGATCTATGATCTATGATCTATGATCCATGATCGATGATCTATGATCTATGATCTATGATCTATGATCTATGATCTATGATCAATGATCTATGATTGATGATCTATGATCTATGATCTATGATATATGATCTATGATCTATGATCTATGATCTATGATCGATGATCTATGATCTATGATCTATGATCTATGATCTATGATCTATGATCTATGATCCATGATCTATGATCTATGATCTATGATCTATGATCTATGATCTATGATCTATGATCTATGATCTATGATCGATGATCTATGATCTATGATCTATGATCCATGATCGATGATCTATGATCTATGATCTATGATCGATGATCTATGATCTATGATCTATGATCTATGATCTATGATCTATGATCTATGATCCATGATCTATGATCTATCATTGATGATCTGTGATACATGGTCGATGATCTATGATCTATGATCTATGATCTATGATCGATGATCTATGATCTATGATCTATGATCTATGATCTATGATCTATGATCTATGATCCATGATCCATGATCTATGATCTATGATCTATGATCTATGATCTATGATCTATGATCTATGATCCATGATCTATGATCTATGATCTATGATCTATGATCCATGATCGATGATCTATGATCTTTGATCTATGATCTATGATCTATGATCTATGATCTATGATCTATGATCGATGATCTATGATCGATGATCTATGATCTATGATCCATGATCTATGATCGATGATCTATGATCTACGATCTATGATCTATGATCCATGATCTATGATCTATGATCTATGATCTATGATCTATGATCTATGATCCATGATCTATGATCTATGATCTATGATCCATGATCGATGATCGATGATCTATGATCTATGATCTATGATCTATGATCCATGATCGATGATCTATGATCCATGATCTATGATCTATGATCTATGATCTATGATATATGATCTATGATCTATGATCTATGATCTATGATCGATGATATATGATCTATGATCTATGATCTATGATCTATGATCGATGATTTATGATCTATGATCTATGATCTATGATCTACGATCTATGATCTATGATCTATGATCCATGATCGATGATCTATGATCTATGATCTATGATCTATGATCTATGATCTATGATCTATGATCCATGATCGATGATCTATGATCTATGATCTATGATCTATGATCTATGATCTATGATATATGATCTATGATCTATGATCTATGATCGATGATTTATGATCTATGATCTATGATCTATGATCTACGATCTATGATCTATGATCTATGATCCATGATCGATGATCTATGATCTATGATCTATGATCTATGATGTATGATGTATGATCTATGATCTATGATCTATGATCTATGATCTATGATCTATGATCTATGATCCATGATCGATGATCTATGATCTATGATCTATGATCCATGATCGATGATCTATGATCTATGATCTATGATCTATGATCTATGATCCATGATCGATGATCTATGATCTATGATCTATGATCTATGATCGATGATCTATGATCCATGATCGATGATCTATGATCTATGATCTATGATCTATGATCTATGATCTATGATCGATGATCTATGATCCATGATCGATGATCTATGATCTATGATCTATGATCTATGATCTATGATCTATGATCGATGATCTATGATCTATGATCCATGATCTATGATCTATGATCCATGATCGATGATCTATGATCCATGATCGATGATCTATGATCTATGATCTATGATCTATGATCGATGATCTATGATCTATGATCTATGATCGATGATCTATGATCTATGATCCATGATCGATGATCTATGATCTATGATCTATGATCTATGATCCATGATCTATGATCAATGATCTATGATCTATGATCTATGATCTATGATCTATGATCGATGATCTATGATCCATGATCGATGATCTATGATCTATGATCTATGATCTATGATCGATGATCTATGATCTATGATCTATGATCTATGATCTATGATCTATGATCTATCATTGATGATCTGTGATACATGGTCGATGATCTATGATCTATGATCTATGATCTATGATCTATGATCTATGATCGATCATCTATGATCTATGATCCATGATCTATGATCTATGATCCATGATCGATGATCTATGATCCATGATCGATGATCGATGATCTATGATCTATGATCTATGATCTATGATCTATGATCGATGATCTATGATCTATGATCCATGATCGATGATCTATGATCTATGATCTATGATCTATGATCTATGATCTATGATCGATGATCTATGATCTATGATCTATGATCCATGATCGATGATCTATGATCTATGATCTATGATCTATGATCTATGATCTATGATCAATGATCTATGATTGATGATCTATGATCTATGATCTATGATATATGATCTATGATCTATGATCTATGATCTATGATCGATGATCTATGATCTATGATCTATGATCTATGATCTATGATCTATGATCTATGATCCATGATCTATGATCTATGATCTATGATCTATGATCTATGATCTATGATCTATGATCTATGATCTATGATCGATGATCTATGATCTATGATCTATGATCCATGATCGATGATCTATGATCTATGATCTATGATCGATGATCTATGATCTATGATCTATGATCTATGATCTATGATCTATGATCTATGATCCATGATCTATGATCTATCATTGATGATCTGTGATACATGGTCGATGATCTATGATCTATGATCTATGATCTATGATCGATGATCTATGATCTATGATCTATGATCTATGATCTATGATCTATGATCTATGATCCATGATCCATGATCTATGATCTATGATCTATGATCTATGATCTATGATCTATGATCTATGATCCATGATCTATGATCTATGATCTATGATCTATGATCTATGATCCATGATCGATGATCTATGATCTTTGATCTATGATCTATGATCTATGATCTATGATCTATGATCTATGATCGATGATCTATGATCGATGATCTATGATCTATGATCCATGATCTATGATCGATGATCTATGATCTACGATCTATGATCTATGATCCATGATCTATGATCTATGATCTATGATCTATGATCTATGATCTATGATCCATGATCTATGATCTATGATCTATGATCCATGATCGATGATCGATGATCTATGATCTATGATCTATGATCTATGATCCATGATCGATGATCTATGATCCATGATCTATGATCTATGATCTATGATCTATGATATATGATCTATGATCTATGATCTATGATCTATGATCGATGATATATGATCTATGATCTATGATCTATGATCTATGATCGATGATTTATGATCTATGATCTATGATCTATGATCTACGATCTATGATCTATGATCTATGATCCATGATCGATGATCTATGATCTATGATCTATGATCTATGATCTATGATCTATGATCTATGATCTATGATCTATGATCTATGATTTATGATCTATGATCTATGATCCATGATCTATGATCTATGATCTATGATATATGATCTATGATCTATGATCTATGATCGATGATCTATGATCTATGATCTATGATCTATGATCTATGATCTATGATCCATGATCTATGATCCATGATCGATGATCTATGATCTATGATCTATGATCTATGATCTATGATCTATCATTGATGATCTGTGATACATGGTCGATGATCTATGATCTATGATCTATGATCTATGATTGATGATCTATGATCTATGATCTATGATCTATGATCTATGATCATGATCTATGATCTATGATCTATGATCGATGATCTATGATCTATGATCCATGATCGATGATCGATGATCTATGATCTATTATCTATGATCTATGATCCATGATCGATGATCTATGATCTATGATCTATGATCGATGATCTATGATCTATGATCTATGATCTATGATCTATGATCTATGATCTATGATCTATGATCCATGATCGATGATCTATGATCTATGATCTATGATCTATGATCTATGATCTATGATCTATGATCTATGATCTATAATCTATGATCGATGATCTATGATCTATGATCTATGATCCATGATCGATGATCTATGATCTATGATATATTATCTATGATCTATGATCTATGATCTATGATCGATGATCGATGATCTATGATCTATGATCTATGATCTATGATCTATGATCTATGATCTATGATCCATGATCTATGATCTATCATTGATGATCTGTGATACATGGTCGATTATCTATGATCTATGATCTATGATCTATGATCTATGATCCATGATCTATGATCTATGATCTATGATCTATGATCTATGATCTATGATATATGATCTATGATCTATGATCTATGATCTATGATCTATGATCTATGATCTATGATCCATGATCGATGATCTATGATCTTTGATCTATGATCTATGATCTATGATCTATGATCTATGATCTATGATCGATGATCTATGATCTATGATCTATGATCTATGATCTATGATCCATGATCGATGATCTATGATCTATGATCTATGATCTATGATCTATGATCTATGATCTATGATCCATGATCGATGATCTATGATCTATGATCTATGATCTATGATCCATGATCGATGATCTATGATCTATGAGCTATGATCTATGATCTATGATCAATGATCGATGATCTATGATCTATGATCTATGATCTATGATCTATGATCTATGATCTATGATCTATGATCTATGATCTATGATCTATGATCCATGATCTATGATCTATGATCCATGATCTATGATCTATGATCTATGATCTATGATCTATGATCTATGATCTATGATCTATGATCCATGATCGATGATCTATGATCTTTGATCTATGATCTATGATCTATGATCTATGATCTATGATCTATGATCTATGATCTATGATCTATGATCTATGATCTATGATCTATGATCTATGATCTATGATCTATGATCTATGATCTATGATCTATGATCTATGATCCATGATCTATGATCGATGATCTATGATCTACGATCTATGATCTATGATCTATGATCCATGATCTATGATCTATGATCTATGATCTATGATCTATGATCCATGATCTATGATCTATCATTGATGATCTGTGATACATGGTCGATGATCTATGATCTATGATCTATGATCTATGATCTATGATCTATGATCTATGATCCATGATCGATGATCTATGATCTATGATCTATGATCCATGATCTATGATCTATGATCGATGATCTATGATCTATGATCTATGATCTATGATCTATGATCTATGATCCATGATCTATGATCCATGATCGATGATCTATGATCTATGATCTATGATCTATGATCGATGATCTATGATCCATGATCGATGATCTATGATCTATGATCTATGATCTATGATCTATGATCTATGATCTATGATCGATGATCTATGATCCATGATCTATGATCGATGATCTATGATCGATGATCTATGATCTATGATCCATGATCTATGATCGATGATCTATGATCTACGATCTATGATCTATGATCTATGATCCATGATCTATGATCTATGATCTATGATCTATGATCTATGATCTATGATCCATGATCTATGATCTATCATTGATGATCTGTGATACATGGTCGATGATCTATGATCTATGATCTATGATCTATGATCTATGATCTATGATCTATGATCTATGATCTATGATCGATGATCTATGATCTATGATCGATGATCTATGATCCATGATCGATGATCTATGATCTATGATCTATGATCTATGATCTATGATTGATGATCTATGATCTATGATCTATGATCTATGATCTATGATCTATGATCTATGATCTATGATCGATGATCTATGATCTATGATCCATGATCGATGATCGATGATCTATGATCTATGATCTATGATCCATGATCGATGATCTATGATCTATGATCTATGATCTATGATATATGATCTATGATCTATGATCTATGATCTATGATAGATGATCTATGATCTATGATCTATGATCTATGATCTATGATCCATGATCGATGATCTATGATCTATGATCTATGATCTATGATCTATGATCTATGATCCATGATCGATGATCTATGATCTATGATCTATGATCTATGATCGATGATCTATGATCTATGATCTATGATCCATGATCGATGATCTATGATCTATGATATATTATCTATGATCTATGATCTATGATCTATGATCGATGATCGATGATCTATGATCTATGATCTATGATCTATGATCTATGATCCATGATCTATGATCTATCATTGATGATCTGTGATACATGGTCGATTATCTATGATCTATGATCTATGATCTATGATCTATGATCCATGATCTATGATCTATGATCTATGATCTATGATCTACGATCCATGATCGATGATCTATGATCTATGATCTATGATCCATGATCGATGATCTATGATCTATGATATATGATCTATGATCTATGATCTATGATCTATGATATATGATCTATGATCTATGATCTATAATCTATGATCTATGATCTATGATCCATGATCTATGATCTATGATCTATGATCTATGATCTATGATCTATGATTTATGATCTATGATCTATGATCGATGATCTATGATCTATGATCTATGATCTATGATCTATGATTGATGATCTATGATCTATGATCTATGATCTATGATCTATGATCTATGATCTATGATCTATGATCGATGATCTATGATCTATGATCCATGATCGATGATCGATGATCTATGATCTATGATCTATGATCCATGATCGATGATCTATGATCTATGATCTATGATCTATGATATATGATCTATGATCTATGATCTATGATCTATGATCGATGATCTATGATCTATGATCTATGATCTATGATCTATGATCCATGATCGATGATCCATGATCGATGATCTATGATCTATGATCTATGATCTATGATCTATGATCTATGATCTATGATCTATGATCTATGATCCATGATCGATGATCTATGATCTATGATCTATGATCCATGATCGATGATCTATGATCTATGATCTATGATCTAAGATCTATGATCTATGATCTATGATCTATGATCTATGATATATGAACTATGATCTATGATCCATGATCTATGATCTATTTTCTATGATCTATAATCAATGATCTATGGTCCATGATCTATGATCTATGATTTATGATCTATGATTGATGATCGATGATCTACGATTGATGATCTATGATCGATGATCGATGATCAATGATCGATAATCTATAATTGATGATCTATGGTCGATGATCTATGATCTATGATCTATGATCTATGATCTATGATGTATGATCTATGATCTATGATCTATGATCTATGATCTATGATCTATGGTCGATGATCTATGATCGATGATCTATGGTCGATGATCTATGTTCTATGATCTATGATCTATGATCTATGATCGATGATCTATGATCTATGATCTATGATCTATGATCGATGATCTATGATCCATGATCGATGATCGATGATCTATCATCCATGATCGATGATCGATGATCTATGATCTATGATACATGTTCTATGATCTATGATCTATGATCGATGATTTATGATCTATGATCCATGATCTATGATCTATGATCGATGATTGATGATCTATGATTTATGATCTGTGATACATGGTCGATGATCTATGATCTATGATCTATGATCTATGATCGATTATCTATGATCTATGGTCTATTATCTATGATCGATGATCGATGATCTATGATCGATTATCCATGATCTATGATCTATGATCTATGGTGGATGATCTATGATCTATAATCGATGATTTATGATCGATGATCTATGATCTATGGTCGATGATCTATGATCTATGGTCGATGATCTATGATCTATGGACGATGATCTATGATCTATGATCGATGATCTATAATCTATGATTTATGATCGATGATCTATGGTCGATGATCTATGATCTATGATCTATAATCGATGATCTATGATCAATGATCTATAATCGATGATCTATGATCTATGATCTATGATCTATGATCTATGACCTATGATCTATGACCTATGATCTATGATCTATGATCTATGATCTATGGTCGATGATCTATGATCGATGATCTATGGTCGATGATCGATGATCTATGATCTATGATACATGTTCTATGATCTATGATCTATGATCGATGATTTATGATCTATGATCCATGATCTATGATCTATGATCGATGATTGATGATCTATGATTTATGATCTGTGATACATGGTCGATGATCTATGATCTATGATCTATGATCTATGATCGATTATCTATGATCTATGGTCTATGATCTATAATCGATGATCGATGATCTATGATCGATTATCCATGATCTATGATCTATGATCTATGGTGGATGATCTATGATCTATAATCGATGATTTATGATCGATGATCTATGATCTATGGTCGATGATCTATGATCTATGGTCGATGATCTATGATCTATGGACGATGATCTATGATCTATGATCGATGATCTATAATCTATGATTTATGATCGATGATCTATGGTCGATGATCTATGATCTATGATCTATAATCGATGATCTATGATCAATGATCTATAATCGATGATCTATGATCTATGATCTATGATCTATGATCTATGACCTATGATCTATGACCTATGATCTATGATCTATGATCTATGATCTATGGTCGATGATCTATGATCGATGATCTATGGTCGATGATCGATGATCTATGATCTATGATACATGTTCTATGATCTATGATCTATGATCGATGATTTATGATCTATGATCCATGATCTATGATCTATGATCGATGATTGATGATCTATGATTTATGATCTGTGATACATGGTCGATGATCTATGATCTATGATCTATGATCTATGATCGATTATCTATGATCTATGGTCTATGATCTATAATCGATGATCGATGATCTATGATCGATTATCCATGATCTATGATCTATGATCTATGGTGGATGATCTATGATCTATAATCGATGATTTATGATCGATGATCTATGATCTATGGTCGATGATCTATGATCTATGGTCGATGATCTATGATCTATGGTCGATGATCTATGATCTATGGACGATGATCTATGATCTATGATCTATGATCTATGGTCGATGATCTATGATCGATGATCTATGGTCGATGATCGATGATCTATGATCTATGATACATGTTCTATGATCTATGATCTATGATCGATGATTTATGATCTATGATCCATGATCTATGATCTATGATCGATGATTGATGATCTATGATTTATGATCTGTGATACATGGTCGATGATCTATGATCTATGATCTATGATCTATGATCGATTATCTATGATCTATGGTCTATGATCTATAATCGATGATCGATGATTTATGATCGATGATCTATGGTCGATGATCTATGATCTATGATCTATAATCGATGATCTATGATCAATGATCTATAATCGATGATCTATGATCTATGATCTATGATCTATGATCTATGACCTATGATCTATGACCTATGATCGATGATCTATGGTCGATGATCTATGATCTATTATCTATAATCGATGATCTATGATCTATGATCTATAATCGATGATCTACGATCTATGATCTATGAACTATGATCTATGATCTATGACCTATGATCTATGGTGGATGATCTATGATCTATAATCGATGATCTATGATCAATGATCTATAATCGATGATCTATGATCTATGATCTATGATCTATGATTTATGACCTATGATCGATGATCTATGGTCGATGATCTATGATCTATGATCTATAATCGATGATCTATGATCAATGATCTATAATCGATGATCTATTATCTATGATCTATGAACTATGATCTATGATCTATGACCCATGATCTATGATCTATGACCTATGATCTATGATCTATGATCTATGATCTATGATTTATGATCTATGATTGATGATCTATGATCTATAATCGATGATCGATGATCTATGATCGATTATCCATGATCTATGATCTATGATCTATGGTGGATGATCTATGATCTATAATCGATGATTTATGATCGATGATCTATGATCTATGGTCGATGATCTATGATCTATGGTCGATGATCTATGATCTATGGACGATGATCTATGATCTATGATCGATGATCTATAATCTATGATTTATGATCGATGATCTATGGTCGATGATCTATGATCTATGATCTATAATCGATGATCTATGATCAATGATCTATAATCGATGATCTATGATCTATTATCTATGATCTATGATCTATGACCTATGATCTATGACCTATGATCGATGATCTATGGTCGATGATCTATGATCTATTATCTATAATCGATGATCTATGATCTATGATCTATAATCGATGATCTACGATCTATGATCTATGAACTATGATCTCTAATCTATGACCTATGATCTATGGTGGATGATCTATGATCTATAATCGATGATCTATGATCAATGATCTATAATCGATGATCTATGATCTATGATCTATGATCTATGATTTATGACCTATGATCGATGATCTATGGTCGATGATCTATGATCTATGATCTATAATCGATGATCTATGATCAATGATCTATAATCGATGATCTATTATCTATGATCTATGAACTATGATCTATGATCTATGACCCATGATCTATGATCTATGACCTATGATCTATGATCTATGATCTATGATCTATGATTTATGATCTATGATTGATGATCTATGATCGATAATCTATGGTCGATGATCTATAATCTACGATCTATGATCTATGATCTATGGTCGATGATCTATAATCTACGATCTATGATCTATGATCTATGATCGATGATCTATGATTGATGATCTATGATCGATGATCTATGATTGATGATCTATGATCTATGATCGATGATCTATGATCTATGATCTATGATCTATGATCGATGATCTATGATCTATGATCTATGATCTATGATCCATGATCGATGATCTATGATCTATGATCTATGATCTATGATCTATGATCTATGATCTATGATCTATGATCTATGATCTATGATCTATGATCTATGATCTATGATCTATGATCTATGATCTATGATCTATGATCTATGATCTATGATCTATGATCTATGATCTATGATCTATGATCTATGATCTATGATCTATAATCTATGATCTATGATCTATGATCCATGATCGATGATCTATGATCTATGATCTATGATCTATGATCCAGGATCCATGATCGATGATCTATGATCTATGATCTATGATCTATGATCTATGATCTATGATCTATGATCTATGATCGATGATCTATGATCTATGATCTATGATCTATGATCTATGATCTATGATCTATGATCTATGATCTATGATCTATGATCTATGATCTATGATCTATGATCTATGATCTATGATCAATGATCTATGATCTATGATCTATGATCTATGATCTATGATCGATGATCTATGATCTATGATCTATGATCTATGATCTATGATCTATGATCTATGATCTATGATATATGATCTATGATCTATGATCGATGATCTATGATCTATGATCTATGATCTATGATCTATGATCCATGATCTATGATCTATCATTGATGATCTGTGATACATGGTCGATGATCTATGATCTATGATCTATGATCTATGATCTATGATCGATGATCTATGATCTATGATCCATGATCTATGATCGATGATCTATGATCTACGATCTATGATCTATGATCTATGATCCATGATCGATGATCTATGATCTATGATCTATGATCTATGATCTATGATTGATGATCTGTGATACATGGTCGATGATCTATGATCTATGATCTATGATCTATGATCTATGATCCATGATCCATGATCGATGATCGATGATCTATGATCTATGATCTATGATCTATGATCTATGATCGATGATCCATGATCGATGATCTATGATCTATGATCGATGATCTATGATCTATGATCTATGATCTATGATCGATGATCTATGATCTATGATTTATGATCCATGATCGATGATCTATGATCTATGATCTATGATCGATGATCTCTGATCTATGATCTATGATCTATGATCTATGATCTATGATCCATGATCTATGATCTATCATTGATGATCTGTCATACATGGTCGATGATCTATGATCTGTGATCTATGATCTATGATCTATGATCTATGATCTATGATCTATGATCTATGATCTATGATCCATGATCGATGATCTATGATCTTTGATCTATGATCCATGATCGATGATCCATGATCGATGATCTATGATCTTTGATCTATGATCTATGATCTATGATCTATGATCTATGATCTATGATCTATGATCTATGATCTATGATCTATGATCTATGATCTATGATCTATGATCTATGATCCATGATCGATGATCTATGATCTATGATCGATGATCTATGATCTATGATCTATGATCCATGATCGATGATCTATGATCCATGATCGATGATCTATGATCTATGATCGATGATCTATGATCTATGATCTATGATATATGATCTATGATCTATGATCTATGATCTATGATCTATGATCTATGATCTATGATCTATGATCCATGATCGATGATCTATGATCTTTGATCTATGATCCATGATCGATGATCCATGATCGATGATCTATGATCTTTGATCTATGATCTATGATCTATGATCTATGATCTATGATCGACGATCTATGATCTATGATCTATGATCCATGATCGATGATCTATGATCTATGATCTATGATCTATGATCTATGATTGATGATCTGTGATACATGGTCGATGATCTATGATCTATGATCCATGATCCATGATCGATGATCTATGATCTATGATCTATGATCTATGATCTATGATCGATGATCTATGATCTATGATCTATGATCTATGATCGATGATCTATGATCCATGATCGATGATCTATGATCTATGATCGATGATCTATGATCTATGATCTATGATCTATGATCGATGATCTATGATCTATGATTTATGATCCATGATCGATGATCTATGATCTATGATCTATGATCGATGATCTCTGATCTATGATCTATGATCGATGATCTATGATCTATGATCTATGATCTATGATCGATGATCTATGATCCATGATCGATGATCTATGATCTATGATCGATGATCTATGATCTATGATCGATGATCTATGATCTTTGATCTATGATCTATGATCTATGATCTATGATCTATGATCTATGATCTATGATCTATGATCTATGATCTATGATCTATGATCTATGATCTATGATCTATGATCTATGATCTATGATCTATGATCTATGATCTATGATCTATGATCTATGATGTATGATCTATGATCTATGATCTATGATCTATGATCTATGATCTATGATCTATGATCGATGATCTATGATCCATGATCGATGATCTATGATCTATGATCGATGATCTATGATCTATGATCTATGATCTATGATCGATGATCTATGATCTATGATCTATGATCTATGATCTATGATCCATGATCCATGATCTATGATCTATGATCTATGATCTATGATCTATGATCTATGATCTATGATCCATGATCTATGATCCATGATCT
Organism: Microplitis demolitor; assembly: GCF_026212275.2. NCBI lineage: Eukaryota > Metazoa > Arthropoda > Insecta > Hymenoptera > Braconidae > Microplitis > Microplitis demolitor. The sequence continues at coordinate 11,310,180 of NC_068550.1, read as the reverse complement.
ATGATCGATGATCTATGATCTACGATCTATGATCTATGATCTATGATCCATGATCGATGATCTATGATCTATGATCTATGATCTATGATCTATGATTGATGATCCGTGATACATGGTCGATGATCTATGATCTATGATCTATGATCTATGATCTATGATCCATGATCGATGATCTATGATCTTTGATCTATGATCTATGATCTATGATCTATGATCTATGATCGATGATCTATGATCTATGATCTATGATCTATGATCGATGATCGATGATCTATGATCTATGATCGATGATCTATGATCTATGATCTATGATCTATGATCGACGATCTATGATCTATGATCTATGATCTATGATCCATGATCCATGATCTATGATCTATGATCTATGATCTATGATCTATGATCTATGATCTATGATCTATGATCTATGATCTATGATCTATGATCGATGATCTATGATCTACGATCTATGATCTATGATCTATGATCCATGATCGATGATCTATGATCTATGATCTATGATCTATGATCTATGATTGATGATCTGTGATACATGGTCGATGATCTATGATCTATGATCTATGATCTATGATCCATGATCGATGATCTATGATCTTTGATCTATGATCTATGATCTATGATCTATGATCTATGATCGATGATCTATGATCGATGATCTATGATCGATGATCGATGATCTATGATCTATGATCGATGATCGATGATCTATGATCTTTGATCTATGATCTATGATCTATGATCTATGATCTATGATCTATGATCTATGATCGATGATCTATGATCGATGATCGATGATCTATGATCTATGATCGATGATCGATGATCTATGATCTATGATCTATGATCTATGATCGACGATCTATGATCTATGATCTATGATCGATGATCTATGATCTATGATCTATGATCTATGATCTATGATCTATGATCTATGATCCATGATCTATGATCTATCATTGATGATCTATGATACATGGTCGATGATCTATGATCTATCATTGATGATCTATGATACATGGTCGATGATCTATGATCTATGATCTATGATCTATGATCTATGATCTATGATCTATGATCTATGATCCATGATCTATGATCGATGATCTATGATCTACGATCTATGATCTACGATCTATGATCTATGATCTATGATCCATGATCTATGATCTATGATCTATGATCTATGATCTATGATCTATGATCCATGATCTATGATCTATCATTGATGATCTGTGATACATGGTCGATGATCTATGATCTATGATCTATGATTGATGATCTATGATCTATGATCTATGATCTATGATCTATGATCATGATCTATGATCTATGATCTATGATCGATGATCTATGATCTATGATCTATAATCTATGATCGATGATCTATGATCTATGATCTATGATCCATGATCTATGATCTATCATTGATGATCTGTGATACATGGTCGATGATCTATGATCTATGATCTATGATCTATGATCTATGATCGATGATCTATGATCCATGATCGATGATCTATCATCTATGATCGATGATCTATGATCTATGATCGATGATCTATGATCTATGATCTATAATCTATGATCGATGATCTATGATCTATGATCTATGATCCATGATCGATGATCTATGATCTATGATATATTATCTATGATCTATGATCTATGATCTATGATCGATGATCGATGATCTATGATCTATGATCTATGATCTATGATCTATGATCTATGATCTATGATCTATGATCCATGATCTATGATCTATCATTGATGATCTGTGATACATGGTCGATTATCTATGATCTATGATCTATGATCTATGATCTATGATCCATGATCGATGATCTATGATCTATGATCTATGATCTATGATCTATGATCTATGATATATGATCTATGATCTATGATCTATGATCTATGATATATGATCTATGATCTATGATCTATGATCTATGATCTATGATCTATGATCCATGACCTATGATCTATGATCTATGATCTATGATCTATGATCTATGATCTATGATCCATGATCTATGATCCATGATCTATGATCTATGATCTATGATATATGATCTATGATCTATGATCTATGATCTATGATCGATGATCTATGATCTATGATCTATGATCGATGATCTATGATCTATGATCTATGATCTATGATCTATGATCTATGATCCATGATCTATGATCTATGATCTATTATCTATGATCTATGATCTATGATCTATGATCTATGATCTATGATCCATGATCGATGATCTATGATCTTTGATCTATGATCTATGATCTATGATCTATGATCTATGATCTATGATCTATGATCGATGATCTATGATCTATGATCTATGATCTATGATCTATGATCCATGATCGATGATCTATGATCTATGATCTATGATCTATGATCTATGATCTATGATCTATGATCTATGATCCATGATCGATGATCTATGATCTATGATCTATGATCTATGATCCATGATCGATGATCTATGATCTATGATCTATGATCTATGATCTATGATCAATGATCGATGATCTATGATCTATGATCTATGATCTATGATCTATGATCTATGATCTATGATCTATGATCTATGATCCATGATCTATGATCTATGATCCATGATCTATGATCTATGATCTATGATCTATGATCTATGATCTATGATCCATGATCGATGATCTATGATCTTTGATCTATGATCTATGATCTATGATCTATGATCTATGATCTATGATCTATGATCTATGATCTATGATCTATGATCTATGATCCATGATCAATGATCGATGATCTATGATCTACGATCTATGATCTACGATCTATGATCTATGATCTATGATCCATGATCTATGATCTATGATCTATGATCTATGATCTATGATCTATGATCCATGATCTATGATCTATCATTGATGATCTGTGATACATGGTCGATGATCTATGATCTATGATCTATGATCTATGATCTATGATCTATGATCTATGATCTATGATCTATGATCCATGATCGATGATCTATGATCTATGATCTATGATCCATGATCGATGATCTATGATCTATGATCTATGATCTATGATCTATGATCTATGATCCATGATCGATGATCTATGATCTATGATCTATGATCTATGATCGATGATCTATGATCCATGATCGATGATCTATGATCTATGATCTATGATCTATGATCTATGATCTATGATCTATGATCTATGATCTATGATCTATGATCTATGATCGATGATCTATGATCCATGATCTATGATCGATGATCTATGATCGATGATCTATGATCTATGATCCATGATCTATGATCGATGATCTATGATCTACGATCTATGATCTATGATCTATGATCCATGATCTATGATCTATGATCTATGATCTATGATATATGATCTATGATCCATGATCTATGATCTATCATTGATGATCTGTGATACATGGTCGATGATCTATGATCTATGATCTATGATCTATGATCTACGATCTATGATCGATGATCTATGATCTATGATCGATGATCTATGATCCATGATCGATGATCTATGATCTATGATCTATGATCTATGATCTATGATTGATGATCTATGATCTATGATCTATGATCTATGATCTATGATCTATGATCTATGATCTATGATCTATGATCTATGATCTATGATCTATGATCGATGATCGATGATCTATGATCTATGATCCATGATCGATGATCGATGATCTATGATCTATGATCTATGATCCATGATCTATGATCTATGATCTATGATCTATGATCTATGATCTATGATGTATGATCTATGATCTATGATCTATGATCTATGATCTATGATCTATGATGTATGATCTATGATCTATGATCTATGATCTATGATCTATGATCTATGATCTATGATCTATGATCGATGATCTATGATCCATGATCGATGATCTATGATCTATGATCGATGATCTATGATCTATGATCTATGATCTATGATCGATGATCTATGATCTATGATCTATGATCTATGATCTATGATCCATGATCCATGATCTATGATCTATGATCTATGATCCATGATCGATGATCTATGATCTTTGATCTATGATCTATGATCTATGATCTATGATCTATAATCGATGATCTATGATCTATGATCTATGATCTATGATCGATGATCGATGATCTATGATCTATGATCGATGATCTATGATCTATGATCTATGATCTATGATCGACGATCTATGATCTATGATCTATGATCGATGATCGATGATCTATGATCTATGATCGATGATCGATGATCTATGATCTATGATCTATGATCTATGATCCATGATCGATGATCTATGATCTTTGATCTATGATCTATGATCTATGATCTATGATCTATAATCGATGATCTATGATCTATGATCTATGATCTATGATCGATGATCGATGATCTATGATCTATGATCGATGATCTATGATCTATGATCTATGATCTATGATCGACGATCTATGATCTATGATCTATGATCTATGATCCATGATCCATGATCTATGATCTATGATCTATGATCTATGATCTATGATCTATGATCTATGATCTATGATCTATGATCGATGATCTATGATCTACGATCTATGATCTATGATCTATGATCCATGATCGATGATCTATGATCTATGATCTATGATCTATGATCTATGATTGATGATCTGTGATACATGGTCGATGATCTATGATCTATGATCTATGATCTATGATCCATGATCGATGATCTATGATCTTTGATCTATGATCTATGATCTATGATCTATGATCTATGATCGATGATCTATGATCTATGATCTATGATCTATGATCGATGATCTATGATCGATGATCGATGATCTATGATCTATGATCGATGATCGATGATCTATGATCTATGATCTATGATCTATGATCTATGATCGACGATCTATGATCTATGATCCATGATCGATGATCTATGATCTATGATCTATGATCGATGATCTATGATCTATGATCTATGATCTATGATCTATGATCTATGATCTATGATCCATGATCTATGATCTATCATTGATGATCTATGATACATGGTCGATGATCTATGATCTATCATTGATGATCTATGATACATGGTCGATGATCTATGATCTATGATCTATGATCTATGATCTATGATCTATGATCTATGATCTATGATCCATGATCTATGATCGATGATCTATGATCTACGATCTATGATCTACGATCTATGATCTATGATCTATGATCCATGATCTATGATCTATGATCTATGATCTATGATCTATGATCTATGATCCATGATCTATGATCTATCATTGATGATCTGTGATACATGGTCGATGATCTATGATCTATGATCTATGATCTATGATTGATGATCTATGATCTATGATCTATGATCTATGATCTATGATCATGATCTATGATCTATGATCTATGATCGATGATCTATGATCTATGATCCATGATCGATGATCGATGATCTATGATCTATTATCTATGATCTATGATCCATGATCGATGATCTATGATCTATGATCTATGATCTATGATCGATGATCTATGATCTATGATCTATGATCTATGATCTATGATCTATGATCTATGATCTATGATCCATGATCGATGATCTATGATCTATGATCTATGATCTATGATCTATGATCTATTATCTATGATCTATGATCTATGATCTATGATCCATGATCGATGATCTATGATCTATGATCTATGATCTATGATCTATGATCCATGATCGATGATCTATGATCTATGATCTATGATCTTGATCGATGATCTATGATCTATGATCTATGATCTATGATCTATGATCCATGATCTATGATCTATCATTGATGATCTGTGATACATGGTCGATGATCTATGATCTATGATCTATGATCTATGATCTATGATCGATGATCTATGATCTATGATCTATAATCTATGATCGATGATCTATGATCTATGATCTATGATCCATGATCTATGATCTATCATTGATGATCTGTGATACATGGTCGATGATCTATGATCTATGATCTATGATCTATGATCTATGATCGATGATCTATGATCCATGATCGATGATCTATCATCTATGATCGATGATCTATGATCTATGATCGATGATCTATGATCTATGATCTATAATCCATGATCGATGATCTATGATCTATGATCTATGATCCATGATCGATGATCTATGATCTATGATATATTATCTATGATCTATGATCTATGATCTATGATCGATGATCGATGATCTATGATCTATGATCTATGATCTATGATCTATGATCTATGATCTATGATCTATGATCTATGATCTATGATCTATGATCCATGATCTATGATCTATCATTGATGATCTGTGATACATGGTCGATTATCTATGATCTATGATCTATGATCTATGATCTATGATCCATGATCGATGATCTATGATCTATGATCTATGATCTATGATCTATGATCTATGATATATGATCTATGATCTATGATCTATGATCTATGATATATGATCTATGATCTATGATCTATGATCTATGATCTATGATCTATGATCCATGACCTATGATCTATGATCTATGATCTATGATCTATGATCTATGATTTATGATCTATGATCTATGATCTATGATCTATGATCTATGATCCATGATCTATGATCTATGATCTATTATCTATGATCTATGATCTATGATCTATGATCTATGATCTATGATCCATGATCGATGATCTATGATCTTTGATCTATGATCTATGATCTATGATCTATGATCTATGATCTATGATCTATGATCGATGATCTATGATCTATGATCTATGATCTATGATCTATGATCCATGATCGATGATCTATGATCTATGATCTATGATCTATGATCTATGATCTATGATCTATGATCTATGATCCATGATCGATGATCTATGATCTATGATCTATGATCTATGATCCATGATCCATGATCTATGATCTATGATCTATGATCTATGATCTATGATCAATGATCGATGATCTATGATCTATGATCTATGATCTATGATCTATGATCTATGATCTATGATCTATGATCTATGATCCATGATCTATGATCTATGATCCATGATCTATGATCTATGATCTATGATCTATGATCTATGATCTATGATCCATGATCGATGATCTATGATCTTTGATCTATGATCTATGATCTATGATCTATGATCTATGATCTATGATCGATGATCTATGATCTATGATCTATGATCTATGATCTATGATCCATGATCGATGATCTATGATCTATGATCTATGATCTATGATCTATGATCTATGATCTATGATCTATGATCCATGATCGATGATCTATGATCTATGATCTATGATCTATGATCCATGATCGATGATCTATGATCTATGATCGATGATCTATGATCCATGATCGATGATCTATGATCTATGATCTATGATCTATGATCTATGATCTATGATCTATGATCTATGATCTATGATCTATGATCGATGATCTATGATCCATGATCTATGATCGATGATCTATGATCGATGATCTATGATCTATGATCCATGATCTATGATCGATGATCTATGATCTACGATCTATGATCTATGATCTATGATCCATGATCTATGATCTATGATCTATGATCTATGATCTATGATCTATGATCTATGATCCATGATCTATGATCTATCATTGATGATCTGTGATACATGGTCGATGATCTATGATCTATGATCTATGATCTATGATCTATGATCTATGATCTACGATCTATGATCGATGATCTATGATCTATGATCGATGATCTATGATCCATGATCGATGATCTATGATCTATGATCTATGATCTATGATCTATGATTGATGATCTATGATCTATGATCTATGATCTATGATCTATGATCTATGATCTATGATCTATGATCTATGATCGATGATCTATGATCTATGATCCATGATCGATGATCGATGATCTATGATCTATGATCTATGATCCATGATCGATGATCTATGATCTATGATCTATGATCTATGATCTATGATCTATGATCTATGATATATGATCTATGATCTATGATCTATGATCTATGATCGATGATCTATGATCTATGATCTATGATCTATGATCTATGATCTATGATCTATGATCTATGATCTATGATCCATGATCGATGATCTATGATCTATGATCTATGATCTATGATCTATGATCTATGATCTATGATCCATGATCGATGATCTATGATCTATGATCTATGATCCATGATCGATGATCTATGATCTATGATCTATGATCCATGATCGATGATCTATGATCTATGATATATTATCTATGATCTATGATCTATGATCTATGATCGATGATCGATGATCCATGATCTACGATCTATGATCTATGATCTATGATCTATGATCTATGATCTATGATCCATGATCTATGATCTATCATTGATGATCTGTGATACATGGTCGATTATCTATGATCTATGATCTATGATCTATGATCTATGATCCATGATCTATGATCTATGATCTATGATCTATGATCTATGATCCATGATCTATGATCTATGATCTATGATCTATGATCTATGATCCATGATCGATGATCTATGATCTATGATCCATGATCGATGATCTATGATCTATGATATATGATCTATGATCTATGATCTATGATCTATGATATATGATCTATGATCTATGATCTATAATCTATGATCTATGATCTATGATCCATGATCTATGATCTATGATCTATGATCTATGATCTATGATCTATGATCTATGATCTATGATCTATGATCCATGATCTATGATATATGATCTATGATATATGATCTATGATCTATGATCTATGATCTATGATCGATGATCTATGATCTATGATCTATGATCTATGATCTATGATCTATGATCCATGATGGATGATCTATGATCTATGATCTATGATCTTTGATCTATGATCAATGATCTATGATCTTTGATCTATGATCAATGATCGATGATCTATGATCTATGATCTATGATCTATGATCTATGATCTATGATCTATGATCTATGATCCATGATCTATGATCTATGATCCATGATCTATGATCTATGATCTATGATCTATGATCTATGATCTATGATCTATGATCCATGATCGATGATCTATGATCTTTGATCTATGATCTATGATCTATGATCTATGATCTATGATCTATGATCTATGATCTATGATCTATGATCTATGATCTATGATCTATGATCTATGATCTATGATCCATGATCTATGATCGATGATCTATGATCTACGATCTATGATCTACGATCTATGATCTATGATCTATGATCCATGATCTATGATCTATGATCTATGATCTATGATCTATGATCTATGATCCATGATCTATGATCTATCATTGATGATCTGTGATACATGGTCGATGATCTATGATCTATGATCTATGATCTATGATTTATGATCTATGATCTATGATCTATGATCTATGATCTATGATCCATGATCGATGATCTATGATCTATGATCTATGATCCATGATCGATGATCTATGATCTATGATCTATGATCTATGATCTATGATCTATGATCTATGATCTATGATCTATGATCTATGATCTATGATCTATGATCCATGATCTATGATCTATGATCTATTATCTATGATCTATGATCTATGATCTATGATCCATGATCGATGATCTATGATCTTTGATCTATGATCTATGATCTATGATCTATGATCTATGATCTATGATCGATGATCTATGATCTATGATCTATGATCTATGATCTATGATCCATGATCGATGATCTATGATCTATGATCTATGATCTATGATCTATGATCTATGATCCATGATCGATGATCTATGATCTATGATCTATGATCTATGATCCATGATCGATGATCTATGATCTATGATCTATGATCTATGATCTATGATCTATGATCAATGATCGATGATCTATGATCTATGATCTATGATCTATGATCTATGATCTATGATCTATGATCTATGATCCATGATCTATGATCTATGATCCATGATCTATGATCTATGATCTATGATCTATGATCTATGATCTATGATCTATGATCCATGATCGATGATCTATGATCTTTGATCTATGATCTATGATCTATGATCTATGATCTATGATCTATGATCTATGATCTATGATCTATGATCCATGATCTATGATCGATGATCTATGATCTACGATCTATGATCTACGATCTATGATCTATGATCTATGATCCATGATCTATGATCTATGATCTATGATCTATGATCTATGATCTATGATCTATGATCCATGATCTATGATCTATCATTGATGATCTGTGATACATGGTCGATGATCTATGATCTATGATCTATGATCTATGATCTATGATCTATGATCTATGATCTATGATCTATGATCCATGATCGATGATGTATGATCTATGATCTATGATCCATGATCGATGATCTATGATCTATGATCTATGATCTATGATCTATGATCTATGATCTATGATCCATGATCGATGATCTATGATCTATGATCTATGATCTATGATCGATGATCTATGATCCATGATCGATGATCTATGATCTATGATCTATGATCTATGATCTATGATCTATGATCTATGATCTATGATCGATGATCTATGATCCATGATCTATGATCGATGATCTATGATCTATGATCCATGATTTATGATCGATGATCTATGATCTACGATCTATGATCTATGATCTATGATCCATGATCTATGATCTATGATCTATGATCTATGATCTATGATCCATGATCTATGATCTATGATCTATGATCTATCATTGATGATCTGTGATACATGGTCGATGATCTATGATCTATGATCTATGATCTATGATCTATGATCTATGATCTACGATCTATGATCGATGATCTATGATCTATGATCGATGATCTATGATCCATGATCGATGATCTATGATCTATGATCTATGATCTATGATCTATGATTGATGATCTATGATCTATGATCTATGATCTATGATCTATGATCTATGATCTATGATCGATGATCTATGATCTATGATCCATGATCGATGATCGATGATCTATGATCTATGATCTATGATCCATGATCGATGATCTATGATCTATGATCTATGATCTATGATCTATGATCTATGATATATGATCTATGATCTATGATCGGTGATCTATGATCGGTGATCTATGATCTATGATCTATGATCGATGATCTATGATCTATGATCTATGATCTATAATCTATGATCTATGATCTATGATCCATGATCGATGATCTCTGATCTATGATCTATGATCTATGATCTATGATCTATGATCTATGATCTATGATCCATGATCGATGATCTATGATCTATGATCTATGATCCATGATCGATGATCTATGATCTATGATCTATGATCCATGATCGATGATCTATGATCTATGATATATTATCTATGATCTATGATCTATGATCTATGATCGATGATCGATGATCCATGATCTATGATCTATGATCTATGATCTATGATCTATGATCTATGATCTATGATCCATGATCTATGATCTATCATTGATGATCTGTGATACATGGTCGATTATCTATGATCTATGATCTATGATCTATGATCTATGATCCATGATCTATGATCTATGATCTATGATCTATGATCTATGATCCATGATCGATGATCTATGATCTATGATCCATGATCGATGATCTATGATCTATGATATATGATCTATGATCTATGATCTATGATCTATGATATATGATCTATGATCTATGATCTATAATCTATGATCTATGATCTATGATCCATGATCTATGATCTATGATCTATGATCTATGATCTATGATCTATGATCTATGATCTATGATCTATGATCCATGATCTATGATCTATGATCTATGATATATGATCTATGATCTATGATCTATGATCTATGATCGATGATCTATGATCTATGATCTATGATCTATGATCTATGATCCATGATCTATGATCTTTGATCTATGATCTATGATCTATGATCTATGATCTATGATCTATGATCGATGATCTATGATCTATGATCTATGATCTATGATCGATGATCTATGATCTATGATCTATGATCTATGATCCATGATCTATGATCTATGATCTATGATCTATGATCTATGATCCATGATCGATGATCTATGATCTATGATCTATGATCTATGATCTATGATCTATGATCTATGATCTATGATCCATGATCGATGATCTATGATCTATGATCTATGATCTATGATCCATGATCTATGATCTATGATCTATGATCTATGATCCATGATCTATGATCTATGATCCATGATCTATGATCTATGATCTATGATCTATGATCTATGATCCATGATCGATGATCTATGATCTTTGATCTATGATCTATGATCTATGGTCTATGATCTATGATCTATGATCTATGATCTATGATCTATGATCTATGATCTATGATCTACGATCTATGATCTATGATCTATGATCTATGATCTATGATCTATGATCCATGATCTATGATCGATGATCTATGATCTACGATCTATGATCTACGATCTATGATCTATGATCTATGATCCATGATCTATGATCTATGATCCATGATCTATGATCTATGATCTATGATCTATGATCTATGATCTATGATCCATGATCTATGATCTATCATTGATGATCTGTCATACATGGTCGATGATCTATGATCTATGATCTATGATCTATGATCTATGATCTATGATCTATGATCTATGATCTACGATCTATGATCGATGATCTATGATCTATGATCGATGATCTATGATCCATGATCGATGATCGATGATCTATGATCTATGATCTATGATCTATGATCTATGATCTATGATCTATGATCTATGATCTATGATCCATGATCGATGATCTATGATCTATGATCTCTGATCCATGATCGATGATCTATGATCTATGATCGATGATCTATGATCTATGATCTATGATCTATGATCTATGATCTATGATCTATGATCGATGATCTTTGATCTATGATCCATGATCGATCATCTATGATCTATGATCTATGATCTATGATCTATGATCTATGATCTATGATCCATGATCGATGATCTATGATCTATGATCGATGATCTATGATCTATGATATATGATCTATGATCTATGATCTATTATCTATGATCGATGATCTATGATCTATGATCTATGATCTATGATCTATGATCCATGATCGATGATCTATGATCTATGATCTATGATCTATGATGTATGATCTATGATCTATGATCTATGATCTATGATCCATGATCGATGATCTATGATCTATGATCTATGATCTATGATCTATGATTGATGATCTGTGATACATGGTAGATGATCTATGATCTATGATCTATGATCTATGATCGATGATCTATGATCTATGATCTATGATCTATGATCTATGATCTATGATCTATGATCTATGATCCATGATCTATGATCTATCATTGATGATCTGTGATACATGGTCGATGATCTATGATCTATGATCTATGATCTATGATCTATGATCTATGATCTACGATCTATGATCGATGATCTATCATCTATGATCGATGATCTATGATCCATGATCGATGATCTATGATCTATGATCTATGATCTATGATCTATGATTGATGATCTATGATCTATGATCTATGATCTATGATCTATGATCTATGATCTATGATCTATGATCTATGATCGATGATCTATGATCTATGATCCATGATCGATGATCGATGATCTATGATCTATGATCCATGATCGATGATCTATGATCTATGATCTATGATCTATGATCTATGATCTATGATATATGATCTATGATCTATGATCGATGATCTATGATCTATGATCTATGATCTATGATCTATGATCTATGATCTATGATCTATGATCCATGATCGATGATCTATGATCTATGATCTATGATCTATGATGTATGATCTATGATCTATGATCTATAATCTATGATCTATGATCTATGATCTATGATCCATGATCGATGATCTATGATCTATGATCTATGATCCATGATCGATGATCTATGATCTATGATCTATGATCCATGATCGATGATCTATGATCTATGATATATTATCTATGATCTATAATCTATGATCTATGATCGATGATCGATGATCTATGATCTATGATCTATGATCTATGATCTATGATCTATGATCTATGATCTATGATCTATGATCTATGATCCATGATCTATGATCTATCATTGATGATCTGTGATACATGGTCGATTATCTATGATCTATGATCTATGATCTATGATCTATGATCCATGATCTATGATCTATGATCTATGATCTATGATCTATGATCCATGATCGATGATCTATGACCTATGATCTATGATCCATGATCGATGATCTATGATCTATGATCTATGATCTATGATCCATGATCTATGATCTATGATCTATGATCTATGATCCATGATCTATGATCTATGATCCATGATCTATGATCTATGATCTATGATCTATGATCTATGATCTATGATCCATGATCGATGATCTATGATCTTTGATCTATGATCTATGATCTATGATCTATGATCTATGATCTATGATCTATGATCTATGATCTATGATCTATGATCTATGATCTATGATCTATGATCTATGATCTATGATCCATGATCTATGATCGATGATCTATGATCTACGATCTATGATCTACGATCTATGATCTATGATCTATGATCCATGATCTATGATCTATGATCTATGATCTATGATCTATGATCTATGATCCATGATCTATGATCTATCATTGATGATCTGTCATACATGGTTGATGATCTATGATCTATGATCTATGATCTATGATCTATGATCTACGATCTATGATCGATGATCTATGATCTATGATCGATGATCTATGATCCATGATCGATGATCTATGATCTATGATCTATGATCCATGATCGATGATCTATGATCTATGATCTCTGATCCATGATCGATGATCTATGATCTATGATCTATGATCTATGATCTATGATCTATGATCTATGATCTATGATCCATGATCGATGATCTATGATCTATGATCTATGATCTATGATCGATGATCTATGATCGATGATCTATGATCCATGATCGATGATCTATGATCTATGATCTATGATCTATGATCTATGATCTATGATCTATGATTTATGATCTATGATCGATGATCTATGATCTATGATCCATGATCTATGATCTATGATCTATGATCTATGATTTATGATCCATGATCGATGATCTATGATCTATGATCTATGATCTATGATCTATGATCTACGATCTATGATCTATGATCTATGATCTATGATCCATGATCGATGATCTATGATCTATGATCTATGATCTATGATCCATGATCGATGATCTATGATCTATGATCTATGATCTATGATCTATGATCTATGATCTATGATCCATGATCTATGATCTATGATCCATGATCTATGATCTATGATCTATGATCTATGATCTATGATCTACGATCTATGATCTATGATCTATGATCTATGATCTATGATCCATGATCTATGATCTATCATTGATGATCTGTGATACATGGTCGATGATCTATGATCTATGATCTATGATCTATGATCTATGATCTATGATCTATGATCTACGATCTATGATCGATGATCTATGATCTATGATCGATGATCTATGATCCATGATCGATGATCTATGATCCATGATCGATGATCTATGATCTATGATCTATGATCTATGATCTATGATTGATGATCTATGATCTATGATCTATGATCTATGATCTATGATCATGATCTATGATCTATGATCTATGATGGATGATCTATGATCTATGATCCATGATCGATGATCGATGATCTATGATCTATGATCTATGATCTATGATCCATGATCTATGATCTATGATCTATGATCTATGATCTATGATCTATGATCTATGATCCAAGATCGATGATCTATGATCTATGATCTATGATCTATGATCTATGATCTATGATCTATGATCTATGATCTATGATCTATGATCTATGATCTATGATCCATGATCGATGATCTATGATCTATGATCTATGATCCATGATCGATGATCTATGATCTATGATCTATGATCTATGATCTATGATCTATGATCTATGATCTATGATCCATGATCGATGATCTATGATCTATGATCTATGATCTATGATCGATGATCTATGATCCATGATCTATGATCTATGATCCATGATCTATGATCTATGATCTATGATCTATGATCTATGATCTATGATCCATGATCTATGATCTATGATCCATGATCTATGATCTATGATCTATGATCTATGATCTATGATCGATGATCTATGATCCATGATCGATGATCTATGATCTATGATCTATGATCTATGATCTATGATCTATGATCGATGATCTATGATCCATGATCTATGATCGATGATCTATGATCGATGATCTATGATCTATGATCCATGATCTATGATCGATGATCTATGATCTACGATCTATGATCTATGATCTATGATCCATGATCTATGATCTATGATCTATGATCTATGATCCATGATCTATGATCTATCATTGATGATCTGTGATACATGGTCGATGATCTATGATCTATGATCTATGATCTATGATCTATGATCTATAATCTATGATCGATGATCTATGATCTATGATCTATGATCTATGATCTATGATCCATGATCTATGATCTATGATCTATGATCGATAATCTATGATCTATGATCTATGATCTATGATCTATGATCTATGATCGATGATCTATGATCTATGATCCATGATCTATGATCTATGATCCATGATCGATGATCTATGATCCATGATCGATGATCGATGATCTATGATCTATGATCTATGATCTATGATCTATGATCGATGATCTATGATCTATGATCGATGATCTATGATCTATGATCTATGATCGATGATCTATGATCTATGATCCATGATCTATGATCCATGATCGATGATCTATGATCTTTGATCTATGATCTATGATCTATGATCTATGATCGATGATCTATGATCTATGATTTATGATCTATGATCGATGATCTATGATCGATGATCTATGATCTATGATCTATGATCTATGATCTATGATCTATGATCTATGATCTATGATCTATGATCCATGATCTATGATCTATGATCTATGATCTATGATCTATGATCTATGATCCATGATCTATGATCTATGATCCATGATCTATGATCTATGATCTATGATCTATGATCTATGATCTACGATCTATGATCTATGATCTATGATCTATGATCTATGATCCATGATCTATGATCTATCATTGATGATCTGTGATACATGGTCGATGATCTATGATCTATGATCTATGATCTATGATCTATGATCTATGATCGATGATCTATGATCGATGATCTATGATCCATGATCGATGATCTATGATCTATGATCTATGATCTATGATCTATGATCTATGATCTATGATTTATGATCTATGATCGATGATCTATGATCTATGATCCATGATCTATGATCTATGATCTATGATCTATGATTTATGATCCATGATCGATGATCTATGATCTATGATCTATGATCTATGATCTATGATCTACGATCTATGATCTATGATCTATGATCTATGATCCATGATCGATGATCTATGATCTATGATCTATGATCTATGATCCATGATCGATGATCTATGATCTATGATCTATGATCTATGATCGATGATCTATGATCTATGATCTATGATCTATGATCTATGATCTATGATCTATGATCTATGATCCATGATCTATGATCTATGATCCATGATCTATGATCTATGATCTATGATCTATGATCTATGATCTACGATCTATGATCTATGATCTATGATCTATGATCTATGATCCATGATCTATGATCTATCATTGATGATCTGTGATACATGGTCGATGATCTATGATCTATGATCTATGATCTATGATCTATGATCTATGATCTATGATCTACGATCTATGATCGATGATCTATGATCTATGATCGATGATCTATGATCCATGATCGATGATCTATGATCCATGATCGATGATCTATGATCTATGATCTATGATCTATGATCTATGATTGATGATCTATGATCTATGATCTATGATCTATGATCTATGATCATGATCTATGATCTATGATCTATGATGGATGATCTATGATCTATGATCCATGATCGATGATCGATGATCTATGATCTATGATCTATGATCTATGATCCATGATCTATGATCTATGATCTATGATCTATGATCTATGATCTATGATCTATGATCCAAGATCGATGATCTATGATCTATGATCTATGATCTATGATCTATGATCTATGATCTATGATCTATGATCTATGATCTATGATCTATGATCTATGATCTATGATCTATGATCCATGATCGATGATCTATGATCTATGATCTATGATCCATGATCGATGATCTATGATCTATGATCTATGATCTATGATCTATGATCTATGATCTATGATCTATGATCCATGATCGATGATCTATGATCTATGATCTATGATCTATGATCGATGATCTATGATCCATGATCTATGATCTATGATCCATGATCTATGATCTATGATCTATGATCTATGATCTATGATCTATGATCCATGATCTATGATCTATGATCCATGATCTATGATCTATGATCTATGATCTATGATCTATGATCGATGATCTATGATCCATGATCGATGATCTATGATCTATGATCTATGATCTATGATCTATGATCTATGATCGATGATCTATGATCCATGATCTATGATCGATGATCTATGATCGATGATCTATGATCTATGATCCATGATCTATGATCGATGATCTATGATCTACGATCTATGATCTATGATCTATGATCCATGATCTATGATCTATGATCTATGATCTATGATCCATGATCTATGATCTATCATTGATGATCTGTGATACATGGTCGATGATCTATGATCTATGATCTATGATCTATAATCTATGATCGATGATCTATGATCTATGATCTATGATCTATGATCTATGATCCATGATCTATGATCTATGATCTATGATCGATAATCTATGATCTATGATCTATGATCTATGATCTATGATCGATGATCTATGATCTATGATCCATGATCTATGATCTATGATCCATGATCGATGATCTATGATCCATGATCGATGATCGATGATCTATGATCTATGATCTATGATCTATGATCTATGATCGATGATCTATGATCTATGATCGATGATCTATGATCTATGATCTATGATCGATGATCTATGATCTATGATCCATGATCTATGATCCATGATCGATGATCTATGATCTTTGATCTATGATCTATGATCTATGATCTATGATCGATGATCTATGATCTATGATTTATGATCTATGATCGATGATCTATGATCGATGATCTATGATCTATGATCTATGATCTATGATCTATGATCTATGATCTATGATCTATGATCTATGATCCATGATCTATGATCTATGATCTATGATCTATGATCTATGATCTATGATCCATGATCTATGATCTATGATCCATGATCTATGATCTATGATCTATGATCTATGATCTATGATCTACGATCTATGATCTATGATCTATGATCTATGATCTATGATCCATGATCTATGATCTATCATTGATGATCTGTGATACATGGTCGATGATCTATGATCTATGATCTATGATCTATGATCTATGATCTATGATCTACGATCTATGATCGATGATCTATGATCTATGATCGATGATCTATGATCCATGATCGATGATCTATGATCTATGATCTATGATCTATGATCTATGATTGATGATCTATGATCTATGATCTATGATCTATGATCTATGATCATGATCTATGATCTATGATCTATGATCGATGATCTATGATCTATGATCTATGATCGATGATCTATGATCTATGATCCATGATCTATGATCTATGATCTATGATCTATGATCGATGATCTATGATCCATGATCGATGATCTATGATCTATGATCTATGATCTATGATCTATGATCTATGATCTATGATCTATGATCGATGATCTATGATCCATGATCTATGATCGATGATCTATGATCGATGATCTATGATCTATGATCCATGATCTATGATCGATGATCTATGATCTACGATCTATGATCTATGATCTATGATCCATGATCTATGATCTATGATCTATGATCTATGATCTATGATCTATGATCCATGATCTATGATCTATCATTGATGATCTGTGATACATGGTCGATGATCTATGATCTATGATCTATGATCTATGATCTACGATCTATGATCGATGATCTATGATCTATGATCGATGATCTATGATCTATGATCTATGATCTATGATCTATGATCTATGATCTATGATCTATGATCTATGATCTATGATCTATGATCTATGATCTATGATTGATGATCTATGATCTATGATCTATGATCTATGATCTATGATCATGATCTATGATCTATGATCTATGATCTATGATCTATGATCGATGATCTATGATCTATGATCCATGATCGATGATCGATGATCTATGATCTATGATCTATGATCCATGATCGATGATCTATGATCTATGATCTATGATCTATGATCTATGATCTATGATCTATGATCTATGATCCATGATCGATGATCTATGATCTATGATCTATGATCCATGATCGATGATCTATGATCTATGATCTATGATCTATGATCTATGATCTATGATCTATGATCTATGATCCATGATCGATGATCTATGATCTATGATCCATGATCTATGATCTATGATCCATGATCTATGATCTATGATCTATGATCTATGATCTATGATCCATGATCGATGATCTATGATCTTTGATCTATGATCTATGATCTATGATCTATGATCTATGATCTATGATCTATGATCTATGATCTATGATCTATGATCTATGATCTATGATCTATGATCTATGATCCATGATCTATGATCGATGATCTATGATCTACGATCTATGATCTACGATCTATGATCTATGATCTATGATCCATGATCTATGATCTATGATCTATGATCTATGATCTATGATCTATGATCCATGATCTATGATCTATCATTGATGATCTGTCATACATGGTCGATGATCTATGATCTATGATCTATGATCTATGATCTATGATCTATGATCTATGATCTATGATCTATGATCTACGATCTATGATCGATGATCTATGATCTATGATCGATGATCTATGATCCATGATCGATGATCTATGATCTATGATCTATGATCTACGATCTATGATCTATGATCTATGATCTATGATCTATGATCCATGATCGATGATCTATGATCTATGATCTCTGATCCATGATCGATGATCTATGATCTATGATCTATGATCTATGATCTATGATCTATGATCTATGATCTATGATCTATGATCTATGATCCATGATCGATGATCTATGATCTATGATCTATGATCTATGATCGATGATCTATGATCGATGATCTATGATCCATGATCGATGATCTATGATCTATGATCTATGATCTATGATCTATGATCTATGATCTATGATCTATGATCGATGATCTATGATCCATGATCTATGATCGATGATCTATGATCGATGATCTATGATCTATGATCCATGATCTATGATCGATGATCTATGATCTACGATCTATGATCTATGATCTATGATCCATGATCTATGATCTATGATCTATGATCTATGATCTATGATCTATGATCCATGATCTATGATCTATCATTGATGATCTGTGATACATGGTCGATGATCTATGATCTATGATCTATGATCTATGATCTATGATCTATGATCTATGATCTACGATCTATGATCGATGATCTATGATCTATGATCGATGATCTATGATCCATGATCGATGATCTATGATCTATGATCTATGATCGATGATCGATGATCTATGATCTATGATCTATGATCTATGATCTATGATCTATGATCTATGATCGATGATCTATGATCCATGATCTATGATCTATGATCTATGATTTATGATCTATGATCTATGATCCATGATCTATGATCTATGATCTATGATATATGATCTATGATCTATGATCTATGATCTATGATCGATGATCTATGATCTATGATCTATGATCTATGATCTATGATCCATGATCTATGATCTATGATCCATGATCTATGATCTATGATCTATGATCTATGATCTATGATCTATGATCCATGATCTATGATCTATGATCCATGATCTATGATCTATGATCTATGATCTATGATCTATGATCTATGATCTATGATCCATGATCGATGATCTATGATCTTTGATCTATGATCTATGATCTATGATCTATGATCTATGATCTATGATCGATGATCTATGATCTATGATCGATGATCTATGATCGATGATCTATGATCTATGATCGATGATCTATGATCTATGATCTATGATCTATGATCTATGATCCATGATCTATGATCTATGATCCATGATCTATGATCTATGATCTATGATCTATGATCTATGATCTATGATCCATGATCTATGATCTATGATCTATGATCTATGATCTATGATCTATGATCTATGATCCATGATCGATGATCTATGATCTTTGATCTATGATCTATGATCTATGATCTATGATCTATGATCTATGATCGATGATCTATGATCTATGATCGATGATCCATGATCGATGATCTATGATCTATGATCTATGATCTATGATCTATGATCTATGATCTATGATCTATGATCCATGATCTATGATCTATGATCTATGATCTATGATCCATGATCGATGATCTATGATCTATGATCTATGATCTATGATCGATGATCTATGATCTATGATCTATGATCTATGATCTATGATCTATGATCTATGATCTATGATCCATGATCTATGATCTATGATCCATGATCTATGATCTATGATCTATGATCTATGATCTATGATCTACGATCTATGATCTATGATCTATGATCTATGATCTATGATCCATGATCTATGATCTATCATTGATGATCTGTGATACATGGTCGATGATCTATGATCTATGATCTATGATCTATGATCTATGATCTACGATCTATGATCGATGATCTATGATCTATGATCGATGATCTATGATCCATGATCGATGATCTATGATCTATGATCTATGATTGATGATCTATGATCTATGATCTATGATCTATGATCTATGATCATGATCTATGATCTATGATCTATGATCGATGATCTATGATCTATGATCCATGATCGATGATCGATGATCTATGATCTATGATCTATGATCCATGATCGATGATCTATGATCTATGATCTATGATCTATGATCGATGATCTATGATCTATGATCTATGATCTATGATCTATGATCTATGATCTATGATCTATGATCTATGATCCATGATCGATGATCTATGATCTATGATCTATGATCTATGATCTATGATCTATGATCTATGATCTATGATCTATGATCTATGATCCATGATCTATGATCCATGATCGATGATCTATGATCTATGATCTATGATCCATGATCGATGATCTATGATCTATGATCTATGATCTATGATCTATGATCTATGATCTATGATCTATGATCCATGATCGATGATCTATGATCTATGATCTATGATCTATGATCGATGATCTATGATCCATGATCGATGATCTATGATCGATGATCTATGATCTATGATCTATGATCTATGATCTATGATCGATGATCTATGATCCATGATCTATGATCGATGATCTATGATCGATGATCTATGATCTATGATCTATGATCTATGATCGATGATCTATGATCTACGATCTATGATCTATGATCTATGATCCATGATCTATGATCTATGATCTATGATCTATGATCTATGATCTATGATCCATGATCTATGATCTATCATTGATGATCTGTGATACATGGTCGATGATCTATGATCTATGATCTATGATCTATGATCTATGATCTATGATCTATGATCGATGATCTATGATCTATGATCTATGATCTATGATCTATGATCTATGATCTATGATCTATGATCGATGATCTATGATCCATGATCGATGATCTATGATCTATGATCTATGATCTATGATCTATGATCCATGATCGATGATCTATGATCTATGATCTATGATCTATGATCTATGATCTATGATCTATGATCTATGATCTATGATCTATGATATATGATCTATGATCTATGATCT
The DNA here is from genome assembly GCF_026212275.2 of Microplitis demolitor. Taxonomy (NCBI): domain Eukaryota; kingdom Metazoa; phylum Arthropoda; class Insecta; order Hymenoptera; family Braconidae; genus Microplitis; species Microplitis demolitor. The sequence continues at coordinate 11,285,744 of NC_068550.1, read as the reverse complement.
ATGATCTATGATCTATGATCTATGATCCATGATCTATGATCTATGATCTATGATCTATGATCTATGATCTATGATTTATGATCTATGATCTATGATTTATGATCTATGATCTATGATCTATGATATATGATCTATGATCTATGATCTATGATCTATGATCGATGATCTATGATCTATGATCTATGATCTATGATCTATGATCCATGATCTATGATCTATGATCCATGATCTATGATCTATGATCTATGATCTATGATCTATGATCTATGATCCATGATCTATGATCTATGATCCATGATCTATGATCTATGATCTATGATCTATGATCTATGATCTATGATCTATGATCCATGATCGATGATCTATGATCTTTGATCTATGATCTATGATCTATGATCTATGATCTATGATCTATGATCTATGATCTATGATCCATGATCTATGATCTATGATCCATGATCTATGATCTATGATCTATGATCTATGATCTATGATCTATGATCTATGATCTATGATCTATGATCTACGATCTATGATCTATGATCTATGATCTATGATCTATGATCCATTATCTATGATCTATCATTGATGATCTGTGATACATGGTCGATGATCTATGATCTATGATCTATGATCTATGATCTATGATCTATGATCTACGATCTATGATCGATGATCTATGATCTATGATCGATGATCTATGATCCATGATCGATGATCTATGATCTATGATCTATGATCTATGATCTATGATTGATGATCTATGATCTATGATCTATGATCTATGATCTATGATCATGATCTATGATCTATGATCGATGATCTATGATCTATGATCCATGATCGATGATCGATGATCTATGATCTATGATCTATGATATATGATCTATGATCTATGATCTATGATCTATGATCTATGATCTATGATCCATGATCGATGATCGATGATCTATGATCTATGATCTATGATCTATGATCTATGATCTATGATCTATGATCTATGATCTATGATCTATGATCTATGATCTATGATCTATGATCCATGATCCATGATCTATGATCCATGATCGATGATCTATGATCTATGATCTATGATCCATGATCGATGATCTATGATCTATGATCTATGATCTATGATCTATGATCTATGATCTATGATCTATGATCTATGATCCATGATCGATGATCTATGATCTATGATCTATGATCTATGATCGATGATCTATGATCCATGATCTATGATCTATGATCTATGATCGATGATCTATGATCCATGATCTATGATCGATGATCTATGATCGATGATCTATGATCTATGATCCATGATCTATGATCGATGATCTATGATCTACGATCTATGATCTATGATCTATGATCCATGATCTATGATCTATGATCTATGATCTATGATCTATGATCTATGATCCATGATCTATGATCTATCATTGATGATCTGTGATACATGGTCGATGATCTATGATCTATGATCTATGATCTATGATCTATGATCTATGATCTATGATCGATGATCTATGATCTATGATCTATGATCGATGATCTATGATCTATGATCTATGATCTATGATCTATGATCTATGATCTATGATCTATGATCGATGATCTATGATCCATGATCGATGATCTATGATCTATGATCTATGATCTATGATCTATGATCTATGATCCATGATCTATGATCTATGATCTATGATCTATGGTCGATGATCTATGATCTATGGTCGATGATCTATGATCTATGGACGATGATCTATGATCTATGATCGATGATCTATAATCTATGATTTATGATCGATGATCTATGGTCGATGATCTATGATCTATGATCTATAATCGATGATCTATGATCAATGATCTATAATCGATGATCTATGATCTATGATCTATGATCTATGATCTATGACCTATGATCTATGACCTATGATCTATGATCTATGATCTATGATCTATGGTCGATGATCTATGATCGATGATCTATGGTCGATGATCGATGATCTATGATCTATGATACATGTTCTATGATCTATGATCTATGATCTATGATCTATGATCTATGATCCATGATCTATGATCTATGATCGATGATTGATGATCTATGATTTATGATCTGTGATACATGGTCGATGATCTATGATCTATGATCTATGATCTATGATCGATTATCTATGATCTATGGTCTATGATCTATAATCGATGATCGATGATCTATGATCGATTATCCATGATCTATGATCTATGATCTATGGTGGATGATCTATGATCTATAATCGATGATTTATGATCGATGATCTATGATCTATGGTCGATGATCTATGATCTATGGTCGATGATCTATGATCTATGGACGATGATCTATGATCTATGATCGATGATCTATAATCTATGATTTATGATCGATGATCTATGGTCGATGATCTATGATCTATGATCTATAATCGATGATCTATGATCAATGATCTATAATCGATGATCTATGATCTATGATCTATGATCTATGATCTATGACCTATGATCTATGACCTATGATCGATGATCTATGGTCGATGATCTATGATCTATTATCTATAATCGATGATCTATGATCTATGATCTATAATCGATGATCTACGATCTATGATCTATGAACTATGATCTATGATCTATGACCTATGATCTATGGTGGATGATCTATGATCTATAATCGATGATCTATGATCAATGATCTATAATCGATGATCTATGATCTATGATCTATGATCTATGATCTATGATCTATGATCTATGATCTATGATCTATGATCTATGATCTATGATCTATGATCTATGATCTATGATCTATGATCTATGATCTATGATGTATGATCTATGATCTATGATCTATGATCTATGATCTATGATCTATGATCTATGATCGATGATCTATGATCCATGATCGATGATCTATGATCTATGATCGATGATCTATGATCTATGATCTATGATCTATGATCGATGATCTATGATCTATGATCTATGATCTATGATCTATGATCCATGATCCATGATCTATGATCTATGATCTATGATCTATGATCTATGATCTATGATCTATGATCCATGATCTATGATCCATGATCTATGATCGATGATCTATGATCTACGATCTATGATCTATGATCTATGATCCATGATCGATGATCTATGATCTATGATCTATGATCTATGATCTATGATTGATGATCCGTGATACATGGTCGATGATCTATGATCTATGATCTATGATCTATGATCCATGATCGATGATCTATGATCTTTGATCTATGATCTATGATCTATGATCTATGATCTATGATCGATGATCTATGATCTATGATCTATGATCTATGATCGATGATCGATGATCTATGATCTATGATCGATGATCTATGATCTATGATCTATGATCTATGATCGACGATCTATGATCTATGATCTATGATCTATGATCCATGATCCATGATCTATGATCTATGATCTATGATCTATGATCTATGATCTATGATCTATGATCTATGATCTATGATCGATGATCTATGATCTACGATCTATGATCTATGATCTATGATCCATGATCGATGATCTATGATCTATGATCTATGATCTATGATCTATGATTGATGATCTGTGATACATGGTCGATGATCTATGATCTATGATCTATGATCTATGATCCATGATCGATGATCTATGATCTTTGATCTATGATCTATGATCTATGATCTATGATCTATGATCGATGATCTATGATCGATGATCGATGATCTATGATCTATGATCGATGATCGATGATCTATGATCTTTGATCTATGATCTATGATCTATGATCTATGATCTATGATCTATGATCTATGATCGATGATCTATGATCGATGATCGATGATCTATGATCTATGATCGATGATCGATGATCTATGATCTATGATCTATGATCTATGATCGACGATCTATGATCTATGATCCATGATCGATGATCTATGATCTATGATCTATGATCGATGATCTATGATCTATGATCTATGATCTATGATCTATGATCTATGATCTATGATCCATGATCTATGATCTATCATTGATGATCTATGATACATGGTCGATGATCTATGATCTATCATTGATGATCTATGATACATGGTCGATGATCTATGATCTATGATCTATGATCTATGATCTATGATCTATGATCTATGATCTATGATCTATGATCTATGATCCATGATCTATGATCGATGATCTATGATCTACGATCTATGATCTACGATCTATGATCTACGATCTATGATCTATGATCTATGATCCATGATCTATGATCTATGATCTATGATCTATGATCTATGATCTATGATCCATGATCTATGATCTATCATTGATGATCTGTGATACATGGTCGATGATCTATGATCTATGATCTATGATCTATGATCTATGATCTATGATCTATGATCTATGATCTATGATCTATGATCTATGATCTATGATCATGATCTATGATCTATGATCTATGATCGATGATCTATGATCTATGATCCATGATCGATGATCGATGATCTATGATCTATTATCTATGATCTATGATCCATGATCGATGATCTATGATCTATGATCTATGATCTATGATCGATGATCTATGATCTATGATCTATGATCTATGATCTATGATCTATGATCTATGATCTATGATCCATGATCGATGATCTATGATCTATGATCTATGATCTATGATCTATGATCTATTATCTATGATCTATGATCTATGATCTATGATCCATGATCGATGATCTATGATCTATGATCTATGATCTATGATCTATGATCCATGATCGATGATCTATGATCTATGATCTATGATCTATGATCGATGATCTATGATCTATGATCTATGATCTATGATCTATGATCCATGATCTATGATCTATCATTGATGATCTGTGATACATGGTCGATGATCTATGATCTATGATCTATGATCTATGATCTATGATCGATGATCTATGATCTATGATCTATAATCTATGATCGATGATCTATGATCTATGATCTATGATCCATGATCTATGATCTATCATTGATGATCTGTGATACATGGTCGATGATCTATGATCTATGATCTATGATCTATGATCTATGATCGATGATCTATGATCCATGATCGATGATCTATCATCTATGATCGATGATCTATGATCTATGATCGATGATCTATGATCTATGATCTATAATCTATGATCGATGATCTATGATCTATGATCTATGATCCATGATCGATGATCTATGATCTATGATATATTATCTATGATCTATGATCTATGATCTATGATCGATGATCGATGATCTATGATCTATGATCTATGATCTATGATCTATGATCTATGATCTATGATCTATGATCCATGATCTATGATTTATCATTGATGATCTGTGATACATGGTCGATGATCTATGATCTATGATCTATGATCTATGATCTATGATCTATGATCTACGATCTATGATCTATGATCTATGATCTATGATCGATGATCTATGATCCCTGATCGATGATCTATGATCTATGATCTATGATCTATGATCTATGATTGATGATCTATGATCTATGATCTATGATCTATGATCTATGATCTATGATCTATGATCTATGATCGATGATCGATGATCTATGATCTATGATCCATGATCGATGATCGATGATCTATGATCTATGATCTATGATCCATGATCGATGATCTATGATCTATGATCTATGATCTATGATCTATGATCTATGATATATGATCTATGATCTATGATCTATGATCTATGATCTATGATCTATGATCTATGATCTATGATCTATGATCCATGATCGATGATCTATGATCTATGATCTATGATCTATGATCGATGATCTATGATCTATGATCTATGATCTATGATCTATGATCGATGATCTATGATCCATGATCGATGATCTATCATCTATGATCGATGATCTATGATCTATGATCGATGATCTATGATCTATGATCTATAATCTATGATCGATGATCTATGATCTATGATCTATGATCCATGATCGATGATCTATGATCTATGATATATTATCTATGATCTATGATCTATGATCTATGATCGATGATCGATGATCTATGATCTATGATCTATGATCTATGATCTATGATCTATGATCTATGATCGATGATCGATGATCTATGATCTATGATCTATGATCTATGATCTATGATCTATGATCTATGATCTATGATCTATGATCTATGATCCATGATCTATGATCTATCATTGATGATCTGTGATACATGGTCGATTATCTATGATCTATAATCTATGATCTATGATCTATGATCCATGATCTATGATCTATGATCTATGATCTATGATCTATGATATATGATCTATGATCTATGATCTATGATCTATGATATATGATCTATGATCTATGATCTATGATCTATGATCTATGATCTATGATCCATGATCTATGATCTATGATCTATGATCTATGATCTATGATCTATGATTTATGATCTATGATCTATGATCCATGATCTATGATCTATGATCTATGATATTTGATCTATGATCTATGATCTATGATCTATGATCGATGATCTATGATCTATGATCTATGATCTATGATCTATGATCTATGATCCATGATCTATGATCTATGATCTATTATCTATGATCTATGATCTATGATCTATGATCTATGATCTATGATCCATGATCGATGATCTATGATCTTTGATCTATGATCTATGATCTATGATCTATGATCTATGATCTATGATCTATGATCGATGATCTATGATCTATGATCTATGATCTATGATCTATGATCCATGATCGATGATCTATGATCTATGATCTATGATCTATGATCTATGATCTATGATCTATGATCTATGATCCATGATCGATGATCTATGATCTATGATCTATGATCTATGATCCATGATCGATGATCTATGATCTATGATCTATGATCTATGATCTATGATCAATGATCGATGATCTATGATCTATGATCTATGATCTATGATCTATGATCTATGATCTATGATCTATGATCTATGATCCATGATCTATGATCTATGATCCATGATCTATGATCTATGATCCATGATCTATGATCTATGATCTATGATCTATGATCTATGATCTATGATCTATGATCCATGATCGATGATCTATGATCTTTGATCTATGATCTATGATCTATGATCTATGATCTATGATCTATGATCTATGATCTATGATCTATGATCTATGATCTATGATCTATGATCTATGATCCATGATCTATGATCGATGATCTATGATCTACGATCTATGATCTACGATCTATGATCTATGATCTATGATCCATGATCTATGATCTATGATCTATCATCTATGATCTATGATCTATGATCCATGATCTATGATCTATCATTGATGATCTGTGATACATGGTCGATGATCTATGATCTATGATCTATGATCTATGATCTATGATCTATGATCTATGATCTATGATCTATGATCTATGATCTATGATCTATGATCCATGATCGATGATCTATGATCTATGATCTATGATCCATGATCGATGATCTATGATCTATGATCTATGATCTATGATCTATGATCTATGATCTATGATCTATGATCTATGATCTATGATCTATGATCTATGATCTATGATCTATGATCCATGATCTATGATATATGATCTATTATCTATGATCTATGATCTATGATCTATGATCCATGATCGATGATCTATGATCTTTGATCTATGATCTATGATCTATGATCTATGATCTATGATCTATGATCTATGATCGATGATCTATGATCTATGATCTATGATCTATGATCTATGATCCATGATCGATGATCTATGATCTATGATCTATGATCTATGATCTATGATCTATGATCTATGATCTATGATCCATGATCGATGATCTATGATCTATGATCTATGATCTATGATCCATGATCGATGATCTATGATCTATGATCTATGATCTATGATCAATGATCGATGATCTATGATCTATGATCTATGATCTATGATCTATGATCTATGATCTATGATCTATGATCTATGATCTATGATCCATGATCTATGATCTATGATCCATGATCTATGATCTATGATCTATGATCTATGATCTATGATCTATGATCTATGATCCATGATCGATGATCTATGATCTTTGATCTATGATCTATGATCTATGATCTATGATCTATGATCTATGATCTATGATCTATGATCTATGATCTATGATCTATGATCTATGATCCATGATCTATGATCGATGATCTATGATCTACGATCTATGATCTACGATCTATGATCTATGATCTATGATCCATGATCTATGATCTATGATCTATGATCTATGATCTATGATCTATGATCCATGATCTATGATCTATCATTGATGATCTGTGATACATGGTCGATGATCTATGATCTATGATCTATGATCTATGATCTATGATCTATGATCTATGATCTATGATCTATGATCTATGATCTATGATCTATGATCCATGATCGATGATCTATGATCTATGATCTATGATCCATGATCGATGATCTATGATCTATGATCTATGATCTATGATCTATGATATATGATCTATGATCCATGATCGATGATCTATGATCTATGATCTATGATCTATGATCGATGATCTATGATCCATGATCGATGATCTATGATCTATGATCTATGATCTATGATCTATGATCTATGATCTATGATCGATGATCTATGATCCATGATCTATGATCGATGATCTATGATCGATGATCTATGATCTATGATCCATGATCTATGATCGATGATCCATGATCTATGATCTATCATTGATGATCTGTGATACATGGTCGATGATCTATGATCTATGATCTATGATCTATGATCTATGATCTATGATCTATGATCTATGATCTATGATCTATGATCTATGATCTATGATCCATGATCGATGAGCTATGATCTATGATCTATGATCAATGATCGATGATCTATGATCTATGATCTATGATCTATGATCTATGATCGATGATCTATGATCCATGATCTATGATCGATGATCTATGATCGATGATCTATGATCTATGATCCATGATCTATGATCTATGATCCATGATCTATGATCTATCATTGATGATCTGTGATACATGGTCGATGATCTATGATCTATGATCTATGATCTATGATCTATGATCTATGATCTATGATCTATGATCTATGATCTATGATCTATGATCTATGATCCATGATCGATGAGCTATGATCTATGATCTATGATCAATGATCGATGATCTATGATCTATGATCTATGATCTATGATCTATGATCTATGATCTATGATCTATGATCTATGATCTATGATCTATGATCCATGATCTATGATCTATGATCCATGATCTATGATCTATGATCTATGATCTATGATCTATGATCTATGATCTATGATCTATGATCCATGATCGATGATCTATGATCTTTGATCTATGATCTATGATCTATGATCTATGATCTATGATCTATGATCTATGATCTATGATCTATGATCTATGATCTATGATCTATGATCTATGATCTATGATCTATGATCTATGATCTATGATCTATGATCTATGATCCATGATCTATGATCGATGATCTATGATCTACGATCTATGATCTATGATCTATGATCCATGATCTATGATCTATGATCTATGATCTATGATCTATGATCCATGATCTATGATCTATCATTGATGATCTGTGATACATGGTCGATGATCTATGATCTATGATCTATGATCTATGATCTATGATCTATGATCTATGATCCATGATCGATGATCTATGATCTATGATCTATGATCCATGATCTATGATCTATGATCGATGATCTATGATCTATGATCTATGATCTATGATCTATGATCTATGATCCATGATCTATGATCCATGATCGATGATCTATGATCTATGATCTATGATCTATGATCGATGATCTATGATCCATGATCGATGATCTATGATCTATGATCTATGATCTATGATCTATGATCTATGATCTATGATCGATGATCTATGATCCATGATCTATGATCGATGATCTATGATCGATGATCTATGATCTATGATCCATGATCTATGATCGATGATCTATGATCTACGATCTATGATCTATGATCTATGATCCATGATCTATGATCTATGATCTATGATCTATGATCTATGATCTATGATCCATGATCTATGATCTATCATTGATGATCTGTGATACATGGTCGATGATCTATGATCTATGATCTATGATCTATGATCTATGATCTATGATCTATGATCTATGATCTATGATCGATGATCTATGATCTATGATCGATGATCTATGATCCATGATCGATGATCTATGATCTATGATCTATGATCTATGATCTATGATTGATGATCTATGATCTATGATCTATGATCTATGATCTATGATCTATGATCTATGATCTATGATCGATGATCTATGATCTATGATCCATGATCGATGATCGATGATCTATGATCTATGATCTATGATCCATGATCGATGATCTATGATCTATGATCTATGATCTATGATATATGATCTATGATCTATGATCTATGATCTATGATAGATGATCTATGATCTATGATCTATGATCTATGATCTATGATCCATGATCGATGATCTATGATCTATGATCTATGATCTATGATCTATGATCTATGATCCATGATCGATGATCTATGATCTATGATCTATGATCTATGATCGATGATCTATGATCTATGATCTATGATCCATGATCGATGATCTATGATCTATGATATATTATCTATGATCTATGATCTATGATCTATGATCGATGATCGATGATCTATGATCTATGATCTATGATCTATGATCTATGATCCATGATCTATGATCTATCATTGATGATCTGTGATACATGGTCGATTATCTATGATCTATGATCTATGATCTATGATCTATGATCCATGATCTATGATCTATGATCTATGATCTATGATCTACGATCCATGATCGATGATCTATGATCTATGATCTATGATCCATGATCGATGATCTATGATCTATGATATATGATCTATGATCTATGATCTATGATCTATGATATATGATCTATGATCTATGATCTATAATCTATGATCTATGATCTATGATCCATGATCTATGATCTATGATCTATGATCTATGATCTATGATCTATGATTTATGATCTATGATCTATGATCGATGATCTATGATCTATGATCTATGATCTATGATCTATGATTGATGATCTATGATCTATGATCTATGATCTATGATCTATGATCTATGATCTATGATCTATGATCGATGATCTATGATCTATGATCCATGATCGATGATCGATGATCTATGATCTATGATCTATGATCCATGATCGATGATCTATGATCTATGATCTATGATCTATGATATATGATCTATGATCTATGATCTATGATCTATGATCGATGATCTATGATCTATGATCTATGATCTATGATCTATGATCCATGATCGATGATCCATGATCGATGATCTATGATCTATGATCTATGATCTATGATCTATGATCTATGATCTATGATCTATGATCTATGATCCATGATCGATGATCTATGATCTATGATCTATGATCCATGATCGATGATCTATGATCTATGATCTATGATCTAAGATCTATGATCTATGATCTATGATCTATGATCTATGATATATGAACTATGATCTATGATCCATGATCTATGATCTATTTTCTATGATCTATAATCAATGATCTATGGTCCATGATCTATGATCTATGATTTATGATCTATGATTGATGATCGATGATCTACGATTGATGATCTATGATCGATGATCGATGATCAATGATCGATAATCTATAATTGATGATCTATGGTCGATGATCTATGATCTATGATCTATGATCTATGATCTATGATGTATGATCTATGATCTATGATCTATGATCTATGATCTATGATCTATGGTCGATGATCTATGATCGATGATCTATGGTCGATGATCTATGTTCTATGATCTATGATCTATGATCTATGATCGATGATCTATGATCTATGATCTATGATCTATGATCGATGATCTATGATCCATGATCGATGATCGATGATCTATCATCCATGATCGATGATCGATGATCTATGATCTATGATACATGTTCTATGATCTATGATCTATGATCGATGATTTATGATCTATGATCCATGATCTATGATCTATGATCGATGATTGATGATCTATGATTTATGATCTGTGATACATGGTCGATGATCTATGATCTATGATCTATGATCTATGATCGATTATCTATGATCTATGGTCTATTATCTATGATCGATGATCGATGATCTATGATCGATTATCCATGATCTATGATCTATGATCTATGGTGGATGATCTATGATCTATAATCGATGATTTATGATCGATGATCTATGATCTATGGTCGATGATCTATGATCTATGGTCGATGATCTATGATCTATGGACGATGATCTATGATCTATGATCGATGATCTATAATCTATGATTTATGATCGATGATCTATGGTCGATGATCTATGATCTATGATCTATAATCGATGATCTATGATCAATGATCTATAATCGATGATCTATGATCTATGATCTATGATCTATGATCTATGACCTATGATCTATGACCTATGATCTATGATCTATGATCTATGATCTATGGTCGATGATCTATGATCGATGATCTATGGTCGATGATCGATGATCTATGATCTATGATACATGTTCTATGATCTATGATCTATGATCGATGATTTATGATCTATGATCCATGATCTATGATCTATGATCGATGATTGATGATCTATGATTTATGATCTGTGATACATGGTCGATGATCTATGATCTATGATCTATGATCTATGATCGATTATCTATGATCTATGGTCTATGATCTATAATCGATGATCGATGATCTATGATCGATTATCCATGATCTATGATCTATGATCTATGGTGGATGATCTATGATCTATAATCGATGATTTATGATCGATGATCTATGATCTATGGTCGATGATCTATGATCTATGGTCGATGATCTATGATCTATGGACGATGATCTATGATCTATGATCGATGATCTATAATCTATGATTTATGATCGATGATCTATGGTCGATGATCTATGATCTATGATCTATAATCGATGATCTATGATCAATGATCTATAATCGATGATCTATGATCTATGATCTATGATCTATGATCTATGACCTATGATCTATGACCTATGATCTATGATCTATGATCTATGATCTATGGTCGATGATCTATGATCGATGATCTATGGTCGATGATCGATGATCTATGATCTATGATACATGTTCTATGATCTATGATCTATGATCGATGATTTATGATCTATGATCCATGATCTATGATCTATGATCGATGATTGATGATCTATGATTTATGATCTGTGATACATGGTCGATGATCTATGATCTATGATCTATGATCTATGATCGATTATCTATGATCTATGGTCTATGATCTATAATCGATGATCGATGATCTATGATCGATTATCCATGATCTATGATCTATGATCTATGGTGGATGATCTATGATCTATAATCGATGATTTATGATCGATGATCTATGATCTATGGTCGATGATCTATGATCTATGGTCGATGATCTATGATCTATGGTCGATGATCTATGATCTATGGACGATGATCTATGATCTATGATCTATGATCTATGGTCGATGATCTATGATCGATGATCTATGGTCGATGATCGATGATCTATGATCTATGATACATGTTCTATGATCTATGATCTATGATCGATGATTTATGATCTATGATCCATGATCTATGATCTATGATCGATGATTGATGATCTATGATTTATGATCTGTGATACATGGTCGATGATCTATGATCTATGATCTATGATCTATGATCGATTATCTATGATCTATGGTCTATGATCTATAATCGATGATCGATGATTTATGATCGATGATCTATGGTCGATGATCTATGATCTATGATCTATAATCGATGATCTATGATCAATGATCTATAATCGATGATCTATGATCTATGATCTATGATCTATGATCTATGACCTATGATCTATGACCTATGATCGATGATCTATGGTCGATGATCTATGATCTATTATCTATAATCGATGATCTATGATCTATGATCTATAATCGATGATCTACGATCTATGATCTATGAACTATGATCTATGATCTATGACCTATGATCTATGGTGGATGATCTATGATCTATAATCGATGATCTATGATCAATGATCTATAATCGATGATCTATGATCTATGATCTATGATCTATGATTTATGACCTATGATCGATGATCTATGGTCGATGATCTATGATCTATGATCTATAATCGATGATCTATGATCAATGATCTATAATCGATGATCTATTATCTATGATCTATGAACTATGATCTATGATCTATGACCCATGATCTATGATCTATGACCTATGATCTATGATCTATGATCTATGATCTATGATTTATGATCTATGATTGATGATCTATGATCTATAATCGATGATCGATGATCTATGATCGATTATCCATGATCTATGATCTATGATCTATGGTGGATGATCTATGATCTATAATCGATGATTTATGATCGATGATCTATGATCTATGGTCGATGATCTATGATCTATGGTCGATGATCTATGATCTATGGACGATGATCTATGATCTATGATCGATGATCTATAATCTATGATTTATGATCGATGATCTATGGTCGATGATCTATGATCTATGATCTATAATCGATGATCTATGATCAATGATCTATAATCGATGATCTATGATCTATTATCTATGATCTATGATCTATGACCTATGATCTATGACCTATGATCGATGATCTATGGTCGATGATCTATGATCTATTATCTATAATCGATGATCTATGATCTATGATCTATAATCGATGATCTACGATCTATGATCTATGAACTATGATCTCTAATCTATGACCTATGATCTATGGTGGATGATCTATGATCTATAATCGATGATCTATGATCAATGATCTATAATCGATGATCTATGATCTATGATCTATGATCTATGATTTATGACCTATGATCGATGATCTATGGTCGATGATCTATGATCTATGATCTATAATCGATGATCTATGATCAATGATCTATAATCGATGATCTATTATCTATGATCTATGAACTATGATCTATGATCTATGACCCATGATCTATGATCTATGACCTATGATCTATGATCTATGATCTATGATCTATGATTTATGATCTATGATTGATGATCTATGATCGATAATCTATGGTCGATGATCTATAATCTACGATCTATGATCTATGATCTATGGTCGATGATCTATAATCTACGATCTATGATCTATGATCTATGATCGATGATCTATGATTGATGATCTATGATCGATGATCTATGATTGATGATCTATGATCTATGATCGATGATCTATGATCTATGATCTATGATCTATGATCGATGATCTATGATCTATGATCTATGATCTATGATCCATGATCGATGATCTATGATCTATGATCTATGATCTATGATCTATGATCTATGATCTATGATCTATGATCTATGATCTATGATCTATGATCTATGATCTATGATCTATGATCTATGATCTATGATCTATGATCTATGATCTATGATCTATGATCTATGATCTATGATCTATGATCTATGATCTATGATCTATAATCTATGATCTATGATCTATGATCCATGATCGATGATCTATGATCTATGATCTATGATCTATGATCCAGGATCCATGATCGATGATCTATGATCTATGATCTATGATCTATGATCTATGATCTATGATCTATGATCTATGATCGATGATCTATGATCTATGATCTATGATCTATGATCTATGATCTATGATCTATGATCTATGATCTATGATCTATGATCTATGATCTATGATCTATGATCTATGATCTATGATCAATGATCTATGATCTATGATCTATGATCTATGATCTATGATCGATGATCTATGATCTATGATCTATGATCTATGATCTATGATCTATGATCTATGATCTATGATATATGATCTATGATCTATGATCGATGATCTATGATCTATGATCTATGATCTATGATCTATGATCCATGATCTATGATCTATCATTGATGATCTGTGATACATGGTCGATGATCTATGATCTATGATCTATGATCTATGATCTATGATCGATGATCTATGATCTATGATCCATGATCTATGATCGATGATCTATGATCTACGATCTATGATCTATGATCTATGATCCATGATCGATGATCTATGATCTATGATCTATGATCTATGATCTATGATTGATGATCTGTGATACATGGTCGATGATCTATGATCTATGATCTATGATCTATGATCTATGATCCATGATCCATGATCGATGATCGATGATCTATGATCTATGATCTATGATCTATGATCTATGATCGATGATCCATGATCGATGATCTATGATCTATGATCGATGATCTATGATCTATGATCTATGATCTATGATCGATGATCTATGATCTATGATTTATGATCCATGATCGATGATCTATGATCTATGATCTATGATCGATGATCTCTGATCTATGATCTATGATCTATGATCTATGATCTATGATCCATGATCTATGATCTATCATTGATGATCTGTCATACATGGTCGATGATCTATGATCTGTGATCTATGATCTATGATCTATGATCTATGATCTATGATCTATGATCTATGATCTATGATCCATGATCGATGATCTATGATCTTTGATCTATGATCCATGATCGATGATCCATGATCGATGATCTATGATCTTTGATCTATGATCTATGATCTATGATCTATGATCTATGATCTATGATCTATGATCTATGATCTATGATCTATGATCTATGATCTATGATCTATGATCTATGATCCATGATCGATGATCTATGATCTATGATCGATGATCTATGATCTATGATCTATGATCCATGATCGATGATCTATGATCCATGATCGATGATCTATGATCTATGATCGATGATCTATGATCTATGATCTATGATATATGATCTATGATCTATGATCTATGATCTATGATCTATGATCTATGATCTATGATCTATGATCCATGATCGATGATCTATGATCTTTGATCTATGATCCATGATCGATGATCCATGATCGATGATCTATGATCTTTGATCTATGATCTATGATCTATGATCTATGATCTATGATCGACGATCTATGATCTATGATCTATGATCCATGATCGATGATCTATGATCTATGATCTATGATCTATGATCTATGATTGATGATCTGTGATACATGGTCGATGATCTATGATCTATGATCCATGATCCATGATCGATGATCTATGATCTATGATCTATGATCTATGATCTATGATCGATGATCTATGATCTATGATCTATGATCTATGATCGATGATCTATGATCCATGATCGATGATCTATGATCTATGATCGATGATCTATGATCTATGATCTATGATCTATGATCGATGATCTATGATCTATGATTTATGATCCATGATCGATGATCTATGATCTATGATCTATGATCGATGATCTCTGATCTATGATCTATGATCGATGATCTATGATCTATGATCTATGATCTATGATCGATGATCTATGATCCATGATCGATGATCTATGATCTATGATCGATGATCTATGATCTATGATCGATGATCTATGATCTTTGATCTATGATCTATGATCTATGATCTATGATCTATGATCTATGATCTATGATCTATGATCTATGATCTATGATCTATGATCTATGATCTATGATCTATGATCTATGATCTATGATCTATGATCTATGATCTATGATCTATGATCTATGATGTATGATCTATGATCTATGATCTATGATCTATGATCTATGATCTATGATCTATGATCGATGATCTATGATCCATGATCGATGATCTATGATCTATGATCGATGATCTATGATCTATGATCTATGATCTATGATCGATGATCTATGATCTATGATCTATGATCTATGATCTATGATCCATGATCCATGATCTATGATCTATGATCTATGATCTATGATCTATGATCTATGATCTATGATCCATGATCTATGATCCATGATCTATGATCGATGATCTATGATCTACGATCTATGATCTATGATCTATGATCCATGATCGATGATCTATGATCTATGATCTATGATCTATGATCTATGATTGATGATCCGTGATACATGGTCGATGATCTATGATCTATGATCTATGATCTATGATCTATGATCCATGATCGATGATCTATGATCTTTGATCTATGATCTATGATCTATGATCTATGATCTATGATCGATGATCTATGATCTATGATCTATGATCTATGATCGATGATCGATGATCTATGATCTATGATCGATGATCTATGATCTATGATCTATGATCTATGATCGACGATCTATGATCTATGATCTATGATCTATGATCCATGATCCATGATCTATGATCTATGATCTATGATCTATGATCTATGATCTATGATCTATGATCTATGATCTATGATCTATGATCTATGATCGATGATCTATGATCTACGATCTATGATCTATGATCTATGATCCATGATCGATGATCTATGATCTATGATCTATGATCTATGATCTATGATTGATGATCTGTGATACATGGTCGATGATCTATGATCTATGATCTATGATCTATGATCTATGATCCATGATCGATGATCTATGATCTTTGATCTATGATCTATGATCTATGATCTATGATCTATGATCGATGATCTATGATCGATGATCTATGATCGATGATCGATGATCTATGATCTATGATCGATGATCGATGATCTATGATCTTTGATCTATGATCTATGATCTATGATCTATGATCTATGATCTATGATCTATGATCGATGATCTATGATCGATGATCGATGATCTATGATCTATGATCGATGATCGATGATCTATGATCTATGATCTATGATCTATGATCGACGATCTATGATCTATGATCTATGATCGATGATCTATGATCTATGATCTATGATCTATGATCTATGATCTATGATCTATGATCTATGATCTATGATCCATGATCTATGATCTATCATTGATGATCTATGATACATGGTCGATGATCTATGATCTATCATTGATGATCTATGATACATGGTCGATGATCTATGATCTATGATCTATGATCTATGATCTATGATCTATGATCTATGATCTATGATCCATGATCTATGATCGATGATCTATGATCTACGATCTATGATCTACGATCTATGATCTATGATCTATGATCCATGATCTATGATCTATGATCTATGATCTATGATCTATGATCTATGATCCATGATCTATGATCTATCATTGATGATCTGTGATACATGGTCGATGATCTATGATCTATGATCTATGATTGATGATCTATGATCTATGATCTATGATCTATGATCTATGATCATGATCTATGATCTATGATCTATGATCGATGATCTATGATCTATGATCTATAATCTATGATCGATGATCTATGATCTATGATCTATGATCCATGATCTATGATCTATCATTGATGATCTGTGATACATGGTCGATGATCTATGATCTATGATCTATGATCTATGATCTATGATCGATGATCTATGATCCATGATCGATGATCTATCATCTATGATCGATGATCTATGATCTATGATCGATGATCTATGATCTATGATCTATAATCTATGATCGATGATCTATGATCTATGATCTATGATCCATGATCGATGATCTATGATCTATGATATATTATCTATGATCTATGATCTATGATCTATGATCGATGATCGATGATCTATGATCTATGATCTATGATCTATGATCTATGATCTATGATCTATGATCTATGATCCATGATCTATGATCTATCATTGATGATCTGTGATACATGGTCGATTATCTATGATCTATGATCTATGATCTATGATCTATGATCCATGATCGATGATCTATGATCTATGATCTATGATCTATGATCTATGATCTATGATATATGATCTATGATCTATGATCTATGATCTATGATATATGATCTATGATCTATGATCTATGATCTATGATCTATGATCTATGATCCATGACCTATGATCTATGATCTATGATCTATGATCTATGATCTATGATCTATGATCCATGATCTATGATCCATGATCTATGATCTATGATCTATGATATATGATCTATGATCTATGATCTATGATCTATGATCGATGATCTATGATCTATGATCTATGATCGATGATCTATGATCTATGATCTATGATCTATGATCTATGATCTATGATCCATGATCTATGATCTATGATCTATTATCTATGATCTATGATCTATGATCTATGATCTATGATCTATGATCCATGATCGATGATCTATGATCTTTGATCTATGATCTATGATCTATGATCTATGATCTATGATCTATGATCTATGATCTATGATCGATGATCTATGATCTATGATCTATGATCCATGATCGATGATCTATGATCTATGATCTATGATCTATGATCTATGATCTATGATCTATGATCTATGATCCATGATCGATGATCTATGATCTATGATCTATGATCTATGATCCATGATCGATGATCTATGATCTATGATCTATGATCTATGATCTATGATCAATGATCGATGATCTATGATCTATGATCTATGATCTATGATCTATGATCTATGATCTATGATCTATGATCTATGATCCATGATCTATGATCTATGATCCATGATCTATGATCTATGATCTATGATCTATGATCTATGATCTATGATCCATGATCGATGATCTATGATCTTTGATCTATGATCTATGATCTATGATCTATGATCTATGATCTATGATCTATGATCTATGATCTATGATCTATGATCTATGATCTATGATCTATGATCCATGATCAATGATCGATGATCTATGATCTACGATCTATGATCTACGATCTATGATCTATGATCTATGATCCATGATCTATGATCTATGATCTATGATCTATGATCTATGATCTATGATCCATGATCTATGATCTATCATTGATGATCTGTGATACATGGTCGATGATCTATGATCTATGATCTATGATCTATGATCTATGATCTATGATCTATGATCTATGATCTATGATCCATGATCGATGATCTATGATCTATGATCTATGATCCATGATCGATGATCTATGATCTATGATCTATGATCTATGATCTATGATCTATGATCCATGATCGATGATCTATGATCTATGATCTATGATCTATGATCGATGATCTATGATCCATGATCGATGATCTATGATCTATGATCTATGATCTATGATCTATGATCTATGATCTATGATCTATGATCTATGATCTATGATCTATGATCGATGATCTATGATCCATGATCTATGATCGATGATCTATGATCGATGATCTATGATCTATGATCCATGATCTATGATCGATGATCTATGATCTACGATCTATGATCTATGATCTATGATCCATGATCTATGATCTATGATCTATGATCTATGATATATGATCTATGATCCATGATCTATGATCTATCATTGATGATCTGTGATACATGGTCGATGATCTATGATCTATGATCTATGATCTATGATCTACGATCTATGATCGATGATCTATGATCTATGATCGATGATCTATGATCCATGATCGATGATCTATGATCTATGATCTATGATCTATGATCTATGATTGATGATCTATGATCTATGATCTATGATCTATGATCTATGATCTATGATCTATGATCTATGATCTATGATCTATGATCTATGATCTATGATCGATGATCGATGATCTATGATCTATGATCCATGATCGATGATCGATGATCTATGATCTATGATCTATGATCCATGATCTATGATCTATGATCTATGATCTATGATCTATGATCTATGATGTATGATCTATGATCTATGATCTATGATCTATGATCTATGATCTATGATGTATGATCTATGATCTATGATCTATGATCTATGATCTATGATCTATGATCTATGATCTATGATCGATGATCTATGATCCATGATCGATGATCTATGATCTATGATCGATGATCTATGATCTATGATCTATGATCTATGATCGATGATCTATGATCTATGATCTATGATCTATGATCTATGATCCATGATCCATGATCTATGATCTATGATCTATGATCCATGATCGATGATCTATGATCTTTGATCTATGATCTATGATCTATGATCTATGATCTATAATCGATGATCTATGATCTATGATCTATGATCTATGATCGATGATCGATGATCTATGATCTATGATCGATGATCTATGATCTATGATCTATGATCTATGATCGACGATCTATGATCTATGATCTATGATCGATGATCGATGATCTATGATCTATGATCGATGATCGATGATCTATGATCTATGATCTATGATCTATGATCCATGATCGATGATCTATGATCTTTGATCTATGATCTATGATCTATGATCTATGATCTATAATCGATGATCTATGATCTATGATCTATGATCTATGATCGATGATCGATGATCTATGATCTATGATCGATGATCTATGATCTATGATCTATGATCTATGATCGACGATCTATGATCTATGATCTATGATCTATGATCCATGATCCATGATCTATGATCTATGATCTATGATCTATGATCTATGATCTATGATCTATGATCTATGATCTATGATCGATGATCTATGATCTACGATCTATGATCTATGATCTATGATCCATGATCGATGATCTATGATCTATGATCTATGATCTATGATCTATGATTGATGATCTGTGATACATGGTCGATGATCTATGATCTATGATCTATGATCTATGATCCATGATCGATGATCTATGATCTTTGATCTATGATCTATGATCTATGATCTATGATCTATGATCGATGATCTATGATCTATGATCTATGATCTATGATCGATGATCTATGATCGATGATCGATGATCTATGATCTATGATCGATGATCGATGATCTATGATCTATGATCTATGATCGACGATCTATGATCTATGATCCATGATCGATGATCTATGATCTATGATCTATGATCGATGATCTATGATCTATGATCTATGATCTATGATCTATGATCTATGATCTATGATCCATGATCTATGATCTATCATTGATGATCTATGATACATGGTCGATGATCTATGATCTATCATTGATGATCTATGATACATGGTCGATGATCTATGATCTATGATCTATGATCTATGATCTATGATCTATGATCTATGATCTATGATCCATGATCTATGATCGATGATCTATGATCTACGATCTATGATCTACGATCTATGATCTATGATCTATGATCCATGATCTATGATCTATGATCTATGATCTATGATCTATGATCTATGATCCATGATCTATGATCTATCATTGATGATCTGTGATACATGGTCGATGATCTATGATCTATGATCTATGATCTATGATTGATGATCTATGATCTATGATCTATGATCTATGATCTATGATCATGATCTATGATCTATGATCTATGATCGATGATCTATGATCTATGATCCATGATCGATGATCGATGATCTATGATCTATTATCTATGATCTATGATCCATGATCGATGATCTATGATCTATGATCTATGATCTATGATCGATGATCTATGATCTATGATCTATGATCTATGATCTATGATCTATGATCTATGATCTATGATCCATGATCGATGATCTATGATCTATGATCTATGATCTATGATCTATGATCTATTATCTATGATCTATGATCTATGATCTATGATCCATGATCGATGATCTATGATCTATGATCTATGATCTATGATCTATGATCCATGATCGATGATCTATGATCTATGATCTATGATCTTGATCGATGATCTATGATCTATGATCTATGATCTATGATCTATGATCCATGATCTATGATCTATCATTGATGATCTGTGATACATGGTCGATGATCTATGATCTATGATCTATGATCTATGATCTATGATCGATGATCTATGATCTATGATCTATAATCTATGATCGATGATCTATGATCTATGATCTATGATCCATGATCTATGATCTATCATTGATGATCTGTGATACATGGTCGATGATCTATGATCTATGATCTATGATCTATGATCTATGATCGATGATCTATGATCCATGATCGATGATCTATCATCTATGATCGATGATCTATGATCTATGATCGATGATCTATGATCTATGATCTATAATCTATGATCGATGATCTATGATCTATGATCTATGATCCATGATCGATGATCTATGATCTATGATATATTATCTATGATCTATGATCTATGATCTATGATCGATGATCGATGATCTATGATCTATGATCTATGATCTATGATCTATGATCTATGATCTATGATCTATGATCTATGATCTATGATCTATGATCCATGATCTATGATCTATCATTGATGATCTGTGATACATGGTCGATTATCTATGATCTATGATCTATGATCTATGATCTATGATCCATGATCGATGATCTATGATCTATGATCTATGATCTATGATCTATGATCTATGATATATGATCTATGATCTCTGATCTATGATCTATGATATATGATCTATGATCTATGATCTATGATCTATGATCTATGATCTATGATCCATGACCTATGATCTATGATCTATGATCTATGATCTATGATCTATGATTTATGATCTATGATCTATGATCTATGATCTATGATCTATGATCCATGATCTATGATCTATGATCTATTATCTATGATCTATGATCTATGATCTATGATCTATGATCTATGATCCATGATCGATGATCTATGATCTTTGATCTAT
The DNA here is from genome assembly GCF_026212275.2 of Microplitis demolitor. Lineage (NCBI taxonomy): Eukaryota > Metazoa > Arthropoda > Insecta > Hymenoptera > Braconidae > Microplitis > Microplitis demolitor. The sequence goes on along the minus strand of NC_068550.1, from coordinate 11,260,617 downwards.
GATCTATGATCTATGATCTATGATCTATGATCTATGATCTATGATCGATGATCTATGATCTATGATCTATGATCTATGATCTATGATCCATGATCGATGATCTATGATCTATGATCTATGATCTATGATCTATGATCTATGATCTATGATCTATGATCCATGATCGATGATCTATGATCTATGATCTATGATCTATGATCCATGATCCATGATCTATGATCTATGATCTATGATCTATGATCTATGATCAATGATCGATGATCTATGATCTATGATCTATGATCTATGATCTATGATCTATGATCTATGATCTATGATCTATGATCCATGATCTATGATCTATGATCCATGATCTATGATCTATGATCTATGATCTATGATCTATGATCTATGATCCATGATCGATGATCTATGATCTTTGATCTATGATCTATGATCTATGATCTATGATCTATGATCTATGATCGATGATCTATGATCTATGATCTATGATCTATGATCTATGATCCATGATCGATGATCTATGATCTATGATCTATGATCTATGATCTATGATCTATGATCTATGATCTATGATCCATGATCGATGATCTATGATCTATGATCTATGATCTATGATCCATGATCGATGATCTATGATCTATGATCGATGATCTATGATCCATGATCGATGATCTATGATCTATGATCTATGATCTATGATCTATGATCTATGATCTATGATCTATGATCTATGATCTATGATCGATGATCTATGATCCATGATCTATGATCGATGATCTATGATCGATGATCTATGATCTATGATCCATGATCTATGATCGATGATCTATGATCTACGATCTATGATCTATGATCTATGATCCATGATCTATGATCTATGATCTATGATCTATGATCTATGATCTATGATCTATGATCCATGATCTATGATCTATCATTGATGATCTGTGATACATGGTCGATGATCTATGATCTATGATCTATGATCTATGATCTATGATCTATGATCTACGATCTATGATCGATGATCTATGATCTATGATCGATGATCTATGATCCATGATCGATGATCTATGATCTATGATCTATGATCTATGATCTATGATTGATGATCTATGATCTATGATCTATGATCTATGATCTATGATCTATGATCTATGATCTATGATCTATGATCGATGATCTATGATCTATGATCCATGATCGATGATCGATGATCTATGATCTATGATCTATGATCCATGATCGATGATCTATGATCTATGATCTATGATCTATGATCTATGATCTATGATCTATGATATATGATCTATGATCTATGATCTATGATCTATGATCGATGATCTATGATCTATGATCTATGATCTATGATCTATGATCTATGATCTATGATCTATGATCTATGATCCATGATCGATGATCTATGATCTATGATCTATGATCTATGATCTATGATCTATGATCTATGATCCATGATCGATGATCTATGATCTATGATCTATGATCCATGATCGATGATCTATGATCTATGATCTATGATCCATGATCGATGATCTATGATCTATGATATATTATCTATGATCTATGATCTATGATCTATGATCGATGATCGATGATCCATGATCTACGATCTATGATCTATGATCTATGATCTATGATCTATGATCTATGATCCATGATCTATGATCTATCATTGATGATCTGTGATACATGGTCGATTATCTATGATCTATGATCTATGATCTATGATCTATGATCCATGATCTATGATCTATGATCTATGATCTATGATCTATGATCCATGATCTATGATCTATGATCTATGATCTATGATCTATGATCCATGATCGATGATCTATGATCTATGATCCATGATCGATGATCTATGATCTATGATATATGATCTATGATCTATGATCTATGATCTATGATATATGATCTATGATCTATGATCTATAATCTATGATCTATGATCTATGATCCATGATCTATGATCTATGATCTATGATCTATGATCTATGATCTATGATCTATGATCTATGATCTATGATCCATGATCTATGATATATGATCTATGATATATGATCTATGATCTATGATCTATGATCTATGATCGATGATCTATGATCTATGATCTATGATCTATGATCTATGATCTATGATCCATGATGGATGATCTATGATCTATGATCTATGATCTTTGATCTATGATCAATGATCTATGATCTTTGATCTATGATCAATGATCGATGATCTATGATCTATGATCTATGATCTATGATCTATGATCTATGATCTATGATCTATGATCCATGATCTATGATCTATGATCCATGATCTATGATCTATGATCTATGATCTATGATCTATGATCTATGATCTATGATCCATGATCGATGATCTATGATCTTTGATCTATGATCTATGATCTATGATCTATGATCTATGATCTATGATCTATGATCTATGATCTATGATCTATGATCTATGATCTATGATCTATGATCTATGATCCATGATCTATGATCGATGATCTATGATCTACGATCTATGATCTACGATCTATGATCTATGATCTATGATCCATGATCTATGATCTATGATCTATGATCTATGATCTATGATCTATGATCCATGATCTATGATCTATCATTGATGATCTGTGATACATGGTCGATGATCTATGATCTATGATCTATGATCTATGATTTATGATCTATGATCTATGATCTATGATCTATGATCTATGATCCATGATCGATGATCTATGATCTATGATCTATGATCCATGATCGATGATCTATGATCTATGATCTATGATCTATGATCTATGATCTATGATCTATGATCTATGATCTATGATCTATGATCTATGATCTATGATCCATGATCTATGATCTATGATCTATTATCTATGATCTATGATCTATGATCTATGATCCATGATCGATGATCTATGATCTTTGATCTATGATCTATGATCTATGATCTATGATCTATGATCTATGATCGATGATCTATGATCTATGATCTATGATCTATGATCTATGATCCATGATCGATGATCTATGATCTATGATCTATGATCTATGATCTATGATCTATGATCCATGATCGATGATCTATGATCTATGATCTATGATCTATGATCCATGATCGATGATCTATGATCTATGATCTATGATCTATGATCTATGATCAATGATCGATGATCTATGATCTATGATCTATGATCTATGATCTATGATCTATGATCTATGATCTATGATCCATGATCTATGATCTATGATCCATGATCTATGATCTATGATCTATGATCTATGATCTATGATCTATGATCTATGATCCATGATCGATGATCTATGATCTTTGATCTATGATCTATGATCTATGATCTATGATCTATGATCTATGATCTATGATCTATGATCTATGATCCATGATCTATGATCGATGATCTATGATCTACGATCTATGATCTACGATCTATGATCTATGATCTATGATCCATGATCTATGATCTATGATCTATGATCTATGATCTATGATCTATGATCTATGATCCATGATCTATGATCTATCATTGATGATCTGTGATACATGGTCGATGATCTATGATCTATGATCTATGATCTATGATCTATGATCTATGATCTATGATCTATGATCTATGATCCATGATCGATGATGTATGATCTATGATCTATGATCCATGATCGATGATCTATGATCTATGATCTATGATCTATGATCTATGATCTATGATCTATGATCCATGATCGATGATCTATGATCTATGATCTATGATCTATGATCGATGATCTATGATCCATGATCGATGATCTATGATCTATGATCTATGATCTATGATCTATGATCTATGATCTATGATCTATGATCGATGATCTATGATCCATGATCTATGATCGATGATCTATGATCTATGATCCATGATTTATGATCGATGATCTATGATCTACGATCTATGATCTATGATCTATGATCCATGATCTATGATCTATGATCTATGATCTATGATCTATGATCCATGATCTATGATCTATGATCTATGATCTATCATTGATGATCTGTGATACATGGTCGATGATCTATGATCTATGATCTATGATCTATGATCTATGATCTATGATCTACGATCTATGATCGATGATCTATGATCTATGATCGATGATCTATGATCCATGATCGATGATCTATGATCTATGATCTATGATCTATGATCTATGATTGATGATCTATGATCTATGATCTATGATCTATGATCTATGATCTATGATCTATGATCGATGATCTATGATCTATGATCCATGATCGATGATCGATGATCTATGATCTATGATCTATGATCCATGATCGATGATCTATGATCTATGATCTATGATCTATGATCTATGATCTATGATATATGATCTATGATCTATGATCGGTGATCTATGATCGGTGATCTATGATCTATGATCTATGATCGATGATCTATGATCTATGATCTATGATCTATAATCTATGATCTATGATCTATGATCCATGATCGATGATCTCTGATCTATGATCTATGATCTATGATCTATGATCTATGATCTATGATCTATGATCGATGATCGATGATCTATGATCTATGATCTATGATCCATGATCGATGATCTATGATCTATGATCTATGATCCATGATCGATGATCTATGATCTATGATATATTATCTATGATCTATGATCTATGATCTATGATCGATGATCGATGATCCATGATCTATGATCTATGATCTATGATCTATGATCTATGATCTATGATCTATGATCCATGATCTATGATCTATCATTGATGATCTGTGATACATGGTCGATTATCTATGATCTATGATCTATGATCTATGATCTATGATCCATGATCTATGATCTATGATCTATGATCTATGATCTATGATCCATGATCGATGATCTATGATCTATGATCCATGATCGATGATCTATGATCTATGATATATGATCTATGATCTATGATCTATGATCTATGATATATGATCTATGATCTATGATCTATAATCTATGATCTATGATCTATGATCCATGATCTATGATCTATGATCTATGATCTATGATCTATGATCTATGATCTATGATCTATGATCTATGATCCATGATCTATGATCTATGATCTATGATATATGATCTATGATCTATGATCTATGATCTATGATCGATGATCTATGATCTATGATCTATGATCTATGATCTATGATCCATGATCTATGATCTTTGATCTATGATCTATGATCTATGATCTATGATCTATGATCTATGATCGATGATCTATGATCTATGATCTATGATCTATGATCGATGATCTATGATCTATGATCTATGATCTATGATCCATGATCTATGATCTATGATCTATGATCTATGATCTATGATCCATGATCGATGATCTATGATCTATGATCTATGATCTATGATCTATGATCTATGATCTATGATCTATGATCCATGATCGATGATCTATGATCTATGATCTATGATCTATGATCCATGATCTATGATCTATGATCTATGATCTATGATCCATGATCTATGATCTATGATCCATGATCTATGATCTATGATCTATGATCTATGATCTATGATCCATGATCGATGATCTATGATCTTTGATCTATGATCTATGATCTATGGTCTATGATCTATGATCTATGATCTATGATCTATGATCTATGATCTATGATCTATGATCTACGATCTATGATCTATGATCTATGATCTATGATCTATGATCTATGATCCATGATCTATGATCGATGATCTATGATCTACGATCTATGATCTACGATCTATGATCTATGATCTATGATCCATGATCTATGATCTATGATCCATGATCTATGATCTATGATCTATGATCTATGATCTATGATCTATGATCCATGATCTATGATCTATCATTGATGATCTGTCATACATGGTCGATGATCTATGATCTATGATCTATGATCTATGATCTATGATCTATGATCTATGATCTATGATCTACGATCTATGATCGATGATCTATGATCTATGATCGATGATCTATGATCCATGATCGATGATCGATGATCTATGATCTATGATCTATGATCTATGATCTATGATCTATGATCTATGATCTATGATCTATGATCCATGATCGATGATCTATGATCTATGATCTCTGATCCATGATCGATGATCTATGATCTATGATCGATGATCTATGATCTATGATCTATGATCTATGATCTATGATCTATGATCTATGATCGATGATCTTTGATCTATGATCCATGATCGATCATCTATGATCTATGATCTATGATCTATGATCTATGATCTATGATCTATGATCCATGATCGATGATCTATGATCTATGATCGATGATCTATGATCTATGATATATGATCTATGATCTATGATCTATTATCTATGATCGATGATCTATGATCTATGATCTATGATCTATGATCTATGATCCATGATCCATGATCTATGATCTATGATCTATGATCTATGATGTATGATCTATGATCTATGATCTATGATCTATGATCCATGATCGATGATCTATGATCTATGATCTATGATCTATGATCTATGATTGATGATCTGTGATACATGGTAGATGATCTATGATCTATGATCTATGATCTATGATCGATGATCTATGATCTATGATCTATGATCTATGATCTATGATCTATGATCTATGATCTATGATCCATGATCTATGATCTATCATTGATGATCTGTGATACATGGTCGATGATCTATGATCTATGATCTATGATCTATGATCTATGATCTATGATCTACGATCTATGATCGATGATCTATCATCTATGATCGATGATCTATGATCCATGATCGATGATCTATGATCTATGATCTATGATCTATGATCTATGATTGATGATCTATGATCTATGATCTATGATCTATGATCTATGATCTATGATCTATGATCTATGATCTATGATCGATGATCTATGATCTATGATCCATGATCGATGATCGATGATCTATGATCTATGATCCATGATCGATGATCTATGATCTATGATCTATGATCTATGATCTATGATCTATGATATATGATCTATGATCTATGATCGATGATCTATGATCTATGATCTATGATCTATGATCTATGATCTATGATCTATGATCTATGATCCATGATCGATGATCTATGATCTATGATCTATGATCTATGATGTATGATCTATGATCTATGATCTATAATCTATGATCTATGATCTATGATCTATGATCCATGATCGATGATCTATGATCTATGATCTATGATCCATGATCGATGATCTATGATCTATGATCTATGATCCATGATCGATGATCTATGATCTATGATATATTATCTATGATCTATAATCTATGATCTATGATCGATGATCGATGATCTATGATCTATGATCTATGATCTATGATCTATGATCTATGATCTATGATCTATGATCTATGATCTATGATCCATGATCTATGATCTATCATTGATGATCTGTGATACATGGTCGATTATCTATGATCTATGATCTATGATCTATGATCTATGATCCATGATCTATGATCTATGATCTATGATCTATGATCTATGATCCATGATCGATGATCTATGACCTATGATCTATGATCCATGATCGATGATCTATGATCTATGATCTATGATCTATGATCCATGATCTATGATCTATGATCTATGATCTATGATCCATGATCTATGATCTATGATCCATGATCTATGATCTATGATCTATGATCTATGATCTATGATCTATGATCCATGATCGATGATCTATGATCTTTGATCTATGATCTATGATCTATGATCTATGATCTATGATCTATGATCTATGATCTATGATCTATGATCTATGATCTATGATCTATGATCTATGATCTATGATCTATGATCCATGATCTATGATCGATGATCTATGATCTACGATCTATGATCTACGATCTATGATCTATGATCTATGATCCATGATCTATGATCTATGATCTATGATCTATGATCTATGATCTATGATCCATGATCTATGATCTATCATTGATGATCTGTCATACATGGTTGATGATCTATGATCTATGATCTATGATCTATGATCTATGATCTATGATCTACGATCTATGATCGATGATCTATGATCTATGATCGATGATCTATGATCCATGATCGATGATCTATGATCTATGATCTATGATCCATGATCGATGATCTATGATCTATGATCTCTGATCCATGATCGATGATCTATGATCTATGATCTATGATCTATGATCTATGATCTATGATCTATGATCTATGATCCATGATCGATGATCTATGATCTATGATCTATGATCTATGATCGATGATCTATGATCGATGATCTATGATCCATGATCGATGATCTATGATCTATGATCTATGATCTATGATCTATGATCTATGATCTATGATTTATGATCTATGATCGATGATCTATGATCTATGATCCATGATCTATGATCTATGATCTATGATCTATGATTTATGATCCATGATCGATGATCTATGATCTATGATCTATGATCTATGATCTATGATCTACGATCTATGATCTATGATCTATGATCTATGATCCATGATCGATGATCTATGATCTATGATCTATGATCTATGATCCATGATCGATGATCTATGATCTATGATCTATGATCTATGATCTATGATCTATGATCTATGATCCATGATCTATGATCTATGATCCATGATCTATGATCTATGATCTATGATCTATGATCTATGATCTACGATCTATGATCTATGATCTATGATCTATGATCTATGATCCATGATCTATGATCTATCATTGATGATCTGTGATACATGGTCGATGATCTATGATCTATGATCTATGATCTATGATCTATGATCTATGATCTATGATCTATGATCTATGATCTACGATCTATGATCGATGATCTATGATCTATGATCGATGATCTATGATCCATGATCGATGATCTATGATCCATGATCGATGATCTATGATCTATGATCTATGATCTATGATCTATGATTGATGATCTATGATCTATGATCTATGATCTATGATCTATGATCATGATCTATGATCTATGATCTATGATGGATGATCTATGATCTATGATCCATGATCGATGATCGATGATCTATGATCTATGATCTATGATCTATGATCCATGATCTATGATCTATGATCTATGATCTATGATCTATGATCTATGATCTATGATCCAAGATCGATGATCTATGATCTATGATCTATGATCTATGATCTATGATCTATGATCTATGATCTATGATCTATGATCTATGATCTATGATCTATGATCCATGATCGATGATCTATGATCTATGATCTATGATCCATGATCGATGATCTATGATCTATGATCTATGATCTATGATCTATGATCTATGATCTATGATCTATGATCCATGATCGATGATCTATGATCTATGATCTATGATCTATGATCGATGATCTATGATCCATGATCTATGATCTATGATCCATGATCTATGATCTATGATCTATGATCTATGATCTATGATCTATGATCCATGATCTATGATCTATGATCCATGATCTATGATCTATGATCTATGATCTATGATCTATGATCGATGATCTATGATCCATGATCGATGATCTATGATCTATGATCTATGATCTATGATCTATGATCTATGATCGATGATCTATGATCCATGATCTATGATCGATGATCTATGATCGATGATCTATGATCTATGATCCATGATCTATGATCGATGATCTATGATCTACGATCTATGATCTATGATCTATGATCCATGATCTATGATCTATGATCTATGATCTATGATCCATGATCTATGATCTATCATTGATGATCTGTGATACATGGTCGATGATCTATGATCTATGATCTATGATCTATGATCTATGATCTATAATCTATGATCGATGATCTATGATCTATGATCTATGATCTATGATCTATGATCCATGATCTATGATCTATGATCTATGATCGATAATCTATGATCTATGATCTATGATCTATGATCTATGATCTATGATCGATGATCTATGATCTATGATCCATGATCTATGATCTATGATCCATGATCGATGATCTATGATCCATGATCGATGATCGATGATCTATGATCTATGATCTATGATCTATGATCTATGATCGATGATCTATGATCTATGATCGATGATCTATGATCTATGATCTATGATCGATGATCTATGATCTATGATCCATGATCTATGATCCATGATCGATGATCTATGATCTTTGATCTATGATCTATGATCTATGATCTATGATCGATGATCTATGATCTATGATTTATGATCTATGATCGATGATCTATGATCGATGATCTATGATCTATGATCTATGATCTATGATCTATGATCTATGATCTATGATCTATGATCTATGATCCATGATCTATGATCTATGATCTATGATCTATGATCTATGATCTATGATCCATGATCTATGATCTATGATCCATGATCTATGATCTATGATCTATGATCTATGATCTATGATCTACGATCTATGATCTATGATCTATGATCTATGATCTATGATCCATGATCTATGATCTATCATTGATGATCTGTGATACATGGTCGATGATCTATGATCTATGATCTATGATCTATGATCTATGATCTATGATCGATGATCTATGATCGATGATCTATGATCCATGATCGATGATCTATGATCTATGATCTATGATCTATGATCTATGATCTATGATCTATGATTTATGATCTATGATCGATGATCTATGATCTATGATCCATGATCTATGATCTATGATCTATGATCTATGATTTATGATCCATGATCGATGATCTATGATCTATGATCTATGATCTATGATCTATGATCTACGATCTATGATCTATGATCTATGATCTATGATCCATGATCGATGATCTATGATCTATGATCTATGATCTATGATCCATGATCGATGATCTATGATCTATGATCTATGATCTATGATCGATGATCTATGATCTATGATCTATGATCTATGATCTATGATCTATGATCTATGATCTATGATCCATGATCTATGATCTATGATCCATGATCTATGATCTATGATCTATGATCTATGATCTATGATCTACGATCTATGATCTATGATCTATGATCTATGATCTATGATCCATGATCTATGATCTATCATTGATGATCTGTGATACATGGTCGATGATCTATGATCTATGATCTATGATCTATGATCTATGATCTATGATCTATGATCTACGATCTATGATCGATGATCTATGATCTATGATCGATGATCTATGATCCATGATCGATGATCTATGATCCATGATCGATGATCTATGATCTATGATCTATGATCTATGATCTATGATTGATGATCTATGATCTATGATCTATGATCTATGATCTATGATCATGATCTATGATCTATGATCTATGATGGATGATCTATGATCTATGATCCATGATCGATGATCGATGATCTATGATCTATGATCTATGATCTATGATCCATGATCTATGATCTATGATCTATGATCTATGATCTATGATCTATGATCTATGATCCAAGATCGATGATCTATGATCTATGATCTATGATCTATGATCTATGATCTATGATCTATGATCTATGATCTATGATCTATGATCTATTATCTATGATCCATGATCGATGATCTATGATCTATGATCTATGATCCATGATCGATGATCTATGATCTATGATCTATGATCTATGATCTATGATCTATGATCTATGATCTATGATCCATGATCGATGATCTATGATCTATGATCTATGATCTATGATCGATGATCTATGATCCATGATCTATGATCTATGATCCATGATCTATGATCTATGATCTATGATCTATGATCTATGATCTATGATCCATGATCTATGATCTATGATCCATGATCTATGATCTATGATCTATGATCTATGATCTATGATCGATGATCTATGATCCATGATCGATGATCTATGATCTATGATCTATGATCTATGATCTATGATCTATGATCGATGATCTATGATCCATGATCTATGATCGATGATCTATGATCGATGATCTATGATCTATGATCCATGATCTATGATCGATGATCTATGATCTACGATCTATGATCTATGATCTATGATCCATGATCTATGATCTATGATCTATGATCTATGATCCATGATCTATGATCTATCATTGATGATCTGTGATACATGGTCGATGATCTATGATCTATGATCTATGATCTATGATCTATGATCTATAATCTATGATCGATGATCTATGATCTATGATCTATGATCTATGATCTATGATCCATGATCTATGATCTATGATCTATGATCGATAATCTATGATCTATGATCTATGATCTATGATCTATGATCGATGATCTATGATCTATGATCCATGATCTATGATCTATGATCCATGATCGATGATCTATGATCCATGATCGATGATCGATGATCTATGATCTATGATCTATGATCTATGATCTATGATCGATGATCTATGATCTATGATCGATGATCTATGATCTATGATCTATGATCGATGATCTATGATCTATGATCCATGATCTATGATCCATGATCGATGATCTATGATCTTTGATCTATGATCTATGATCTATGATCTATGATCGATGATCTATGATCTATGATTTATGATCTATGATCGATGATCTATGATCGATGATCTATGATCTATGATCTATGATCTATGATCTATGATCTATGATCTATGATCTATGATCTATGATCCATGATCTATGATCTATGATCTATGATCTATGATCTATGATCTATGATCCATGATCTATGATCTATGATCCATGATCTATGATCTATGATCTATGATCTATGATCTATGATCTACGATCTATGATCTATGATCTATGATCTATGATCTATGATCCATGATCTATGATCTATCATTGATGATCTGTGATACATGGTCGATGATCTATGATCTATGATCTATGATCTATGATCTATGATCTATGATCTACGATCTATGATCGATGATCTATGATCTATGATCGATGATCTATGATCCATGATCGATGATCTATGATCTATGATCTATGATCTATGATCTATGATTGATGATCTATGATCTATGATCTATGATCTATGATCTATGATCATGATCTATGATCTATGATCTATGATCGATGATCTATGATCTATGATCTATGATCGATGATCTATGATCTATGATCCATGATCTATGATCTATGATCTATGATCTATGATCGATGATCTATGATCCATGATCGATGATCTATGATCTATGATCTATGATCTATGATCTATGATCTATGATCTATGATCTATGATCGATGATCTATGATCCATGATCTATGATCGATGATCTATGATCGATGATCTATGATCTATGATCCATGATCTATGATCGATGATCTATGATCTACGATCTATGATCTATGATCTATGATCCATGATCTATGATCTATGATCTATGATCTATGATCTATGATCTATGATCCATGATCTATGATCTATCATTGATGATCTGTGATACATGGTCGATGATCTATGATCTATGATCTATGATCTATGATCTACGATCTATGATCGATGATCTATGATCTATGATCGATGATCTATGATCTATGATCTATGATCTATGATCTATGATCTATGATCTATGATCTATGATCTATGATCTATGATCTATGATCTATGATCTATGATTGATGATCTATGATCTATGATCTATGATCTATGATCTATGATCATGATCTATGATCTATGATCTATGATCGATGATCTATGATCTATGATCCATGATCGATGATCGATGATCTATGATCTATGATCTATGATCCATGATCGATGATCTATGATCTATGATCTATGATCTATGATCTATGATCTATGATCTATGATCTATGATCTATGATCCATGATCGATGATCTATGATCTATGATCTATGATCCATGATCGATGATCTATGATCTATGATCTATGATCTATGATCTATGATCTATGATCTATGATCTATGATCCATGATCGATGATCTATGATCTATGATCCATGATCTATGATCTATGATCCATGATCTATGATCTATGATCTATGATCTATGATCTATGATCCATGATCGATGATCTATGATCTTTGATCTATGATCTATGATCTATGATCTATGATCTATGATCTATGATCTATGATCTATGATCTATGATCTATGATCTATGATCTATGATCTATGATCTATGATCCATGATCTATGATCGATGATCTATGATCTACGATCTATGATCTACGATCTATGATCTATGATCTATGATCCATGATCTATGATCTATGATCTATGATCTATGATCTATGATCTATGATCCATGATCTATGATCTATCATTGATGATCTGTCATACATGGTCGATGATCTATGATCTATGATCTATGATCTATGATCTATGATCTATGATCTATGATCTATGATCTATGATCTACGATCTATGATCGATGATCTATGATCTATGATCGATGATCTATGATCCATGATCGATGATCTATGATCTATGATCTATGATCTACGATCTATGATCTATGATCTATGATCTATGATCTATGATCCATGATCGATGATCTATGATCTATGATCTCTGATCCATGATCGATGATCTATGATCTATGATCTATGATCTATGATCTATGATCTATGATCTATGATCTATGATCTATGATCTATGATCCATGATCGATGATCTATGATCTATGATCTATGATCTATGATCGATGATCTATGATCGATGATCTATGATCCATGATCGATGATCTATGATCTATGATCTATGATCTATGATCTATGATCTATGATCTATGATCTATGATCGATGATCTATGATCCATGATCTATGATCGATGATCTATGATCGATGATCTATGATCTATGATCCATGATCTATGATCGATGATCTATGATCTACGATCTATGATCTATGATCTATGATCCATGATCTATGATCTATGATCTATGATCTATGATCTATGATCTATGATCCATGATCTATGATCTATCATTGATGATCTGTGATACATGGTCGATGATCTATGATCTATGATCTATGATCTATGATCTATGATCTATGATCTATGATCTACGATCTATGATCGATGATCTATGATCTATGATCGATGATCTATGATCCATGATCGATGATCTATGATCTATGATCTATGATCGATGATCGATGATCTATGATCTATGATCTATGATCTATGATCTATGATCTATGATCTATGATCGATGATCTATGATCCATGATCTATGATCTATGATCTATGATTTATGATCTATGATCTATGATCCATGATCTATGATCTATGATCTATGATATATGATCTATGATCTATGATCTATGATCTATGATCGATGATCTATGATCTATGATCTATGATCTATGATCTATGATCCATGATCTATGATCTATGATCCATGATCTATGATCTATGATCTATGATCTATGATCTATGATCTATGATCCATGATCTATGATCTATGATCCATGATCTATGATCTATGATCTATGATCTATGATCTATGATCTATGATCTATGATCCATGATCGATGATCTATGATCTTTGATCTATGATCTATGATCTATGATCTATGATCTATGATCTATGATCGATGATCTATGATCTATGATCGATGATCTATGATCGATGATCTATGATCTATGATCGATGATCTATGATCTATGATCTATGATCTATGATCTATGATCCATGATCTATGATCTATGATCCATGATCTATGATCTATGATCTATGATCTATGATCTATGATCTATGATCCATGATCTATGATCTATGATCTATGATCTATGATCTATGATCTATGATCTATGATCCATGATCGATGATCTATGATCTTTGATCTATGATCTATGATCTATGATCTATGATCTATGATCTATGATCGATGATCTATGATCTATGATCGATGATCCATGATCGATGATCTATGATCTATGATCTATGATCTATGATCTATGATCTATGATCTATGATCTATGATCCATGATCGATGATCTATGATCTATGATCTATGATCTATGATCCATGATCGATGATCTATGATCTATGATCTATGATCTATGATCGATGATCTATGATCTATGATCTATGATCTATGATCTATGATCTATGATCTATGATCTATGATCCATGATCTATGATCTATGATCCATGATCTATGATCTATGATCTATGATCTATGATCTATGATCTACGATCTATGATCTATGATCTATGATCTATGATCTATGATCCATGATCTATGATCTATCATTGATGATCTGTGATACATGGTCGATGATCTATGATCTATGATCTATGATCTATGATCTATGATCTACGATCTATGATCGATGATCTATGATCTATGATCGATGATCTATGATCCATGATCGATGATCTATGATCTATGATCTATGATTGATGATCTATGATCTATGATCTATGATCTATGATCTATGATCATGATCTATGATCTATGATCTATGATCGATGATCTATGATCTATGATCCATGATCGATGATCGATGATCTATGATCTATGATCTATGATCCATGATCGATGATCTATGATCTATGATCTATGATCTATGATCGATGATCTATGATCTATGATCTATGATCTATGATCTATGATCTATGATCTATGATCTATGATCTATGATCCATGATCGATGATCTATGATCTATGATCTATGATCTATGATCTATGATCTATGATCTATGATCTATGATCTATGATCTATGATCCATGATCTATGATCCATGATCGATGATCTATGATCTATGATCTATGATCCATGATCGATGATCTATGATCTATGATCTATGATCTATGATCTATGATCTATGATCTATGATCCATGATCGATGATCTATGATCTATGATCTATGATCTATGATCGATGATCTATGATCCATGATCGATGATCTATGATCGATGATCTATGATCTATGATCTATGATCTATGATCTATGATCGATGATCTATGATCCATGATCTATGATCGATGATCTATGATCGATGATCTATGATCTATGATCTATGATCTATGATCGATGATCTATGATCTACGATCTATGATCTATGATCTATGATCCATGATCTATGATCTATGATCTATGATCTATGATCT
This sequence comes from Microplitis demolitor, assembly GCF_026212275.2. Lineage (NCBI taxonomy): Eukaryota > Metazoa > Arthropoda > Insecta > Hymenoptera > Braconidae > Microplitis > Microplitis demolitor. The sequence goes on along the minus strand of NC_068550.1, from coordinate 11,243,320 downwards.
ATGATCTATGATCCATGATCTATGATCTATCATTGATGATCTGTGATACATGGTCGATGATCTATGATCTATGATCTATGATCTATGATCTATGATCTATGATCTATGATCGATGATCTATGATCTATGATCTATGATCTATGATCTATGATCTATGATCTATGATCTATGATCGATGATCTATGATCCATGATCGATGATCTATGATCTATGATCTATGATCTATGATCTATGATCCATGATCGATGATCTATGATCTATGATCTATGATCTATGATCTATGATCTATGATCTATGATCTATGATCTATGATCTATGATATATGATCTATGATCTATGATCTATGATCTATGATCTATGATCTATGATCCATGATCTATGATCTATGATCTATGATCTATGATCTATGATCTATGATTTATGATCTATGATCTATGATTTATGATCTATGATCTATGATCTATGATATATGATCTATGATCTATGATCTATGATCTATGATCGATGATCTATGATCTATGATCTATGATCTATGATCTATGATCCATGATCTATGATCTATGATCCATGATCTATGATCTATGATCTATGATCTATGATCTATGATCTATGATCCATGATCTATGATCTATGATCCATGATCTATGATCTATGATCTATGATCTATGATCTATGATCTATGATCTATGATCCATGATCGATGATCTATGATCTTTGATCTATGATCTATGATCTATGATCTATGATCTATGATCTATGATCTATGATCTATGATCCATGATCTATGATCTATGATCCATGATCTATGATCTATGATCTATGATCTATGATCTATGATCTATGATCTATGATCTATGATCTATGATCTACGATCTATGATCTATGATCTATGATCTATGATCTATGATCCATTATCTATGATCTATCATTGATGATCTGTGATACATGGTCGATGATCTATGATCTATGATCTATGATCTATGATCTATGATCTATGATCTACGATCTATGATCGATGATCTATGATCTATGATCGATGATCTATGATCCATGATCGATGATCTATGATCTATGATCTATGATCTATGATCTATGATTGATGATCTATGATCTATGATCTATGATCTATGATCTATGATCATGATCTATGATCTATGATCGATGATCTATGATCTATGATCCATGATCGATGATCGATGATCTATGATCTATGATCTATGATATATGATCTATGATCTATGATCTATGATCTATGATCTATGATCTATGATCCATGATCGATGATCGATGATCTATGATCTATGATCTATGATCTATGATCTATGATCTATGATCTATGATCTATGATCTATGATCTATGATCTATGATCTATGATCTATGATCCATGATCCATGATCTATGATCCATGATCGATGATCTATGATCTATGATCTATGATCCATGATCGATGATCTATGATCTATGATCTATGATCTATGATCTATGATCTATGATCTATGATCTATGATCTATGATCCATGATCGATGATCTATGATCTATGATCTATGATCTATGATCGATGATCTATGATCCATGATCTATGATCTATGATCTATGATCGATGATCTATGATCCATGATCTATGATCGATGATCTATGATCGATGATCTATGATCTATGATCCATGATCTATGATCGATGATCTATGATCTACGATCTATGATCTATGATCTATGATCCATGATCTATGATCTATGATCTATGATCTATGATCTATGATCTATGATCCATGATCTATGATCTATCATTGATGATCTGTGATACATGGTCGATGATCTATGATCTATGATCTATGATCTATGATCTATGATCTATGATCTATGATCGATGATCTATGATCTATGATCTATGATCGATGATCTATGATCTATGATCTATGATCTATGATCTATGATCTATGATCTATGATCTATGATCGATGATCTATGATCCATGATCGATGATCTATGATCTATGATCTATGATCTATGATCTATGATCTATGATCCATGATCTATGATCTATGATCTATGATCTATGGTCGATGATCTATGATCTATGGTCGATGATCTATGATCTATGGACGATGATCTATGATCTATGATCGATGATCTATAATCTATGATTTATGATCGATGATCTATGGTCGATGATCTATGATCTATGATCTATAATCGATGATCTATGATCAATGATCTATAATCGATGATCTATGATCTATGATCTATGATCTATGATCTATGACCTATGATCTATGACCTATGATCTATGATCTATGATCTATGATCTATGGTCGATGATCTATGATCGATGATCTATGGTCGATGATCGATGATCTATGATCTATGATACATGTTCTATGATCTATGATCTATGATCTATGATCTATGATCTATGATCCATGATCTATGATCTATGATCGATGATTGATGATCTATGATTTATGATCTGTGATACATGGTCGATGATCTATGATCTATGATCTATGATCTATGATCGATTATCTATGATCTATGGTCTATGATCTATAATCGATGATCGATGATCTATGATCGATTATCCATGATCTATGATCTATGATCTATGGTGGATGATCTATGATCTATAATCGATGATTTATGATCGATGATCTATGATCTATGGTCGATGATCTATGATCTATGGTCGATGATCTATGATCTATGGACGATGATCTATGATCTATGATCGATGATCTATAATCTATGATTTATGATCGATGATCTATGGTCGATGATCTATGATCTATGATCTATAATCGATGATCTATGATCAATGATCTATAATCGATGATCTATGATCTATGATCTATGATCTATGATCTATGACCTATGATCTATGACCTATGATCGATGATCTATGGTCGATGATCTATGATCTATTATCTATAATCGATGATCTATGATCTATGATCTATAATCGATGATCTACGATCTATGATCTATGAACTATGATCTATGATCTATGACCTATGATCTATGGTGGATGATCTATGATCTATAATCGATGATCTATGATCAATGATCTATAATCGATGATCTATGATCTATGATCTATGATCTATGATCTATGATCTATGATCTATGATCTATGATCTATGATCTATGATCTATGATCTATGATCTATGATCTATGATCTATGATGTATGATCTATGATCTATGATCTATGATCTATGATCTATGATCTATGATCTATGATCGATGATCTATGATCCATGATCGATGATCTATGATCTATGATCGATGATCTATGATCTATGATCTATGATCTATGATCGATGATCTATGATCTATGATCTATGATCTATGATCTATGATCCATGATCCATGATCTATGATCTATGATCTATGATCTATGATCTATGATCTATGATCTATGATCCATGATCTATGATCCATGATCTATGATCGATGATCTATGATCTACGATCTATGATCTATGATCTATGATCCATGATCGATGATCTATGATCTATGATCTATGATCTATGATCTATGATTGATGATCCGTGATACATGGTCGATGATCTATGATCTATGATCTATGATCTATGATCCATGATCGATGATCTATGATCTTTGATCTATGATCTATGATCTATGATCTATGATCTATGATCGATGATCTATGATCTATGATCTATGATCTATGATCGATGATCGATGATCTATGATCTATGATCGATGATCTATGATCTATGATCTATGATCTATGATCGACGATCTATGATCTATGATCTATGATCTATGATCCATGATCCATGATCTATGATCTATGATCTATGATCTATGATCTATGATCTATGATCTATGATCTATGATCTATGATCGATGATCTATGATCTACGATCTATGATCTATGATCTATGATCCATGATCGATGATCTATGATCTATGATCTATGATCTATGATCTATGATTGATGATCTGTGATACATGGTCGATGATCTATGATCTATGATCTATGATCTATGATCCATGATCGATGATCTATGATCTTTGATCTATGATCTATGATCTATGATCTATGATCTATGATCGATGATCTATGATCGATGATCGATGATCTATGATCTATGATCGATGATCGATGATCTATGATCTTTGATCTATGATCTATGATCTATGATCTATGATCTATGATCTATGATCTATGATCGATGATCTATGATCGATGATCGATGATCTATGATCTATGATCGATGATCGATGATCTATGATCTATGATCTATGATCTATGATCGACGATCTATGATCTATGATCCATGATCGATGATCTATGATCTATGATCTATGATCGATGATCTATGATCTATGATCTATGATCTATGATCTATGATCTATGATCTATGATCCATGATCTATGATCTATCATTGATGATCTATGATACATGGTCGATGATCTATGATCTATCATTGATGATCTATGATACATGGTCGATGATCTATGATCTATGATCTATGATCTATGATCTATGATCTATGATCTATGATCTATGATCTATGATCTATGATCCATGATCTATGATCGATGATCTATGATCTACGATCTATGATCTACGATCTATGATCTACGATCTATGATCTATGATCTATGATCCATGATCTATGATCTATGATCTATGATCTATGATCTATGATCTATGATCCATGATCTATGATCTATCATTGATGATCTGTGATACATGGTCGATGATCTATGATCTATGATCTATGATCTATGATCTATGATCTATGATCTATGATCTATGATCTATGATCTATGATCTATGATCTATGATCATGATCTATGATCTATGATCTATGATCGATGATCTATGATCTATGATCCATGATCGATGATCGATGATCTATGATCTATTATCTATGATCTATGATCCATGATCGATGATCTATGATCTATGATCTATGATCTATGATCGATGATCTATGATCTATGATCTATGATCTATGATCTATGATCTATGATCTATGATCTATGATCCATGATCGATGATCTATGATCTATGATCTATGATCTATGATCTATGATCTATTATCTATGATCTATGATCTATGATCTATGATCCATGATCGATGATCTATGATCTATGATCTATGATCTATGATCTATGATCCATGATCGATGATCTATGATCTATGATCTATGATCTATGATCGATGATCTATGATCTATGATCTATGATCTATGATCTATGATCCATGATCTATGATCTATCATTGATGATCTGTGATACATGGTCGATGATCTATGATCTATGATCTATGATCTATGATCTATGATCGATGATCTATGATCTATGATCTATAATCTATGATCGATGATCTATGATCTATGATCTATGATCCATGATCTATGATCTATCATTGATGATCTGTGATACATGGTCGATGATCTATGATCTATGATCTATGATCTATGATCTATGATCGATGATCTATGATCCATGATCGATGATCTATCATCTATGATCGATGATCTATGATCTATGATCGATGATCTATGATCTATGATCTATAATCTATGATCGATGATCTATGATCTATGATCTATGATCCATGATCGATGATCTATGATCTATGATATATTATCTATGATCTATGATCTATGATCTATGATCGATGATCGATGATCTATGATCTATGATCTATGATCTATGATCTATGATCTATGATCTATGATCTATGATCCATGATCTATGATTTATCATTGATGATCTGTGATACATGGTCGATGATCTATGATCTATGATCTATGATCTATGATCTATGATCTATGATCTACGATCTATGATCTATGATCTATGATCTATGATCGATGATCTATGATCCCTGATCGATGATCTATGATCTATGATCTATGATCTATGATCTATGATTGATGATCTATGATCTATGATCTATGATCTATGATCTATGATCTATGATCTATGATCTATGATCGATGATCGATGATCTATGATCTATGATCCATGATCGATGATCGATGATCTATGATCTATGATCTATGATCCATGATCGATGATCTATGATCTATGATCTATGATCTATGATCTATGATCTATGATATATGATCTATGATCTATGATCTATGATCTATGATCTATGATCTATGATCTATGATCTATGATCTATGATCCATGATCGATGATCTATGATCTATGATCTATGATCTATGATCGATGATCTATGATCTATGATCTATGATCTATGATCTATGATCGATGATCTATGATCCATGATCGATGATCTATCATCTATGATCGATGATCTATGATCTATGATCGATGATCTATGATCTATGATCTATAATCTATGATCGATGATCTATGATCTATGATCTATGATCCATGATCGATGATCTATGATCTATGATATATTATCTATGATCTATGATCTATGATCTATGATCGATGATCGATGATCTATGATCTATGATCTATGATCTATGATCTATGATCTATGATCTATGATCGATGATCGATGATCTATGATCTATGATCTATGATCTATGATCTATGATCTATGATCTATGATCTATGATCTATGATCTATGATCCATGATCTATGATCTATCATTGATGATCTGTGATACATGGTCGATTATCTATGATCTATAATCTATGATCTATGATCTATGATCCATGATCTATGATCTATGATCTATGATCTATGATCTATGATATATGATCTATGATCTATGATCTATGATCTATGATATATGATCTATGATCTATGATCTATGATCTATGATCTATGATCTATGATCCATGATCTATGATCTATGATCTATGATCTATGATCTATGATCTATGATTTATGATCTATGATCTATGATCCATGATCTATGATCTATGATCTATGATATTTGATCTATGATCTATGATCTATGATCTATGATCGATGATCTATGATCTATGATCTATGATCTATGATCTATGATCTATGATCCATGATCTATGATCTATGATCTATTATCTATGATCTATGATCTATGATCTATGATCTATGATCTATGATCCATGATCGATGATCTATGATCTTTGATCTATGATCTATGATCTATGATCTATGATCTATGATCTATGATCTATGATCGATGATCTATGATCTATGATCTATGATCTATGATCTATGATCCATGATCGATGATCTATGATCTATGATCTATGATCTATGATCTATGATCTATGATCTATGATCTATGATCCATGATCGATGATCTATGATCTATGATCTATGATCTATGATCCATGATCGATGATCTATGATCTATGATCTATGATCTATGATCTATGATCAATGATCGATGATCTATGATCTATGATCTATGATCTATGATCTATGATCTATGATCTATGATCTATGATCTATGATCCATGATCTATGATCTATGATCCATGATCTATGATCTATGATCCATGATCTATGATCTATGATCTATGATCTATGATCTATGATCTATGATCTATGATCCATGATCGATGATCTATGATCTTTGATCTATGATCTATGATCTATGATCTATGATCTATGATCTATGATCTATGATCTATGATCTATGATCTATGATCTATGATCTATGATCTATGATCCATGATCTATGATCGATGATCTATGATCTACGATCTATGATCTACGATCTATGATCTATGATCTATGATCCATGATCTATGATCTATGATCTATCATCTATGATCTATGATCTATGATCCATGATCTATGATCTATCATTGATGATCTGTGATACATGGTCGATGATCTATGATCTATGATCTATGATCTATGATCTATGATCTATGATCTATGATCTATGATCTATGATCTATGATCTATGATCTATGATCCATGATCGATGATCTATGATCTATGATCTATGATCCATGATCGATGATCTATGATCTATGATCTATGATCTATGATCTATGATCTATGATCTATGATCTATGATCTATGATCTATGATCTATGATCTATGATCTATGATCTATGATCCATGATCTATGATATATGATCTATTATCTATGATCTATGATCTATGATCTATGATCCATGATCGATGATCTATGATCTTTGATCTATGATCTATGATCTATGATCTATGATCTATGATCTATGATCTATGATCGATGATCTATGATCTATGATCTATGATCTATGATCTATGATCCATGATCGATGATCTATGATCTATGATCTATGATCTATGATCTATGATCTATGATCTATGATCTATGATCCATGATCGATGATCTATGATCTATGATCTATGATCTATGATCCATGATCGATGATCTATGATCTATGATCTATGATCTATGATCAATGATCGATGATCTATGATCTATGATCTATGATCTATGATCTATGATCTATGATCTATGATCTATGATCTATGATCTATGATCCATGATCTATGATCTATGATCCATGATCTATGATCTATGATCTATGATCTATGATCTATGATCTATGATCTATGATCCATGATCGATGATCTATGATCTTTGATCTATGATCTATGATCTATGATCTATGATCTATGATCTATGATCTATGATCTATGATCTATGATCTATGATCTATGATCTATGATCCATGATCTATGATCGATGATCTATGATCTACGATCTATGATCTACGATCTATGATCTATGATCTATGATCCATGATCTATGATCTATGATCTATGATCTATGATCTATGATCTATGATCCATGATCTATGATCTATCATTGATGATCTGTGATACATGGTCGATGATCTATGATCTATGATCTATGATCTATGATCTATGATCTATGATCTATGATCTATGATCTATGATCTATGATCTATGATCTATGATCCATGATCGATGATCTATGATCTATGATCTATGATCCATGATCGATGATCTATGATCTATGATCTATGATCTATGATCTATGATATATGATCTATGATCCATGATCGATGATCTATGATCTATGATCTATGATCTATGATCGATGATCTATGATCCATGATCGATGATCTATGATCTATGATCCATGATCGATGATCGATGATCTATGATCTATGATCTATGATCCATGATCGATGATCTATGATCTATGATCTATGATCTATGATCTATGATCTATGATCTATGATATATGATCTATGATCTATGATCTATGATCTATGATCGATGATCTATGATCTATGATCTATGATCTATGATCTATGATCTATGATCTATGATCTATGATCTATGATCTATGATCTATGATCCATGATCGATGATCTATGATCTATGATCTATGATCTATGATCTATGATCTATGATCTATGATCTATGATCCATGATCGATGATCTATGATCTATGATCTATGATCCATGATCGATGATCTATGATCTATGATCTATGATCCATGATCGATGATCTATGATCTATGATATATTATCTATGATCTATGATCTATGATCGATGATCGATGATCCATGATCTATGATCTATGATCTATGATCTATGATCTATGATCTATGATCTATGATCCATGATCTATGATCTATCATTGATGATCTGTTATACATGGTCGATTATCTATGATCTATGATCTATGATCTATGATCTATGATCCATGATCTATGATCTATGATCTATGATCTATGATCTATGATCCATGATCTATGATCTATGATCTATGATCTATGATCTATGATCCATGATCGATGATCTATGATCTATGATCCATGATCGATGATCTATGATCTATGATATATGATCTATGATCTATGATCTATGATCTATGATCTATGATATATGATCTATGATCTATGATCTATAATCTATGATCTATGATCTATGATCCATGATCTATGATCTATGATCTATGATCTATGATCTATGATCTATGATCTATGATCTATGATCTATGATCCATGATCTATGATATATGATCTATGATATATGATCTATGATCTATGATCTATGATCTATGATCGATGATCTATGATCTATGATCTATGATCTATGATCTATGATCCATGATCGATGATCTATGATCCATGATCTATGATCTATGATCTATGATCTATGATCTATGATCTATGATCTATGATCCATGATCGATGATCTATGATCTTTGATCTATGATCTATGATCTATGATCTATGATCTATGATCTATGATCGATGATCTATGATCTATGATCTATGATCTATGATCGATGATCTATGATCTATGATCTATGATCTATGATCCATGATCGATGATCTATGATCTATGATCTATGATCTATGATCCATGATCTATGATCTATGATCTATGATTGATGATCTATGATCTATGATCTATGATCTATGATCTATGATCATGATCTATGATCTATGATCTATGATGGATGATCTATGATCTATGATCCATGATCGATGATCGATGATCTATGATCTATGATCTATGATCTATGGTCCATGATCGATGATCTATGATCGATGATCTATGATCTATGATCTATGATCTATGATCCATGATCGATGATCTATGATCTATGATCTATGATCTATGATCTATGATCAATGATCGATGATCTATGATCTATGATCTATGATCTATGATCTATGATCTATGATCTATGATCTATGATCTATGATCCATGATCTATGATCTATGATCCATGATCTATGATCTATGATCTATGATCTATGATCTATGATCTATGATCTATGATCCATGATCGATGATCTATGATCTTTGATCTATGATCTATGATCTATGATCTATGATCTATGATCTATGATCTATGATCTATGATCTATGATCTATGATCTATGATCTATGATCTATGATCCATGATCTATGATCGATGATCTATGATCTACGATCTATGATCTACGATCTATGATCTATGATCTATGATCCATGATCTATGATCTATGATCTATGATCTATGATCTATGATCTATGATCCATGATCTATGATCTATCATTGATGATCTGTGATACATGGTCGATGATCTATGATCTATGATCTATGATCTATGATCTATGATCTATGATCTATGATCTATGATCTATGATCTATGATCCATGATCGATGATCTATGATCTATGATCTATGATCCATGATCGATGATCTATGATCTATGATCTATGATCTATGATCTATGATCTATGATCTATGATCTATGATCTATGATCTATGATCTATGATCTATGATCTATGATCCATGATCTATGATCTATGATCTATTATCTATGATCTATGATCTATGATCTATGATCCATGATCGATGATCTATGATCTTTGATCTATGATCTATGATCTATGATCTATGATCTATGATCTATGATCTATGATCGATGATCTATGATCTATGATCTATGATCTATGATCTATGATCCATGATCGATGATCTATGATCTATGATCTATGATCTATGATCTATGATCTATGATCTATGATCCATGATCGATGATCTATGATCTATGATCTATGATCTATGATCCATGATCGATGATCTATGATCTATGATCTATGATCTATGATCTATGATCAATGATCGATGATCTATGATCTATGATCTATGATCTATGATCTATGATCTATGATCTATGATCTATGATCCATGATCTATGATCTATGATCCATGATCTATGATCTATGATCTATGATCTATGATCTATGATCCATGATCTATGATCCATGATCGATGATCTATGATCTTTGATCTATGATCTATGATCTATGATCTATGATCTATGATCTATGATCTATGATCTATGATCTATGATCTATGATCCATGATCTATGATCGATGATCTATGATCTACGATCTATGATCTACGATCTATGATCTATGATCTATGATCCATGATCTATGATCTATGATCTATGATCTATGATCTATGATCTATGATCCATGATCTATGATCTATCATTGATGATCTGTGATACATGGTCGATGATCTATGATCTATGATCTATGATCTATGATCTATGATCTATGATCTATGATCTATGATCTATGATCTATGATCCATGATCGATGATGTATGATCTATGATCTATGATCCATGATCGATGATCTATGATCTATGATCTATGATCTATGATCTATGATCTATGATCTATGATCTATGATCCATGATCGATGATCTATGATCTATGATCTATGATCTATGATCGATGATCTATGATTCATGATCGATGATCTATGATCTATGATCTATGATCTATGATCTATGATCGATGATCTATGATCCATGATCTATGATCGATGATCTATGATCGATGATCTATGATCGATGATCTATGATCTATGATCCATGATCTATGATCGATGATCTATGATCTACGATCTATGATCTATGATCTATGATCTATGATCTATGATCTATGATCTATGATCTATGATCTATGATCCATGATCTATGATCGATGATCTATGATCTACGATCTATGATCTACGATCTATGATCTATGATCTATGATCCATGATCTATGATCTATGATCTATGATCTATGATCTATGATCTATGATCCATGATCTATGATCTATCATTGATGATCTGTGATACATGGTCGATGATCTATGATCTATGATCTATGATCTATGATCTATGATCTATGATCTATGATCTATGATCTATGATCTATGATCTATGATCTATGATCCATGATCGATGATGTATGATCTATGATCTATGATCCATGATCGATGATCTATGATCTATGATCTATGATCTATGATCTATGATCTATGATCTATGATCTATGATCTATGATCCATGATCGATGATCTATGATCTATGATCTATGATCTATGATCGATGATCTATGATCCATGATCGATGATCTATGATCTATGATCTATGATCTATGATCTATGATCTATGATCTATGATCGATGATCTATGATCCATGATCTATGATCGATGATCTATGATCGATGATCTATGATCTATGATCCATGATCTATGATCGATGATCTATGATCTACGATCTATGATCTATGATCTATGATCCATGATCTATGATCTATGATCTATGATCTATGATCTATGATCTATGATCCATGATCTATGATCTATCATTGATGATCTGTGATACATGGTCGATGATCTATGATCTATGATCTATGATCTATGATCTATGATCTATGATCTACGATCTATGATCGATGATCTATGATCTATGATCGATGATCTATGATCCATGATCGATGATCTATGATCTATGATCTATGATCTATGATCTATGATTGATGATCTATGATCTATGATCTATGATCTATGATCTATGATCTATGATCTATGATCGATGATCTATGATCTATGATCCATGATCGATGATCGATGATCTATGATCTATGATCTATGATCCATGATCGATGATCTATGATCTATGATCTATGATCTATGATCTATGATCTATGATATATGATCTATGATCTATGATCTATGATCTATGATCGATGATCTATGATCTATGATCTATGATCTATAATCTATGATCTATGATCTATGATCCATGATCGATGATCTATGATCTATGATCTATGATCTATGATCTATGATCTATGATCTATGATCTATGATCCATGATCGATGATCTATGATCTATGATCTATGATCCATGATCGATGATCTATGATCTATGATCTATGATCCATGATCGATGATCTATGATCTATGATATATTATCTATGATCTATGATCTATGATCTATGATCGATGATCGATGATCCATGATCTATGATCTATGATCTATGATCTATGATCTATGATCTATGATCCATGATCTATGATCTATCATTGATGATCTGTGATACATGGTCGATTATCTATGATCTATGATCTATGATCTATGATCTATGATCCATGATCTATGATCTATGATCTATGATCTATGATCTATGATCCATGATCGATGATCTATGATCTATGATCCATGATCGATGATCTATGATCTATGATATATGATCTATGATCTATGATCTATGATCTATGATATATGATCTATGATCTATGATCTATAATCTATGATCTATGATCTATGATCCATGATCTATGATCTATGATCTATGATCTATGATCTATGATCTATGATCTATGATCTATGATCTATGATCCATGATCTATGATCTATGATCTATGATATATGATCTATGATCTATGATCTATGATCTATGATCGATGATCTATGATCTATGATCTATGATCTATGATCTATGATCCATGATCTATGATCTTTGATCTATGATCTATGATCTATGATCTATGATCTATGATCGATGATCTATGATCTATGATCTATGATCTATGATCGATGATCTATGATCTATGATCTATGATCTATGATCCATGATCTATGATCTATGATCTATGATCTATGATCTATGATCCATGATCGATGATCTATGATCTATGATCTATGATCTATGATCTATGATCTATGATCTATGATCTATGATCCATGATCGATGATCTATGATCTATGATCTATGATCTATGATCCATGATCTATGATCTATGATCTATGATCTATGATCTATGATCCATGATCTATGATCTATGATCCATGATCTATGATCTATGATCTATGATCTATGATCTATGATCCATGATCGATGATCTATGATCTATGATCTATGATCTATGATCTATGATCTATGATCTATGATCTATGATCTATGATCTATGATCTATGATCTACGATCTATGATCTATGATCTATGATCTATGATCTATGATCTATGATCCATGATCTATGATCGATGATCTATGATCTACGATCTATGATCTACGATCTATGATCTATGATCTATGATCCATGATCTATGATCTATGATCTATGATCTATGATCTATGATCTATGATCCATGATCTATGATCTATCATTGATGATCTGTCATACATGGTCGATGATCTATGATCTATGATCTATGATCTATGATCTATGATCTACGATCTATGATCGATGATCTATGATCTATGATCGATGATCTATGATCCATGATCGATGATCGATGATCTATGATCTATGATCTATGATCTATGATCTATGATCTATGATCTATGATCTATGATCCATGATCGATGATCTATGATCTATGATCTCTGATCCATGATCGATGATCTATGATCTATGATCGATGATCTATGATCTATGATCTATGATCTATGATCTATGATCTATGATCTATGATCTATGATCTATGATCGATGATCTTTGATCTATGATCCATGATCGATCATCTATGATCTATGATCTATGATCTATGATCTATGATCTATGATCTATGATCCATGATCGATGATCTATGATCTATGATCGATGATCTATGATCTATGATATATGATCTATGATCTATGATCTATTATCTATGATCGATGATCTATGATCTATGATCTATGATCTATGATCCATGATCGATGATCTATGATCTATGATCTATGATCTATGATGTATGATCTATGATCTATGATCTATGATCTATGATCCATGATCGATGATCTATGATCTATGATCTATGATCTATGATCTATGATTGATGATCTGTGATACATGGTAGATGATCTATGATCTATGATCTATGATCTATGATCGATGATCTATGATCTATGATCTATGATCTATGATCTATGATCTATGATCTATGATCTATGATCCATGATCTATGATCTATCATTGATGATCTGTGATACATGGTCGATGATCTATGATCTATGATCTATGATCTATGATCTATGATCTATGATCTACGATCTATGATCGATGATCTATGATCTATGATCGATGATCTATGATCCATGATCGATGATCTATGATCTATGATCTATGATCTATGATCTATGATTGATGATCTATGATCTATGATCTATGATCTATGATCTATGATCTATGATCTATGATCTATGATCTATGATCGATGATCTATGATCTATGATCCATGATCGATGATCGATGATCTATGATCTATGATCTATGATCCATGATCGATGATCTATGATCTATGATCTATGATCTATGATCTATGATCTATGATATATGATCTATGATCTATGATCGATGATCTATGATCTATGATCTATGATCTATGATCTATGATCTATGATCTATGATCTATGATCCATGATCGATGATCTATGATCTATGATCTATGATCTATGATGTATGATCTATGATCTATGATCTATGATCTATGATCTATGATCTATGATCTATGATCCATGATCGATGATCTATGATCTATGATCTATGATCCATGATCGATGATCTATGATCTATGATCTATGATCCATGATCGATGATCTATGATCTATGATATATTATCTATGATCTATAATCTATGATCTATGATCGATGATCGATGATCTATGATCTATGATCTATGATCTATGATCTATGATCTATGATCTATGATCTATGATCCATGATCTATGATCTATCATTGATGATCTGTGATACATGGTCGATTATCTATGATCTATGATCTATGATCTATGATCTATGATCTATGATCCATGATCTATGATCTATGATCTATGATCTATGATCTATGATCCATGATCGATGATCTATGACCTATGATCTATGATCCATGATCGATGATCTATGATCCATGATCTATGATCTATGATCCATGATCTATGATCTATGATCTATGATCTATGATCCATGATCTATGATCTATGATCCATGATCTATGATCTATGATCTATGATCTATGATCTATGATCTATGATCCATGATCGATGATCTATGATCTTTGATCTATGATCTATGATCTATGATCTATGATCTATGATCTATGATCTATGATCTATGATCTATGATCTATGATCTATGATCTATGATCCATGATCTATGATCGATGATCTATGATCTACGATCTATGATCTACGATCTATGATCTACGATCTATGATCTATGATCTATGATCCATGATCTATGATCTATGATCTATGATCTATGATCCATGATCTATGATCTATCATTGATGATCTGTCATACATGGTCGATGATCTATGATCTATGATCTATGATCTATGATCTATGATCTATGATCTACGATCTATGATCGATGATCTATGATCTATGATCGATGATCTATGATCCATGATCGATGATCTATGATCTATGATCTATGATCCATGATCGATGATCTATGATCTATGATCTATGATCTCTGATCCATGATCGATGATCTATGATCGATGATCTATGATCTATGATCTATGATCTATGATCTATGATCTATGATCTATGATCTATGATCCATGATCGATGATCTATGATCTATGATCTATGATCTATGATCGATGATCTATGATCGATGATCTATGATCCATGATCGATGATCTATGATCTATGATCTATGATCTATGATCTATGATCTATGATCTATGATTTATGATCTATGATCGATGATCTATGATCTATGATCCATGATCTATGATCTATGATCTATGATCTATGATTTATGATCCATGATCGATGATCTATGATCTATGATCTATGATCTATGATCTATGATCTACGATCTATGATCTATGATCTATGATCTATGATCCATGATCGATGATCTATGATCTATGATCTATGATCTATGATCCATGATCGATGATCTATGATCTATGATCTATGATCTATGATCGATGATCTATGATCTATGATCTATGATCTATGATCTATGATCTATGATCTATGATCTATGATCCATGATCTATGATCTATGATCCATGATCTATGATCTATGATCTATGATCTATGATCTATGATCTACGATCTATGATCTATGATCTATGATCTATGATCTATGATCCATGATCTATGATCTATCATTGATGATCTGTGATACATGGTCGATGATCTATGATCTATGATCTATGATCTATGATCTATGATCTATGATCTATGATCTACGATCTATGATCGATGATCTATGATCTATGATCGATGATCTATGATCCATGATCGATGATCTATGATCTATGATCTATGATCTATGATCTATGATTGATGATCTATGATCTATGATCTATGATCTATGATCTATGATCATGATCTATGATCTATGATCTATGATGGATGATCTATGATCTATGATCCATGATCGATGATCGATGATCTATGATCTATGATCTATGATCTATGATCCATGATCGATGATCTATGATCTATGATCTATGATCTATGATCTATGATCTATGATCTATGATCTATGATCTATGATCTATGATCCAAGATCGATGATCTATGATCTATGATCTATGATCTATGATCTATGATCTATGATCTATGATCTATGATCTATGATCTATGATCTATGATCTATGATCTATGATCCATGATCGATGATCTATGATCTATGATCTATGATCCATGATCGATGATCTATGATCTATGATCTATGATCTATGATCTATGATCTATGATCTATGATCTATGATCCATGATCGATGATCTATGATCTATGATCGATGATCTATGATCGATGATCTATGATCCATGATCTATGATCTATGATCCATGATCTATGATCTATGATCTATGATCTATGATCTATGATCTATGATCCATGATCTATGATCTATGATCCATGATCTATGATCTATGATCTATGATCTATGATCTATGATCGATGATCTATGATCCATGATCGATGATCTATGATCTATGATCTATGATCTATGATCTATGATCTATGATCGATGATCTATGATCCATGATCTATGATCGATGATCTATGATCGATGATCTATGATCTATGATCCATGATCTATGATCGATGATCTATGATCTACGATCTATGATCTATGATCTATGATCCATGATCTATGATCTATGATCTATGATCTATGATCTATGATCTATGATCCATGATCTATGATCTATCATTGATGATCTGTGATACATGGTCGATGATCTATGATCTATGATCTATGATCTATGATCTATGATCTATAATCTATGATCGATGATCTATGATCTATGATCTATGATCTATGATCTATGATCCATGATCTATGATCTATGATCTATGATCGATAATCTATGATCTATGATCTATGATCTATGATCTATGATCTATGATCGATGATCTATGATCTATGATCCATGATCTATGATCTATGATCCATGATCGATGATCTATGATCCATGATCGATGATCGATGATCTATGATCTATGATCTATGATCTATGATCTATGATCGATGATCTATGATCTATGATCGATGATCTATGATCTATGATCTATGATCGATGATCTATGATCTATGATCCATGATCTATGATCCATGATCGATGATCTATGATCTTTGATCTATGATCTATGATCTATGATCTATGATCGATGATCTATGATCTATGATTTATGATCTATGATCGATGATCTATGATCTATGATCTATGATCTATGATCTATGATCTATGATCTATGATCTATGATCCATGATCTATGATCTATGATCTATGATCTATGATCTATGATCTATGATCCATGATCTATGATCTATGATCCATGATCTATGATCTATGATCTATGATCTATGATCTATGATCTACGATCTATGATCTATGATCTATGATCTATGATCTATGATCCATGATCTATGATCTATCATTGATGATCTGTGATACATGGTCGATGATCTATGATCTATGATCTATGATCTATGATCTATGATCTATGATCTACGATCTATGATCGATGATCTATGATCTATGATCGATGATCTATGATCCATGATCGATGATCTATGATCTATGATCTATGATCTATGATCTATGATTGATGATTGATGATCTATGATCTATGATCTATGATCTATGATCATGATCTATGATCTATGATCTATGATCGATGATCTATGATCTATGATCTATGATCGATGATCTATGATCTATGATCCATGATCTATGATCTATGATCTATGATCTATGATCGATGATCTATGATCCATGATCGATGATCTATGATCTATGATCTATGATCTATGATCTATGATCTATGATCTATGATCTATGATCGATGATCGATGATCTATGATCCATGATCTATGATCGATGATCTATGATCGATGATCTATGATCTATGATCCATGATCTATGATCGATGATCTATGATCTACGATCTATGATCTATGATCTATGATCCATGATCTATGATCTATGATCTATGATCTATGATCTATGATCTATGATCCATGATCTATGATCCATGATCTATGATCGATGATCTATGATCGATGATCTATGATCTATGATCCATGATCTATGATCGATGATCTATGATCTACGATCTATGATCTATGATCTATGATCCATGATCTATGATCTATGATCTATGATCTATGATCTATGATCTATGATCTATGATCTATGATCCATGATCTATGATCTATCATTGATGATCTGTGATACATGGTCGATGATCTATGATCTATGATCTATGATCTATGATCTATGATCTACGATCTATGATCGATGATCTACGATCTATGATCGATGATCTATGATCTATGATCTATGATCTATGATCCATGATCGATGATCTATGATCTATGATCTATGATCTATGATCTATGATCTATGATCTATGATCTATGATCTATGATCCATGATCGATGATCTATGATCTATGATCTCTGATCCATGATCGATGATCTATGATCTATGATCTATGATCTATGATCTATGATCTATGATCTATGATCTATGATCCATGATCGATGATCTATGATCTATGATCTATGATCTATGATCTATGATCTATGATCTATGATCTATGATCTATGATCTATGATCCATGATCTATGATCTATGATCCATGATCTATGATCTATGATCTATGATCTATGATCTATGATCCATGATCTATGATCTATCATTGATGATCTGTCATACATGGTCGATGATCTATGATCTATGATCTATGATCTATGATCTATGATCCATGATCGATGATCTATGATCTATGATCTCTGATCTATGATCTATGATCTATGATCTATGATCTATGATCTATGATCTATGATCCATGATCGATGATCTATGATCTATGATCTATGATCTATGATCTATGATCTATGATCTATGATCTATGATCTATGATTCATGATCTATGATCTATGATCCATGATCTATGATCGATGATCTATGATCGATGATCTATGATCTATGATCCATGATCTATGATCGATGATCTATGATCTACGATCTATGATCTATGATCTATGATCCATGATCTATGATCTATGATCTATGATCTATGATCTATGATCTATGATCTATGATCTATGATCCATGATCTATGATCTATGATCCATGATCTATGATCTATGATCTATGATCTATGATCTATGATCTATGATCTATGATCCATGATCGATGATCTATGATCTTTGATCTATGATCTATGATCTATGATCTATGATCTATGATCTATGATCTATGATCGATGATCTATGATCGATGATCTATGATCTATGATCGATGATCTATGATCTATGATCTATGATCTATGATCTATGATCCATGAT
Source organism: Microplitis demolitor (assembly GCF_026212275.2). Lineage (NCBI taxonomy): Eukaryota > Metazoa > Arthropoda > Insecta > Hymenoptera > Braconidae > Microplitis > Microplitis demolitor. The sequence continues at coordinate 11,221,767 of NC_068550.1, read as the reverse complement.
CTATGATCTATGATCCATGATCTATGATCTATGATCTATGATCTATGATCTATGATCTATGATCCATGATCTATGATCTATGATCTATGATCTATGATCTATGATCTATGATCCATGATCGATGATCTATGATCTTTGATCTATGATCTATGATCGATGATCTATGATCTATGATCTATGATCTATGATCTATGATCTATGATCTATGATCTATGATCCATGATCTATGATCTATGATCCATGATCTATGATCTATGATCTATGATCTATGATCTATGATCTACGATCTATGATCTATGATCTATGATCCATGATCGATGATCTATGATCTATGATCTATGATCCATGATCGATGATCTATGATCTATGATCTATGATCTATGATCTATGATCTATGATCCATGATCGATGATCTATGATCTATGATCCATGATCGATGATCGATGATCTATGATCTATGATCAATGATCTATAATCGATGATCTATGATCTATGATCTGGGATCTATGATCTATGATCTATGATCTATGATCTATGATCTATGGTCGATGATCTATGATCTATGATCTATGATCGATGATCTATGATTGATGATCTATGATCTATGATCTATGATCTATGATCTATGATCTATGATCTATGATCTATGGTCGATGATCTATGATCGATGATCTATGGTCAATGGTAGATGATCTATGATCTATGATCTATGATCTATTGTCGATGATCTATGATCTATTATCGATGATCGATGATTTATGATCTATGATCCATGATCTATGGTCGATGATCCATGATCTATGATCGATGATCGGAAATGCGTTATTTTGTTTATATACATCCAAATGGACGTCTTAAGCTCAGTATTACGGAGTTCTAGCCATTTGGAACGAATTTAGAAAATTTCCTTGCCCCGTAGTGATTTGTCAAAAACTGCAACTTTCCAAAAGTTCTCGGAAAATGCCTTTTTTTGAATATCAACATTCAAATGGACGTCTTAAACTTAGTTTTATGGAGTTCTAGTCATTTGGAACAATTTTGGAAAATTTCATTTTTCTATCGTGATGAGTCGAAAACTGCAACATTCTAAAAGTTCTCGAAAATGCTTTATTTCATTAATATGCATCTAAATGGACGTCTTAAGCTTAGTTTTACGGACTTCTAGTCATTTGGATCGGATTCGGAAAGTTTCATCTTCCCGTCATGATTAGTCGAAAACTGCAACTTTCCAAAGTTCTCGGAAATGCCTTTTTTTGTTTATCAACATTCAAATGGACGTCTTAAACTTAGTTTTATGGAGTTCTAGTCATTTGGAACAATTTTGGAAAATTTCATTTTTCTATCGTGATGAGTCGAAAACTGCAACATTCTAAAAGTTCTCGGAAATGCTTTATTTTATTAATATGCATCTAAATAGACGTCTTAAGCTTAGTTTTAAGGAGTTCTAGTCATTTGAAACGGATTCGGAAAGTTTCATCTTTCCGTCATGATTAGTCGAAAACTGCAACTTTCCAAAAGTTCTCAGAAATGCTTTATTTTGTTAATATTTATCTAAATAGACGTCTTAAGCTTAGTTTTACGGACTTCTAGTCATCTGGAACAAATTCGGAAAGTTTCATCTTCCCTTCATGATGAGTCGAAAACTGCAACTTTCCAAAAGTTCTCGGAAATGCCTTATTTTGTTTATAAACATCCAAATGGACGTCTTAAGCTTAGTTTTACGGAGTTCTAGTCATTTGGAACATATTTGGAAAATTTCATGTTTCTGTCGTGATCGGTCGAAAACTGTAACTTTCTAAACTTTCTCGGAAATACGTTATTTTGTTTATATATGTCCAAATAGACGTCTTAGGCTTAGTTTTACGGAGATCTAGTCATTTGGAACAAATTTGGAATATTTCATCTTTCTGTCGTGATTAGTCGAAAACTGCAACTTTCTAAAAGTTCTCGAATATGCCTTATTTTGTTTATATACATCCCAATGGACGTCTTAAGCTTAGTTTTATATACTTCTAGTCATTTGGAACAAATCAGGAAAATTTCATCTTCCCGTTATGATTAGTCGAAAACTGCAACTTTCCAAAGTTCTCGGAAATGCCTTATTTTGTTTATAAACATCCAAATGGACGTCTTAAACTTAGTTTTATGGAGTTCTAGTCATTTGGATCGGATTCGGAAAGTTTCATCTTCCCGTTATGATTAGTCGAAAACTGCAACTTTCCAAAAGTTGTCGGAAATGCCTTATTTTGTTTATAAACATCCAAATGGACGTCTTAAACTTAGTTTTATGGAGTTCTAGTCATTTGGATCGGATTCGGAAAGTTTCATCTTCCCGTTATGATTAGTCGAAAACTGCAACTTTCCAAAAGTTGTCGGAAATGCCTTATTTTGTTTATAAACATCCAAATGGACGTCTTAAACTTAGTTTTATGGAGTTCTAGTCATTTGGAACAAATTTGGAATATTTCATCTTTCTGTCGTGATAAGTCGAAAACTGCAACGTTTCAAATTTCTCGGAAATAGGTTATTTTGTTTATATACATCCCAATGGACGTCTTAAGCTTAGTTTTACGGACTTCTAGTCATTTGGATCGGATTCGGAAAGTTTCATCTTCCCGTCATGATTAATCGAAAACTGCAACTTTCCAAAGTTCTCGGAAATGCCTTATTTTGTTTATAAACAACCAAATAGACGTCTTAAACTTAGTTTTATGGAGTTCTAGTCATTTGGAACAAATTTGGAAAATTTCATCTTTCTGTCGTGATCGGTCGAAAACTGTAACTTTCTAAACTTTCTCGGAAATACGTTATTTTGTTTATATATGTTCAAATAGACGTCTTAGGCTTAGTTTTACGGAGTTCTAGTAATTTGGAACAAATCAGGAAAATTTCATCTTCCCGTTATGATTAGTCGAAAACTGCAACTTTCCAAAAGTTCTCGGAAATGCCTTATTTTGTTTATAAACATCCAAATGGACGTCTTAAACTTAGTTTTATGGAGTTCTATTCATTTGGATCGGATTCGGAAAGTTTCATCTTCCCGTTATGATTAGTCGAAAACTGCAACTTTCCAAAAGTTCTCGGAAATGCCTTATTTTGTTTATAAACATCCAAATGGACGTCTTAAACTTAGTTTTATGGAGTTCTAGTCATTTGAAACAAATTTGGAATATTTCATCTTTCTGTCGTGATAAGTCGAAAACTGCAACGTTTCAAAAGTTCTCGGAAATAGGTTATTTTGTTTATATACATCCCAATGGACGTCTTAAGCTTAGTTTTACGGACTTCTAGTCATTTGGATCGGATTCGGAAAGTTTCATCTTCCCGTCATGATTAATCGAAAACTGCAACTTTCCAAAAGTTCTCGGAAATGCCTTATTTTGTTTATAAACATCCAAATGGACGTCTTAAACTTAGTTTTATGAAGTTCTAGTCATTTGGAACAAATTTGGAAAATTTCATGTGTCTGTCGTGATAAGTCGAAAACTGCAACTTTACAAAAGTTCTCATAAATGCCTTATTTTGTTTGTATACATCCAAATAGACATATTAAGCATATTTTGACGGAGTTCTAGTCATTTGGAACAAATTTGGAAAATTTCATCTTTCTGTCGTGATCGGTCGAAAACTGTAACTTTCTAAACTTTTCGGAAATACGTTATTTTGTTTATATATGTTCAAATAGACGTCTTAGGCTTAGTTTTACGGAGTTCTAGTCATTTGGAACAAATTTGGAATATTTCATCTTTCTGTCGTGATTAGTCGAAAACTGCAACTTTCCAAAAGTTCTCGGAAATGCCTTATTTTGTTTATAAACATCCAAATGGACGTCTTAAACTTATTTTTATGGAGTTCTAGTCATTTGAAACAAATTTGGAAAATTTCATGTGTCTGTCGTAATAAGTCGAAAACTGCAACTTTACAAAAGTTCTCATAAATGCCTTATTTTGTTTATATACATCCAAATAGACATATTAAGCATATTTTGACGGAGTTCTAGTCATTTGGAACAAATTTGGAAAATTTCATCTTTCTGTCGTGATCGGTCGAAAACTGTAACTTTCTAAACTTTCTCGGAAATACGTTATTTTGTTTATATATGTTCAAATAGACGTCTTAGGCTTAGTTTTACGGAGTTCTAGTCATTTGGAACAAATTTGGAATATTTCATCTTTCTGTCGTGATTAGTCGAAAACTGCAACTTTCCAAAAGTTCTCGGAAATGCCTTATTTTGTTTATAAACATCCAAATGGACGTCTTAAACTTAGTTTTATGGAGTTCTAGTCATTTGGATCGGATTCGGAAAGTTTCATCTTCCCGTCATGATTAATCGAAAACTGCAACTTTCCAAAAGTTCTCGGAAATGCCTTATTTTGTTTATAAACATCCAAATGGACGTCTTAAACTTAGTTTTATGAAGTTCTAGTCATTTGGAACAAATTTGGAAAATTTCATGTGTCTGTCGTGATAAGTCGAAAACTGCAACTTTACAAAAGTTCTCATAAATGCCTTATTTTGTTTATATACATCCAAATAGACATATTAAGCATATTTTGACGGAGTTCTAGTCATTTGGAACAAATTTGGAAAATTTCATCTTTCTGTCGTGATCGGTCGAAAACTGTAACTTTCTAAACTTTCTCGGAAATACGTTATTTTGTTTATATATGTTCGAATAGACGTCTTAGGCTTAGTTTTACGGAGTTCTAGTCATTTGGAACAAATTTGGAATATTTCATCTTTCTGTCGTGATTAGTCGAAAACTGCAACTTTCCAAAAGTTCTCGGAAATGCCTTATTTTGTTTATAAACATCCAAATGGACGTCTTAAACTTAGTTTTATGGAGTTCTAGTCATTTGGATCGGATTCGGAAAGTTTCATCTTCCCGTTATGATTAGTCGAAAACTGCAACTTTCCAAAAGTTCTCGGAAATGCCTTATTTTGTTTATAAACATCCAAATGGACGTCTTAAACTTATTTTTATGGAGTTCTAGTCATTTGAAACAAATTTGGAATATTTCATCTTTCTGTCGTAATAAGTCGAAAACTGCAACGTTTCAAAAGTTCTCGGAAATAGGTTATTTTGTTTATATACATCCCAATGGACGTCTTAAGCTTAGTTTTACGGACTTCTAGTCATTTGGATCGGATTCGGAAAGTTTCATCTTCGCGTCATGATTAATCGAAAACTGCAACTTTCCAAAGTTCTCGGAAATGCCTTATTTTGTTTATAAACATCCAAATGGACCTTAAACTTAGTTTTATGGAGTTCTAGTCATTTGGATCGGATTCGGAAAGTTTCATCTTCCCGTTATGATTAGTCGAAAACTGCAACTTTACAAAAGTTCTCATAAATGCCTTATTTTGTTTATATACATCCAAATAGACATATTAAGCATATTTTGACGGAGTTCTAGACATTCGGAACAAATTTGGAATATTTCATCTTTCTGTCGTGATCGGTCGAAAACTGTAACTTTCTAAACTTTCTCGGAAATACGTTATTTTGTTTATATATGTCCAAATAGACGTCTTAGGCTTAGTTTTACGGAGATCTAGTCATTTGGAACAAATTTGGAATATTTCATCTTTCTGTCGTGATTAGTCGAAAACTGCAACTTTCTAAAAGTTCTCGAATATGCCTTATTTTGTTTATATACATCCCAATGGACGTCTTAAGCTTAGTTTTATATACTTCTAGTCATTTGGAACAAATCAGGAAAATTTCATCTTCCCGTTATGATTAGTCGAAAACTGCAACTTTCCAAAAGTTCTCGGAAATGCCTTATTTTGTTTATAAACATCCAAATGGACGTTTTAAACTTAGTTTTATGGAGTTCTAGTCATTTGGATCGGATTCGGAAAGTTTCATCTTCCCGTCATGATTAATCGAAAACTGCAACTTTCCAAAGTTCTCGGAAATGCCTTATTTTGTTTATAAACATCCAAACGGACGTCTTAAACTTAGTTTTATGGAGTTCTAGTCATTTGAATCGCATTCGGAAAGTTTCATCTTCCCGTTATGATTAGTCGAAAACTGCAACTTTCCAAAAGTTCTCGGAAATGCCTTATTTTGTTTATAAACATCCAAATGGACGTCTTAAACTTAGTTTTATGGAGTTCTAGTCATTTGAAACAAATTTGGAATATTTCATCTTTCTGTCGTGATAAGTCGAAAACTGCAACGTTTCAAAAGTTCTCGGAAATAGGTTATTTTGTTTATATACATCCCAATGGACGTCTTAAGCTTAGTTTTACGGTCTTCTAGTCATTTGGATCGGATTCGGAAAGTTTCATCTTCCCGTCATGATTAATCGAAAACTGCAACTTTCCAAAGTTCTCGGAAATGCCTTATTTTGTTTATAAACAACCAAATAGACGTCTTAAACTTAGTTTTATGGAGTTCTAGTCATTTGGAACAAATTTGGAAAATTTCATGTGTCTGTCGTGATAAGTCGAAAACTGCAACTTTACAAAAGTTCTCATAAATGCCTTATTTTGTTTATATACATCCAAATAGACATATTAAGCATATTTTGACGGAGTTCTAGTCATTTGGAACAAATTTGGAAAATTTCATCTTTCTGTTGTGATCGGTCGAAAACTGTAACTTTCTAAACTTTCTCGGAAATACGTTATTTTGTTTATATATGTTCAAATAGACGTCTTAGGCTTAATTTTACGGAGTTCTAGTCATTTGGAACAAATTTGGAATATTTCATCTTTCTGTCGTGATTAGTCGAAAACTGCAACTTTCTAAAAGTTCTCTAAAATGCCTTATTTTGTTCATATACATCCCAATGGACGTCTTAAGCTTAGTTTTACATACTTCTAGTTATTTGGAACAAATCAGGTAAATTTCATCTTTCTGTCGTGATAAGTCGAAAACTGCAACTTTCCAAAAGTTCTCAGAAATGCTTCATTTTGTTAATATTTATCTAAATAGACGTCTTAAGCTTAGTTTTACGGACTTCTAGTCATTTGGAACAAATTCGGAAAGTTTCATCTTTCCTTCATGATGAGTCGAAAACTGCAACTTTCCAAAAGTTCTCGGAAATGCCTTATTTTGTTTATAAACATCCAAATGGACGTCTTAAGCTTAGTTTTACGGAGTTCTAGTCATTTGGAACATATTTGGAAAATTTCATGTTTCTGTCGTGATAAGTCGAAAACTGCAACCTTTTCAAAAGTTCTCGGAAATAGGTTATTTTGTTTATATACATCCCAATGGACGTCTTAAGCTTAGTTTTACATACTTCTAGTTATTTGGAACAAATTTGGAAAATTTCATGTTTCTGTCGTGATAAGTCGAAAACTGCAACTTTACAAAAGTTCTCATAAATGCCTTATTTTGTTTATATACATCCAAATAGACATATTAAGCATATTTTGACGGAGTTATAGACATTCGGAACAAATTTGGAATATTTCATCTTTCTGTCGTGATCGGTCGAAAACTGTAACTTTCTAAACTTTCTCGGAAATACGTTATTTTGTTTATATATGTCCAAATAGACGTCTTAGGCTTAGTTTTACGGAGATCTAGTCATTTGGAACAAATTTGGAATATTTCATCTTTCTGTCGTGATTAGTCGAAAACTGCAACTTCCTAAAAGTTCTCGAATATGCCTTATTTTGTTTATATACATCCCAATGGACGTCTTAAGCTTAGTTTTATATACTTCTAGTCATTTGGAACAAATCAGGAAAATTTCATCTTTCCGTTATGATTAGTCGAAAACTGCAACTTTCCAAAAGTTCTCGGAAATGCCTTATTTTGTTTATAAACATCCAAATGGACGTCTTAAACTTAGTTTTATGGAGTTCTAGTCATTTGGATCGGATTCGGAAAGTTTCATCTTCCCGTTATGATTAGTCGAAAACTGCAACTTTCCAAAAGTTCTCGGAAATGCCTTATTTTGTTTATAAACATCCAAATGGACGTCTTAAACTTAGTTTTATGGAGTTCTAGTCATTTGAAACAAATTTGGAATATTTCATCTTTCTGTCGTGATTTGTCGAAAACTGCAACTTTCTAAAAGTTCTCTAAAATGCCTTATTTTGTTCATAAACTTCCAAATGGACGTCTTAAACTTAGTTTTGTGTAGTTCCAGTCATTTGGAACAAATTTGGAAAATTTCATCTTTTTATCGTGATGAGTCAAGAACTGCAACATTCTAAAAGTTCTCCGAAATGCTTTATTTTATTAATATGCATCTAAGTAGACGTCTTAAGCTTAGTTTTAAGGAGTTCTAGTCATTTGAAACGGATTCGGAAAGTTTCATCTTCCCTTTATGATTAGTCGAAAACTGCAAATTTCCAAAAGTTCTCAAAAATGCCTTATTTTGTTTATAAACTCCAAATGGACGTCTTAAGCTTAGTTTTACGGACTTCTAGTCATTTGGAACAAATTCGGAAAATTTCATTTCCCCTATGTGATCGGTCGAAAACTGTAACTTTCTAAATGTTTTCGGAAATGCTTTATTTCATTAATATGCATCTAAATAGACTTCTTAAGCTTAGTTTTACGGACTTCTAGTGATTTGGAACAAATTTGGAAAATTTCATCTTTCTATCGTGATGAGTCGAGAACTGCAACATTCTAGAAGTTCTCCGAAATGCTTTATTTTATTAATATGCATCTAAGTAGACGTCTTAAGCTTAGTTTTAAGGAGTTCTAGTCATTTGAAACGGATTCGGAAAGTTTCATCTTCCCTTCATGTTTAGTCAAAAACTGCAAATTTCCAAAAGTTCTCGAAAATGCTTATTTTGTTTATAAACATCCAAATGGACGTATTAAGCTTAGTTTTACGGAGTTCTAGTCATTTAGAACATATTTGGAAAATTTCATGTTTCTGTCGTGATAAGTCGAAAACTGCAACGTTTCAAAAGTTTTCGAAAATAGGTTATTTTGTTTATATACATCCCAATGGACGTCTTAAGCTTAGTTTTACGGACTTCTAGTCATTTGGAAGAAATTTGGAAAATTTCATCTTTTTGTCGTGATAAGTCGAAAACTGCAACTTTCCAAAAGTTCTCATAAATGCCTTATTTTGTTCATAAACTTCCAAATAGACGTCGTAAACTTAGTTTTATGGAGTTCTAGTCATTTGGAACAAATTCGGAAAATTTCATTTCCCCTATGTGATCGAAAACTGTAACTTTCTAAAAGTTCTCGGAAATGCTTTATTTCATTAATATGCATCCAAATGGACGTCTTAAACTTAGTTTTATGGAGTTCTAGTCATTTGGAACAAATTAGGAAGGTTTGATCTTTCTATCGTGATGAGTCGAAAACTGCAACATTCTAAAAGTTCTCGGAAATGCTTTATTTTATTAATGTGCGTCTAAATAGACGTCTTAAGCTTAGTTTTAAGGAGTTCTAGTCATTTGAAACGGATTCGGAAAGTTTCATCGTTCCTTCATGATTAGTCGAAAACTGCAACTTTCCAAAAGTTCTCGGAAATGCCTTATTTTGTTTATAAACATCCAAATGGACGTCTTAAGCTTAGTTTTACGGAGTTCTAGTCATTTGGAACAAATTCGGAAAATTTCATTTCCCGTATGTGATCGGTCGAAAACTGTAACTTTCTGAACGTTCTCGGAAATGCGTTATTTTGTTTAAATGCATCCAAATAGACATATTAATCTTAGTTCGACGGAGTTCTAGACATTTGCAACGAATTTAGAAAATTTCCTCGCCCCGTAGTGATCAGTCGAAACCTGCAACCTTTTCAAAAGTTCTCGGAAATAGGTTATTTTGTTTATATACATCCCAATGGACGTCTTAAGCTTAGTTTTACATACTTCTAGTTATTTGGAACAAATTTGGAAAATTTCATGTTTCTGTCGTGATAAGTCGAAAACTGCAACTTTACAAAAGTTCTCATAAATGCCTTATTTTGTTTATATTTATCTAAATAGACGGCTTAAACTTAGTTTTTCGGAGTTCTAGTCATTTGGAACATATTTGGAAAATTTCATCTTTCTATCGTGACGAGTCAAAAACTGCAACATTCTAAAAGTTCTCCGAAATGCTTTATTTTATCAATATGCATCTAAATAGACGTCTTAAGCTTAGTTTTAAGGAGTTCTAGTCATTTGAAACGGATTCGGAAAGTTTCATCTTCCCGTCATGATTAGTCGAAAACTGCCACTTTCCAAAAGTTCTTAGAAATGCCTTATTTTGTTTATATACATCTAAATAGCCATATTAAGGTTACTTTAAGGAGTTCTAGTCATTTGAAACAAATTTGGAATATTTCATCTTTCTGTCGTGATTAGTCGAAAGCTGCAACTTTCGAAAAGTTCTTAGAAATGCCTTATTTTGTTTATAAACATCCAAATGGACGTCTTAAGCTTAGTTTTACGGAGTTCTAGTCATTTGGAACAAATTCGGAAAATTTCATTTCCCGTATGTGATCGGTCGAAAACTGTAACTTTCTGAACGTTCTCGGAAATGCGTTATTTTGTTTAAATGCATCCAAATAGACATATTAATCTTAGTTCGACGGAGTTCTAGACATTTGCAACGAATTTAGAAAATTTCCTCGCCCCGTAGTGATCAGTCGAAACCTGCAACCTTTTCAAAAGTTCTCGGAAATAGGTTATTTTGTTTATATACATCCCAATGGACGTCTTAAGCTTAGTTTTACATACTTCTAGTTATTTGGAACAAATTTGGAAAATTTCATGTTTCTGTCGTGATAAGTCGAAAACTGCAACTTTACAAAAGTTCTCATAAATGCCTTATTTTGTTTATATTTATCTAAATAGACGGCTTAAACTTAGTTTTTCGGAGTTCTAGTCATTTGGAACATATTTGGAAAATTTCATCTTTCTATCGTGACGAGTCAAAAACTGCAACATTCTAAAAGTTCTCCGAAATGCTTTATTTTATCAATATGCATCTAAATAGACGTCTTAAGCTTAGTTTTAAGGAGTTCTAGTCATTTGAAACGGATTCGGAAAGTTTCATCTTCCCGTCATGATTAGTCGAAAACTGCCACTTTCCAAAAGTTCTTAGAAATGCCTTATTTTGTTTATATACATCTAAATAGCCATATTAAGGTTACTTTAAGGAGTTCTAGTCATTTGAAACAAATTTGGAATATTTCATCTTTCTGTCGTGATTAGTCGAAAGCTGCAACTTTCGAAAAGTTCTTAGAAATGCCTTATTTTGTTTACATACTTCCAAATAGACATATTAAGCTTCTTTCGACGGAGTTCTAGTCATTTGCAACGAATTTGGAAAATTTCATTTTCCCGATGTAATTGGTCGAAAACTGCAACTTTCTAAAAGTTCTCGGAAATGCTTTATTTTGTTAATATTTATCTAAATAGACGGCTTAAGCTTAGTTTTTCGGAGTTCTAGTGATTTGGAACAAATTTGGAAAATTTCATCTTCCTGTCGTGGTAAGTCGGAAACTGCATCTTTCCAAAAGTTCTCATAAATGCCTTATTTTGTTTATATACATCCAAATAGACATATTAAGCTTATTTTGACGGAGTTCTAGACATTTGGAACAAATTTGGAATATTTCATCTTCCTGTCGTGATGAGTCGAAAACTGCAACTTTCTAAAAGTTCTCGGAAATGCTTTATTTTGTTAATATTTATCTAAATAGACGTCTTAAGATTAGTTTTACTGTTTTCTAGTCATTTGAAACAAATTTGGAAAATTTCATCTTTCTGTCGTGATAAGTCGAAAAATGCAACTTTCCAAAAGTTCTAATAAATGCCTTATTTTGATTATATATATCCAAATAGACGTCTTAGGCTTAGTTTTACGGGGTTCTAGTCATCATCGATCATAGATCATAGATCATGGATCATAGATCATAGATCATAGATCATAGATCATAGATCATAGATCATAGATCATAGATCATGGATCATAGATCATAGATCATAGATCATAGATCATAGATCATAGATCATAGATCATCGATCATGGATCATAGATCATAGATCATGGATCATAGATCATAGATCATAGATCATAGATCATCGATCATAGATCATAGATCATAGATCATAGATCATAGATCATAGATCATAGATCATAGATCATCGATCATGGATCATAGATCATAGATCATCGATCATAGATCATCGATCATAGATCATAGATCATAGATCATCGATCATGGATCATAGATCATAGATCATCGATCATAGATCATCGATCATAGATCATAGATCATAGATCATAGATCATAGATCAAAGATCATAGATCATCGATCATGGATCATAGATCATAGATCATAGATCATAGATCATCGATCATAGATCATAGATCATAGATCATAGATCATAGATCATAGATCATAGATCATAGATCATAGATCATAGATCATAGATCATAGATCATAGATCAAAGATCATAGATCATCGTTCATGGATCATAGATCATAGATCATAGATCATAGATCATGGATCATAGATCATCGATCATAGATCATAGATCATATATCATAGATCATCGATCATAGATCATAGATCATAGATCGTAGATCATAGATCATAGATCATAGATCAAAGATCATAGATCATCGATCATGGATCATAGATCATAGATCATAGATCATAGATCATAGATCATAGATCATACATCATAGATCATAGATCATAGATCATAGATCATAGATCATAGATCATAGATCATAGATCATCGATCATGGATCATAGATCATAGATCATAGATCATAGATCATAGATCATCGACCATGTATCACAGATCATCAATGATAGATCATAGATCATGGATCATAGATCATAGATCATGGATCATAGATCATAGATCATAGATCGTAGATCATAGATCATAGATCAAAGATCATAGATCATCGATCATGGATCATAGATCATAGATCATAGATCATAGATCATAGATCATAGATCATGGATCATAGATCATCGATCATAGATCATAGATCATCGATCATGGATCATAGATCATAGATCATAGATCATAGATCATAGATCATAGATCATAGATCATAGATCATGGATCATAGATCATAGATCATAGATCATAGATCATAGATCATAGATCATCGATCATAGATCATAGATCATAGATCATATATCATAGATCATAGATCATAGATCATAGATCATAGATCATCAATGATAGATCATAGATCATGGATCATAGATCATAGATCATAGATCATAGATCATCGATCATAGATCATAGATCATAGATCATAGATCATAGATCATAGATCATCGATCATAGATCATAGATCATAGATCATAGATCATAGATCATGGATCATAGATCATAGATCATAGATCGTAGATCATAGATCATCGATCATAGATCATGGATCATAGATCATAGATCATCGATCATAGATCATCGATCATAGATCATAGATCATAGATCATAGATCATAGATCATAGATCATAGATCATAGATCATAGATCATAGATCATAGATCATAGATCATAGATCATAGATCATAGATCATAGATCATAGATCATAGATCAAAGATCATAGATCATCGATCATGGATCATAGATCATAGATCATAGATCATAGATCATCGATCATAGATCATAGATCATAGATCATAGATCATAGATCATAGATCATAGATCATAGATCATAGATCATAGATCATAGATCATAGATCATAGATCATAGATCATAGATCATAGATCATAGATCATAGATCATAGATCAAAGATCATAGATCATCGATCATGGATCATAGATCATAGATCATAGATCATAGATCATAGATCATAGATCATAGATCATAGATCATGGATCATAGATCATAGATTATGGATCATAGATCATAGATCATAGATCATAGATCATAGATCATAGATCATAGATCATAGATCATAGATCATAGATCATAGATCATAGATCATGGATCATAGATCATCGATCATAGATCATAGATCATAGATCATAGATCATCGATCATAGATCATAGATCATAGATCATAGATCATAGATCATAGATCAAAGATCATAGATGATCGATCATGGATCATAGATCATAGATCATAGATCATAGATCATAGATCATAGATCATCGATCATAGATCATAGATCATAGATCATAGATCATAGATCATAGATCATAGATCATAGATCATAGATCATAGATCATAGATCATGGATCATAGATCATAGATCATAGATCGTAGATCATAGATCATCGATCATAGATCATGGATCATAGATCATAGATCATCGATCATAGATCATCGATCATAGATCATAGATCATAGATCATAGATCATAGATCATAGATCATAGATCATAGATCATCGATCATAGATCATAGATCATAGATCATAGATCATAGATCATAGATCATAGATCATAGATCAAAGATCATAGATCATCGATCATGGATCATAGATCATAGATCATAGATCATAGATCATAGATCATAGATCATAGATCAAAGATCATAGATCATCGATCATGGATCATAGATCATAGATCGTAGATCATAGATCATCGATCATAGATCATAGATCATAGATCATAGATCATAGATCATAGATCATAGATCATAGATCATAGATCAAAGATCATAGATCATCGATCATGGATCATAGATCATAGATCATAGATCATAGATCATCAACCATGTATCACAGATCATCAATGATAGATCATAGATCATGGATCATAGATCATAGATCATAGATCATAGATCATCGATCATAGATCATAGATCATAGATCATAGATCATAGATCATCGATTCTGGATCATAGATCATTGATCATAGATCATAGATCATATATCATAGATTATCGATCATAGATCATAGATCATAGATCATAGATCATAGATCATAGATCATAGATCAAAGATCATAGATCATCGATCATGGATCATAGATCATAGATCATAGATCATAGATCATAGATCATAGATCATACATCATAGATCATAGATCATAGATCATAGATCAACGATCATAGATCATGGATCATAGATCATAGATCATCGATCATAGATCATCGATCATAGATCATAGATCATAGATCATAGATCATAGATCATAGATCAAAGATCATAGATCATCGATCAAAGATCATAGATCATCGATCATGGATCATAGATCATAGATCATAGATCATAGATCATCGATCATAGATCATAGATCATAGATCATAGATCATAGATCATAGATCATAGATCATAGATCATAGATCATAGATCATAGATCATAGATCATAGATCATAGATCATAGATCATAGATCATAGATCATAGATCATAGATCAAAGATCATAGATCATCGATCATGGATCATAGATCATAGATCATAGATCATAGATCATAGATCATAGATCATAGATCATAGATCATAGATCATAGATCATAGATCATAGATCATAGATCATAGATCATAGATCATAGATCATAGATCATAGATCATAGATCATAGATCATAGATCAAAGATCATAGATCATCGATCATGGATCATAGATCATAGATCATAGATCATAGATCATAGATCATGGATCATAGATCATAGATCATGGATCATAGATCATAGATCATAGATCATAGATCATAGATCATAGATCATAGATCATAGATCATGGATCATAGATCATCGATCATAGATCATAGATCATAGATCATAGATCATAGATCATAGATCATAGATCATAGATCATAGATCATAGATCATAGATCAAAGATCATAGATCATCGATCATGGATCATAGATCATAGATCATAGATCATAGATCATAGATCATAGATCATAGATCATAGATCATAGATCATGGATCATAGATCATAGATCATGGATCATAGATCATAGATCATAGATCATAGATCATAGATCATAGATCATAGATCATAGATCATGGATCATAGATCATCGATCATAGATCATAGATCATATATCATAGATCATCGATCATAGATCATAGATCATAGATCATAGATCATAGATCAAAGATCATAGATCATCGATCATGGATCATAGATCATAGATCATAGATCATAGATCATAGATCATAGATCATACATCATAGATCATAGATCATGGATCATGGATCATAGATCATAGATCATAGATCATAGATCATAGATCATAGATCATGGATCATAGATCATAGATCGTAGATCATAGATCATCGATCATAGATCATGGATCATAGATCATAGATCATCGATCATAGATCATCGATCATAGATCATAGATCATAGATCATAGATCATGGATCATAGATCATAGATCATCGATCATAGATCATGGATCATAGATCATAGATCATAGATCATAGATCATGGATCATAGATCATAGATCATAGATCGTAGATCATAGATCATAGATCAAAGATCATAGATCATCGATCATGGATCATAGATCATAGATCATAGATCATAGATCATAGATCATGGATCATAGATCATAGATCATCGATCATAGATCATAGATCATCGATCATGGATCATAGATCATAGATCATAGATCATAGATCATAGATCATGGATCATAGATCATAGATCATAGATCATAGATCATAGATCATAGATCATCGATCATAGATCATAGATCATAGATCATAGATCATATATCATAGATCATAGATCATAGATCATAGATCATAGATCATCAATGATAGATCATAGATCATGGATCATAGATCATAGATCATAGATCATAGATCATAGATCATCGATCATAGATCATAGATCATAGATCATAGATCATCGATCATGGATCATAGATCATCGATCATAGATCATAGATCATAGATCATATATCATAGATCATCGATCATAGATCATAGATCATAGATCATAGATCATAGATCAAAGATCATAGATCATCGATCATGGATCATAGATCATAGATCGTAGATCATAGATCATCGATCATAGATCATGGATCATAGATCATAGATCATCGATCATTGATCAACGATCATAGATCATGGATCATAGATCATAGATCATCGATCATAGATCATCGATCATAGATCATAGATCATAGATCATAGATCATAGATCAAAGATCATAGATCATAGATCATCGATCATGGATTATAGATCATAGATCATAGATCATAGATCATCGATCATAGATCATAGATCATAGATCATAGATCATAGATCATAGATCATAGATCAATGATCATAGATCATGGATCATAGATCATAGATCATCGATCATAGATCATCGATCATAGATCATAGATCATAGATCATAGATCATAGATCATAGATCATAGATCATAGATCAAAGATCATAGATCATCGATCATGGATCATAGATCATAGATCATAGATCATAGATCATCGATCATAGATCATAGATCATAGATCATAGATCATAGATCATAGATCATAGATCATAGATCATAGATCATAGATCATAGATCATAGATCAAAGATCATAGATCATCGATCATGGATCATAGATTATAGATCATAGATCATAGATCATAGATCATAGATCATAGATCATAGATCATGGATCATAGATCATAGATTATGGATCATAGATCATAGATCATAGATCATAGATCATAGATCATAGATCATAGATCATAGATCATAGATCATAGATCAAAGATCATAGATCATCGATCATGGATCATAGATCATAGATCATAGATCATAGATCATAGATCATAGATCATACATCATAGATCATAGATCATGGATCATAGATCATAGATCATAGATCATAGATCATAGATCATAGATCATGGATCATAGATCATAGATCATAGATCGTAGATCATAGATCATCGATCATAGATCATGGATCATAGATCATAGATCATCGATCATAGATCATCGATCATAGATCATAGATCATAGATCATAGATCATAGATCATAGATCATAGATCATAGATCATAGATCATAGATCATAGATCATAGATCAAAGATCATAGATCATCGATCATGGATCATAGATCATAGATCATAGATCATAGATCATAGATCATAGATCATAGATCATGGATCATAGATCATAGATCATCGATCATAGATCATAGATCATCGATCATGGATCATAGATCATAGATCATAGATCATAGAGCATAGATCATAGATCATAGATCATAGATCATGGATCATAGATCATAGATCATAGATCATAGATCATAGATCATAGATCATAGATCATATATCATAGATCATAGATCATAGATCATAGATCATCGATCATGGATCATAGATCATAGATCATAGATCATAGATCATACATCATAGATCATAGATCATGGATCATAGATCATAGATCATAGATCATAGATCATAGATCATGGATCATAGATCATAGATCATAGATCGTAGATCATAGATCATCGATCATAGATCATGGATCATAGATCATAGATCATCGATCATAGATCATCGATCATAGATCATAGATCATAGATCATAGATCATAGATCATAGATCATAGATCATAGATCATAGATCATAGATCATAGATCATAGATCAAAGATCATAGATCATCGATCATGGATCATAGATCATAGATCATAGATCATAGATCATAGATCATCGATCATGGATCATAGATCATAGATCATAGATCATAGATCATAGATCATAGATCATCGATCATGGATCATAGATCATAGATCATAGATCATAGATCATAGATCATCGATCATGGATCATAGATCATAGATCATAGATCATAGATCATAGATCATCGACCATGTATCACAGATCATCAATGATAGATCATAGATCATGGATCATAGATCATAGATCATAGATCATAGATCATAGATCATCGATCATAGATCATAGATCATAGATCATCGATCATAGATCATAGATCATAGATCATAGATCATCGATCATGGATCATAGATCATAGATCATGGATCATAGATCATAGATCATAGATCATAGATCATAGATCATAGATCATAGATCATAGATCATAGATCATGGATCATAGATCATCGATCATCGATCATAGATCATAGATCATAGATCATAGATCATAGATCATAGATCATAGATCATAGATCATAGATCATCGATCATGGATCATAGATCATAGATCATAGATCATAGATCATCGATCATAGATCATAGATCATAGATCATAGATCATAGATCATAGATCATCGATCATGGATCATATATCATAGATCATAGATCATAGATCATAGATCATAGATCATCGATCATGGATCATAGATCATAGATCATAGATCATAGATCATAGATCATAGATCATCAACCATGTATCACAGATCATCAATGATAGATCATAGATCATGGATCATAGATCATAGATCATATATCATAGATCATCGATCATAGATCATAGATCATAGATCATAGATCATAGATCATAGATCATAGATCATAGATCATAGATCATAGATCATAGATCATAGATCATAGATCAAAGATCATAGATCATCGATCATGGATCATAGATCATAGATCATAGATCATAGATCATAGATCATAGATCATACATCATAGATCATAGATCATAGATCATAGATCAACGATCATAGATCATGGATCATAGATCATAGATCATCGATCATAGATCATCGATCATAGATCATAGATCATAGATCATAGATCATAGATCAAAGATCATAGATCATCGATCAAAGATCATAGATCATCGATCATGGATCATAGATCATAGATCATAGATCATCGATCATAGATCATAGATCATAGATCATAGATCATAGATCATAGATCATAGATCATAGATCATAGATCATAGATCATAGATCATAGATCATAGATCATAGATCATAGATCAAAGATCATAGATCATCGATCATGGATCATAGATCATAGATCATAGATCATAGATCATAGATCATAGATCATAGATCATAGATCATAGATCATGGATCATAGATCATAGATCATGGATCATAGATCATAGATCATAGATCATAGATCATCGATCATAGATCATAGATCATAGATCATAGATCATAGATCATAGATCATAGATCATAGATCATAGATCATAGATCATAGATCATAGATCATAGATCATAGATCATAGATCATAGATCATAGATCATAGATCATAGATCATAGATCATCGATCATGGATCATAGATCATAGATCATAGATCATAGATCATAGATCATAGATCATAGATCATAGATCATAGATCATGGATCATAGATCATAGATCATGGATCATAGATCATAGATCATAGATCATAGATCATAGATCATAGATCATAGATCATGGATCATAGATCATCGATCATAGATCATAGATCATAGATCATAGATCATCGATCATGGATCATAGATCATGGATCATAGATCATAGATCATGGATCATAGATCATAGATCATAGATCGTAGATCATAGATCATAGATCAAAGATCATAGATCATCGATCATGGATCATAGATCATAGATCATAGATCATAGATCATAGATCATGGATCATAGATCATAGATCATCGATCATAGATCATAGATCATCGATCATGGATCATAGATCATAGATCATAGATCATAGATCATAGATCATAGATCATAGATCATAGATCATGGATCATAGATCATAGATCATAGATCATAGATCATAGATCATAGATCATCGATCATAGATCATAGATCATAGATCATAGATCATATATCATAGATCATAGATCATAGATCATAGATCATAGATCATAGATCATAGATCAAAGATCATAGATCATCGATCATGGATCATAGATCATAGATCATAGATCATAGATCATAGATCATAGATCATACATCATAGATCATAGATCATAGATCATAGATCATGGATCATAGATCATAGATCATCGATCATAGATCATCGATCATAGATCATAGATCATAGATCATAGATCATAGATCATAGATCAAAGATCATAGATCATCGATCATGGATCATAGATCATAGATCATAGATCATAGATCATCGATCATAGATCATAGATCATAGATCATAGATCATAGATCATAGATTATAGATCATAGACCATAGATCATAGATCATAGATCATAGATCATAGATCATAGATCATAGATCATAGATCATGGATCATAGATCATAGATCATAGATCATAGATCATAGATCATAGATCATCGATCATAGATCATAGATCATAGATCATAGATCATAGATCATAGATCATAGATCAAAGATCATAGATCATCGATCATGGATCATAGATCATAGATCATAGATCATAGATCATCGATCATAGATCATAGATCATAGA
Source organism: Microplitis demolitor (assembly GCF_026212275.2). Lineage (NCBI taxonomy): Eukaryota > Metazoa > Arthropoda > Insecta > Hymenoptera > Braconidae > Microplitis > Microplitis demolitor. The sequence continues at coordinate 11,200,535 of NC_068550.1, read as the reverse complement.
TCATGGATCATAGATCATAGATCATAGATCATAGACCATAGATCATAGATCATAGATCATAGATCATAGATCATAGATCATAGATCATAGATCATGGATCATAGATCATAGATCATAGATCATAGATCATAGATCATATATCATAGATCATAGATCATAGATCATAGATCATAGATCATAGATCATAGATCATAGATCATAGATCATAGATCATAGATCATAGATCATAGATCATAGATCATAGATCATAGATCATAGATCATAGATCATAGATCATAGATCATAGATCATAGATCATAGATCATAGATCATGGATCATAGATCATCGATCATAGATCATAGATCATATATCATAGATCATGGATCATAGATCATAGATCATAGATCATAGATCATAGATCATAGATCATAGATCAAAGATCATAGATCATCGATCATGGATCATAGATCATAGATCATAGATCATAGATCATAGATCATAGATCATACATCATAGATCATAGATCATGGATCATAGATCATAGATCATAGATCATAGATCATAGATCATAGATCATGGATCATAGATCATAGATCATAGATCGTAGATCATAGATCATCGATCATAGATCATGGATCATAGATCATAGATCATCGATCATAGATCATCGATCATAGATCATAGATCATAGATCATAGATCATAGATCATAGATCATAGATCATAGATCATAGATCATAGATCATAGATCATAGATCATAGATCATAGATCATAGATCAAAGATCATAGATCATCGATCATGGATCATAGATCATAGATCATAGATCATAGATCAAAGATCATAGATCATCGATCATGGATCATAGATCATAGATCATAGATCATAGATCATAGATCATAGATCATACATCATAGATCATAGATCATAGATCATAGATCAACGATCATAGATCATGGATCATAGATCATAGATCATCGATCATAGATCATCGATCATAGATCATAGATCATAGATCAAAGATCATAGATCATCGATCATGGATCATAGATCATAGATCATAGATCATAGATCATCGATCATAGATCATAGATCATAGATCATGGATCATAGATCATAGATCGTAGATCATAGACCATAGATCATAGATCATAGATCATAGATCATAGATCATAGATCATCGATCATGGATCATAGATCATAGATCATAGATCATAGATCATAGATCATCGATCATGGATCATAGATCATAGATCATAGATCATAGATCATAGATCATCGATCATGGATCATAGATCATAGATCATAGATCATAGATCATAGATCATCGATCATGGATCATAGATCATAGATCATAGATCATAGATCATAGATCATCGATCATGGATCATAGATCATAGATCATAGTTCATAGATCATAGATCATAGATCATCGACCATGTATCACAGATCATCAATGACAGATCATAGATCATGGATCATAGATCATAGATCATAGATCATAGATCATCGATCATAGATCATAGATCATCGATCATAGATCATAGATCATAGATCATCGATCATAGATCATAGATCATAGATCATCGATCATGGATCATAGATCATCGATCATAGATCATAGATCATATATCATAGATCATCGATCATAGATCATAGATCATAGATCATAGATCATCGATCATAGATCATAGATCATAGATCATCGATCATAGATCATAGATCATAGATCATGGATCATAGATCATAGATCATAGATCATAGATCATAGATCATAGATCATAGATCATAGATCATAGATCATAGATCATAGATCATGGATCATAGATCATAGATCATAGATCATAGATCATAGATCATAGATCATAGATCATCGATCATAGATCATAGATCATAGATCATCGATCATAGATCATAGATCATAGATCATAGATCATAGATCATAGATCATATATCATATATCATAGATCATAGATCATAGATCATAGATCATAGATCATAGATCATAGATCATAGATCATAGATCATTGATCATAGATCATAGATCATAGATCATAGATCAAAGATCATAGATCATCGATCATGGATCATAGATCATAGATCATAGATCATAGATCATAGATCATAGATCTTAGATCATAGATCATGGATCATAGATCATAGATCATAGATCATAGATCATAGATCATAGATCATAGATCATAGATCATGGATCATAGATCATCGATCATCGATCATAGATTATAGATCATAGATCATAGATCATAGATCATATATCATATATCATAGATCATAGATCATAGATCATAGATCATAGATCATAGATCATAGATCATAGATCATAGATCATAGATCATAGATCATAGATCATAGATCATAGATCATAGATCATAGATCATAGATCATAGATCAAAGATCATAGATCATGGATCATAGATCATAGATCATAGATCATAGATCATAGATCATAGATCATCGATCATAGATCATAGATCATAGATCATCGATCATAGATCATAGATCATAGATCATAGATCATAGATCATAGATCATAGATCATAGATCATAGATCATAGATCATAGATCATAGATCATAGATCATAGATCATAGATCATAGATCATAGATCAAAGATCATAGATCATCGATCATGGATCATAGATCATAGATCATAGATCATAGATCATAGATCATAGATCATAGATCATAGATCATGGATCATAGATCATAGATTATGGATCATAGATCATAGATCATAGATCATAGATCATAGATCATAGATCATGGATCATAGATCATCGATCATAGATCATAGATCATATATCATAGATCATCGATCATAGATCATAGATCATAGATCATAGATCATAGATCATAGATCATAGATCATAGATCAAAGATCATAGATCATCGATCATGGATCATAGATCATAGATCATAGATCATAGATCATACATCATAGATCATAGATCATGGATCATAGATCATAGATCATAGATCATAGATCATAGATCATAGATCATGGATCATAGATCATAGATCATAGATCGTAGATCATAGATCATCGATCATAGATCATGGATCATAGATCATAGATCATCGATCATAGATCATCGATCATAGATCATAGATCATAGATCATAGATCATAGATCATAGATCATAGATCATAGATCATAGATCATAGATCATAGATCATAGATCAAAGATCATAGATCATCGATCATGGATCATAGATCATAGATCATAGATCATAGATCATGGATCATAGATCATAGATCATCGATCATAGATCATAGATCATCGATCATGGATCATAGATCATAGATCATAGATCATAGAGCATAGATCATAGATCATAGATCATAGATCATGGATCATAGATCATAGATCATAGATCATAGATCATAGATCATAGATCATGGATCATAGATCATCGATCATAGATCATAGATCATCGATCATAGATCATAGATCATAGATCATAGATCATAGATCATAGATCATAGATCAAAGATCATAGATCATCGATCATGGATCATAGATCATAGATCATAGATCATAGATCATAGATCATAGATCATACATCATAGATCATAGATCATGGATCATAGATCATAGATCATAGATCATAGATCATAGATCATAGATCATGGATCATAGATCATAGATCATAGATCGTAGATCATAGATCATCGATCATAGATCATGGATCATAGATCATAGATCATCGATCATAGATCATCGATCATAGATCATAGATCATCGATCATGGATCATAGATCATAGATCATAGATCATAGATCATAGATCATAGATCATCGATCATGGATCATAGATCATAGATCATAGATCATAGATCATAGATCATAGATCATCGATCATCGATCATGGATCATAGATCATAGATCATAGATCATAGATCATAGATCATAGATCATAGATCATAGATCATAGATCATAGATCATAGATCATAGATCATAGATCATAGATCATAGATCATGGATCATAGATCATAGATCATAGATCATAGATCATAGATCATCGATCATAGATCATAGATCATAGATCATAGATCATATATCATAGATCATAGATCATAGATCATAGATCATAGATCATAGATCATAGATCATAGATCATAGATCATAGATCATAGATCATAGATCATAGATCATAGATCATAGATCAAAGATCATAGATCATCGATCATGGATCATAGATCATCGATCATGGATCATAGATCATAGATCATAGATCATCGATCATGGATCATAGATCATAAATCATAGATCATAGATCATAGATCATAGATCATCGATCATGGATCATAGATCATAGATCATAGATCATAGATCATAGATCATCGATCATGGATCATAGATCATAGATCATAGATCATAGATCATAGATCATAGATCATCGACCATGTATCACAGATCATCAATGATAGATCATAGATCATGGATCATAGATCATAGATCATCGATCATAGATCATAGATCATAGATCATCGATCATAGATCATAGATCATAGATCATAGATCATCGATCATGGATCATAGATCATCGATCATAGATCATAGATCATATATCATAGATCATCGATCATAGATCATAGATCATAGATCATAGATCATAGATCATAGATCATAGATCATAGATCATAGATCATAGATCATAGATCATCGATCATAGATCATAGATCATAGATCATCGATCATAGATCATAGATCATAGATCATGGATCATAGATCATAGATCATAGATCATAGATCATAGATCATAGATCATAGATCATAGATCATAGATCATAGATCATAGATCATAGATCATAGATCATAGATCATAGATCATAGATCATAGATCATGGATCATAGATCATAGATCATAGATCATAGATCATCGATCATAGATCATAGATCATAGATCATAGATCATATATCATAGATCATAGATCATAGATCATAGATCATAGATCATAGATCATAGATCATAGATCATAGATCATAGATCATAGATCATAGATCATAGATCATAGATCATAGATCATAGATCATAGATCATAGATCATAGATCATAGATCATAGATCATAGATCAAAGATCATAGATCATCGATCATGGATCATAGATCATAGATCATAGATCATAGATCATAGATCATGGATCATAGATCATAGATCATGGATCATAGATCATAGATCATAGATCATAGATCATAGATCATAGATCATAGATCATAGATCATAGATCATGGATCATAGATCATCGATCATCGATCATAGATCATAGATCATAGATCATAGATCATAGATCATAGATCATAGATCATAGATCATAGATCATAGATCATAGATCATAGATCATCGATCATGGATCATAGATCATAGATCATAGATCATAGATCATAGATCATACATCATAGATCATAGATCATAGATCATAGATCAACGATCATAGATCATGGATCATAGATCATAGATCATCGATCATAGATCAAAGATCATAGATCATCGATCAAAGATCATAGATCATCGATCATGGATCATAGATCATAGATCATAGATCATCGATCATAGATCATAGATCATAGATCATAGATCATAGATCATAGATCATAGATCATAGATCATAGATCATAGATCATAGATCATAGATCATAGATCATATATCATATATCATAGATCATAGATCATAGATCATAGATCATAGATCATAGATCATAGATCATAGATCATAGATCATAGATCATAGATCATAGATCATAGATCATAGATCATAGATCATAGATCATGGATCATAGATCATAGATCATGGATCATAGATCATAGATCATAGATCATAGATCATAGATCATAGATCATAGATCATAGATCATAGATCATGGATCATAGATCATCGATCATCGATCATAGATCATAGATCATAGATCATAGATCATAGATCATAGATCATAGATCATAGATCATAGATCATAGATCATCGATCATGGATCATAGATCATAGATCATAGATCATAGATCATAGATCATACATCATAGATCATAGATCATAGATCATAGATCAACGATCATAGATCATGGATCATAGATCATAGATCATCGATCATAGATCAAAGATCATAGATCATCGATCAAAGATCATAGATCATCGATCATGGATCATAGATCATAGATCATAGATCATGGATCATAGATCATAGATCATAGATCATAGATCATAGATCATAGATCATAGATCATGGATCATAGATCATCGATCATAGATCATAGATCATAGATCATAGATCATATATCATATATCATAGATCATAGATCATAGATCATAGATCATAGATCATAGATCATAGATCATAGATCATAGATCATAGATCATAGATCATAGATCATAGATCATAGATCATAGATCATAGATCATAGATCATAGATCAAAGATCATAGATCATCGATCATGGATCATAGATCATAGATCATAGATCATAGATCATAGATCATGGATCATAGATCATAGATCATGGATCATAGATCATAGATCATAGATCATAGATCATAGATCATAGATCATAGATCATAGATCATGGATCATAGATCATCGATCATCGATCATAGATCATAGATCATAGATCATAGATCATAGATCATAGATCATAGATCAAAGATCATAGATCATCGATCATGGATCATAGATCATAGATCATAGATCATAGATCATAGATCATACATCATAGATCATAGATCATAGATCATAGATCAACGATCATAGATCATGGATCATAGATCATAGATCATCGATCATAGATCAAAGATCATAGATCATCGATCAAAGATCATAGATCATCGATCATGGATCATAGATCATAGATCATAGATCATAGATCATCGATCATAGATCATAGATCATAGATCATAGATCATAGATCATAGATCATAGATCATAGATCATAGATCATAGATCATAGATCATAGATCATAGATCAAAGATCATAGATCATAGATCATAGATCATAGATCATAGATCAAAGATCATAGATCATCGATCATGGATCATAGATCATAGATCATAGATCATAGATCATAGATCATAGATCATAGATCATAGATCATAGATCATGGATCATAGATCATAGATCATGGATCATAGATCATAGATCATAGATCATAGATCATAGATCATAGATCATAGATCATAGATCATGGATCATAGATCATCGATCATAGATCATAGATCATATATCATAGATCATCGATCATAGATCATAGATCATAGATCATAGATCAAAGATCATAGATCATCGATCATGGATCATAGATCATAGATCATAGATCATAGATCATAGATCATAGATCATACATCATAGATCATAGATCATGGATCATAGATCATAGATCATAGATCATAGATCATAGATCATAGATCATGGATCATAGATCATAGATCATAGATCGTAGATCATAGATCATCGATCATAGATCATGGATCATAGATCATAGATCATCGATCATAGATCATCGATCATAGATCATAGATCATAGATCATAGATCATGGATCATAGATCATAGATCATCGATCATAGATCATAGATCATCGATCATGGATCATAGATCATAGATCATAGATCATAGATCATGGATCATAGATCATAGATCATAGATCGTAGATCATAGATCATAGATCAAAGATCATAGATCATCGATCATGGATCATAGATCATAGATCATAGATCATAGATCATAGATCATAGATCATGGATCATAGATCATAGATCATCGATCATAGATCATAGATCATCGATCATGGATCATAGATCATAGATCATAGATCATAGATCATAGATCATAGATCATAGATCATAGATCATAGATCATAGATCATGGATCATAGATCATAGATCATAGATCATAGATCATCGATCATAGATCATAGATCATAGATCATAGATCATATATCATAGATCATAGATCATAGATCATAGATCATAGATCATCAATGATAGATCATAGATCATGGATCATAGATCATAGATCATAGATCATAGATCATAGATCATCGATCATAGATCATAGATCATAGATCATAGATCATCGATCATGGATCATAGATCATCGATCATAGATCATAGATCATATATCATAGATCATCGATCATAGATCATAGATCATAGATCATAGATCATAGATCATAGATCAAAGATCATAGATCATCGATCATGGATCATAGATCATAGATCGTAGATCATAGATCATCGATCATAGATCATGGATCATAGATCATAGATCATCGATCATAGATCAACGATCATAGATCATGGATCATAGATCATAGATCATCGATCATAGATCATCGATCATAGATCATAGATCATAGATCATAGATCATGGATCATAGATCATAGATCATCGATCATAGATCATAGATCATCGATCATGGATCATAGATCATAGATCATAGATCATAGATCATGGATCATAGATCATAGATCATAGATCGTAGATCATAGATCATAGATCAAAGATCATAGATCATCGATCATGGATCATAGATCATAGATCATAGATCATAGATCATAGATCATAGATCATGGATCATAGATCATAGATCATCGATCATAGATCATAGATCATCGATCATGGATCATAGATCATAGATCATAGATCATAGATCATAGATCATAGATCATAGATCATGGATCATAGATCATAGATCATAGATCATCGATCATAGATCATAGATCATAGATCATAGATCATATATCATAGATCATAGATCATAGATCATAGATCATAGATCATCAATGATAGATCATAGATCATGGATCATAGATCATAGATCATAGATCATAGATCATAGATCATCGATCATAGATCATAGATCATAGATCATAGATCATCGATCATGGATCATAGATCATCGATCATAGATCATAGATCATATATCATAGATCATCGATCATAGATCATAGATCATAGATCATAGATCATAGATCATAGATCAAAGATCATAGATCATCGATCATGGATCATAGATCATAGATCGTAGATCATAGATCATCGATCATAGATCATGGATCATAGATCATAGATCATCGATCATAGATCAACGATCATAGATCATGGATCATAGATCATAGATCATCGATCATAGATCATCGATCATAGATCATAGATCATAGATCATAGATCAAAGATCATAGATCATAGATCATCGATCATGGATCATAGATCATAGATCATAGATCATAGATCATCGATCATAGATCATAGATCATAGATCATAGATCATAGATCATAGATCATAGATCAATTATCATAGATCATGGATCATAGATCATAGATCATCGATCATAGATCATCGATCATAGATCATAGATCATAGATCATAGATCATAGATCATAGATCAAAGATCATAGATCATCGATCATGGATCATAGATCATAGATCATAGATCATAGATCATCGATCATAGATCATAGATCATAGATCATAGATCATAGATCATAGATCATAGATCATAGATCATAGATCATAGATCATAGATCATAGATCAAAGATCATAGATCATCGATCATGGATCATAGATCATAGATCATAGATCATAGATCATAGATCATAGATCATAGATCATAGATCATGGATCATAGATCATAGATCATGGATCATAGATCATAGATCATAGATCATAGATCATAGATCATAGATCATAGATCATAGATCATGGATCATAGATCATCGATCATAGATCATAGATCATAGATCATAGATCATAGATCATAGATCATAGATCATAGATCAAAGATCATAGATCATCGATCATGGATCATAGATCATAGATCATAGATCATAGATCATAGATCATAGATCATAGATCATACATCATAGATCATAGATCATGGATCATAGATCATAGATCATAGATCATAGATCATAGATCATAGATCATAGATCATAGATCATGGATCATAGATCATAGATCATAGATCGTAGATCATAGATCATCGATCATAGATCATGGATCATAGATCATAGATCATAGATCATAGATCATAAATCATAGATCATAGATCATAGATCATAGATCATAGATCATAGATCATAGATCATAGATCATAGATCATAGATCATAGATCATAGATCATAGATCATAGATCATAGATCATAGATCATAGATCATAGATCAAAGATCATAGATCATCGATCATGGATCATAGATCATAGATCATAGATCATAGATCATAGATCATAGATCATAGATCATAGATCATGGATCATAGATCATAGATCATGGATCATAGATCATAGATCATAGATCATAGATCATAGATCATAGATCATAGATCATGGATCATAGATCATAGATCATAGATCATAGATCATAGATCATAGATCATCGATCATAGATCATAGATCATAGATCATAGATCATAGATCATAGATCATAGATCATAGATCATAGATCATAGATCATCGATCATAGATCATAGATCATCGATCATGGATCATAGATCATAGATCATAGATCATAGATCATAGATCATAGATCATAGATCATAGATCATGGATCATAGATCATAGATCATAGATCATAGATCATAGATCATAGATCATAGATCATCGATCATAGATCATAGATCATAGATCATAGATCATAGATCATAGATCATAGATCATAGATCATCGATCATGGATCATAGATCATAGATCATAGATCATAGATCATAGATCATAGATCATAGATCATAAATCATAGATCATAGATCATAGATCATAGATCATAGATCATAGATCATAGATCATAGATCATAGATCATAGATCATAGATCATAGATCAAAGATCATAGATCATCGATCATGGATCATAGATCATAGATCATAGATCATAGATCATAGATCATGGATCATAGATCATAGATCATCGATCATAGATCATAGATCATCGATCATGGATCATAGATCATAGATCATAGATCATAGAGCATAGATCATAGATCATAGATCATAGATCATGGATCATAGATCATAGATCATAGATCATAGATCATAGATCATAGATCATCGATCATAGATCATAGATCATATATCATAGATCATAGATCATAGATCATAGATCATAGATCATAGATCATAGATCATAGATCATAGATCATAGATCATAGATCATCGATCATAGATCATAGATCATAGATCATGGATCATAGATCATACATCATAGATCATAGATCATGGATCATAGATCATAGATCATAGATCATAGATCATAGATCATAGATCATGGATCATAGATCATAGATCATAGATCGTAGATCATAGATCATCGATCATAGATCATGGATCATAGATCATAGATCATAGATCATAGATCATAAATCATAGATCATAGATCATAGATCATAGATCATAGATCATAGATCATAGATCATAGATCATAGATCATAGATCATAGATCATAGATCATAGATCATAAATCATAGATCATAGATCATAGATCATAGATCAAAGATCATAGATCATCGATCATGGATCATAGATCATAGATCATAGATCATAGATCATAGATCATAGATCATAGATCATAGATCATGGATCATAGATCATAGATCATGGATCATAGATCATAGATCATAGATCATAGATCATAGATCATAGATCATAGATCATAGATCATGGATCATAGATCATAGATCATAGATCATAGATCATAGATCATAGATCATCGATCATAGATCATAGATCATAGATCATAGATCATAGATCATAGATCATAGATCATAGATCATAGATCATCGATCATAGATCATAGATCATCGATCATGGATCATAGATCATAGATCATAGATCATAGATCATAGATCATAGATCATAGATCATAGATCATGGATCATAGATCATAGATCATAGATCATAGATCATAGATCATAGATCATAGATCATCGATCATAGATCATAGATCATAGATCATAGATCATAGATCATAGATCATCGATCATGGATCATAGATCATAGATCATAGATCATAGATCATAGATCATAGATCATAGATCATAAATCATAGATCATAGATCATAGATCATAGATCATAGATCATAGATCATAGATCATAGATCATAGATCATAGATCATAGATCATAGATCATAGATCAAAGATCATAGATCATCGATCATGGATCATAGATCATAGATCATAGATCATAGATCATGGATCATAGATCATAGATCATCGATCATAGATCATAGATCATCGATCATGGATCATAGATCATAGATCATAGATCATAGAGCATAGATCATAGATCATAGATCATAGATCATGGATCATAGATCATAGATCATAGATCATAGATCATAGATCATAGATCATCGATCATAGATCATAGATCATATATCATAGATCATAGATCATAGATCATAGATCATAGATCATAGATCATCGATCATGGATCATAGATCATAGATCATAGATCATAGATCATAGATCATCGATCATAGATCATAGATCATAGATCATGGATCATAGATCATAGATCATAGACCATAGATCATAGATCATAGATCATAGATCATAGATTATGGATCATAGATCATAGATCATAGATCATAGATCATAGATCATCGATCATAGATCATAGATCATAGATCATCGATCATAGATCATAGATCATAGATCATAGATCATAGATCATCGATCATGGATCATAGATCATAGATCATAGATCATAGATCATCGATCATAGATCATAGATCATAGATCATAGATCATAGATCATAGATCATAGATCATAGATCATCGATCATGGATCATAGATCATAGATCATAGATCATAGATCATAGATCATAGATCATCGATCATGGATCATAGATCATAGATCATAGATCATAGATCATAGATCATCGATCATGGATCATAGATCATAGATCATAGATCATAGATCATAGATCATCGACCATGTATCACAGATCATCAATGATAGATCATAGATCATGGATCATAGATCATAGATCATAGATCATAGATCATCGATCATAGATCATAGATCATAGATCATAGATCATCGATCATGGATCATAGATCATCGATCATAGATCATAGATCATAGATCATAGATCATAGATCATCGATCATGGATCATAGATCATAGATCATAGATCATAGATCATAGATCATCGATCATAGATCATAGATCATAGATCATAGATCATAGATCATAGATCATAGATCATAGATCATCGATCATGGATCATAGATCATAGATCATAGATCATAGATCATAGATCATAGATCATCGATCATGGATCATAGATCATAGATCATAGATCATAGATTATAGATCATAGATCATAGATCATAGATCATAGATCATAGATCATAGATCATCGACCATGTATCACAGATCATCAATGATAGATCATAGATCATGGATCATAGATCATCGATCATAGATCATAGATCATATATCATAGATCATCGATTATAGATCATAGATCATAGATCATAGATCATAGATCATAAATCATAGATCAAAGATCATAGATCATCGATCATGGATCATAGATCATAGATCATAGATCATAGATCATAGATCATAGATCATAGATCATAGATCATAGATCATAGATCATAGATCATAGATCATAATCATAGATCATAGATCATGGATCATAGATCATAGATCATAGATCATAGATCATAGATCATAGATCATGGATCATAGATCATAGATCATAGATCGTAGATCATAGATCATCGATCATAGATCATGGATCATAGATCATAGATCATCGATCATAGATCATCGATCATAGATCATAGATCATAGATCATAGATCATAGATCATAGATCAAAGATCATAGATCATCGATCATGGATCATAGATCATAGATCATAGATCATAGATCATAGATCATAGATCATAGATCATGGATCATAGATCATAGATCATAGATCATCGATCATGGATCATAGATCATAGATCATAGATCATAGATCATAGATCATAGATCATAGATCATAGATCATAGATCATAGATCATAGATCATAGATCATAGATCATAGATCATAGATCATGGATCATAGATCATAGATCATGGATCAAAGATCATAGATCATCGATCATGGATCATAGATCATAGATCATAGATCATAGATCATAGATCATAGATCATAGATCATACATCATAGATCATAGATCATAGATCATAGATCAACGATCATAGATCATAGATCATAGATCATAGATCATAGATCATAATCATAGATCATAGATCATGGATCATAGATCATAGATCATAGATCATAGATCATAGATCATGGATCATAGATCATAGATCATAGATCGTAGATCATAGATCATCGATCATAGATCATGGATCATAGATCATAGATCATCGATCATAGATCATCGATCATAGATCAAAGATCATAGATCATAGATCATATATCATAGATCATAGATCATAGATCAAAGATCATAGATCATAGATCATAGATCATAGATCATAGATCATAGATCATGGATCATAGATCATAGATCATAGATCATCGATCATGGATCATGGATCATAGATCATAGATCATAGATCATCGATCATAGATCATAGATCATAGATCATAGATCATAGATCATAGATCATCGATCATAGATCAAAGATCATAGATCATCGATCATGGATCATAGATCATAGATCGTAGATCATAGATCATCGATCATAGATCATGGATCATAGATCATAGATCATCGATCATAGATCAACGATCATAGATCATGGATCATAGATCATAGATCATCGATCATAGATCATCGATCATAGATCATAGATCATAGATCATAGATCATCGATCATAGATCATAGATCATAGATCATAGATCATCGATCATGGATCATAGATCATCAATGATAGATCATAGATCATAGATCATAGATCATAGATCATAGATCATAGATCATAGATCATAATCATAGATCATAGATCATGGATCATAGATCATAGATCATAGATCATAGATCATAGATCATGGATCATAGATCATAGATCATAGATCGTAGATCATAGATCATCGATCATAGATCATGGATCATAGATCATAGATCATCGATCATAGATCATCGATCATAGATCAAAGATCATAGATCATAGATCATATATCATAGATCATAGATCATAGATCAAAGATCATAGATCATCGATCATGGATCATAGATCATAGATCATAGATCATAGATCATAGATCATAGATCATGGATCATAGATCATAGATCATAGATCATAGATCATAGATCATAGATCATCGATCATAGATCATAGATCATCGATCATAGATCATAGATCATAGATCATAGATCATAGATCATCGATCATGGATCATAGATCATAGATCATCGATCATAGATCATCGATCATAGATCAAAGATCATAGATCATAGATCATAGATCATACATCATAGATCATAGATCATAGATCATATATCATAGATCATAGATCATAGATCAAAGATCATAGATCATCGATCATGGATCATAGATCATAGATCATAGATCATAGATCATAGATCATAGATCATGGATCATAGATCATAGATCATAGATCATCGATCATGGATCATGGATCATAGATCATAGATCATAGATCATCGATCATAGATCATAGATCATAGATCATAGATCATAGATCATAGATCATAGATCATAGATCATCGATCATAGATCATAGATCATAGATCATAGATCATACATCATAGATCATAGATCATAGATCATAGATCATAATCATAGATCATAGATCATGGATCATAGATCATAGATCATAGATCATAGATCATAGATCATGGATCATAGATCATAGATCATAGATCGTAGATCATAGATCATCGATCATAGATCATGGATCATAGATCATAGATCATCGATCATAGATCATCGATCATAGATCAAAGATCATAGATCATAGATCATATATCATAGATCATAGATCATCGATCATGGATCATAGATCATAGATCATAGATCATAGATCATAGATCATCTACCATGTATCACAGATCATCAATCATAGATCATAGATCATAGATCATAGATCATCGATCATGGATCATAGATCATAGATCATAGATCATCGACCATGTATCACAGATCATCAATGATAGATCATAGATCATGGATCATAGATCATAGATCATAGATCATAGATCATAGATCATCGATCATAGATCATAGATCATAGATCATAGATCATCGATCATGGATCATAGATCATCAATGATAGATCATAGATCATAGATCATAGATCATAGATCATAGATCATAGATCATAGATCATAATCATAGATCATAGATCATGGATCATAGATCATAGATCATAGATCATAGATCATAGATCATGGATCATAGATCATAGATCATAGATCGTAGATCATAGATCATCGATCATAGATCATGGATCATAGATCATAGATCATCGATCATAGATCATCGATCATAGATCAAAGATCATAGATCATAGATCATATATCATAGATCATAGATCATAGATCAAAGATCATAGATCATCGATCATGGATCATAGATCATAGATCATAGATCATAGATCATAGATCATAGATCATGGATCATAGATCATAGATCATAGATCATAGATCATAGATCATAGATCATCGATCATAGATCATAGATCATAGATCATCGATCATAGATCATAGATCATAGATCATAGATCATAGATCATCGATCATGGATCATAGATCATAGATCATAGATCATAGATCATAGATCATAGATCATAGATCATAGATCATAGATCATAGATCATAGATCATCGATCATGGATCATAGATCATAGATCATAGATCATAGATCATAGATCATCGATCATAGATCATAGATCATAGATCATAGATCATAGATCATAGATCATCGATCATGGATCATAGATCATAGATCATAGATCATAGATCATAGATCATAGATCATCGATCATGGATCATAGATCATAGATCATAGATCATAGATTATAGATCATAGATCATAGATCATAGATCATAGATCATCGACCATGTATCACAGATCATCAATGATAGATCATAGATCATGGATCATAGATCATCGATCATAGATCATAGATCATATATCATAGATCATCGATTATAGATCATAGATCATAGATCATAGATCATAGATCATAAATCATAGATCAAAGATCATAGATCATCGATCATGGATCATAGATCATAGATCATAGATCATAGATCATAGATCATAGATCATAGATCATAGATCATAAATCATAGATCGTAGATCATAGATCATCGATCATAGATCATGGATCATAGATCATAGATCATCGATCATAGATCATCGATCATAGATCAAAGATCATAGATCATAGATCATAGATCATAGATCATAGATCATAGATCATGGATCATAGATCATAGATCATAGATCATCGATCATGGATCATGGATCATAGATCATAGATCATAGATCATCGATCATAGATCATCGATCATAGATCATAGATCATATATCATAGATCATCGATTATAGATCATAGATCATAGATCATAGATCATAGATCATAAATCATAGATCAAAGATCATAGATCATCGATCATGGATCATAGATCATAGATCATAGATCATAGATCATAGATCATAGATCATAGATCATAGATCATAGATCATAGATCATAATCATAGATCATAGATCATGGATCATAGATCATAGATCATAGATCATAGATCATAGATCATAGATCATGGATCATAGATCATAGATCATAGATCGTAGATCATAGATCATCGATCATAGATCATGGATCATAGATCATAGATCATCGATCATAGATCATCGATCATAGATCATAGATCATAGATCATAGATCATAGATCATAGATCAAAGATCATAGATCATCGATCATGTATCATAGATCATAGATCATAGATCATAGATCATAGATCATAGATCATAGATCATGGATCATAGATCATAGATCATAGATCATCGATCATGGATCATAGATCATAGATCATAGATCATAGATCATAGATCATCGATCATAGATCATAGATCATAGATCATAGATCATAGATCATAGATCATAGATCATAGATCATAGATCATAGATCATGGATCATAGATCATAGATCATGGATCAAAGATCATAGATCATCGATCATGGATCATAGATCATAGATCATAGATCATAGATCATAGATCATAGATCATAGATCATACATCATAGATCATAGATCATCGATCATAGATCATAGATCATAGATCATAGATCATAGATCATAGATCATCGATCATAGATCATAGATCATAGATCATGGATCATAGATCATAGATCATAGATCGTAGATCATAGATCATCGATCATAGATCATGGATCATAGATCATAGATCATCGATCATAGATCATCGATCATAGATCAAAGATCATAGATCATAGATCATAGATCATACATCATAGATCATAGATCATAGATCATAGATCATAATCATAGATCATAGATCATGGATCATAGATCATAGATCATAGATCATAGATCATAGATCATGGATCATAGATCATAGATCATAGATCGTAGATCATAGATCATCGATCATAGATCATGGATCATAGATCATAGATCATCGATCATAGATCATCGATCATAGATCAAAGATCATAGATCATAGATCATATATCATAGATCATAGATCATAGATCAAAGATCATAGATCATCGATCATGGATCATAGATCATAGATCATAGATCATAGATCATAGATCATAGATCATGGATCATAGATCATAGATCATAGATCATCGATCATGGATCATGGATCATAGATCATAGATCATAGATCATCGATCATAGATCATAGATCATAGATCATAGATCATAGATCATAGATCATAGATCATAGACCATAGATCATAGATCATACATCATAGATCATAGATCATAGATCATAGATCATAATCATAGATCATAGATCATGGATCATAGATCATAGATCATAGATCATAGATCATAGATCATGGATCATAGATCATAGATCATAGATCGTAGATCATAGATCATCGATCATAGATCATGGATCATAGATCATAGATCATCGATCATAGATCATCGATCATAGATCAAAGATCATAGATCATAGATCATATATCATAGATCATAGATCATAGATCAAAGATCATAGATCATCGATCATGGATCATAGATCATAGATCATAGATCATAGATCATAGATCATAGATCATAGATCATGGATCATAGATCATAGATCATAGATCATCGATCATGGATCATGGATCATAGATCATAGATCATAGATCATCGATCATAGATCATAGATCATAGATCATAGATCATAGATCATAGATCATCGATCATAGATCAAAGATCATAGATCATCGATCATGGATCATAGATCATAGATCGTAGATCATAGATCATCGATCATAGATCATGGATCATAGATCATAGATCATCGATCATAGATCAACGATCATAGATCATGGATCATAGATCATAGATCATCGATCATAGATCATCGATCATAGATCATAGATCATAGATCATAGATCATAGATCAAAGATCATAGATCATAGATCATCGATCATGGATCATAGATCATAGATCATAGATCATAGATCATCGACTATGTATCACAGATCATCAATCATAGATCATAGATCATAGATCATAGATCATAGATTATAGATCATAGATCATAGATCATCGACCATGTTTCACAGATCATCAATGATAGATCATAGATCATGGATCATCGATCATGGATCATAGATCGTAGATCATAGATCATCGATCATGGATCATAGATCATAGATCATCGATCATAGATCATAGATCATAGATCATAGATCATCGATCATAGATCATAGATCAAAGATCATAGATCATCGATCATGGATCATAGATCATAGATCATAGATCATAGATCATAGATCATCTACCATGTATCACAGATCATCAATCATAGATCATAGATCATAGATCATAGATCATCGATCATGGATCATAGATCATAGATCATAGATCATCGACCATGTATCACAGATCATCAATGATAGATCATAGATCATGGATCATAGATCATAGATCATAGATCATAGATCATAGATCATCGATCATAGATCATAGATCATAGATCATAGATCATCGATCATGGATCATAGATCATCAATGATAGATCATAGATCATAGATCATAGATCATAGATCATAGATCATAGATCATAGATCATAGATCATAGATCATAGATCATAGATCATCGATCATAGATCATAGATCATAGATCATAGATCATAGATCATAGATCATAGATCATAGATCATAGATCATAGATCATAGATCATAGATCATAGATCATAGATCATAGATCATAGATCATCGATCATGGATCATAGACCATAGATCATAGATCATAGATCATAGATCAGAGATCATGGATCATAGATCATAGATCATAGATCATAGATCATAGATCATAGATCATAGATCATAGATCATAGATCATCGATCATAGATCATGGATCATAGATCATCGATCATAGATCATAGATAATAGATCATAGATCATCGATCATAGATCATAGATCATAGATCATAGATCATAGATCATAGATCATAGATCAAAGATCATAGATCATCGATCATGGATCATAGATCATAGATCATAGATCATAGATCATAGATCATAGATCATAGATCATAGATCATAGATCATAGATCATAGATCATAGATCAACGATCATAGATCATGGATCATAGATCATAGATCATCGATCATAGATCAAAGATCATAGATCATCGATCAAAGATCATAGATCATCGATCATGGATCATAGATCATAGATCATAGATCATAGATCATCGATCATAGATCATAGATCATAGATCATAGATCATAGATCATAGATCATAGATCATAGATCATAGATCATAGATCATAGATCATAGATCATAGATCATAGATCATAGATCATAGATCATAGATCATAGATCATAGATCATAGATCATAGATCATAGATCATAGATCATAGATCAAAGATCATAGATCATCGATCATGGATCATAGATCATAGATCATAGATCATAGATCATAGATCATAGATCATAGATCATAGATCATAGATCATGGATCATAGATCATAGATCATGGATCATAGATCATAGATCATAGATCATAGATCATAGATCATAGATCATAGATCATAGATCATGGATCATAGATCATCGATCATAGATCATAGATCATATATCATAGATCATCGATCATAGATCATAGATCATAGATCATAGATCATAGATCAAAGATCATAGATCATCGATCATGGATCATAGATCATAGATCATAGATCATAGATCATAGATCATAGATCATACATCATAGATCATAGATCATGGATCATAGATCAAAGATCATAGATCATAGATCATAGATCATAGATCATGGATCATAGATCATAGATCATAGATCGTAGATCATAGATCATCGATCATAGATCATGGATCATAGATCATAGATCATCGATCATAGATCATAGATCATCGATCATGGATCATAGATCATAGATCATAGATCATAGATCATGGATCATAGATCATAGATCATAGATCGTAGATCATAGATCATAGATCAAAGATCATAGATCATCGATCATGGATCATAGATCATAGATCATAGATCATAGATCATAGATCATAGATCATGGATCATAGATCATAGATCATCGATCATAGATCATAGATCATCGATCATGGATCATAGATCATAGATCATAGATCATAGATCATAGATCATAGATCATAGATCATAGATCATGGATCATAGATCATAGATCATAGATCATAGATCATAGATCATCGATCATAGATCATAGATCATATATCATAGATCATAGATCATAGATCATAGATCATAGATCATCAATGATAGATCATAGATCATGGATCATAGATCATAGATCATAGATCATAGATCATAGATCATCGATCATAGATCATAGATCATAGATCATAGATCATCGATCATGGATCATAGATCATCGATCATAGATCATAGATCATATATCATAGATCATCGATCATAGATCATAGATCATAGATCATAGATCATAGATCATAGATCAAAGATCATAGATCATCGATCATGGATCATAGATCATAGATCGTAGATCATAGATCATCGATCATAGATCATGGATCATAGATCATAGATCATCGATCATAGATCAACGATCATAGATCATGGATCATAGATCATAGATCATCGATCATAGATCATCGATCATAGATCATAGATCATAGATCATAGATCATAGATCAAAGATCATAGATCATAGATCATCGATCATGGATCATAGATCATAGATCATAGATCATAGATCATCGATCATAGATCATAGATCATAGATCATAGATCATAGATCAATTATCATAGATCATGGATCATAGATCATAGATCATCGATCATAGATCATCGATCATAGATCATAGATCATAGATCATAGATCATAGATCATAGATCAAAGATCATAGATCATCGATCATGGATCATAGATCATAGATCATAGATCATAGATCATCGATCATAGATCATAGATCATAGATCATAGATCATAGATCATAGATCATAGATCATAGATCATAGATCATAGATCATAGATCATAGATCATAGATCAAAGATCATAGATCATCGATCATGGATCATAGATCATAGATCATAGATCATAGATCATAGATCATAGATCATAGATCATGGATCATAGATCATAGATCATAGATCATAGATCATAGATCATAGATCATACATCATAGATCATAGATCATGGATCATAGATCATCGATCATAGATCATAGATCATAGATCATAGATCATAGATCATAGATCATAGATCATAGATCAAAGATCATAGATCATCGATCATGGATCATAGATCATAGATCATAGATCATAGATCATAGATCATAGATCATACATCATAGATCATAGATCATGGATCATAGATCATAGATCATAGATCATAGATCATAGATCATGGATCATAGATCATAGATCATAGATCATAGATCATAGATCATAGATCATAGATCATAGATCATATATCATAGATCATAGATCATAGATCATAGATCATAGATCATAGATCATAGATCATAGATCATAGATCATCGATCATGGATCATAGATCATAGATCATAGATCATAGATCATCGATCATGGATCATAGATCATAGATCATAGATCATAGAGCATAGATCATAGATCATAGATCATAGATCATGGATCATAGATCATAGATCATAGATCATAGATCATAGATCATAGATCATAGATCATAGATCATATATCATAGATCATAGATCATAGATCATAGATCATAGATCATAGATCATAGATCATAGATCATAGATCATCGATCATGGATCATAGATCATAGATCATAGATCATAGATCATAGATCATAGATCATCGATCATAGATCATAGATCATAGATCATAGATCATAGATCATAGATCATAGACCATAGATCATAGATCATAGATCATAGATCATAGATTATGGATCATAGATCATAGATCATAGATCATAGATCATAGATTATGGATCATAGATCATAGATCATAGATCATAGATCATAGATCATAGATCATAGATCATCGATCATAGATCATAGATCATAGATCATCGATCATAGATCATAGATCATAGATCATAGATCATAGATCATCGATCATGGATCATAGATCATAGATCATAGATCATAGATCATCGATCATAGATCATAGATCATAGATCATAGATCATAGATCATAGATCATAGATCATAGATCATCGATCATGGATCATAGATCATAGATCATAGATCATAGATCATAGATCATCGATCATGGATCATCGATCATAGATCATAGATCATAGATCATAGATCATAGATCATCGATCATGGATCATAGATCATAGATCATAGATCATAGATCATCGATCATAGATCATAGATCATAGATCATAGATCATAGATCATAGATCATAGATCATAGATCATCGATCATGGATCATAGATCATAGATCATAGATCATAGATCATAGATCATCGATCATGGATCATAGATCATAGATCATAGATCATAGATCATAGATCATAGATCATAGATCATAGATCATGGATCATAGATCATAGATCATAGATCATAGATCATAGATCATAGATCATAGATCATGGATCATAGATCATCGATCATAGATCATAGATCATAGATCATAGATCATAGATCATAGATCATAGATCATAGATCAAAGATCATAGATCATCGGTCATGGATCATAGATCATAGATCATAGATCATAGATCATAGATCATAGATCATACATCATAGATCATAGATCATGGATCATAGATCATAGATCATAGATCATAGATCATGGATCATAGATCATAGATCATAGATCGTAGATCATAGATCATCGATCATAGATCATGGATCATAGATCATAGATCATCGATCATAGATCATCGATCATAGATCATAGATCATAGATCATAGATCATAGATCATAGATCATAGATCATAGATCATAGATCATAGATCATAGATCATAGATCATAGATCATAGATCAAAGATCATAGATCATCGATCATGGATCATAGATCATAGATCATAGATCATAGATCATAGATCATGGATCATAGATCATAGATCATCGATCATAGATCATAGATCATCGATCATGGATCATAGATCATAAATCATAGATCATAGAGCATAGATCATAGATCATAGATCATAGATCATGGATCATAGATCATAGATCATAGATCATAGATCATAGATCATAGATCATAGATCATAGATCATATATCATAGATCATAGATCATAGATCATAGATCATAGATCATAGATCATAGATCATAGATCATAGATCATCGATCATGGATCATAGATCATAGATCATAGATCATAGATCATAGATCATAGATCATCGATCATAGATCATAGATCATAGATCATGGATCATAGATCATAGATCATAGACCATAGATCATAGATCATAGATCATAGATTATGGATCATAGATCATAGATCATAGATCATAGATCATAGATCATAGATCATCGATCATCGATCATAGATCATAGATCATAGATCATCGATCATAGATCATAGATCATAGATCATAGATCATAGATCATCGATCATGGATCATAGATCATAGATCATAGATCATAGATCATCGATCATAGATCATAGATCATAGATCATAGATCATAGATCATAGATCATAGATCATAGATCATCGATCATGGATCATAGATCATAGATCATAGATCATAGATCATAGATCATCGATCATGGATCATAGATCATAGATCATAGATCATAGATCATAGATCATCGATCATGGATCATAGATCATAGATCATAGATCATAGATCATAGATCATCGACCATGTATCACAGATCATCAATGATAGATCATAGATCATGGATCATAGATCATAGATCATAGATCATAGATCATCGATCATAGATCATAGATCATAGATCATAGATCATCGATCATGGATCATAGATCATCGATCATAGATCATAGATCATATATCATAGATCATCGATCATAGATCATAGATCATAGATCATAGATCATAGATCATAGATCATAGATCATAGATCATAGATCATACATCATAGATCATAGATCATAGATCATAGATCAACGATCATAGATCATGGATCATAGATCATAGATCATCGATCATAGATCATCGATCATAGATCATAGATCATAGATCATAGATCATAGATCAAAGATCATAGATCATAGATCATAGATCATAGATCATAGATCAAAGATCATAGATCATCGATCATGGATCATAGATCATAGATCATAGATCATAGATCATCGATCATAGATCATAGATCATAGATCATAGATCATAGATCATAGATCATAGATCATAGATCATAGATCATAGATCATAGATCATCGATCATGGATCATAGATCATAGATCATAGATCATAGATCATAGATCATAGATCATAGATCATAGATCATAGATCATAGATCATAGATCATAGATCATAGATCATAGATCATAGATCATAGATCATAGATCAAAGATCAAAGATCATAGATCATAGATCATGGATCATAGATCATAGATCATAGATCATAGATCATAGATCATAGATCATGGATCATAGATCATAGATCATAGATCATAGATCATAGATCATAGATCATAGATCATAGATCATAGATCATAGATCATAGATCATAGATCATAGATCATAGATCATAGATCATAGATCATAGATCATAGATCATCGATCATGGATCATAGATCATAGATCATAGATCATAGATAATAGATCATAGATCATAGATCATAGATCATAGATCATAGATCATAGATCATAGATCAAAGATCATAGATCATCGATCATGGATCATAGATCATAGATCATAGATCATAGATCATAGATCATGGATCATAGATCATAGATCATCGATCATAGATCATAGATCATCGATCATGGATCATAGATCATAGATCATAGATCATAGAGCATAGATCATAGATCATAGATCATAGATCATGGATCATAGATCATAGATCATAGATCATAGATCATAGATCATAGATCATAGATCGTAGATCATAGATCATCGATCGTAGATCATGGATCATAGATCATAGATCATCGATCATAGATCATCGATCATAGATCATAGATCATAGATCATAGATCATAGATCATAGATCATAGATCATAGATCATAGATCATAGATCATAGATCATAGATCAAAGATCATAGATCATCGATCATGGATCATAGATCATAGATCATAGATCATAGATCATAGATCATGGATCATAGATCATAGATCATCGATCATAGATCATAGATCATCGATCATGGATCATAGATCATAGATCATAGATCATAGATCATAGATCATAGAGCATAGATCATAGATCATAGATCATAGATCATACATCATAGATCATAGATCATAGATCATAGATCAACGATCATAGATCATGGATCATAGATCATAGATCATCGATCATAGATCAAAGATCATAGATCATCGATCAAAGATCATAGATCATCGATCATGGATCATAGATCATAGATCATAGATCATAGATCATCGATCATAGATCATAGATCATAGATCATAGATCATAGATCATAGATCATAGATCATAGATCATAGATCATAGATCATAGATCATAGATCATAGATCATAGATCATAGATCATAGATCATAGATCATAGATCATAGATCATAGATCATAGATCATAGATCATAGATCATAGATCATAGATCAAAGATCATAGATCATCGATCATGGATCATAGATCATAGATCATAGATCATAGATCATAGATCATAGATCATAGATCATAGATCATAGATCATGGATCATAGATCATAGATCATGGATCATAGATCATAGATCATAGATCATAGATCATAGATCATAGATCATAGATCATGGATCATAGATCATCGATCATAGATCATAGATCATATATCATAGATCATCGATCATAGATCATAGATCATAGATCATAGATCATAGATCAAAGATCATAGATCATCGATCATGGATCATAGATCATAGATCATAGATCATAGATCATAGATCATAGATCATACATCATAGATCATAGATCATGGATCATAGATCAAAGATCATAGATCATAGATCATAGATCATAGATCATGGATCATAGATCATAGATCATAGATCGTAGATCATAGATCATCGATCATAGATCATGGATCATAGATCATAGATCATCGATCATAGATCATAGATCATCGATCATGGATCATAGATCATAGATCATAGATCATAGATCATGGATCATAGATCATAGATCATAGATCGTAGATCATAGATCATAGATCAAAGATCATAGATCATCGATCATGGATCATAGATCATAGATCATAGATCATAGATCATAGATCATAGATCATGGATCATAGATCATAGATCATCGATCATAGATCATAGATCATCGATCATGGATCATAGATCATAGATCATAGATCATAGATCATAGATCATAGATCATAGATCATAGATCATGGATCATAGATCATAGATCATAGATCATAGATCATAGATCATCGATCATAGATCATAGATCATAGATCATAGATCATATATCATAGATCATAGATCATAGATCATAGATCATAGATCATCAATGATAGATCATAGATCATGGATCATAGATCATAGATCATAGATCATAGATCATAGATCATCGATCATAGATCATAGATCATAGATCATAGATCATCGATCATGGATCATAGATCATCGATCATAGATCATAGATCATATATCATAGATCATCGATCATAGATCATAGATCATAGATCATAGATCATAGATCATAGATCAAAGATCATAGATCATCGATCATGGATCATAGATCATAGATCGTAGATCATAGATCATCGATCATAGATCATGGATCATAGATCATAGATCATCGATCATAGATCAACGATCATAGATCATGGATCATAGATCATAGATCATCGATCATAGATCATCGATCATAGATCATAGATCATAGATCATAGATCATAGATCAAAGATCATAGATCATAGATCATCGATCATGGATCATAGATCATAGATCATAGATCATAGATCATCGATCATAGATCATAGATCATAGATCATAGATCATAGATCATAGATCATAGATCAATTATCATAGATCATGGATCATAGATCATAGATCATCGATCATAGATCATCGATCATAGATCATAGATCATAGACCATAGATCATAGATCATAGATCAAAGATCATAGATCATCGATCATGGATCATAGATCATAGATCATAGATCATAGATCATCGATCATAGATCATAGATCATAGATCATAGATCATAGATCATAGATCATAGATCATAGATCATAGATCATAGATCATAGATCATAGATCATAGATCATAGATCATAGATCAAAGATCATAGATCATCGATCATGGATCATAGATCATAGATCATAGATCATAGATCATAGATCATAGATCATAGATCATAGATCATGGATCATAGATCATAGATCATAGATCATAGATCATAGATCATAGATCATACATCATAGATCATAGATCATGGATCATAGATCATCGATCATAGATCATAGATCATAGATCATAGATCATAGATCATAGATCATAGATCATAGATCAAAGATCATAGATCATCGATCATGGATCATAGATCATAGATCATAGATCATAGATCATAGATCATAGATCATACATCATAGATCATAGATCATGGATCATAGATCATAGATCATAGATCATAGATCATGGATCATAGATCATAGATCATAGATCGTAGATCATAGATCATCGATCATAGATCATGGATCATAGATCATAGATCATCGATCATAGATCATCGATCATAGATCATAGATCATAGATCATAGATCATAGATCATAGATCATAGATCATAGATCATAGATCATAGATCATAGATCATAGATCATAGATCATCGATCATGGATCATAGATCATAGATCATAGATCATAGAGCATAGATCATAGATCATAGATCATAGATCATGGATCATAGATCATAGATCATAGATCATAGATCATAGATCATAGATCATAGATCATAGATCATATATCATAGATCATAGATCATAGATCATAGATCATAGATCATAGATCATAGATCATAGATCATAGATCATCGATCATGGATCATAGATCATAGATCATAGATCATAGATCATAGATCATAGATCATCGATCATAGATCATAGATCATAGATCATAGATCATAGATCATGGATCATAGATCATAGATCATAGATCATAGATCATAGATCATAGATCATAGATCATCGATCATGGATCATAGATCATAGATCATAGATCATAGATCATAGATCATGGATCATAGATCATAGATCATCGATCATAGATCATAGATCATCGATCATGGATCATAGATCATAGATCATAGATCATAGAGCATAGATCATAGATCATAGATCATAGATCATGGATCATAGATCATAGATCATAGATCATAGATCATAGATCATAGATCATAGATCATAGATCATATATCATAGATCATAGATCATAGATCATAGATCATAGATCATAGATCATAGATCATAGATCATAGATCATCGATCATGGATCATAGATCATAGATCATAGATCATAGATCATAGATCATAGATCATCGATCATAGATCATAGATCATAGATCATAGATCATAGATCATGGATCATAGATCATAGATCATAGATCATAGATCATAGATCATAGATCATAGATCATAGATCATATATCATAGATCATAGATCATAGATCATAGATCATAGATCATAGATCATAGATCATAGATCATAGATCATCGATCATGGATCATAGATCATAGATCATAGATCATAGATCATAGATCATAGATCATAGATCATAGATCATAGATCATAGATCATAGATCATGGATCATAGATCATAGATCATAGATCGTAGATCATAGATCATCGATCATAGATCATGGATCATAGATCATAGATCATCGATCATAGATCATCGATCATAGATCATAGATCATAGATCATAGATCATAGATCATAGATCATAGATCATAGATCATAGATCATAGATCATAGATCATAGATCAAAGATCATAGATCATCGATCATGGATCATAGATCATAGATCATAGATCATAGATCATAGATCATGGATCATAGATCATAGATCATCGATCATAGATCATAGATCATCGATCATGGATCATAGATCATAGATCATAGATCATAGAGCATAGATCATAGATCATAGATCATAGATCATGGATCATAGATCATAGATCATAGATCATAGATCATAGATCATAGATCATAGATCATAGATCATATATCATATATCATAGATCATAGATCATAGATCATAGATCATAGATCATAGATCATAGATCATAGATCATCGATCATGGATCATAGATCATAGATCATAGATCATAGATCATAGATCATAGATCATCGATCATAGATCATAGATCATAGATCATGGATCATAGATCATAGATCATAGACCATAGATCATAGATCATAGATCATAGATCATAGATTATGGATCATAGATCATAGATCATAGATCATAGATCATAGATTATGGATCATAGATCATAGATCATAGATCATAGATCATAGATCATAGATCATAGATCATCGATCATAGATCATAGATCATAGATCATCGATCATAGATCATAGATCATAGATCATCGATCATAGATCATAGATCATAGATCATAGATCATAGATCATCGATCATGGATCATAGATCATAGATCATAGATCATAGATCATCGATCATAGATCATAGATCATAGATCATAGATCATAGATCATAGATCATAGATCATAGATCATAGATCATCGATCATGGATCATAGATCATAGATCATAGATCATAGATCATAGATCATCGATCATGGATCATCGATCATAGATCATAGATCATAGATCATAGATCATAGATCATCGATCATGGATCATAGATCATAGATCATAGATCATAGATCATCGATCATAGATCATAGATCATAGATCATAGATCATAGATCATAGATCATAGATCATAGATCATCGATCATGGATCATAGATCATAGATCATAGATCATAGATCATAGATCATCGATCATGGATCATAGATCATAGATCATAGATCATAGATCATAGATCATAGATCATAGATCATAGATCATGGATCATAGATCATAGATCATAGATCATAGATCATAGATCATAGATCATAGATCATGGATCATAGATCATCGATCATAGATCATAGATCATAGATCATAGATCATAGATCATAGATCATAGATCATAGATCAAAGATCATAGATCATCGATCATGGATCATAGATCATAGATCATAGATCATAGATCATAGATCATAGATCATACATCATAGATCATAGATCATGGATCATAGATCATAGATCATAGATCATAGATCATGGATCATAGATCATAGATCATAGATCGTAGATCATAGATCATCGATCATAGATCATGGATCATAGATCATAGATCATCGATCATAGATCATCGATCATAGATCATAGATCATAGATCATAGATCATAGATCATAGATCATAGATCATAGATCATAGATCATAGATCATAGATCATAGATCAAAGATCATAGATCATCGATCATGGATCATAGATCATAGATCATAGATCATAGATCATAGATCATGGATCATAGATCATAGATCATCGATCATAGATCATAGATCATCGATCATGGATCATAGATCATAAATCATAGATCATAGAGCATAGATCATAGATCATAGATCATAGATCATGGATCATAGATCATAGATCATAGATCATAGATCATAGATCATAGATCATAGATCATAGATCATATATCATAGATCATAGATCATAGATCATAGATCATAGATCATAGATCATAGATCATAGATCATAGATCATCCATCATGGATCATAGATCATAGATCATAGATCATAGATCATAGATCATAGATCATCGATCATAGATCATAGATCATAGATCATGGATCATAGATCATAGATCATAGACCATAGATCATAGATCATAGATCATAGATCATAGATTATGGATCATAGATCATAGATCATAGATCATAGATCATAGATCATAGATCATAGATCATAGATCATCGATCATAGATCATAGATCATAGATCATAGATCATAGATCATAGATCATAGATCATAGATCATCGATCATGGATCATAGATCATAGATCATAGATCATAGATCATCGATCATAGATCATAGATCATAGATCATAGATCATAGATCATAGATCATAGATCATAGATCATAGATCATAGATCATCGATCATGGATCATAGATCATAGATCATAGATCATAGATCATAGATCATCGATCATGGATCATAGATCATAGATCATAGATCATAGATCATAGATCATCGATCATGGATCATAGATCATAGATCATAGATCATAGATTATAGATCATCGACCATGTATCACAGATCATCAATGATAGATCATAGATCATGGATCATAGATCATAGATCATAGATCATAGATCATCGATCATAGATCATAGATCATAGATCATAGATCATCGATCATGGATCATAGATCATCGATCATAGATCATAGATCATATATCATAGATCATCGATCATAGATCATAGATCATAGATCATAGATCATAGATCATAGATCATAGATCATAGATCATAGATCATACATCATAGATCATAGATCATAGATCATAGATCAACGATCATAGATCATGGATCATAGATCATAGATCATCGATCATAGATCATCGATCATAGATCATAGATCATAGATCATAGATCATAGATCAAAGATCATAGATCATAGATCATAGATCATAGATCATAGATCATAGATCATAGATCATAGATCATAGATCATAGATCATAGATCATAGATCATAGATCATAGATCATAGATCATAGATCATCGATCATGGATCATAGATCATAGATCATAGATCATAGATCATAGATCATAGATCATAGATCATAGATCATAGATCATAGATCATAGATCATAGATCATAGATCATAGATCATAGATCAAAGATCAAAGATCATAGATCATCGATCATGGATCATAGATCATAGATCATAGATCATAGATCATAGATCATAGATCATGGATCATAGATCATAGATCATAGATCATAGATCATAGATCATAGATCATAGATCATAGATCATAGATCATAGATCATAGATCATAGATCATAGATCATAGATCATAGATCATAGATCATAGATCATAGATCATAGATCATCGATCATGGATCATAGATCATAGATCATAGATCATAGATCATAGATCATAGATCATAGATCATAGATCATAGATCATAGATCAAAGATCATAGATCATCGATCATGGATCATAGATCATAGATCATAGATCATAGATCATAGATCATGGATCATAGATCATAGATCATCGATCATAGATCATAGATCATCGATCATGGATCATAGATCATAGATCATAGATCATAGAGCATAGATCATAGATCATAGATCATAGATCATGGATCATAGATCATAGATCATAGATCATAGATCATAGATCATAGATCATAGATCGTAGATCATAGATCATCGATCGTAGATCATGGATCATAGATCATAGATCATCGATCATAGATCATCGATCATAGATCATAGATCATAGATCATAGATCATAGATCATAGATCATAGATCATAGATCATAGATCATAGATCAAAGATCATAGATCATCGATCATGGATCATAGATCATAGATCATAGATCATAGATCATAGATCATGGATCATAGATCATAGATCATCGATCATAGATCATAGATCATCGATCATGGATCATAGATCATAGATCATAGATCATAGAGCATAGATCATAGATCATAGATCATAGATCATGGATCATAGATCATAGATCATAGATCATAGATCATAGATCATAGATCATAGATCATAGATCATATATCATAGATCATAGATCATAGATCATAGATCATAGATCATAGATCATAGATCATAGATCATAGATCATCGATCATGGATCATAGATCATAGATCATAGATCATAGATCATAGATCATAGATCATCGATCATAGATCATAGATCATAGATCATGGATCATAGATCATAGATCATAGACCATAGATCATAGATCATAGATCATAGATCATAGATTATGGATCATAGATCATAGATCATAGATCATAGATCATAGATCATAGATCATAGATCATCGATCATAGATCATAGATCATAGATCATCGATCATAGATCATAGATCATAGATCATAGATCATAGATCATCGATCATGGATCATAGATCATAGATCATAGATCATAGATCATCGATCATAGATCATAGATCATAGATCATAGATCATAGATCATAGATCATAGATCATAGATCATAGATCATAGATCATAGATCATAGATCATAGATCATCGATCATGGATCATAGATCATAGATCATAGATCATAGATCATAGATCATCGATCATGGATCATAGATCATAGATCATAGATCATAGATCATAGATCATCGACCATGTATCACAGATCATCAATGATAGATCATAGATCATGGATCATAGATCATAGATCATAGATCATAGATCATCGATCATAGATCATAGATCATAGATCATAGATCATCGATCATGGATCATAGATCATCGATCATAGATCATAGATCATATATCATAGATCATCGATCATAGATCATAGATCATAGATCATAGATCATAGATCATAGATCATACATCATACATCATAGATCATAGATCATAGATCATAGATCAACGATCATAGATCATGGATCATAGATCATAGATCATCGATCATAGATCATCGATCATAGATCATAGATCATAGATCATAGATCATAGATCAAAGATCATAGATCATAGATCATAGATCATAGATCATAGATCAAAGATCATAGATCATCGATCATGGATCATAGATCATAGATCATAGATCATAGATCATCGATCATAGATCATAGATCATAGATCATAGATCATAGATCATAGATCATAGATCATAGATCATAGATCATAGATCATAGATCATCGATCATGGATCATAGATCATAGATCATAGATCATAGATCATAGATCATAGATCATAGATCATAGATCATAGATCATAGATCATAGATCAAAGATCAAAGATCATAGATCATCGATCATGGATCATAGATCATAGATCATAGATCATAGATCATAGATCATAGATCATACATCATAGATCATAGATCATGGATCATAGATCATAGATCATAGATCATAGATCATAGATCATGGATCATAGATCATAGATCATAGATCGTAGATCATGGATCATAGATCATAGATCATAGATCATAGATCATAGATCATCGATCATAGATCATAGATCATAGATCATCGATCATAGATCATAGATCATAGATCATAGATTTTAGATCATCGATCATGGATCATAGATCATAGATCATAGATCATAGATCATAGATCATAGATCATAGATCATAGATCATAGATCATAGATCATAGATCATAGATCATAGATCATCGATCATGGATCATAGATCATAGATCATAGATCATAGATCATCGATCATAGATCATAGATCATAGATCATAGATCATAGATCATAGATTATAGATCATCGATCATGGATCATAGATCATAGATCATAGATCATAGATCATAGATCATAGATCATAGATCATAGATCATCGATCATGGATCATAGATCATAGATCATAGATCATAGATCAAAGATCATAGATCATAGATCATCGACCATGTATCACAGATCATCAATGATAGATCATAGATCATGGATCATAGATCATCGATCATAGATCATAGATCATATATCATAGATCATCGATCATAGATCATAGATCATAGATCATAGATCAAAGATCATAGATCATAGATCAAAGATCATAGATCATCGATCATGGATCATAGATCATAGATCATAGATCATAGATCATAGATCATAGATCATACATCATAGATCATAGATCATGGATCATAGATCATAGATCATAGATCATAGATCATAGATCATAGATCATAGATCATGGATCATAGATCATAGATCATAGATCATAGATCATAGATCATAGATCATAGATCATAGATCATAGATCATGGATCATAGATCATGGATCATAGATCATCGATCATAGATCATAGATCATAGATCATAGATCATAGATCATAGATCATAGATCATAGATCATAGATCATAGATCATCGATCATGGATCATAGATCATAGATCATAGATCATAGATCATCGATCATAGATCATAGATCATAGATCATAGATCATAGATCAGAGATCATAGATCATCGATCATGGATCATAGATCATAGATCATAGATCATAGATCATAGATCATAGATCATCGATCATGGATCATAGATCATAGATCATAGATCATAGATCATCGACCATGTATCACAGATCATCAATGATAGATCATAGATCATGGATCATAGATCATCGATCATAGATCATAGATCATAGATCATAGATCATAGATCATAGATCATAGATCATAGATCATAGATCATAGATCATCGATCATGGATCATAGATCATAGATCATAGATCATAGATCATCGATCATAGATCATAGATCATAGATCATAGATCATAGATCAGAGATCATAGATCATCGATCATGGATCATAGATCATAGATCATAGATCATAGATCATAGATCATAGATCATCGATCATGGATCATAGATCATAGATCATAGATCATAGATCATCGACCATGTATCACAGATCATCAATGATAGATCATAGATCATGGATCATAGATCATAGATCATAGATCATCGATCATAGATCATAGATCATAGATCATAGATCATCGATCATGGATCATAGATCATCGATCATAGATCATAGATCATATATCATAGATCATCGATCATAGATCATAGATCATAGATCATAGATCATAGATCATAGATCATAGATCATAGATCATAGATCAAAGATCATAGATCATCGATCATGGATCATAGATCATAGATCATAGATCATAGATCATAGATCATAGATCATACATCATAGATCATAGATCATAGATCATAGATCATACATCATAGATCATAGATCATAGATCATAGATCATCGATCATAGATCATCGATCATAGATCATAGATCATCGATCATAGATCATAGATCATAGATCATAGATCATAGATCATAGATCATAGATCAAAGATCATAGATCATCGATCATGGATCATAGATCATAGATCATAGATCATAGATCATAGATCATAGATCATAGATCATAGATCATAGATCATAGATCATAGATCATGGATCATAGATCATAGATCATAGATCATAGATCATAGATCATAGATCATAGATCATAGATCATAGATCATAGATCATAGATCATAGATCATAGATCATAGATCATAGATCATAGATCAAAGATCAAAGATCATAGATCATCGATCATGGATCATAGATCATAGATCATAGATCATAGATCATAGATCATAGATCATGGATCATAGATCATAGATCATAGATCATAGATCATAGATCATAGATCATAGATCATAGATCATAGATCATAGATCATAGATCATAGATCATAGATCATAGATCATAGATCATAGATCATAGATCATCGATCATGGATCATAGATCATAGATCATAGATCATAGATCATAGATCATAGATCATAGATCATAGATCATAGATCATAGATCAAAGATCATAGATCATCGATCATGGATCATAGATCATAGATCATAGATCATAGATCATAGATCATGGATCATAGATCATAGATCATCGATCATAGATCATAGATCATCGATCATGGATCATAGATCATAGATCATAGATCATAGAGCATAGATCATAGATCATAGATCATAGATCATGGATCATAGATCATAGATCATAGATCATAGATCATAGATCATAGATCATAGATCGTAGATCATAGATCATCGATCGTAGATCATGGATCATAGATCATAGATCATCGATCATAGATCATCGATCATAGATCATAGATCATAGATCATAGATCATAGATCATAGATCATAGATCATAGATCATAGATCATAGATCATAGATCATAGATCAAAGATCATAGATCATCGATCATGGATCATAGATCATAGATCATAGATCATAGATCATAGATCATGGATCATACATCATAGATCATCGATCATAGATCATAGATCATACATCATAGATCATAGATCATAGATCATAGATCATAGATCATAGATCATAGATTATGGATCATAGATCATAGATCATAGATCATAGATCATAGATCATAGATCATAGATCATCGATCATAGATCATAGATCATAGATCATCGATCATAGATCATAGATCATAGATCATAGATCATAGATCATCGATCATGGATCATAGATCATAGATCATAGATCATAGATCATCGATCATAGATCATAGATCATAGATCATAGATCATAGATCATAGATCATAGATCATAGATCATAGATCATCGATCATGGATCATAGATCATAGATCATAGATCATAGATCATAGATCATCGATCATGGATCATAGATCATAGATCATAGATCATAGATCATAGATCATCGATCATGGATCATAGATCATAGATCATAGATCATAGATCATAGATCATCGACCATGTATCACAGATCATCAATGATAGATCATAGATCATGGATCATAGATCATAGATCATAGATCATAGATCATCGATCATAGATCATAGATCATAGATCATAGATCATCGATCATGGATCATAGATCATCGATCATAGATCATAGATCATATATCATAGATCATCGATCATAGATCATAGATCATAGATCATAGATCATAGATCATAGATCATAGATCATAGATCATACATCATAGATCATAGATCATAGATCATAGATCAACGATCATAGATCATGGATCATAGATCATAGATCATCGATCATAGATCATCGATCATAGATCATAGATCATAGATCATAGATCATAGATCAAAGATCATAGATCATAGATCATAGATCATAGATCATAGATCAAAGATCATAGATCATCGATCATGGATCATAGATCATAGATCATAGATCATAGATCATCGATCATAGATCATAGATCATAGATCATAGATCATAGATCATAGATCATAGATCATAGATCATAGATCATAGATCATAGATCATCGATCATGGATCATAGATCATAGATCATAGATCATAGATCATAGATCATAGATCATAGATCATAGATCATAGATCATAGATCATAGATCATAGATCATAGATCATAGATCATAGATCATAGATCATAGATCATAGATCAAAGATCAAAGATCATAGATCATCGATCATGGATCATAGATCATAGATCATAGATCATAGATCATAGATCATAGATCATACATCATAGATCATAGATCATGGATCATAGATCATAGATCATAGATCATAGATCATAGATCATGGATCATAGATCATAGATCATAGATCGTAGATCATGGATCATAGATCATAGATCATAGATCATAGATCATAGATCATAGATCATCGATCATAGATCATAGATCATAGATCATCGATCATAGATCATAGATCATAGATCATAGATCATAGATCATCGATCATGGATCATAGATCATAGATCATAGATCATAGATCATAGATCATAGATCATAGATCATAGATCATAGATCATAGATCATAGATCATAGATCATAGATCATAGATCATCGATCATGGATCATAGATCATAGATCATAGATCATAGATCATCGATCATAGATTATAGATCATAGATCATAGATCATAGATCATAGATTATAGATCATCGATCATGGATCATAGATCATAGATCATAGATCATAGATCATAGATCATAGATCATAGATCATAGATCATCGATCATGGATCATAGATCATAGATCATAGATCATAGATCAAAGATCATAGATCATAGATCATCGACCATGTATCACAGATCATCAATGATAGATCATAGATCATGGATCATAGATCATCGATCATAGATCATAGATCATATATCATAGATCATCGATCATAGATCATAGATCATAGATCATAGATCAAAGATCATAGATCATAGATCAAAGATCATAGATCATCGATCATGGATCATAGATCATAGATCATAGATCATAGATCATAGATCATAGATCATACATCATAGATCATAGATCATGGATCATAGATCATAGATCATAGATCATAGATCATAGATCATAGATCATAGATCATGGATCATAGATCATAGATCATAGATCATAGATCATAGATCATAGATCATAGATCATAGATCATAGATCATGGATCATAGATCATGGATCATAGATCATCGATCATAGATCATAGATCATAGATCATAGATCATAGATCATAGATCATAGATCATAGATCATAGATCATCGATCATGGATCATAGATCATAGATCATAGATCATAGATCATCGATCATAGATCATAGATCATAGATCATAGATCATAGATCAGAGATCATAGATCATCGATCATGGATCATAGATCATAGATCATAGATCATAGATCATAGATCATAGATCATCGATCATGGATCATAGATCATAGATCATAGATCATAGATCATCGACCATGTATCACAGATCATCAATGATAGATCATAGATCATGGATCATAGATCATCGATCATAGATCATAGATCATAGATCATAGATCATAGATCATAGATCATAGATCATAGATCATAGATCATAGATCATCGATCATGGATCATAGATCATAGATCATAGATCATAGATCATCGATCATAGATCATAGATCATAGATCATAGATCATAGATCAGAGATCATAGATCATCGATCATGGATCATAGATCATAGATCATAGATCATAGATCATAGATCATAGATCATCGATCATGGATCATAGATCATAGATCATAGATCATAGATCATCGACCATGTATCACAGATCATCAATGATAGATCATAGATCATGGATCATAGATCATAGATCATAGATCATCGATCATAGATCATAGATCATAGATCATAGATCATCGATCATGGATCATAGATCATCGATCATAGATCATAGATCATATATCATAGATCATCGATCATAGATCATAGATCATAGATCATAGATCATAGATCATAGATCATAGATCATAGATCATAGATCAAAGATCATAGATCATCGATCATGGATCATAGATCATAGATCATAGATCATAGATCATAGATCATAGATCATACATCATAGATCATAGATCATAGATCATAGATCATACATCATAGATCATAGATCGTAGATCATAGATCATCGATCATAGATCATCGATCATAGATCATAGATCATCGATCATAGATCATAGATCATAGATCATAGATCATAGATCATAGATCATAGATCAAAGATCATAGATCATCGATCATGGATCATAGATCATAGATCATAGATCATAGATCATAGATCATAGATCATAGATCATAGATCATAGATCATAGATCATAGATCATCGATCATAGATCATAGATCATAGATCATAGATCATAGATCATAGATCATAGATCATAGATCATAGATCATAGATCATAGATCATAGATCATAGATCATAGATCATAGATCATAGATCATAGATCATAGATCATAGATCATAGATCATAGATCATAGATCATAGATCATAGATCATAGATCATAGATCATAGATCATAGATCAAAGATCATAGATCACCGATCATGGATCATAGATCATAGATCATAGATCATAGATCATAGATCATGGATCATAGATCATAGATCATGGATCATAGATCATAGATCATAGATCATAGATCATAGATCATAGATCATAGATCATAGATCATAGATCATAGATCATGGATCATAGATCATCGATCATAGATCATAGATCATATATCATAGATCATAGATCATAGATCATAGATCATAGATCATAGATCATAGATCATAGATCATAGATCAAAGATCAAAGATCATAGATCATCGATCATGGATCATAGATCATAGATCATAGATCATAGATCATAGATCATAGATCATACATCATAGATCATAGATCATGGATCATAGATCATAGATCATAGATCATAGATCATAGATCATGGATCATAGATCATAGATCATAGATCGTAGATCATAGATCATCGATCATAGATCATGGATCATAGATCATAGATCATCGATCATAGATCATCGATCATAGATCATAGATCATAGATCATAGATCATAGATCATAGATCATAGGTCATAGATCATAGATCATAGATCAAAGATCATAGATCATCGATCAAAGATCATAGATCATTGATCATGGATCATAGATCATAGATCATAGATCATAGATCATAGATCATAGATCATGGATCATAGATCATAGATCATCGATCATAGATCATAGATCATCGATCATGGATCATAGATCATAGATCATAGATCATAGATCATAGATCATAGATCATGGATCATAGATCATAGATCATTGATCATAGATCATAGATCATAGATCATAGATCATCGATCATAGATCATAGATCATAGATCATAGATCATATATCATAGATCATAGATCATAGATCATAGATAATAGATCATAGATCATCGATCATGGATCATAGATCA
Organism: Microplitis demolitor; assembly: GCF_026212275.2. NCBI lineage: Eukaryota > Metazoa > Arthropoda > Insecta > Hymenoptera > Braconidae > Microplitis > Microplitis demolitor. The sequence goes on along the minus strand of NC_068550.1, from coordinate 11,157,203 downwards.
TAGATCATAGATCATAGATCATAGATCATAGATCATCGATCATAGATCATAGATCATAGATCATGGATCATAGATCATAGATCATAGACCATAGATCATAGATCATAGATCATAGATCATATATCATAGATCATCGATCATAGATCATAGATCATAGATTATAGATCATAGATCAAAGATCATAGATCATCGATCATGGATCATAGATCATAGATCATAGATCATCGATCATAGATCATAGATCATAGATCATAGATCATAGATCATCGATCATAGATCATAGATCATCGATCATCGATCATAGATCATAGATCATAGATCATAGATCATAGATCATCGATCATGGATCATAGATCATCGATCATAGATCATAGATCATAGATCATCGATCATAGATCATAGATTATAGATCATAGATCATCGATCATAGATCGTAGATCATAGATCATAGATCATAGATCATAGATCATAGATCATAGATCATAGATCATAGATCAAAGATCATAGATCATCGATCATGGATCATAGATCATAGATCATAGATCATAGATCATAGATCATCGATCATGGATCATAGATCATAGATCATCGATCATAGATCATAGATCATCGATCATGGATCATAGATCATAGATCATAGATCATAGATCATAGATCATAGATCATAGATCATAGATCATAGATCATGGATCATAGATCATAGATCATAGATCATAGATCATAGATCATAGATCATAGATCATAGATCATCGATCATCGATCATAGATCATAGATCATAGATCATAGATCATATATCATAGATCATAGATCATAGATCATAGATCATAGATCATCGATCATGGATCATAGATCATAGATCATAGATCATAGATCATAGATCATCGATCATGGATCATAGATCATAGATCATAGATCATAGATCATAGATCATCGACCATGTATCACAGATCATCAATGATAGATCATAGATCATGGATCATAGATCATAGATCATAGATCATAGATCATCGATCATAGATCATAGATCATAGATCATAGATCATCGATCATGGATCATAGATCATCGATCATAGATCATAGATCATATATCATAGATCATCGATCATAGATCATAGATCATAGATCATAGATCATAGATCATAGATCATAGATCATAGATCATAGATCATACATCATAGATCATAGATCATAGATCATAGATCAACGATCATAGATCATGGATCATAGATCATAGATCATCGATCATAGATCATCGATCATAGATCATAGATCATAGATCATAGATCATAGATCAAAGATCATAGATCATAGATCATAGATCATAGATCATAGATCAAAGATCATAGATCATCGATCATGGATCATAGATCATAGATCATAGATCATAGATCATCGATCATAGATCATAGATCATAGATCATAGATCATAGATCATAGATCATAGATCATAGATCATAGATCATAGATCATAGATCATAGATCATCGATCATGGATCATAGATCATAGATCATAGATCATAGATCATAGATCATAGATCATAGATCATAGATCATAGATCATAGATCATAGATCATAGATCATAGATCAAAGATCAAAGATCATAGATCATCGATCATGGATCATAGATCATAGATCATAGATCATAGATCATAGATCATAGATCATGGATCATAGATCATAGATCATAGATCATAGATCATAGATCATAGATCATAGATCATAGATCATAGATCATAGATCATAGATCATAGATCATAGATCATAGATCATAGATCATCGATCATGGATCATAGATCATAGATCATAGATCATAGATCATAGATCATAGATCATAGATCATAGATCATAGATCATAGATCATAGATCATAGATCAAAGATCATAGATCATCGATCATGGATCATAGATCATAGATCATAGATCATAGATCATAGATCATGGATCATAGATCATAGATCATCGATCATAGATCATAGATCATCGATCATGGATCATAGATCATAGATCATAGATCATAGAGCATAGATCATAGATCATAGATCATAGATCATGGATCATAGATCATAGATCATAGATCATAGATCATAGATCATAGATCATAGATCGTAGATCATAGATCATCGATCGTAGATCATGGATCATAGATCATAGATCATCGATCATAGATCATCGATCATAGATCATAGATCATAGATCATAGATCATAGATCATAGATCATAGATCATAGATCATAGATCATAGATCATAGATCATAGATCAAAGATCATAGATCATCGATCATGGATCATAGATCATAGATCATAGATCATAGATCATAGATCATGGATCATAGATCATAGATCATCGATCATAGATCATAGATCATCGATCATGGATCATAGATCATAGATCATAGATCATAAAGCATAGATCATAGATCATAGATCATAGATCATGGATCATAGATCATAGATCATAGATCATAGATCATAGATCATAGATCATAGATCATAGATCATAGATCATATATCATAGATCATAGATCATAGATCATAGATCATAGATCATAGATCATAGATCATAGATCATAGATCATCGATCATGGATCATAGATCATAGATCATAGATCATAGATCATAGATCATAGATCATCGATCATAGATCATAGATCATAGATCATGGATCATAGATCATAGATCATAGACCATAGATCATAGATCATAGATCATAGATCATAGATTATGGATCATAGATCATAGATCATAGATCATAGATCATAGATCATAGATCATAGATCATCGATCATAGATCATAGATCATAGATCATCGATCATAGATCATAGATCATAGATCATAGATCATAGATCATCGATCATGGATCATAGATCATAGATCATAGATCATAGATCATCGATCATAGATCATAGATCATAGATCATAGATCATAGATCATAGATCATAGATCATCGATCATGGATCATAGATCATAGATCATAGATCATAGATCATAGATCATCGATCATGGATCATAGATCATAGATCATAGATCATAGATCATAGATCATCGATCATGGATCATAGATCATAGATCATAGATCATAGATCATAGATCATCGACCATGTATCACAGATCATCAATGATAGATCATAGATCATGGATCATAGATCATAGATCATAGATCATAGATCATCGATCATAGATCATAGATCATAGATCATAGATCATCGATCATGGATCATAGATCATCGATCATAGATCATAGATCATATATCATAGATCATCGATCATAGATCATAGATCATAGATCATAGATCATAGATCATAGATCATAGATCATAGATCATAGATCATAGATCATAGATCATAGATCATAGATCATAGATCATAGATCATCGATCATGGATCATAGATCATAGATCATAGATCATAGATCATCGATCATAGATCATAGATCATAGATCATAGATCATAGATCATAGATTATAGATCATCGATCATGGATCATAGATCATAGATCATAGATCATAGATCATAGATCATAGATCATAGATCATAGATCATCGATCATGGATCATAGATCATAGATCATAGATCATAGATCAAAGATCATAGATCATAGATCATCGACCATGTATCACAGATCATCAATGATAGATCATAGATCATAGATCATAGATCATGGATCATAGATCATAGATCATAGATCATAGATCATAGATCATAGATCATCGATCATAGATCATAGATCATATATCATAGATCATAGATCATAGATCATAGATCATAGATCATAGATCATCGATCATGGATCATAGATCATAGATCATAGATCATAGATCATAGATCATCGATCATAGATCATAGATCATAGATCATAGATCATGGATCATAGATCATAGATCATAGACCATAGATCATAGATCATAGATCATAGATCATAGATTATGGATCATAGATCATAGATCATAGATCATAGATCATAGATCATAGATCATAGATCATAGATCATAGATTATGGATCATAGATCATAGATCATAGATCATAGATCATAGATCATCGATCATGGATCATAGATCATAGATCATAGATCATAGATCATCGATCATAGATCATAGATCATAGATCATAGATCATAGATCATAGATCATCGATCATGGATCATAGATCATAGATCATAGATCATAGATCATAGATCATCGATCATGGATCATAGATCATAGATCATAGATCATAGATCATAGATCATCGATCATGGATCATAGATCATAGATCATAGATCATAGATCATAGATCATCGACCATGTATCACAGATCATCAATGATAGATCATAGATCATGGATCATAGATCATAGATCATAGATCATAGATCATCGATCATAGATCATAGATCATAGATCATAGATCATCGATCATGGATCATAGATCATCGATCATAGATCATAGATCATATATCATAGATCATCGATCATAGATCATAGATCATAGATCATAGATCATAGATCATAGATCATAGATCATAGATCATAGATCATACATCATAGATCATAGATCATAGATCATAGATCAACGATCATAGATCATGGATCATAGATCATAGATCATCGATCATAGATCATCGATCAGAGATCATAGATCATAGATCATAGATCATAGATCAAAGATCATAGATCATAGATCATAGATCATAGATCAAAGATCATAGATCATCGATCATGGATCATAGATCATAGATCATAGATCATAGATCATAGATCATAGATCATCGATCATGGATCATAGATCATAGATCATAGATCATAGATCATAGATCATAGATCATAGATCATAGATCATAGATCATAGATCATAGATCATAGATCAAAGATCAAAGATCATAGATCATGGATCATAGATCATAGATCATAGATCATAGATCATAGATCATAGATCATAGATCATACATCATAGATCATAGATCATGGATCATAGATCATAGATCATAGATCATAGATCATGGATCATAGATCATAGATCATAGATCGTAGATCATGGATCATAGATCATAGATCATAGATCATAGATCATCGATCATAGATCATCGATCATAGATCATAGATCATAGATCATAGATCATAGATCATCGATCATGGATCATAGATCATAGATCATAGATCATAGATCATAGATCATAGATCATAGATCATAGATCATAGATCATAGATCATAGATCATAGATCATAGATCATAGATCATAGATCATCGATCATGGATCATAGATCATAGATCATAGATCATAGATCATCGATCATAGATCATAGATCATAGATCATAGATCATAGATCATAAATTATAGATCATCGATCATGGATCATAGATCATAGATCATAGATCATAGATCATAGATCATAGATCATAGATCATAGATCATCGATCATGGATCATAGATCATAGATCATAGATCATAGATCATAGATCATAGATCATCGACCATGTATCACAGATCATCAATGATAGATCATAGATCATGGATCATAGATCATCGATCATAGATCATAGATCATATATCATAGATCATCGATCATAGATCATAGATCATAGATCATAGATCAAAGATCATAGATCATAGATCAAAGATCATAGATCATCGATCATGGATCATAGATCATAGATCATAGATCATAGATCATAGATCATAGATCATACATCATAGATCATAGATCATGGATCATAGATCATAGATCATAGATCATAGATCATAGATCATAGATCATAGATCATGGATCATAGATCATAGATCATAGATCATAGATCATAGATCATAGATCATAGATCATAGATCATAGATCATGGATCATAGATCATGGATCATAGATCATCGATCATAGATCATAGATCATAGATCATAGATCATAGATCATAGATCATAGATCATAGATCATAGATCATAGATCATAGATCATCGATCATGGATCATAGATCATAGATCATAGATCATAGATCATCGATCATAGATCATAGATCATAGATCATAGATCATAGATCAGAGATCATAGATCATCGATCATGGATCATAGATCATAGATCATAGATCATAGATCATAGATCATAGATCATCGATCATGGATCATAGATCATAGATCATAGATCATAGATCATAGATCATAGATCATCGACCATGTAGCACAGATCATCAATGATAGATCATAGATCATGGATCATAGATCATAGATCATAGATCATCGATCATAGATCATAGATCATAGATCATAGATCATCGATCATGGATCATAGATCATCGATCATAGATCATAGATCATATATCATAGATCATCGATCATAGATCATAGATCATAGATCATAGATCATAGATCATAGATCATAGATCATAGATCAAAGATCATAGATCATCGATCATGGATCATAGATCATAGATCATAGATCATAGATCATAGATCATAGATCATACATCATAGATCATAGATCATAGATCATAGATCATACATCATAGATCATAGATCATAGATCATAGATCATCGATCATAGATCATCGATCATAGATCATAGATCATCGATCATAGATCATAGATCATAGATCATAGATCATAGATCATAGATCATAGATCAAAGATCATAGATCATCGATCATGGATCATAGATCATAGATCATAGATCATAGATCATAGATCATCGATCATAGATCATAGATCATAGATCATAGATCATAGATCATAGATCATAGATCATAGATCATAGATCATAGATCATAGATCAAAGATCATAGATCACCGATCATGGATCATAGATCATAGATCATAGATCATAGATCATAGATCATGGATCATAGATCATAGATCATGGATCATAGATCATAGATCATAGATCATAGATCATAGATCATAGATCATAGATCATAGATCATAGATCATGGATCATAGATCATCGATCATAGATCATAGATCATATATCATAGATCATCGATCATAGATCATAGATCATAGATCATAGATCATAGATCATAGATCATAGATCATAGATCATAGATCAAAGATCAAAGATCATAGATCATCGATCATGGATCATAGATCATAGATCATAGATCATAGATCATAGATCATAGATCATACATCATAGATCATAGATCATACATCATAGATCATAGATCATGGATCATAGATCATAGATCATAGATCATAGATCATAGATCATGGATCATAGATCATAGATCATAGATCGTAGATCATAGATCATCGATCATAGATCATGGATCATAGATCATAGATCATCGATCATAGATCATCGATCATAGATCATAGATCATAGATCATAGATCATAGATCATAGATCATAGGTCATAGATCATAGATCATAGATCAAAGATCATAGATCATCGATCAAAGATCATAGATCATCGATCATGGATCATAGATCATAGATCATAGATCATAGATCATAGATCATAGATCATGGATCATAGATCATAGATCATCGATCATAGATCATAGATCATCGATCATGGATCATAGATCATAGATCATAGATCATAGATCATAGATCATAGATCATGGATCATAGATCATAGATCATAGATCATAGATCATAGATCATAGATCATAGATCATCGATCATAGATCATAGATCATAGATCATAGATCATATATCATAGATCATAGATCATAGATCATAGATAATAGATCATAGATCATCGATCATGGATCATAGATCATAGATCATAGATCATAGATCATAGATCATAGATCATCGATCATAGATCATAGATCATAGATCATGGATCATAGATCATAGATCATAGACCATAGATCATAGATCATAGATCATAGATCATATATCATAGATCATCGATCATAGATCATAGATCATAGATCATAGATCATAGATCAAAGATCATAGATCATCGATCATGGATCATAGATCATAGATCATAGATCATCGATCATAGATCATAGATCATAGATCATAGATCATAGATCATCGATCATAGATCATAGATCATCGATCATAGATCATAGATCATAGATCATAGATCATAGATCATCGATCATGGATCATAGATCATCGATCATAGATCATAGATCATAGATCATCGATCATAGATCATAGATCATAGATCATAGATCATCGATCATAGATCGTAGATCATAGATCATAGATCATAGATCATAGATCATAGATCATAGATCATAGATCATAGATCAAAGATCATAGATCATCGATCATGGATCATAGATCATAGATCATAGATCATAGATCATAGATCATCGATCATGGATCATAGATCATAGATCATCGATCATAGATCATAGATCATCGATCATGGATCATAGATCATAGATCATAGATCATAGATCATAGATCATAGATCATAGATCATAGATCATAGATCATGGATCATAGATCATAGATCATAGATCATAGATCATAGATCATAGATCATAGATCATAGATCATCGATCATAGATCATAGATCATAGATCATAGATCATATATCATAGATCATAGATCATAGATCATAGATCATAGATCATCGATCATGGATCATAGATCATAGATCATAGATCATAGATCATAGATCATAGATCATAGATCATAGATCATAGATCATAGATCATAGATCATAGATCATAGATCATAGATCATAGATCATAGATCATAGATCATAGATCATAGATCATCGATCATAGATCATAGATCATAGAACATAGATCATAGATCATAGATCATAGATCATAGATCATAGATCATAGATCATAGATCATAGATCAAAGATCATAGATCATCGATCATGGATCATAGATCATAGATCATAGATCATAGATCATAGATCATGGATCATAGATCATAGATCATCGATCATAGATCATAGATCATCGATCATGGATCATAGATCATAGATCATAGATCATACAGCATAGATCATAGATCATAGATCATAGATCATGGATCATAGATCATAGATCATAGATCATAGATCATAGATCATAGATCATCGATCATAGATCATAGATCATATATCATAGATCATAGATCATAGATCATAGATCATAGATCATAGATCATCGATCATGGATCATAGATCATAGATCATAGATCATAGATCATAGATCATAGATCATCGATCATAGATCATAGATCATAGATCATGGATCATAGATCATAGATCATAGACCATAGATCATAGATCATAGATCATAGATCATAGATTATGGATCATAGATCATAGATCATAGATCATAGATCATAGATCATAGATCATAGATCATCGATCATAGATCATAGATCATAGATCATCGATCATAGATCATAGATCATAGATCATAGATCATAGATCATCGATCATGGATCATAGATCATAGATCATAGATCATAGATCATCGATCATAGATCATAGATCATAGATCATAGATCATAGATCATAGATCATAGATCATAGATCATCGATCATGGATCATAGATCATAGATCATAGATCATAGATCATAGATCATCGATCATGGATCATAGATCATAGATCATAGATCATAGATCATAGATCATCGATCATGGATCATAGATCATAGATCATAGATCATAGATCATAGATCATCGACCATGTATCACAGATCATCAATGATAGATCATAGATCATGGATCATAGATCATAGATCATAGATCATAGATCATCGATCATAGATCATAGATCATAGATCATAGATCATCGATCATGGATCATAGATCATCGATCATAGATCATAGATCATATATCATAGATCATCGATCATAGATCATAGATCATAGATCATAGATCATAGATCATAGATCATAGATCATAGATCATAGATCATACATCATAGATCATAGATCATAGATCATAGATCAACGATCATAGATCATGGATCATAGATCATAGATCATCGATCATAGATCATCGATCATAGATCATAGATCATAGATCATAGATCATAGATCAAAGATCATAGATCATAGATCATAGATCATAGATCAAAGATCATAGATCATCGATCATGGATCATAGATCATAGATCATAGATCATAGATCATCGATCATAGATAATAGATCATAGATCATAGATCATAGATCATAGATCATAGATCATAGATCATAGATCATAGATCATAGATCATAGATCATCGATCATGGATCATAGATCATAGATCATAGATCATAGATCATCGATCATAGATCATAGATCATAGATCATAGATCATAGATCATAGATCATAGATCATAGATCATAGATCATAGATCAAAGATCATAGATCATCGATCATGGATCATAGATCATAGATCATAGATCATAGATCATAGATCATAGATCATACATCATACATCATAGATCATGGATCATAGATCATAGATCATAGATCATAGATCATAGATCATAGATCATGGATCATAGATCATAGATCATAGATCGTAGATCATAGATCATCGATCATAGATCATGGATCATAGATCATAGATCATCGATCATAGATCATCGATCATAGATCATAGATCATAGATCATAGGTCATAGATCATAGATCATAGATCATAGATCATAGATCACAGATCATAGATCATAGATCATAGATCATAGATCATAGATCATAGATCAAAGATCATAGATCATCGATCATGGATCATAGATCATAGATCATAGATCATCGATCATAGATCATAGATCATCGATCATGGATCATAGATCATAGATCATAGATCATAGATCATAGATCATGGATCATAGATCATAGATCATAGATCATAGATCATAGATCATAGATCATCGATCATAGATCATAGATCATAGATCATAGATCATATATCATAGATCATAGATCATAGATCATAGATCATAGATCATCGATCATCGATCATGGATCATAGATCATAGATCATAGATCATGGATCATCGATCATAGATCATAGATCATAGATCATGGATCATAGATCATAGATCATAGACCATAGATCATAGATCATAGATCATAGATCATAGATTATGGATCATAGATCATAGATCATAGATCATAGATCATAGATCATAGATCATAGATCATCGATCATAGATCATAGATCATAGATCATCGATCATAGATCATAGATCATAGATCATAGATCATAGATCATCGATCATGGATCATAGATCATAGATCATAGATCATAGATCATAGATCATAGATCATAGATCAAAGATCATAGATCATAGATCAAAGATCATAGATCATCGATCATGGATCATAGATCATAGATCATAGATCATAGATCATAGATCATAGATCATAGATCATACATCATAGATCATAGATCATGGATCATAGATCATAGATCATAGATCATAGATCATAGATCATAGATCATAGATCATGGATCATAGATCATAGATCATAGATCATAGATCATAGATCATCGATCATAGATCATAGATCATAGATCATAGATCATATATCATAGATCATAGATCATAGATCATAGATCATAGATCATCGATCATCGATCATGGATCATAGATCATAGATCATATATCATAGATCATCGATTATAGATCATAGATCATAGATCATAGATCATAGATCATAGATCATAGATCATATATCATAGATCATCGATTATAGATCATAGATCATAGATCATAGATCATAGATCATAGATCATAAATCATAGATCAAAGATCATAGATCATCGATCATGGATCATAGATCATAGATCATAGATCATAGATCATATATCATAGATCATAGATCATAGATCAAAGATCATAGATCATCGATCATGGATCATAGATCATAGATCATAGATCATGGATCATAGATCATAGATCATAGATCATCGATCATGGATCATGGATCATAGATCATAGATCATAGATCATAGATCATAGATCATAGATCATAGATCAAAGATCATAGATCATCGATCATGGATCATAGATCATAGATCATAGATCATAGATCATAGATCATCGATCATGGATCATAGATCATAGATCATCGATCATCGATCATAGATCATCGATCATGGATCATAGATCATAGATCATAGATCATAGATCATAGATCATAGATCATAGATCATAGATCATAGATCATGGATCATAGATCATAGATCATAGATCATAGATCATAGATCATAGATCATAGATCATAGATCATCGATCATAGATCATAGATCATAGATCATAGATCATATATCATAGATCATAGATCATAGATCATAGATCATAGATCATCGATCATGGATCATAGATCATAGATCATAGATCATAGATCATAGATCATAGATCATAGATCATAGATCATAGATCATAGATCATAGATCATAGATCATAGATCATAGATCATAGATCATAGATCATAGATCATAGATCATAGATCATAGATCATAGAACATAGATCATAGATCATAGATCATAGATCATAGATCATAGATCATAGATCATAGATCATAGATCAAAGATCATAGATCATCGATCATGGATCATAGATCATAGATCATAGATCATAGATCATAGATCATGGATCATAGATCATAGATCATCGATCATAGATCATAGATCATCGATCATGGATCATAGATCATAGATCATAGATCATACAGCATAGATCATAGATCATAGATCATAGATCATGGATCATAGATCATAGATCATAGATCATAGATCATAGATCATAGATCATCGATCATAGATCATAGATCATATATCATAGATCATAGATCATAGATCATAGATCATAGATCATAGATCATCGATCATGGATCATAGATCATAGATCATAGATCATAGATCATAGATCATAGATCATCGATCATAGATCATAGATCATAGATCATGGATCATAGATCATAGATCATAGACCATAGATCATAGATCATAGATCATAGATCATAGATTATGGATCATAGATCATAGATCATAGATCATAGATCATAGATCATAGATCATAGATCATCGATCATAGATCATAGATCATAGATCATCGATCATAGATCATAGATCATAGATCATAGATCATAGATCATCGATCATGGATCATAGATCATAGATCATAGATCATAGATCATCGATCATAGATCATAGATCATAGATCATAGATCATAGATCATAGATCATAGATCATAGATCATCGATCATGGATCATAGATCATAGATCATAGATCATAGATCATAGATCATCGATCATGGATCATAGATCATAGATCATAGATCATAGATCATAGATCATCGATCATGGATCATAGATCATAGATCATAGATCATAGATCATAGATCATCGACCATGTATCACAGATCATCAATGATAGATCATAGATCATGGATCATAGATCATAGATCATAGATCATAGATCATCGATCATAGATCATAGATCATAGATCATAGATCATCGATCATGGATCATAGATCATCGATCATAGATCATAGATCATATATCATAGATCATCGATCATAGATCATAGATCATAGATCGTAGATCATAGATCATAGATCATAGATCATAGATCATAGATCATACATCATAGATCATAGATCATAGATCATAGATCAACGATCATAGATCATGGATCATAGATCATAGATCATCGATCATAGATCATCGATCATAGATCATAGATCATAGATCATAGATCAAAGATCATAGATCATAGATCATAGATCATAGATCATAGATCATAGATCAAAGATCATAGATCATCGATCATGGATCATAGATCATAGATCATAGATCATAGATCATCGATCATAGATCATAGATCATAGATCATAGATCATAGATCATAGATCATAGATCATAGATCATAGATCATAGATCATAGATCATCGATCATGGATCATAGATCATAGATCATAGATCATAGATCATAGATCATCGATCATAGATCATAGATCATAGATCATAGATCATAGATCATAGATCATAGATCATAGATCAAAGATCATAGATCATCGATCATAGATCATAGATCATAGATCATAGATCATAGATCATAGATCATAGATCATACATCATACATCATAGATCATGGATCATAGATCATGGATCATAGATCATAGATCATAGATCATAGATCATAGATCATAGATCATGGATCATAGATCATAGATCATAGATCGTAGATCATAGATCATCGATCATAGATCATGGATCATAGATCATAGATCATCGATCATAGATCATCGATCATAGATCATAGATCATAGATCATAGGTCATAGATCATAGATCATAGATCATAGATCATAGATCACAGATCATAGATCATAGATCATAGATCATAGATCATAGATCATAGATCAAAGATCATAGATCATCGATCATGGATCATAGATCATAGATCATAGATCATCGATCATAGATCATAGATCATCGATCATGGATCATAGATCATAGATCATAGATCATAGATCATAGATCATGGATCATAGATCATAGATCATAGATCATAGATCATAGATCATAGATCATCGATCATAGATCATAGATCATAGATCATAGATCATATATCATAGATCATAGATCATAGATCATAGATCATAGATCATCGATCATCGATCATGGATCATAGATCATAGATCATAGATCATGGATCATCGATCATAGATCATAGATCATAGATCATGGATCATAGATCATAGATCATAGACCATAGATCATAGATCATAGATCATAGATCATAGATTATGGATCATAGATCATAGATCATAGATCATAGATCATAGATCATAGATCATAGATCATCGATCATAGATCATAGATCATAGATCATCGATCATAGATCATAGATCATAGATCATAGATCATAGATCATAGATCATGGATCATAGATCATAGATCATAGATCATAGATCATAGATCATAGATCATAGATCATAGATCATAGATCATAGATCAAAGATCATAGATCATAGATCAAAGATCATAGATCATCGATCATGGATCATAGATCATAGATCATAGATCATAGATCATAGATCATAGATCATACATCATAGATCATAGATCATGGATCATAGATCATAGATCATAGATCATAGATCATAGATCATAGATCATAGATCATGGATCATAGATCATAGATCATAGATCATAGATCATAGATCATCGATCATAGATCATAGATCATAGATCATAGATCATATATCATAGATCATAGATCATAGATCATAGATCATAGATCATCGATCATCGATCATGGATCATAGATCATAGATCATATATCATAGATCATCGATTATAGATCATAGATCATAGATCATAGATCATAGATCATAGATCATAGATCATATATCATAGATCATCGATTATAGATCATAGATCATAGATCATAGATCATAAATCATAGATCAAAGATCATAGATCATCGATCATGGATCATAGATCATAGATCATAGATCATAGATCATATATCATAGATCATAGATCATAGATCAAAGATCATAGATCATCGATCATGGATCATAGATCATAGATCATAGATCATAGATCATAGATCATAGATCATGGATCATAGATCATAGATCATAGATCATCGATCATGGATCATGGATCATAGATCATAGATCATAGATCATAGATCATCGATCATAGATCATAGATCATAGATCATCGATCATAGATCATAGATCATAGATCATAGATCATAGATCATAGATCATCGATCATAGATCAAAGATCATAGATCATCGATCATGGATCATAGATCATAGATCGTAGATCATAGATCATCGATCATAGATCATGGATCATAGATCATAGATCATCGATCATAGATCAACGATCATAGATCATGGATCATAGATCATAGATCATCGATCATAGATCATAGATCATAGATCATAGATCATAGATCATAGATCATAGATCAAAGATCATAGATCATAGATCATCGATCATGGATCATAGATCATAGATCATAGATCATAGATCATCGATCATAGATCATAGATCATAGATCATCGACTATGTATCACAGATCATCAATCATAGATCATAGATCATAGATCATAGATCATAGATCATAGATTATAGATCATAGATCATAGATCATCGACCATGTATCACAGATCATCAATGATAGATCATAGATCATGGATCATCGATCATGGATCATAGATCGTAGATCATAGATCATCGATCATGGATCATAGATCATAGATCATCGATCATAGATCATAGATCATAGATCATAGATCATAGATCATCGATCATAGATCATAGATCATAGATCATAGATCAAAGATCATAGATCATCGATCATGGATCATAGATCATAGATCATAGATCATAGATCATAGATCATCTACCATGTATCACAGATCATCAATCATAGATCATAGATCATAGATCATAGATCATCGATCATGGATCATAGATCATAGATCATAGATCATAGATCATAGATCATACATCATAGATCATAGATCATAGATCATAGATCATCGATCATGGATCATAGATCATAGATCATAGATCATAGATCATAGATCATCGATCATGGATCATAGATCATAGATCATAGATCATAGATCATAGATCATCTACCATGTATCACAGATCATCAATCATAGATCATAGATCATAGATCATAGATCATAGATCATAGATCATAGATCATCGATCATAGATCATAGATCATAGATCATAAATCATCGACCATGTATCACAGATCATAGATCATAGATCATAGATCATAGATCATAGATCACAGATCATAGATCATAGATCATAGATCATCGATCATGGATCATAGATCATAGATCATAGATCATAGATCATCGATCATAGATCATAGATCATAGATCATAGATCATAGATCATAGATCATAGATCATAGATCATAATCATAGATCATAGATCATGTATCATAGATCATAGATCATAGATCATAGATCATAGATCATGGATCATAGATCATAGATCGTAGATCGTAGATCATAGATCATCGATCATAGATCATGGATCATAGATCATAGATCATCGATCATAGATCATCGATCATAGATCATAGATCATAGATCATAGATCATATATCATAGATCATAGATCATAGATCAAAGATCATAGATCATCGATCATGGATCATAGATCATAGATCATAGATCATAGATCATAGATCATAGATCATGGATCATAGATCATAGATCATAGATCATCGATCATGGATCATGGATCATAGATCATAGATCATAGATCATAGATCATCGATCATAGATCATAGATCATAGATCATAGATCATAGATCATCGATCATAGATCATAGATCATAGATCATAGATCATAGATCATAGATCATCGATCATAGATCAAAGATCATAGATCATCGATCATGGATCATAGATCATAGATCGTAGATCATAGATCATCGATCATAGATCATGGATCATAGATCATAGATCATCGATCATAGATCAACGATCATAGATCATGGATCATAGATCATAGATCATCGATCATAGATCATCGATCATAGATCATAGATCATAGATCATAGATCATAGATCAAAGATCATAGATCATAGATCATCGATCATGG
Source organism: Microplitis demolitor (assembly GCF_026212275.2). NCBI lineage: Eukaryota > Metazoa > Arthropoda > Insecta > Hymenoptera > Braconidae > Microplitis > Microplitis demolitor. The sequence goes on along the minus strand of NC_068550.1, from coordinate 11,139,715 downwards.
ATCATAGATCATAGATCATAGATCATAGATCATCGATCATAGATCATAGATCATAGATCATAGATCATAGATCATAGATCATAGATCAATGATCATAGATCATGGATCATAGATCATGGATCATAGATCATAGATCATAGATCATAGATCATAGATCATAGATCATAGATCATAGATCATAGATCATGGATCATAGATCATAGATCATGGATCATAGATCATAGATCATAGATCATAGATCATAGATCATAGATCATAGATCATAGATCATAGATCATAGATCATGGATCATCGATCATAGATCATAGATCATAGATCATAGATCATCGATCATAGATCATAGATCATAGATCATAGATCATATATCATAGATCATCGATCATGGATCATAGATCATGGATCATAGATCATAGATCATCGATCATAGATCATAGATCATAGATCATAGATCATAGATCATCGATCATGGATCATAGATCATAGATCATAGATCATAGATCATCGATCATGGATCATAGATCATAGATCATAGATCATAGATCATAGATCATAGATCATAGATCATAGATCACAGATCATAGATCATAGATCATCGACCATGTATCACAGATCATCAATGATAGATCATAGATCATGGATCATAGATCATAGATCATAGATCATAGATCATCGATCATAGATCATAGATCATAGATCATAGATCATCGATCATGGATCATAGATCATCGATCATAGATCATAGATCATATATCATAGATCATCGATCATAGATCATAGATCATAGATCATAGATCATAGATCATAGATCATAGATCAAAGATCATAGATCATCGATCATGGATCATAGATCATAGCTCATAGATCATAGATCATACATCACAGATCATCAATCATAGATCATCGATCATAGATCATAGATCATAGATCATAGATCATCGATCATAGATCATAGATCATAGATCATAGATCATCGACCATGTATCACAGATCATCAATGATAGATCATAGATCATGGATCATAGATCATAGATCATAGATCATAGATCATAGATCATAGATCAAAGATCATAGATCATCGATCATAGATCATAGATCATAGATCATCGACCATGTATCACAGATCATCAATGATAGATCATAGATCATGGATCATCGATCATGGATCATAGATCGTAAATCATAGATCATCGATCATGGATCATAGATCATAGATCATCGATCATAGATCATAGATCATAGATCATAGATCATAGATCATCGATCATAGATCATAGATCATAGATCATAGATCATAGATCAAAGATCATAGATCATCGATCATGGATCATAGATCATAGATCATAGATCATCTACCATGTATCACAGATCATCAATCATAGATCATAGATCATAGATCATAGATCATCGATCATGGATCATAGATCATAGATCATAGATCATCGACCATGTATCACAGATCATCAATGATAGATCATAGATCATGGATCATAGATCATAGATCATAGATCATAGATCATAGATCATCGATCATAGATCATAGATCATAGATCATAGATCATCGATCATGGATCATAGATCATCAATGATAGATCATAGATCATGGATCATAGATCATAGATCATAGATCATCGATCATAGATCATAGATCATAGATCATGGATCAGAGATCATAGATCATAGACCATAGATCATAGATCATAGATCATAGATCATAGATTATGGATCATAGATCATAGATCATAGATCATAGATCATAGATCATCGATCATAGATCATAGATCATAGATCATCGATCATAGATCATAGATCATAGATCATAGATCATCGATCATGGATCATAGATCATAGATCATAGATCATAGATCATAGATCATAGATCATAGATCATAGATCATAGATCATAGATCATAGATCATAGATCATAGATCATAGATCATAGATCATAGATCATAGATCATAGATCATAGATCATAGATCATAGATCATAGATCATAGATCATAGATCATAGATCATAGATCATCGATCATGGATCATAGATCATAGATCATAGATCATAGATCATCGATCATAGATCATAGATCATAGATCATAGATCATAGATCATAGATTATAGATCATCGATCATGGATCATAGATCATAGATCATAGATCATAGATCATAGATCATAGATCATCGATCATGGATCATAGATCATAGATCATAGATCATAGATCATAGATCATAGATCATAGATCATCGACCATGTATCACAGATCATCAATGATAGATCATAGATCATGGATCATAGATCATCGATCATAGATCATAGATCATATATCATAGATCATCGATCATAGATCATAGATCATAGATCATAGATCAAAGATCATAGATCATAGATCAAAGATCATAGATCATCGATCATGGATCATAGATCATAGATCATAGATCATAGATCATAGATCATAGATCATACATCATAGATCATAGATCATGGATCATAGATCATAGATCATAGATCATAGATCATAGATCATAGATCATAGATCATGGATCATAGATCATAGATCATAGATCGTAGATCATAGATCATAGATCATAGATCATAGATCATAGATCATGGATCATAGATCATCGATCATAGATCATAGATCATAGATCATAGATCATAGATCATAGATCATAGATCATAGATCATAGATCATAGATCATAGATCATAGATCATAGATCATAGATCATAGATCATCGATCATAGATCATAGATCATAGATCATAGATCATAGATCAGAGATCATAGATCATCGATCATGGATCATAGATCATAGATCATAGATCATAGATCATAGATCATAGATCATCGATCATGGATCATAGATCATAGATCATAGATCATAGATCATAGATCATAGATCATAGATCATCGACCATGTATCACAGATCATCAATGATAGATCATAGATCATGGATCATAGATCATAGATCATAGATCATCGATCATAGATCATAGATCATAGATCATAGATCATCGATCATGGATCATAGATCATCGATCATAGATCATAGATCATATATCATAGATCATCGATCATAGATCATAGATCATAGATCATAGATCATAGATCATAGATCATAGATCAAAGATCATAGATCATCGATCATGGATCATAGATCATAGATCATAGATCATAGATCATAGATCATAGATCATACATCATAGATCATAGATCATAGATCATAGATCATACATCATAGATCATAGATCATAGATCATAGATCATAGATCATAGATCATAGATCATAGATCATAGATCATAGATCATAGATCATAGATCATAGATCATAGATCATAGATCAAAGATCATAGATCACCGATCATGGATCATAGATCATAGATCATAGATCATAGATCATAGATCATCGATCATAGATCATGGATCATAGATCATAGATCATGGATCATAGATCATAGATCATAGATCATAGATCATAGATCATAGATCATAGATCATAGATCATAGATCATGGATCATAGATCATCGATCATAGATCATAGATCATATATCATAGATCATAGATCATAGATCATATATCATAGATCATAGATCATAGATCATAGATCATAGATAATAGATCATAGATCATCGATCATGGATCATAGATCATAGATCATAGATCATAGATCATAGATCATAGATCATCGATCATAGATCATAGATCATAGATCATGGATCATAGATCATAGATCATAGACCATAGATCATAGATCATAGATCATAGATCATATATCATAGATCATCGATCATAGATCATAGATCATAGATCATAGATCATAGATCATCGATCATAGATCATAGATCATGGATCATAGATCATAGATCATCGATCATGGATCATGGATCATAGATCATAGATCATAGATCATAGATCATAGATCATAGATCATAGATCATAGATCATCGATCATAGATCATAGATCATAGATCATAGATCATAGATCATAGATCATAGATCATCGACCATGTATCACAGATCATCAATGATAGATCATAGATCATGGATCATAGATCATAGATCATAGATCATAGATCATAGATCATAGATCATAGATCATGGATCATAGATCATAGATCATAGATCCTAGATCATATATCATCGATCATAGATCATGGATCATAGATCATAGATCATCGATCATAGATCATCGATCATAGATCATAGATCATAGATCATAGATCATAGATCATAGATCATCGATCATGGATCATAGATCATAGATCATAGATCATAGATCATAGATCATAGATCATAGATCATAGATCATAGATCATAGATCATCGATCATGGATCATAGATCATAGATCATAGATCATAGATCATAGATCATCGATCATAGATCATAGATCATAGATCATCGATCATAGATCATAGATCATAGATCATAGATCATAGATCATAGATCATAGATCAAAGATCATAGATCATCGATCATGGATCATAGATAATAGATCATAGATCATAGATCATAGATCATAGATCATAGATCATAGATCAGAGATCATGGATCATAGATCATAGATCATAAATCATAGATCATAGATCATAGATCATCGATCATAGATCATAGATCATAGATCATAGATCATGGATCATAGATCATAGATCATGGATCATAGATCATAGATCATAGATCATAGATCATAGATCATAGATCATAGATCATAGATCAGAGATCATGGATCATAGATCATAGATCATAGATCATAGATCATAGATCATAGATCATCGATCATAGATCATAGATCATATATCATAGATCATAGATCATCGATCATGGATCATAGATCATAGATCATAGATCATAGATCATAGATCATCGATCATAGATCATAGATCATAGATCATCGATCATAGATCATAGATCATAGATCATAGATCATAGATCATAGATCATAGATCATAGATCATAGATCATCGATCATAGATCATAGATCATAGATCATAGATCATAGATCATAGATCATAGATCATAGATCATAGATCATAGATCATAGATCATAGATCATAGATCAAAGATCATAGATCATCGATCATGGATCATAGATAATAGATCATAGATCATAGATCATAGATCATAGATCATAGATCATGGATCATAGATCATAGATCATGGATCATAGATCATAGATCATAGATCATAGATCATAGATCATAGATCATAGATCATAGATCATAGATCATGGATCATAGATCATAGATCATAGATCATAGATCATAGATCATCGATCATAGATCATAGATCATATATCATAGATCATAGATCATAGATCATAGATCATAGATCATAGATCATCGATCATGGATCATAGATCTTAGATCATAGATCATAGATCATAGATCATAGATCATCGATCATAGATCATAGATCATAGATCATAGATCATAGATCATCGATCATGGATCATAGATCATCGATCATAGATCATAGATCATAGATCATAGATCGTAGATCATAGATCATAGATCATAGATTATAGATCATAGATCATAGATCATAGATCATAGATCATCGACCATGTATCACAGATCATAGATCATAGATCATAGATCATAGATCATAGATCATAGATCATAGATCATAGATCATAGATCATAGATCATAGATCATAGATCATAGATCATCGATCATCGATCATCGATCATAGATCATAGATCATAGATCATAGATAATATATCATAGATCATAGATCATCGATCATGAATCATAGATCATAGATCATAGATCATCGATCATAGATTATAGATCATAGATCATAGATCATCGATCATAGATCATAGATCATCGATCATGGATCATAGATCATCGATCATAGATCATAGATCAAAGATCATAGATCATAGATCCTCGACCATGTATCACAGATCATCAATGATAGATCATAGATCATGGATCATAGATCATAGATCATAGATCATCGATCATAGATTATAGATCATAGATCATAGATCATCGATCATAGATCATAGATCATAGATCATAGATCATAGATCATTGACCATGTATCACAGATCATCAATGATAGATCATAGATCATGGATCATAGATCATAGATCATAGATCATAGATCATAGATCATCGATCATAGATCATAGATCATAGATCATAGATCATAGATCATCGATCATAGATCATAGATCATAGATCATAGATCATAGATCATAGATCAGAGATCATAGATCATCGATCATGGATCATAGATCATAGATCATCGACTATGTATCACAGATCATCAATCATAGATCATAGATCATAGATCATAGATCATAGATCATAGATCATAGATCATAGATCATCGACCATGTATCACAGATCATCAATGATAGATCATAGATCATGGATCATAGATCATAGATCATAGATCATAGATCATAGATCATAGATCATAGATCATAGATCATAGATCATAGATCATCGATCATAGATCATAGATCATAGATCATAGATCATAGATCATCGATCATAGATCATAGATCATAGATCATAGATCATCTACCATGTATCACAGATCATCAATCATAGATCATAGATCATAGATCATAGATCATAGATCATCGATCATGGATCATAGATCATAGATCATAGATCATAGATCATAGATCACCGATCATAGATCATAGATCATAGATCATAGATCATAGATCATAGATCATAGATCAAAGATCATAGATCATCGATCATGGATCATAGATCATAGATCATAGATCATAGATCATAGATCATAGATCATAGATCATGGATCATAGATCATAGATCATGGATCATAGATCATAGATCATAGATCATAGATCATAGATCATGGATCATAGATCATAGATCATAGATCATAGATCATAGATCATGGATCATAGATCATAGATCATAGATCATAGATCATAAATCATCGATCATGGATCATAGATCATATATCATAGATCATAGATCATAGATCATAGATCATAGATCATAGATCATCGATCATGGATCATAGATCATAGATCATAGATCATAGATCATCGATCATAGATCATAGATCATAGATCATAGATCATAGATCATCGATCATGGATCATAGATCATCGATCATAGATCATAGATCATAGATCATAGATCATCGATCATAGATCGTAGATCATAGATCATAGATCATAGATCATAGATCATAGATCATAGATCATAGATCATAGATCATCGACCATGTATCACAGACCATCAATAATAGATCATAGATCATGGATCATAGATCATAGATCATAGATCATAGATCATTGATCATAGATCATAGATCATCGATCATCGATCATAGATCATAGATCATAGATCATAGATAATATATCATAGATCATAGATCATCGATCATGGATCATAGATCATAGATCATAGATCATCGATCATAGATTATAGATCATAGATCATAGATCATCGATCATAGATCATAGATCATCGATCATAGATCATAGATCATCGATCATGGATCATAGATCATCGATCATAGATCATAGATCATAGATCATAGATCATAGATCATAGATCATAGATCATAGATCATCGACCATGTATCACAGATCATCAATGATAGATCATAGATCATGGATCATAGATCATAGATCATAGATCATAGATCATAGATCATCGATCATAGATCATAGATCATAGATCATAGATCATAGATAATCGATCATAGATCATAGATCATAGATCATAGATCATAGATCATCGATCATAGATCATAGATCATAGATCATAGATCATCTACCATGTATCACAGATCATCAATCATAGATCATAGATCATAGATCATAGATCATAGATCATCGATCATGGATCATAGATCATAGATCATAGATCATAGATCATAGATCATCGACCATGTATCACAGATCATCAATGATAGATCATAGATCATGGATCATGGATCATAGATCATAGATCATAGAGCATAGATCATAGATCATCGATCATAGATCATAGATCATCGATCATGGATCATAGATCATCAATGATAGATCATAGATCATGGATCATAGATCATAGATCATAGATCATAGATCATCGATCATAGATCATCGATCATAGATCATAGATCATAGATCATCGATCATAGATCATAGATCATCGATCATAGATCATAGATCATAGATCATAGATCATCGACCATGGATCATAGATCATATATCATGGATCATAGATCATAGATCATAGATCATAGATCATAGATCATAGATCATAGATCATAGATCATAGATCATAGATCATCGATCATGGATCATAGATCATAGATCATAGATCATCGATCATAGATCGTAGATCATAGATCATAGATCATAGATCAAAGATCATAGATCATCGATCATGGATCATAGATCATAGATCATAGATCATAGATCATAGATCATAGATCATAGATCATAGATCATAGATCATAGATCATAGATCATAGATCATAGATCATAGATCATAGATCATAGATCATAGATCATCGATCATAGATCATAGATCATAGATCATAGATCATCGATCATGGATCATAGATCATAGATCATAGATCATAGATCATCGATCATAGATCGTAGATCATAGATCATAGATCATAGATCATAGATCATAGATCATAGATCATAGATCATCGACCATGTATCACAGATCATCAATGATAGATCATAGATCATGGATCATAGATCATAGATCATAGATCATAGATCATAGATCATAGATCATAGATCATGGATCATAGATCATAGATCATAGATCGTAGATCATATATCATCGATCATAGATCATGGATCATAGATCATAGATCATCGATCATAGATCATCGATCATAGATCATAGATCATAGATCATAGATCATAGATCATAGATCATAGATCATAGATCATAGATCATAGATCATAGATCATCGATCATGGATCATAGATCATAGATCATAGATCATAGATCATAGATCATCGATCATAGATCATAGATCATAGATCATAGATCATCGATCATAGATCATAGATCATGGATCATAGATCATAGATCATGGATCATGGATCATAGATCATAGATCATAGATCATAGATCATGGATCATAGATCATAGATCATAGATCATAGATCATAGATCATGGATCATAGATCATAGATCATAGATCATCGATCATAGATCATCGATCATAGATCATAGATCATATATCATAGATCATAGATCATAGATCATAGATCATAGATCATAGATCATAGATCATAGATCATCGATCATGGATCATAGATCATAGATCATAGATCATAGATCATCGATCATAGATCATAGATCATAGATCATAGATCATCGATCATGGATCATAGATCATCGATCATAGATCATAGATCATAGATCATAGATCATCGATCATAGATCGTAGATCATAGATCATAGATCATAGATTATAGATCATAGATCGTAGATCATCGACCATGTATCACAGACCATCAATGATAGATCATAGATCATGGATCATAGATCATCGATCATAGATCATAGATCATAGATCATAGATCATAGATCATAGATCATAGATCATCGATCATGGATCATAGATCATCGATCATAGATCATAGATCATAGATCATAGATCATCGATCATAGATCATAGATCATAGATCATAGATCATAGATCATCGATCATAGATCATAGATCATAGATCATAGATCATAGATCATAGATCATAGATCATAGATCAAAGATCATAGATCATCGATCATGGATCATAGATCATAGATCATAGATCATAGATCATAGATCATAGATCATAGATCATAGATCATAGATCATAGATCATAGATCATAGATCATAGATCATAGATCATCGATCATAGATCATAGATCATAGATCATAGATCATCGATCATGGATCATAGATCATAGATCATAGATCATAGATCATCGATCATAGATCGTAGATCATAGATCATAGATCATAGATCATAGATCATAGATCATAGATCATAGATCATCGACCATGTATCACAGATCATCAATGATAGATCATAGATCATGGATCATAGATCATAGATCATAGATCATAGATCATAGATCATAGATCATAGATCATGGATCATAGATCATAGATCATAGATCGTAGATCATATATCATCGATCATAGATCATGGATCATAGATCATAGATCATCGATCATAGATCATAGATCATAGATCATAGATCATAGATCATAGATCATAGATCATAGATCATCGATCATGGATCATAGATCATAGATCATAGATCATAGATCATAGATCATAGATCATAGATCATAGATCATAGATCATCGATCATGGATCATAGATCATAGATCATAGATCATCGATCATAGATCATAGATCATAGATCATAGATCATCGATCATAGATCATAGATCATGGATCATAGATCATAGATCATGGATCATGGATCATAGATCATAGATCATAGATCATAGATCATGGATCATAGATCATAGATCATAGATCATAGATCATCGATCATAGATCGTAGATCATAGATCATAGATCATAGATTATAGATCATAGATCGTAGATCATCGACCATGTATCACAGACCATCAATGATAGATCATAGATCATGGATCATAGATCATAGATCATAGATAATATATCATAGATCATAGATCATCGATCATGGATCATAGATCATAGATCATAGATCATCGATCATAGATTATAGATCATAGATCATAGATCATAGATCATCGATCATAGATCATAGATCATCGATCATAGATCATAGATCATCGATCATAGATCATAGATCATCGATCATGGATCATAGATCATCGATCATAGATCATAGATCATAGATCATAGATCATAGATCATAGATCATAGATCATAGATCATCGACCATGTATCACAGATCATCAATGATAGATCATAGATCATGGATCATAGATCATAGATCATAGATCATCGACCATGTATCACAGATCATCAATGATAGATCATAGATCATGGATCATAGATCATAGATCATAGATCATAGATCATAGATCATCGATCATGTATCATAGATCATAGATCATCGATCATAGATCATCGATCATGTATCATAGATCATAGATCATCGATCATAGATCATCGATCATAGATCATAGATCATAGATCATAGATCATAGATCATAGATCATAGATCATAGATAATCGATCATGGATCATAGATCATAGATCATAGATCATAGATCATAGATCATAGATCATAGATCATCGATCATCGATCATGGATCATAGATCATAGATCATAGATCATAGATCATAGATCATATATCATAGATCATAGATCATAGATCATAGATCATAGATCATAGATCATAGATCATCGATCATGGATCATAGATCATAGATCATAGATCATAGATCATCGATCATAGATCATAGATCATAGATCATAGATCATCGATCATGGATCATAGATCATCGATCATAGATCATAGATCATAGATCATAGATTATCGATCATAGATCGTAGATCATAGATCATAGATCATAGATTATAGATCATAGATCATAGATCATCGACCATGTATCACAGACCATCAATGATAGATCATAGATCATGGATCATAGATCATAGATCATAGATCATAGATCATTGATCATAGATCATAGATCATCGATCATCGATCATAGATCATAGATCATAGATCATAGATAATATATCATAGATCATAGATCATCGATCATGGATCATAGATCATAGATCATAGATCATTGATCATAGATTATAGATCATAGATCATAGATCATCGATCATAGATCATAGATCATCGATCATAGATCATAGATCATCGATCATGGATCATAGATCATCGATCATAGATCATAGATCATAGATCATAGATCATAGATCATAGATCATAGATCATAGATCATAGATCATCGACCATGTATCACAGATCATCAATGATAGATCATAGATCATGGATCATAGATCATAGATCATAGATCATCGACCATGTATCACAGATCATCAATGATAGATCATAGATCATGGATCATAGATCATAGATCATAGATCATAGATCATAGATCATGGATCATAGATCATAGATCATAGATCATAGATGATCGATCATAGATCATAGATCATAGATCATAGATCATAGATCAAAGATCATAGATCATCGATCATGTATCATAGATCATAGATCATCGACTATGTATCACAGATCATCAATCATAGATCATAGATCATAGATCATAGATCATAGATCATCGATCATGGATCATAGATCATAGATCATAGATCATAGATCATAGATCATCGACCATGTATCACAGATCATCAATGATAGATCATAGATCATGGATCATGGATCATAGATCATAGATCATAGAGCATAGATCATAGATCATCGATCATAGATCATCGATCATAGATCATAGATCATAGATCATAGATCATAGATCATAGATCATAGATCATAGATCATCGATCATAGATCATAGATCATAGATCATAGATCATCGATCATGGATCATAGATCATCGATCATAGATCATAGATCATAGATCATAGATCATAGATCATAGATCATAGATCATAGATCATAGATCATCGATCATGGATCATAGATCATCGATCATAGATCATAGATCATAGATCATAGATCATCGATCATAGATCATAGATCATAGATCATAGATCATAGATCATAGATCATAGATCAAAGATCATAGATCATCGATCATGGATCATAGATCATAGATCATAGATCATAGATCATAGATCATAGATCATCGATCATAGATCATAGATCATAGATCATAGATCATATATCATAGATCATAGATCATAGATCATAGATCATCGATCATGGATCATAGATCATAGATCATAGATCATAGATCATAGATCATAGATCATAGATCATAGATCATCGATCATGGATCATAGATCATAGGTCATAGATCATAGATCATCGATCATGGATCATAGATCATAGATCATCGATCATGGATCATAGATCATAGATCATAGATCATCGATCATGGATCATAGATCATAGATCATAAATCATAGATCATAGATCATAGATCATAGATCATAGATCATAGATCATAGATCATCGATCATGGATCATAGATCATAGATCATAGATCATAGATCATAGATCATAGATCATCGATCATAGATCATAGATCATAGATCATAGATCATATATCATAGATCATAGATCATAGATCATAGATCATAGATCATAGATCATCGATCATGGATCATAGATCATAGATCATAGATCATAGATCGTAGATCATCGACCATGGATCATAGATCATAGATCATCGATCATAGATCATAGATCATAGATCATAGATCATAGATCATAGATCATAGATCATAGATCATAGATCATAGATCATAGATCATAGATCATAGATCATAGATCATAGATCATAGATCATAGATCATAGATCATAGATCATCGATCATGGATCATAGATCATCGATCATAGATCATAGATCATAGACCATAGATCATCGATCATAGATCGTAGATCATAGATCATAGATCATAGATCATAGATCATAGATCATAGATCATAGATCATAGATCATCGACCATGTATCACAGATCATCAATGATAGATCATAGATCATGGATCATAGATCATAGATCATAGATCATAGATCATAGATCATAGATCATAGATCATAGATCATGGATCATAGATCATAGATCATAGATCGTAGATCATATATTATCGATCATAGATTATGGATCATAGATCATAGATCATCGATCATAGATCATCGATCATAGATCATAGATCATAGATCATAGATCATAGACCATAGATCATAGATCATCGATCATGGATCATAGATCATAGATCATAGATCATAGATCATAGATCATAGATCATAGATCATAGATCATCGATCATGGATCATAGATCATAGATCATAGATCATAGATCATAGATCATCGATCATAGATCATAGATCATAGATCATAGATCATAGATCATCGATCATAGATCATAGATCATAGATCATAGATCATAGATCATAGATCATAGATCATAGATCAAAGATCATAGATCATCGATCATGGATCATAGATAATAGATCATAGATCATAGATCATAGATCATAGATCATAGATCATGGATCATAGATCATAGATCATGGATCATAGATCATGGATCATAGATCATAGATCATAGATCATAGATCATAGATCATAGATCATAGATCATGGATCATAGATCATAGATCATAGATCATAGATCATAGATCATCGATCATAGATCATAGATCATATATCATAGATCATAGATCATAGATCATAGATCATAGATCATCGATCATGGATCATAGATCATAGATCATAGATCATAGATCATAGATCATAGATCATCGATCATAGATCATAGATCATAGATCATAGATCATAGATCATCGATCATGGATCATAGATCATCGATCATAGATCATAGATCATAGATCATAGATCATAGATCATAGATTATAGATCATAGATCATAGATCATAGATCATAGATCATCGACCATGTATCACAGATCATAGATCATAGATTATAGATCATAGATCATAGATCATAGATCATAGATCATAGATCATCGATCATAGATCATAGATCATCGATCATAGATCATCGATCATCGATCATAGATCATAGATCATAGATCATAGATAATATATCATAGATCATAGATCATCGATCATGGATCATAGATCATAGATCATAGATCATCGATCATAGATTATAGATCATAGATCATAGATCATCGATCATAGATCATAGATCATCGATCATAGATCATAGATCATCGATCATGGATCATAGATCATCGATCATAGATCATAGATCAAAGATCATAGATCATAGATCCTCGACCATGTATCACAGATCATCAATGATAGATCATAGATCATGGATCATAGATCATAGATCATAGATCATCGATCATAGATTATAGATCATAGATCATAGATCATCGATCATAGATCATAGATCATAGATCATAGATCATAGATCATCGACCATGTATCACAGATCATCAATGATAGATCATAGATCATGGATCATAGATCATAGATCATAGATCATAGATCATAGATCATCGATCATAGATCATAGATCATAGATCATCGATCATAGATCATAGATCATAGATCATAGATCATAGATCATAGATCAGAGATCATAGATCATCGATCATGGATCATAGATCATAGATCATCGACTATGTCTCACAGATCATCAATCATAGATCATAGATCATAGATCATAGATCATAGATCATAGATCATAGATCATAGATCATAGATCATAGATCATAGATCATCGATCATGGATCATAGATCATAGATCATAGATCATAGATCGTAGATCATCGACCATGGATCATAGATCATAGATCATCGATCATAGATCATAGATCATAGATCATAGATCATAGATCATAGATCATAGATCATAGATCATAGATCATAGATCATAGATCATAGATCATAGATCATAGATCATAGATCATAGATCATAGATCATCGATCATGGATCATAGATCATCGATCATAGATCATAGATCATAGACCATAGATCATCGATCATAGATCGTAGATCATAGATCATAGATCATAGATCATAGATCATAGATCATAGATCATAGATCATAGATCATCGACCATGTATCACAGATCATCAATGATAGATCATAGATCATGGATCATAGATCATAGATCATAGATCATAGATCATAGATCATAGATCATAGATCATAGATCATGGATCATAGATCATAGATCATAGATCGTAGATCATATATTATCGATCATAGATTATGGATCATAGATCATAGATCATCGATCATAGATCATCGATCATAGATCATAGATCATAGATCATAGATCATAGACCATAGATCATAGATCATCGATCATGGATCATAGATCATAGATCATAGATCATAGATCATAGATCATAGATCATAGATCATAGATCATCGATCATGGATCATAGATCATAGATCATAGATCATAGATCATAGATCATCGATCATAGATCATAGATCATAGATCATAGATCATAGATCATCGATCATAGATCATAGATCATAGATCATAGATCATAGATCATAGATCATAGATCATAGATCAAAGATCATAGATCATCGATCATGGATCATAGATAATAGATCATAGATCATAGATCATAGATCATAGATCATAGATCATGGATCATAGATCATAGATCATGGATCATAGATCATGGATCATAGATCATAGATCATAGATCATAGATCATAGATCATAGATCATAGATCATGGATCATAGATCATAGATCATAGATCATAGATCATAGATCATCGATCATAGATCATAGATCATATATCATAGATCATAGATCATAGATCATAGATCATAGATCATCGATCATGGATCATAGATCATAGATCATAGATCATAGATCATAGATCATAGATCATCGATCATAGATCATAGATCATAGATCATAGATCATAGATCATCGATCATGGATCATAGATCATCGATCATAGATCATAGATCATAGATCATAGATCATAGATCATAGATTATAGATCATAGATCATAGATCATAGATCATAGATCATCGACCATGTATCACAGATCATAGATCATAGATTATAGATCATAGATCATAGATCATAGATCATAGATCATAGATCATCGATCATAGATCATAGATCATCGATCATAGATCATCGATCATCGATCATAGATCATAGATCATAGATCATAGATAATATATCATAGATCATAGATCATCGATCATGGATCATAGATCATAGATCATAGATCATCGATCATAGATTATAGATCATAGATCATAGATCATCGATCATAGATCATAGATCATCGATCATAGATCATAGATCATCGATCATGGATCATAGATCATCGATCATAGATCATAGATCAAAGATCATAGATCATAGATCCTCGACCATGTATCACAGATCATCAATGATAGATCATAGATCATGGATCATAGATCATAGATCATAGATCATCGATCATAGATTATAGATCATAGATCATAGATCATCGATCATAGATCATAGATCATAGATCATAGATCATAGATCATCGACCATGTATCACAGATCATCAATGATAGATCATAGATCATGGATCATAGATCATAGATCATAGATCATAGATCATAGATCATCGATCATAGATCATAGATCATAGATCATCGATCATAGATCATAGATCATAGATCATAGATCATAGATCATAGATCAGAGATCATAGATCATCGATCATGGATCATAGATCATAGATCATCGACTATGTCTCACAGATCATCAATCATAGATCATAGATCATAGATCATAGATCATAGATCATAGATCATAGATCATCGACCATGTATCACAGATCATCAATGATAGATCATAGATCATGGATCATAGATCATAGATCATAGATCATAGATCATCGATCATAGATCATAGATCATAGATCATAGATCATATATCATAGATCATAGATCATAGATCATAGATCATAGATCATAGATCATAGATCATAGATCATAGATCATAGATCATAGATCATAGATCATAGATCATAGATCATCGATCATGGATCATAGATCATCGATCATAGATCATAGATCATAGATCATAGATCATCGATCATAGATCGTAGATCATAGATCATAGATCATAGATCATAGATCATAGATCATAGATCATAGATCATAGATCATAGATCATAGATCATCGATCATGGATCATAGATCATCGATCATAGATCATAGATCATAGATCATAGATCATCGATCATAGATCGTAGATCATAGATCATAGATCATAGATCATAGATCATAGATCATAGATCATAGATCATAGATCATCGACCATGTATCACAGATCATCAATGATAGATCATAGATCATGGATCATAGATCATAGATCATAGATCATAGATCATAGATCATAGGTCATAGATCATGGATCATAGATCATAGATTATAGATCGTAGATCATATATCATCGATCATAGATCATGGATCATAGATCATAGATCATCGATCATAGATCATCGATCATAGATCATAGATCATAGATCATAGATCATAGATCATAGATCATAGATCATAGATCATCGATCATGGATCATAGATCATAGATCATAGATCATAGATCATAGATCATAGATCATAGATCATAGATCATCGATCATGGATCATAGATCATAGATCATAGATCATAGATCATAGATCATCGATCATAGATCATAGATCATAGATCATCGATCATAGATCATAGATCATAGATCATAGATCATAGATCATAGATCATAGATCATAGATCAAAGATCATAGATCATCGATCATGGATCATAGATAATAGATCATAGATCATAGATCATAGATCATAGATCATAGATCATAGATCAGAGATCATGGATCATAGATCATAGATCATAGATCATAGATCATAGATCATAGATCATCGATCATAGATCATAGATCATAGATCATAGATCATGGATCATAGATCATAGATCATGGATCATAGATCATAGATCATAGATCATAGTTTATAGATCATAGATCATAGATCATAGATCAGAGATCATGGATCATAGATCATAGATCATAGATCATAGATCATAGATCATAGATCATCGATCATAGATCATAGATCATATATCATAGATCATAGATCATAGATCATAGATCATCGATCATGGATCATAGATCATAGATCATAGATCATAGATCATAGATCATCGATCATAGATCATAGATCATAGATCATCGATCATAGATCATAGATCATAGATCATAGATCATAGATCATAGATCATCGATCATAGATCATAGATCATAGATCATCGATCATAGATCATAAATCATAGATCATCGATCATAGATCATAGATCATAGATCATAGATCATAGATCATAGATCATAGATCATAGATCATAGATCATAGATCATAGATCATAGATCATAGATCATAGATCATAGATCAAAGAGCATAGATCATCGATCATGGATCATAGATAATAGATCATAGATCATAGATCAAAGATCATAGATCATAGATCATGGATCATAGATCATAGATCATGGATCATAGATCATAGATCCTCGACCATGTATCACAGATCATCAATGATAGATCATTGATCATGGATCATAGATCATAGATCATAGATCATCGATCATAGATCATAGATCATAGATCATAGATCATCGATCATAGATTATAGATCATATATCATAGATCATAGATCATAGATCATAGATCATAGATCATAGATCATCGATCATGGATCATAGATCATAGATCATAGATCATAGATCATAGATCATAGATCATCGATCATAGATCATAGATCATAGATCATAGATCATAGATCATCGATCATGGATCATAGATCATCGATCATAGATCATAGATCATAGATCATAGATCGTAGATCATAGATCATAGATCATAGATTATAGATCATAGATCATAGATCATAGATCATAGATCATCGACCATGTATCACAGATCATAGATCATAGATCATAGATCATAGATCATAGATCATAGATCATAGATCATCGATCATAGATCATAGATCATAGATCATAGATAATATATCATAGATCATAGATCATCGATCATGGATCATAGATCATAGATCATAGATCATCGATCATAGATTATAGATCATAGATCATAGATCATCGATCATAGATCATAGATCATCGATCATAGATCATAGATCATCGATCATGGATCATAGATCATCGATCATAGATCATAGATCAAAGATCATAGATCATAGATCCTCGACCATGTATCACAGATCATCAATGATAGATCATAGATCATGGATCATAGATCATAGATCATAGATCATCGATCATAGATTATAGATCATAGATCATAGATCATCGATCATAGATCATAGATCATAGATCATAGATCATAGATCATCGACCATGTATCACAGATCATCAATGATAGATCATAGATCATGGATCATAGATCATAGATCATAGATCATAGATCATAGATCATCGATCATAGATCATAGATCATAGATCATAGATCATAGATCATCGATCATAGATCATAGATCATAGATCATAGATCATAGATCATAGATCAGAAATCATAGATCATCGATCATGGATCATAGATCATAGATCATCGACTATGTATCACAGATCATCAATCATAGATCATAGATCATAGATCATAGATCATAGATCATAGATCATAGATCATAGATCATCGACCATGTATCACAGATCATCAATGATAGATCATAGATCATGGATCATAGATCATAGATCATAGATCATAGATCATAGATCATAGATCATAGATCATCGATCATAGATCATAGATCATAGATCATAGATCATAGATCATCGATCATAGATCATAGATCATAGATCATAGATCATCTACCATGTATCACAGATCATCAATCATAGATCATAGATCATAGATCATAGATCATAGATCATCGATCATGGATCATAGATCATAGATCATAGATCATAGATCATAGATCATCGATCATAGATCATAGATCATAGATCATAGATCATAGATCATAGATCATAGATCAAAGATCATAGATCATCGATCATGGATCATAGATCATAGATCATAGATCATAGATCATAGATCATAGATCATAGATCATGGATCATAGATCATAGATCATGGATCATAGATCATAGATCATAGATCATAGATCATAAATCATCGATCATGGATCATAGATCATATATCATAGATCATAGATCATAGATCATAGATCATAGATCATCGATCATGGATCATAGATCATAGATCATAGATCATAGATCATCGATCATAGATCATAGATCATAGATCATAGATCATAGATCATCGATCATGGATCATAGATCATCGATCATAGATCATAGATCATAGATCATAGATCATCGATCATAGATCGTAGATAATAGATCATAGATCATAGATCATAGATCATAGATCATAGATCATAGATCATCGACCATGTATCACAGACCATCAATGATAGATCATAGATCATGGATCATAGATCATAGATCATAGATCATAGATCATTGATCATAGATCATAGATCATCGATCATCGATCATAGATCATAGATCATAGATCATAGATAATATATCATAGATCATAGATCATCGATCATAGATCATAGATCATAGATCATAGATCATCGATCATAGATTATAGATCATAGATCATAGATCATCGATCATAGATCATAGATCATCGATCATAGATCATAGATCATCGATCATCGATCATAGATCATAGATCATAGATCATAGATCATAGATCATAGATCATAGATCATAGATCATAGATCATAGATCATCGACCATGTATCACAGATCATCAATGATAGATCATAGATCATGGATCATAGATCATAGATCATAGATCATAGATCATAGATCATCGATCATAGATCATAGATCATAGATCATAGATCATAGATCATCGATCATAGATCATAGATCATAGATCATAGATCATAGATCATCGATCATAGATCATAGATCATAGATCATAGATCATCTACCATGTATCACAGATCATCAATCATAGATCATAGATCATAGATCATAGATCATAGATCATCGATCATGGATCATAGATCATAGATCATAGATCATCGACCATGTATCACAGATCATCAATGATAGATCATAGATCATGGATCATGGATCATAGATCATAGATCATAGATCATAGATCATAGATCATAGATCATAGATCATCGACCATGTATCACAGACCATCAATGATAGATCATAGATCATGGATCATAGATCATAGATCATAGATCATTGATCATAGATCATAGATCATCGATCATCGATCATAGATCATAGATCATAGATCATAGATCATAGATCATAGATCATAGATCATAGATCATAGATCATAGATCATAGATCATCGATCATGGATCATAGATCATCGACATAGATCATAGATCATAGATCATCGATCATAGATCGTAGATCATAGATCATAGATCATAGATCATAGATCATAGATCATAGATCATAGATCATAGATCATAGATCATAGATCATCGACCATGTATCACAGATCATCAATGATAGATCATAGATCATGGATCATAGATCATAGATCATAGATCATAGATCATAGATCATGGATCATAGATCATAGATCATAGATCATCGATCATAGATCATAGATCATCGATCATAGATCATAGATCATCGATCATCGATCATAGAT
Organism: Microplitis demolitor; assembly: GCF_026212275.2. Taxonomy (NCBI): domain Eukaryota; kingdom Metazoa; phylum Arthropoda; class Insecta; order Hymenoptera; family Braconidae; genus Microplitis; species Microplitis demolitor. Next base: position 11,117,405 of record NC_068550.1, on the reverse strand, counting down.
CATAGATCATAGATCATAGATCATAGATCATAGATCATAGATCATAGATCATAGATCATCGACCATGTATCACAGATCATCAATGATAGATCATAGATCATGGATCATAGATCATAGATCATAGATCATAGATCATAGATCATCGATCATAGATCATAGATCATAGATCATAGATCATAGATCATCGATCATAGATCATAGATCATAGATCATAGATCATAGATCATCGATCATAGATCATAGATCATAGATCATAGATCATCTACCATGTATCACAGATCATCAATCATAGATCATAGATCATAGATCATAGATCATAGATCATCGATCATGGATCATAGATCATAGATCATAGATCATCGACCATGTATCACAGATCATCAATGATAGATCGTAGATCATGGATCATGGATCATAGATCATAGATCATAGAGCATAGATCATAGATCATCGATCATAGATCATAGATCATCGATCATGGATCATAGATCATCAATGATAGATCATAGATCATGGATCATAGATCATAGATCATAGATCATAGATCATCGATCATAGATCATAGATCATAGATCATCGATCATAGATCATAGATCATCGATCATAGATCATAGATCATAGATCATAGTACATCGACCATGGATCATAGATCATAGATCATCGATCATAGATCATAGATCATAGATCATAGATCATAGATCATAGATCATAGATCATAGATCATAGATCATAGATCATAGATCATAGATCATAGATCATAGATCATCGATCATGGATCATAGATCATCGATCATAGATCATAGATCATAGATCATCGATCATAGATCGTAGATCATAGATCATAGATCATAGATCATAGATCATAGATCATAGATCATAGATCATAGATCATAGATCATAGATCATCGACCATGTATCACAGATCATCAATGATAGATCATAGATCATGGATCATAGATCATAGATCATAGATCATAGATCATAGATCATGGATCATAGATCATAGATCATAGATCGTAGATCATATATCATCGATCATAGATCATGGATCATAGATCATAGATCATCGATCATAGATCATCGATCATAGATCATAGATCATAGATCATCGATCATAGATCATAGATCATCGATCATGGATCATAGATCATAGATCATAGATCATAGATCATAGATCATAGATCATAGATCATCGATCATGGATCATAGATCATAGATCATAGATCATAGATCATCATTTATCATAGATCATCGATCATAGATCATCATTTATCATAGATCATCGATTATTGTTCATGGATCATAGATCATCGATCAAATCATCGATCATACATCATCGATCATAGATCATGGATCATATATCATCGATCATCGATCATAGATCATCGATCATCGATCATAGATCATCAATCATCTATAATAGATCATCGATCATCGATCATAGAACATCATCCATCATAGATCATCGATCATTGATCAAAGATCATCGATCATCGATCATGGATCATAGGTCATCGATCATAGATCATAGATCATCGATCATAGATCATGGATTATAGATCATAGATCATCGATCATAGATCATGGATTATAGATCATAGATCATAGATCTTCGATCGGAGATCATAGATCATCGATTAGAGATTGTCAATAATCGATCATCGATCATAGATTATCGATCATAGATCATCAACCATTGATCATCAACCATAGATCATGGATCATAGATCATTAATGATCGATTATGGATCATAGATCATCGATCATAGATCATAGATCATCGATCATAGATCATAGATCATCGACCATAGATCATAGATTATAGATCATCGATCATAGATCATAGATCATAAATCATAAATCATCGATCATAGATCATAGATCAACGATCATAGATCATAGATCATAGATCATAGATTGTAAACCATAGATCGTAGATTATAAATCATTGATCATCGATTATCGATCATCGATCATAGATCATCGATCATCGATCATAGATCATCATTTATCATAGATCATCGATCATAGATCATCATTTATCATAGATCATCGATCATAGATCATCATTTATCATAGATCATCGATCATTGTTCATGGATCATCGATCATCGATCATCGATCATCGATCATAGATCATCGATCATCGATCATAGATCATAGATCATCGATCATCGATCATAGATCATCGATCATTGATCATCATTTATCATAGATCATCGATCATTGTTCATGGATCATCGATCATCGATCATCGATCATAGATCATCGATCATCGATCATTGATCATAGATCATCGATCATGGATCATAGGTCATCGATCATCGATCATAGATCATCGATCATCGATCATACATCATCGATCAACGATCATAGATCACCGGTCATCTATCTTAAATCATCAATCATCGATCATCAATCGTAGATCACAGATGAGCTATCATCGATCATCGATCATAGATCATTGATCATGGATCATAAATCATGGATCATAGATCATCGATCATGGATCATAGATCATAGATAATAGAGCATAGATCATAGATCATAGATCATAGATAACAGACAATAGATCATAGATTATGGATCATGGATCATAGATCATCGATCATAAATCATAGATCATCGATCATACATCTTCGATCATAGATCATAGATCATAGATCATAGATCATAGATCATAGATCATAGATCATAGATCGCCGATCATCGATCACCGATCATCGATAATAGATGACGATCATCAATCATATATCATCGATCATAGATCATAGATCACAGATTATCGATTATAGATCATTGATCATAGATCATAGATCATAGATCATAGATCATCGATCATCGATAATAGATCAACGATCATAGATCATAGATCATCGATCATCGATCATAGATCATCGACCAGAGATTATAGATCATCGATCATAGATCATAGACCATAGATCATAGATCATCGATCATAGATCATGGATCATAGATCATAGATTATAGATTATAGATCATCGAGCATAAATTATAGATCATCGATCATGAATCATAGATCATAGATCATAGATTATAGATCATCGATCATAAATTATAGATCATCGAACATAGATCATAGATCATCGATCATAGATCATAGATCATCGATGATGGATCATAGATCATAAATCATAGATCATCGATCATCGATTATAGATCATCGATCGTAGATCAGAGATCATCGATCATAGATCATGGATCATAGATCATAGATCATTGATCATCGATCATGGATCATCGATCATAGACCATAGATCATAGATCATCGATCATCGACCAGAGATTATAGATCATCGATCATCGATCATAGATCATAGACCATAGATCATAGACCATCGATCATACATCATCAACCATAGATCATGGATCATAGATCATAGATCACAGATTATCGATTATAGATCATTGATAATAGATCATAGATCATCAATCATAGATCATCGATCATCGATCATAGATGATAGATCATCGATCGTAGATCATCGATTATCGATTATAGATCATAAATCATCGATCATAGATCATAGATCATAGATCATCAATCATAGATCATCGAGGATCGATCATCGATTATAGATAATCGATCATAGATCATAGATCATCGACCATAGATCATGGATCATAGATCATAGATCTTAGATCATAGATCATAGATCATAGATCATAGATCATCGATCATAGATCATAGATCATGGATCATGGATCATAGATCATCGATCATAGATCATCGATCATAGATCATAGATCATAGATCATCGACCATAGGTCATCGATCATAGATCATCGACCATAGATCATAGATCATAGATCATAGATCATAGATCATAGATCTTAGATCATAGATCATAGATCATAGATCATAGATCATCGATCATAGATCATAGATCATCGACCATAGATCATAGATCATAGATCATCGACCATAGATCATGGATCATAGATCATAGATCATCGATCATAGATCATAGATCATAGATCATAGATCATCGACCATAGATCATAGATCATCGATCATCAATCATAGATCATCGATCATAGATCATCGATCATAGATCATAGATCATAGATCATAGATCATCGACCATAGATCATCGATCATAGATCATCGACCATAGATCATAGATCATAGATCATAGATCATAGATCATAGATCATAGATCTTAGATCATAGATCATAGATCATAGATCATCAATCATAGATCATCGATCATAGATCATAGATCATAGATCATAGATCATCGACCATAGATCATCGATCATAGATCATCGACCATAGATCATCGACCATAGATCATAGATCATAGATCATCGACCATAGATCATCGATCATCGATCATCGATCATGGATCATAGATCATCGATCATAGATCATAGATCATCGATCATGGATCATAGATCATCGATCATAGATCATAGATCATAGATCATCAATCATAGATCATCGATCATAGATCATAGATCATAGATCATAGATCATCGACCATAGATCATCGATCATAGATCATCGACCATAGATCATCGACCATAGATCATAGATCATAGATCATCGACCATAGATCATCGATCATAGATCATCGACCATAGATCATAGATCATAGATCCTAGATCATAGATCATAGATCATAGATCATAGATCATCAATCATAGATCATCGATCATAGATCATAGATCATAGATCATCAATCATAGATCATCGATCATAGATCATCGATCATAGATCATAGATCATAGATCATCAATCATAGATCATCGATCATAGATCATAGATCATAGATCATCGACCATAGATCATAGATCATAGATCATAGATCATAGATCATAGATCATAGATCATAGATCATAGATCATAGATCATCTACCATTGACCATAGATCATCGATCATAGATCATCGACCATAGATCATAGATCATAGATCATAGATCATAGATCATCAATCATAGATCATCGATCATAGATCATAGATCATAGATCATAGATCATCAATCATAGATCATCGATCATAGATCATAGATCATAGATCATCGACCATAGATCATAGATCATAGATCATAGATCATAGATCATAGATCATGGATCATAGATCATCTACCATTGACCATAGATCATCGATCATAGATCATCGACCATAGATCATAGATCATAGATCATAGATCATAGATCATAGATCATAGGTCATCAATTATAGATCATTGATCATAGATCATAGATCATAGATGATAGATCATAGATCATAGATGATCGATCATCGATCATCGATCATCTACCATTGACCATAGATCATCGATCATAGATCATCGAACATAGATCATAGATCATAGATCATAGTTCATAGATCATAGATCATAGATCATAGATCATAGATCATCGATCATCGATCATCGATCATAGATCATCGATCATCGATCATGGATCATAGATCATCAATCTCAGATCATCGATCATAGATCGTAGATCATAGATCATAGATCATAGATCATAGATCATAGATCATCAATCATAGATCATCGATCATAGATCATAGATCATAGATCATAGATCATCGACCATAGGTCATCGATCATCGATCATAGATCATCGACCATAGATCATAGATCATAGATCATAGATCATAGATCATAGATCATAGATCATAGATAATAGATCATCGATCATCGATCATGGATCATAGATCATCGATTATAGATCATAGATCATAGATCATGGATTATAGATCATCGATTATAGATCATTGATCATAGATCATAGATCATAGATGATAGATCATAGATCATAGATGATCGATCGTCGATCATCAATCATCGACCATAGATCATAGATCATAGATCATAGATCATAGATCAAAGATCATATTTCATAGATCATAGATCATAGATCATTGATTATCGATCATGGATCATAGATCATAGACCATAGATCATAGATCATCGATCATCGACCAGAGATTATAGATCATCGATCGACGATCATAGATCATAGACCATAGATCATAGACCATCGATCATAGATCATCAACCATAGATCATGGATCATAGATCATAGATCACAGATTATCGATTATAGATCATTGATAATAGATCATAGATCATCAATCATAAATCATCGATCATAGATGATAGATCATCGATCGTAGATCATCGATTATCGATTATAGATCATAAATCATCGATCATAGATCATAGATCATAGATCATCAATCATAGATCATCGATGATCGATCATCGATTATAGATAATCGATCATAGATCTTAGATCATAGATCATAGATCATAGATCATAGATCATCGATCATAGATCATAGATCATGGATCATGGATCATAGATCATGGATCATAGATCATAGATCATAGATCATCAATCATAGATCATCGATCATAGATCATAGATCATAGATCATCGACCATAGGTCATCGATCATAGATCATCGACCATAGATCATAGATCATAGATCATAGATCATAGATCATAGATCTTAGATCATAGATCATAGATCATAGATCATAGATCATCGATCATAGATCATAGATCATGGATCATGGATCATAGATCATCGATCATAGATCATAGATCATAGATCATCAATCATAGATCATCGATCATAGATCATAGATCATAGATCATAGATCATAGATCATGGATCGTAGATCATCTACCATTGACCATAGATCATCGATCATAGATCATCGACCATAGATCATAGATCATAGATCATAGATCATAGATCATAGATCATAGATCATAGATCATAAATCATAGATCGTAGATCATAGATCATAGATCATAGATCATAGATCATAGATCATAGGTCATCAATTATAGATCATTGATCATAGATCATAGATCATAGATGATAGATCATAGATCATAGATGATCGATCATCGATCATCGATCATCTACCATTGACCATAGATCATCGATCATAGATCATCGAACATAGATCATAGATCATAGATCATAGTTCATAGATCATAGATCATAGATCATAGATCATAGATCATCGATCATCGATCATCGATCATAGATCATCGATCATCGATCATGGATCATAGATCATCAATCTCAGATCATCGATCATAGATCGTAGATCATAGATCATAGATCATAGATCATAGATCATAGATCATCAATCATAGATCATCGATCATAGATCATAGATCATAGATCATAGATCATCGACCATAGGTCATCGATCATCGATCATAGATCATCGACCATAGATCATAGATCATAGATCATAGATCATAGATCATAGATCATAGATCATAGATAATAGATCATCGATCATCGATCATGGATCATAGATCATCGATTATAGATCATAGATCATAGATCATGGATTATAGATCATCGATTATAGATCATTGATCATAGATCATAGATCATAGATGATAGATCATAGATCATAGATGATCGATCGTCGATCATCAATCATCGACCATAGATCATAGATCATAGATCATAGATCATAGATCAAAGATCATATTTCATAGATCATAGATCATAGATCATTGATTATCGATCATGGATCATAGATCATAGACCATAGATCATAGATCATCGATCATCGACCAGAGATTATAGATCATCGATCATCGATCATAGATCATAGACCATAGATCATAGACCATCGATCATAGATCATCAACCATAGATCATGGATCATAGATCATAGATCACAGATTATCGATTATAGATCATTGATAATAGATCATAGATCATCAATCATAAATCATCGATCATAGATGATAGATCATCGATCGTAGATCATCGATTATCGATTATAGATCATAAATCATCGATCATAGATCATAGATCATAGATCATCAATCATAGATCATCGATGATCGATCATCGATTATAGATAATCGATCATAGATCTTAGATCATAGATCATAGATCATAGATCATAGATCATCGATCATAGATCATAGATCATGGATCATGGATCATAGATCATGGATCATAGATCATAGATCATAGATCATCAATCATAGATCATCGATCATAGATCATAGATCATAGATCATCGACCATAGGTCATCGATCATAGATCATCGACCATAGATCATAGATCATAGATCATAGATCATAGATCATAGATCTTAGATCATAGATCATAGATCATAGATCATAGATCATCGATCATAGATCATAGATCATGGATCATGGATCATAGATCATCGATCATAGATCATAGATCATAGATCATCAATCATAGATCATCGATCATAGATCATAGATCATAGATCATAGATCATCGACCATAGATCATAGATCATCGATCATCAATCATAGATCATCGATCATAGATCATCGATCATAGATCATAGATCATAGATCATAGATCATCGACCATAGGTCATCGATCATAGATCATCGACCATAGATCATAGATCATAGATGATAGATCGTAGATCATAGATCTTAGATCATAGATCATAGATCATAGATCATAGATCATCGATCATAGATCATCGATCATAGATCATCGACCATAGATCATCGACCATAGATCATAGATCATAGATCATCGACCATAGATCATAGATCATAGATCATAGATCATAGATCATAGATCATAGATCTTAGATCATAGATCATAGATCATAGATAATAGATCATCGATCATCGATCATCGATCATCGATCATCGATCATCGATCATAGATCATCGATCATAGATCATAGATCATAGATCATAGATCATAGATCATAGATCATAGATCATAGATCATAGATCATAGATCATCGATCATAGATCATCGATCATCGATCATCGATCATGGATCATAGATCATCGATCATAGATCATAGATCATCGATCATGGATCATAGATCATCGATCATAGATCATAGATCATAGATCATCAATCATAGATCATCGATCATAGATCATAGATCATAGATCATAGATCATCGACCATAGATCATCGATCATAGATCATCGACCATAGATCATCGACCATAGATCATAGATCATAGATCATCGACCATAGATCATCGATCATAGATCATCGACCATAGATCATAGATCATAGATCCTAGATCATAGATCATAGATCATAGATCATAGATCATCAATCATAGATCATCGATCATAGATCATAGATCATAGATCATCAATCATAGATCATCGATCATAGATCATAGATCATAGATCATAGATCATTAATCATAGATCATCGATCATAGATCATAGATCATAGATCGTCGACCATAGATCATAGATCATAGATCATAGATCATAGATCATCGATCATAGATCATAGATCATAGATCATCTACCATTGACCGTAGATCATCGATCATAGATCATCGACCATAGATCATAGATCATAGATCATAGATCATCGATCATGGATCATAGATCATAGATCATAGATCATAAATCATAGATCATAGATCATAGATCATAGATCATCGATCATGGATCATAGATCATAGATCATAGATCATAGATCATAGATCATCGATCATAGATCATAGATCATAGATCATCGATCATAGATCATAGATCATAGATCATAGATCATAGATCATAGATCATAGATCAAATATCATAGATCATCGATCATGGATCATAGATAATAGATCATAGATCATAGATCATAGATCATAGATCATAGATCATAGATCAGAGATCATGGATCATAGATCATAGATCATAGATCATAGATCATAGATCATAGATCATAGATCATAGATCATAGATCATAGATCATAGATCATGGATCATAGATCATAGATCATGGATCATAGATCATAGATCATAGATCATAGATCATAGATCATAGATCATAGATCATAGATCATAGATCATAGATCAGAGATCATGGATCATAGATCATAGATCATAGATCATAGATCATAGATCATAGATCATCGATCATAGATCATAGATCATATATCATAGATCATAGATCATAGATCATAGATCATCGATCGTGGATCATAGATCATAGATCATAGATCATAGATCATAGATCATCGATCATAGATCATAGATCATAGATCATCGATCATAGATCATAGATCATAGATCATAGATCATAGATCATAGATCATCGATCATAGATCATAGATCATAGATCATCGATCATAGATCATAGATCATAGATCATCGATCATAGATCATAGATCATAGATCATAGATCATAGATCATAGATCATAGATCATAGATCATAGATCATAGATCAAAGATCATAGATCATCGATCATGGATCATAGATAATAGATCATAGATCATAGATCATAGATCATAGATCATAGATCATGGATCATAGATCATAGATCATGGATCATAGATCATAGATCATAGATCATAGATCATAGATCATAGATCATAGATCATAGATCATAGATCATAGATCATGGATCATAGATCATAGATCATAGATCATAGATCATAGATCATAGATCATCGATCATAGATCATAGATCATAGATCATAGATCATCGATCATGGATCATAGATCATAGATCATAGATCATAAATCATAGATCATAGATCATCGATCATAGATCATAGATCATAGATCATAGATCATAGATCATCGATCATGGATCATAGATCATCGATCATAGATCATAGATCATAGATCATAGATCGTAGATCATAGATCATAGATCATAGATTATAGATCATAGATCATAGATCATAGATCATAGATCATCGACCATGTATCACAGATCATAGATCATAGATCATAGATCATAGATCATAGATCATCGATCATCGATCATCGATCATAGATCATAGATCATAGATCATAGATAATATATCATAGATCATAGATCATCGATCATGGATCATAGATCATAGATCATCGATCATAGATTATAGATCATAGATCATAGATCATCGATCATAGATCATAGATCATCGATCATAGATCATAGATCATCGATCATGGATCATAGATCATCGATCATAGATCATAGATCAAAGATCATAGATCATAGATCCTCGACCATGTATCACAGATCATCAATGATAGATCATAGATCATGGATCATAGATCATAGATCATAGATCATCGATCATAGATTATAGATCATAGATCATAGATCATCGATCATAGATCATAGATCATAGATCATAGATCATAGATCATCGACCATGTATCACAGATCATCAATGATAGATCATAGATCATTGATCATAGATCATAGATCATAGATCATAGATCATAGATCATAGATCATAGATCATAGATCATAGATCATCGATCATAGATCATAGATCATAGATCATAGATCATAGATCATCGATCATAGATCATAGATCATAGATCATAGATCATCTACCATGTATCACAGATCATCAATCATAGATCATAGATCATAGATCATAGATCATAGATCATCGATCATGGATCATAGATCATAGATCATAGATCATAGATCATCGATCATAGATCATAGATCATAGATCATAGATCATAGATCATAGATCATAGATCATAGATCAAAGATCATAGATCATCGATCATGGATCATAGATCATAGATCATAGATCATAGATCATAGATCATAGATCATAGATCATGGATCATAGATCATAGATCATGGATCATAGATCATAGATCATAGATCATAGATCATAGATCATGGATCATAGATCATAGATCATAGATCATAGATCATAGATCATAGATCATAGATCATGGATCATAGATCATAGATCATAGATCATAGATCATAAATCATCGATCATGGATCATAGATCATATATCATAGATCATAGATCATAGATCATAGATCATAGATCATAGATCATCGATCATGGATCATAGATCATAGATCATAGATCATAGATCATCGATCATAGATCATAGATCATAGATCATAGATCATCGATCATGGATCATAGATCATCGATCATAGATCATAGATCATAGATCATAGATCATCGATCATAGATCGTAGATCATAGATCATAGATCATAGATCATAGATCATCGACCATGTATCACAGACCATCAATGATAGATCATAGATCATGGATCATAGATCATAGATCATAGATCATAGATCATTGATCATAGATCATAGATCATCGATCATCGATCATAGATCATAGATCATAGATCATAGATAATATATCATAGATCATAGATCATCGATCATGGATCATAGATCATAGATCATAGATCATCGATCATAGATTATAGATCATAGATCATAGATCATCGATCATAGATCATAGATCATCGATCATAGATCATAGATCATCGATCATGGATCATAGATCATCGATCATAGATCATAGATCATAGATCATAGATCATAGATCATAGATCATAGATCATAGATCATAGATCATAGATCATCGACCATGTATCACAGATCATCAATGATAGATCATAGATCATGGATCATAGATCATAGATCATAGATCATAGATCATAGATCATCGATCATAGATCATAGATCATAGATCATAGATCATAGATCATCGATCATAGATCATAGATCATAGATCATAGATCATAGATCATCGATCATAGATCATAGATCATAGATCATAGATCATCTACCATGTATCACAGATCATCAATCATAGATCATAGATCATAGATCATAGATCATAGATCATCGATCATGGATCATAGATCATAGATCATAGATCATAGATCATAGATCATCGACCATGTATCACAGATCATCAATGATAGATCATAGATCATGGATCATGGATCATAGATCATAGATCATAGAGCATAGATCATAGATCATCGATCATAGATCATAGATCATCGATCATGGATCATAGATCATCAATGATAGATCATAGATCATGGATCATAGATCATAGATCATAGATCATAGATCATCGATCATAGATCATAGATCATAGATCATCGATCATAGATCATAGATCATCGATCATAGATCATAGATCATAGATCATAGATCATCGACCATGGATCATAGATCATAGATCATCGATCATAGATCATAGATCATAGATCATAGATCATAGATCATAGATCATAGATCATAGATCATAGATCATAGATCATAGATCATAGATCATCGATCATGGATCATAGATCATCGATCATAGATCATAGATCATAGATCATCGATCATAGATCGTAGATCATAGATCATAGATCATAGATCATAGATCATAGATCATAGATCATAGATCATAGATCATCGACCATGTATCACAGATCATCAATGATAGATCATAGATCATGGATCATAGATCATAGATCATAGATCATAGATCATAGATCATGGATCATAGATCATAGATCATAGATCGTAGATCGTATATCATCGATCATAGATCATGGATCATAGATCATAGATCATCGATCATAGATCATCGATCATAGATCATAGATCATAGATCATAGATCATAGATCATAGATCATCGATCATGGATCATAGATCATAGATCATAGATCATAGATCATAGATCATAGATCATAGATCATAGATCATCGATCATGGATCATAGATCATAGATCATAGATCATAGATCATCATTTATCATAGATCATCGATCATAGATCATCATTTATCATAGATCATCGATTATTGTTCATGGATCATCGATCATCGATCATATCATCGATCATACATCATCGATCATAGATCATGGATCATATATCATCGAGCATCGATCATAGATCATCGATCATCGATCATAGATCATCAATCATCTATAATAGATCATCGATCATCGATCATAGAACATCATCCATCATAGATCATCGATCATTGATCAAAGATCATCGATCATCGATCATGGATCATAGGTCATCGATCATAGATCATAGATCATCGATCATAGATCATGGATTATAGATCATAGATCATCGATCATAGATCATGGATTATAGATCATAGATCATAGATCTTCGATCGGAGATCATAGATCATCGATTAGAGATTGTCAATAATCGATCATCGATCATAGATTATCGATCATAGATCATCAACCATTGATCATCAACCATAGATCATGGATCATAGATCATTAATGATCGATTATGGATCATAGATCATCGATCATAGATCATAGATCATCGATCATAGATCATAGATCATCGACCATAGATCATAGATTATAGATCATCGATCATAGATCATAGATCATAAATCATAAATCATCGATCATAGATCATAGATCAACGATCATAGATCATAGATCATAGATCATAGATCATAGATCATAGATCATAGATCATAGACTGTAAACCATAGATCGTAGATTATAAATCATTGATCATCGATTATTGATCATCGATCATAGATCATCGATCATCGATCATAGATCATCATTTATCATAGATCATCGATCATAGATCATCATTTATCATAGATCATCGATCATAGATCATCATTTATCATAGATCATCGATCATTGTTCATGGATCATCGATCATTGTTCATGGATCATCGATCATCGATCATCGATCATCGATCATAGATCATCGATCATCGATCATAGATCATAGATCATCGATCATCGATCATAGATCATCGATCATTGATCATCATTTATCATAGATCATCGATCATTGTTCATGGATCATCGATCATCGATCATCGATCATAGATCATCGATCATCGATCATTGATCATAGATCATCGATCATGGATCATAGGTCATCGATCATCGATCATAGATCATCGATCATCGATCATACATCATCGATCAACGATCATAGATCACCGGTCATCTATCTTAAATCATCAATCATCGATCATCAATCGTAGATCACAGATGAGCTATCATCGATCATCGATCATAGATCATTGATCATGGATCATAAATCATGGATCATAGATCATCGATCATGGATCGTAGATCATAGATAATAGAGCATAGATCATAGATCATAGATCATAGATAACAGACAATAGATCATAGATTATGGATCATGGATCATAGATCATCGATCATAAATCATAGATCATCGATCATACATCTTCGATCATAGATCATAGATCATAGATCATAGATCATAGATCATAGATCATAGATCGCCGATCATCGATCACCGATCATCGATAATAGATGACGATCATCAATCATATATCATCGATCATAGATCATAGATCACAGATTATCGATTATAGATCATTGATCATAGATCATAGATCATAGATCATAGATCATAGATCATAGATCATAGATCATAGATCATAGATCATAGATCACAGATCATAGATCATAGATCATAGATCATAGATCATAGATCATCGATCATCGATCATAGATCATAGATCATCGATCGTAGATCATCGATCATTGATTATAGATCATAAATCATAGATCATCGATCATCGATAATAGATCAACGATCATAGATCATAGATCATCGATCATCGATCATAGATCATCGACCAGAGATTATAGATCATCGATCATAGATCATAGACCATAGATCATAGATCATCGATCATAGATCATGGATCATAGATCATAGATTATAGATTATAGATCATCGAGCATAAATTATAGATCATCGATCATGAATCATAGATCATAGATCATAGATTATAGATCATCGATCATAAATTATAGATCATCGAACATAGATCATAGATCATCGATCATAGATCATAGATCATCGATGATGGATCATAGATCATAAATCATAGATCATCGATCATCGATTATAGATCATCGATCATAGATCAGAGATCATCGACCATAGATCATGGATCATAGATCATAGATCATTGATCATCGATCATGGATCATCGATCATAGACCATAGATCATAGATCATCGATCATCGACCAGAGATTATAGATCATCGATCATCGATCATAGATCATAGACCATAGATCATAGACCATCGATCATACATCATCAACCATAGATCATGGATCATAGATCATAGATCACAGATTATCGATTATAGATCATTGATAATAGATCATAGATCATCAATCATAGATCATCGATCATCGATCATAGATGATAGATCATCGATCGTAGATCATCGATTATCGATTATAGATCATAAATCATCGATCATAGATCATAGATCATAGATCATCAATCATAGATCATCGATGATCGATCATCGATTATAGATAATCGATCATAGATCATAGATCATCGACCATAGATCATGGATCATAGATCATAGATCTTAGATCATAGATCATAGATCATAGATCATAGATCATCGATCATAGATCATAGATCATAGATCATAGATCATCGATCATAGATCATAGATCATCGATCATAGATCATAGATCATCGATCATGGATCATAGATCATCGATCATAGATCATAGATCATAGATCATAGATCATAGATCATAGATCATAGATCATAGATCATCGACCATGTATCACAGATCATCAATGATAGATCATAGATCATGGATCATAGATCATAGATCATAGATCATAGATGATAGATCATCGATCATAGATCATAGATCATAGATCATAGATCATAGATCATCGATCATAGATCATAGATCATAGATCATAGATCATAGATCATCGATCATAGATCATAGATCATAGATCATAGATCATCTACCATGTATCACAGATCATCAATCATAGATCATAGATCATAGATCATAGATCATAGATCATCGATCATGGATCATAGATCATAGATCATAGATCATAGATCATAGATCATCGACCATGTATCACAGATCATCAATGATAGATCATAGATCATGGATCATGGATCATAGATCATAGATCATAGAGCATAGATCATAGATCATCGATCATAGATCATAGATCATCGATCATGGATCATAGATCATCAATGATAGATCATAGATCATGGATCATAGATCATAGATCATAGATCATAGATCATCGATCATAGATCATAGATCATAGATCATCGATCATAGATCATAGATCATCGATCATAGATCATAGATCATAGATCATAGATCATCGACCATGGATCATAGATCATAGATCATCGATCATAGATCATAGATCATAGATCATAGATCATAGATCATAGATCATAGATCATAGATCATAGATCATAGATCATAGATCATAGATCATCGATCATGGATCATAGATCATCGATCATAGATCATAGATCATAGATCATCGATCATAGATCGTAGATCATAGATCATAGATCATAGATCATAGATCATAGATCATAGATCATAGATCATAGATCATCGACCATGTATCACAGATCATCAATGATAGATCATAGATCATGGATCATAGATCATAGATCATAGATCATAGATCATAGATCATGGATCATAGATCATAGATCATAGATCGTAGATCATATATCATCGATCATAGATCATGGATCATAGATCATAGATCATCGATCATAGATCATCGATCATAGATCATAGATCATAGATCATAGATCATAGATCATAGATCATCGATCATGGATCATAGATCATAGATCATAGATCATAGATCATAGATCATAGATCATAGATCATAGATCATCGATCATGGATCATAGATCATAGATCATAGATCATAGATCATAGATCATCATTTATCATAGATCATCGATCATAGATCATCATTTATCATAGATCATCGATTATTGTTCATGGATCATCGATCATCGATCATATCATCGATCATACATCATCGATCATAGATCATGGATCATATATCATCGATCATCGATCATAGATCATCGATCATCGATCATAGATCATCAATCATCTATAATAGATCATCGATCATCGATCATAGAACATCATCCATCATAGATCATCGATCATTGATCAGAGATCATCGATCATCGATCATGGATCATAGGTCATCGATCATAGATCATAGATCATCGATCATAGATCATGGATTATAGATCATAGATCATCGATCATAGATCATGGATTATAGATCATAGATCATAGATCTTCGATCGGAGATCATAGATCATCGATTAGAGATTGTCAATAATCGATCATCGATCATAGATTATCGATCATAGATCATCAACCATTGATCATCAACCATAGATCATGGATCATAGATCATTAATGATCGATTATGGATCATAGATCATCGATCATAGATCATAGATCATCGATCATAGATCATAGATCATCGACCATAGATCATAGATTATAGATCATCGATCATAGATCATAGATCATAAATCATAAATCATCGATCATAGATCATAGATCAACGATCATAGATCATAGATCATAGATCATAGATCATAGATCATAGATCATAGATTGTAAACCATAGATCATAGATCATAGATTGTAAACCATAGATCGTAGATTATAAATCATTGATCATCGATTATTGATCATCGATCATAGATCATCGATCATCGATCATAGATCATCATTTATCATAGATCATCGATCATAGATCATCATTTATCATAGATCATCGATCATAGATCATCATTTATCATAGATCATCGATCATTGTTCATGGATCATCGATCATTGTTCATGGATCATCGATCATCGATCATCGATCATCGATCATCGATCATCGATCATCGATCATCGATCATAGATCATCGATCATCGATCATAGATCATAGATCATCGATCATCGATCATAGATCATCGATCATTGATCATCATTTATCATAGATCATCGATCATTGTTCATGGATCATCGATCATCGATCATCGATCATAGATCATCGATCATCGATCATCGATCATAGATCATCGATCATCGATCATTGATCATAGATCATCGATCATGGATCATAGGTCATCGATCATCGATCATAGATCATCGATCATCGATCATACATCATCGATCAACGATCATAGATCACCGGTCATCTATCTTAAATCATCAATCATCGATCATCAATCGTAGATCACAGATGAGCTATCATCGATCATCGATCATAGATCATTGATCATGGATCATAAATCATGGATCATAGATCATCGATCATGGATCGTAGATCATAGATAATAGAGCATAGATCATAGATCATAGATCATAGATAACAGACAATAGATCATAGATTATGGATCATGGATCATAGATCATCGATCATAAATCATAGATCATCGATCATACATCTTCGATCATAGATCATAGATCATAGATCATAGATCATAGATCATAGATCATAGATCGCCGATCATCGATCACCGATCATCGATAATAGATGACGATCATCAATCATATATCATCGATCATAGATCATAGATCACAGATTATCGATTATAGATCATTGATCATAGATCATAGATCATAGATCATAGATCATAGATCATAGATCATAGATCATAGATCATAGATCATAGATCACAGATCATAGATCATAGATCATAGATCATAGATCATAGATCATCGATCATCGATCATAGATCATAGATCATCGATCGTAGATCATCGATCATTGATTATAGATCATAAATCATAGATCATCGATCATCGATAATAGATCAACGATCATAGATCATAGATCATCGATCATCGATCATAGATCATCGACCAGAGATTATAGATCATCGATCATAGATCATAGACCATAGATCATAGATCATCGATCATAGATCATGGATCATAGATCATAGATTATAGATTATAGATCATCGAGCATAAATTATAGATCATCGATCATGAATCATAGATCATAGATCATAGATTATAGATCATCGATCATAAATTATAGATCATCGAACATAGATCATAGATCATCGATCATAGATCATAGATCATCGATGATGGATCATAGATCATAAATCATAGATCATCGATCATCGATTATAGATCATCGATCATAGATCAGAGATCATCGACCATAGATCATGGATCATAGATCATAGATCATTGATCATCGATCATGGATCATCGATCATAGACCATAGATCATAGATCATCGATCATCGACCAGAGATTATAGATCATCGATCATCGATCATAGATCATAGACCATAGATCATAGACCATCGATCATACATCATCAACCATAGATCATGGATCATAGATCATAGATCACAGATTATCGATTATAGATCATTGATAATAGATCATAGATCATCAATCATAGATCATCGATCATCGATCATAGATGATAGATCATCGATCGTAGATCATCGATTATCGATTATAGATCATAAATCATCGATCATAGATCATAGATCATAGATCATCAATCATAGATCATCGATGATCGATCATCGATTATAGATAATCGATCATAGATCATAGATCATCGACCATAGATCATGGATCATAGATCATAGATCATAGATCATAGATCATAGATCATCGATCATAGATTATAGATCATGGATCATGGATCATAGATCATCGATCATAGATCATCGATCATAGATCATAGATCATAGATCATCGACCATAGGTCATCGATCATAGATCATCGACCATAGATCATAGATCATAGATCATAGATCATAGATCATAGATCTTAGATCATAGATCATAGATCATAGATCATAGATCATCGATCATAGATCATAGATCATCGACCATAGATCATAGATCATAGATCATCGACCATAGATCATGGATCATAGATCATAGATCATCGATCATAGATCATAGATCATAGATCATAGATCATCGACCATAGATCATAGATCATCGATCATCAATCATAGATCATCGATCATAGATCATCGATCATAGATCATAGATCATAGATCATAGATCATCGACCATAGATCATCGATCATAGATCATCGACCATAGATCATAGATCATAGATCATAGATCATAGATCATAGATCTTAGATCATAGATCATAGATCATAGATCATCAATCATAGATCATCGATCATAGATCATAGATCATAGATCATAGATCATCGACCATAGATCATCGATCATAGATCATCGATCATAGATCATCGACCATAGATCATAGATCATAGATCATCGACCATAGATCATCGATCATCGATCATCGATCATGGATCATAGATCATCGATCATAGATCATAGATCATCGATCATGGATCATAGATCATCGATCATAGATCATAGATCATAGATCATCAATCATAGATCATCGATCATAGATCATAGATCATCGATCATGGATCATAGATCATCGATCATAGATCATAGATCATAGATCATCAATCATAGATCATCGATCATAGATCATAGATCATAGATCATAGATCATCGACCATAGATCATCGATCATAGATCATCGACCATAGATCATCGACCATAGATCATAGATCATAGATCATCGACCATAGATCATCGATCATAGATCATCGACCATAGATCATAGATCATAGATCCTAGATCATAGATCATAGATCATAGATCATAGATCATCAATCATAGATCATCGATCATAGATCATAGATCATAGATCATCAATCATAGACCATCGATCATAGATCATAGATCATAGATCATCAATCATAGATCATCGATCATAGATCATAGATCATAGATCATCGACCATAGATCATAGATCATAGATCATAGATCATAGATCATAGATCATAGATCATCTACCATTGACCATAGATCATCGATCATAGATCATCGACCATAGATCATAGATCATAGATCATAGATCATAGATCATCAATCATAGATCATCGATCATAGATCATAGATCATAGATCATAGATCATCAATCATAGATCATCGATCATAGATCATAGATCATAGATCATCGACCATAGATCATCGACCATAGATCATAGATCATAGATCATAGATCATAGATCATAGATCATGGATCATAGATCATCTACCATTGACCATAGATCATCGATCATAGATCATCGACCATAGATCATAGATCATAGATCATAGATCATAGATCATAGATCATAGATCATAGATCATAAATCATAGATCGTAGATCATAGATCATAGATCATAGATCATAGATCATAGATCATAGGTCATCAATTATAGATCATTGATCATAGATCATAGATCATAGATGATAGATCATAGATCATAGATGATCGATCATCGATCATCGATCATCTACCATTGACCATAGATCATCGATCATAGATCATCGAACATAGATCATAGATCATAGATCATAGTTCATAGATCATAGATCATAGATCATAGATCATAGATCATCGATCATCGATCATCGATCATAGATCATCGATCATCGATCATGGATCATAGATCATCAATCTCAGATCATCGATCATAGATCGTAGATCATAGATCATAGATCATAGATCATAGATCATAGATCATCAATCATAGATCATCGATCATAGATCATAGATCATAGATCATAGATCATCGACCATAGGTCATCGATCATCGATCATAGATCATCGACCATAGATCATAGATCATAGATCATAGATCATAGATCATAGATCATAGATAATAGATCATAGATCATAGATCATCGATCATCGATCATGGATCATAGATCATCGATTATAGATCATAGATCATAGATCATAGATTATAGATCATCGATTATAGATCATTGATCATAGATCATAGATCATAGATGATAGATCATAGATCATAGATGATCGATCGTCGATCATCAATCATCGACCATAGATCATAGATCATAGATCATAGATCATAGATCAAAGATCATATTTCATAGATCATAGATCATAGATCATTGATCATCGATCATGGATCATAGATCATAGACCATAGATCATAGATCATCGATCATCGACCAGAGATTATAGATCATCGATCATCGATCATAGATCATAGACCATAGATCATAGACCATCGATCATAGATCATCAACCATAGATCATGGATCATAGATCATAGATCACAGATTATCGATTATAGATCATTGATAATAGATCATAGATCATCAATCATAAATCATCGATCATAGATGATAGATCATCGATCGTAGATCATCGATTATCGATTATAGATCATAAATCATCGATCATAGATCATAGATCATAGATCATCAATCATAGATCATCGATGATCGATCATCGATTATAGATAATCGATCATAGATCTTAGATCATAGATCATAGATCATAGATCATAGATCATAGATCATAGATCATCGATCATAGATCATAGATCATGGATCATGGATCATAGATCATGGATCATAGATCATAGATCATAGATCATCAATCATAGATCATGGATCATAGATCATAGATCATAGATCATCGACCATAGGTCATCGATCATAGATCATCGACCATAGATCATAGATCATAGATCATAGATCATAGATCATAGATCTTAGATCATAGATCATAGATCATAGATCATAGATCATCGATCATAGATCATAGATCATGGATCATGGATCATAGATCATCGATCATAGATCATAGATCATAGATCATCAATCATAGATCATCGATCATAGATCATAGATCATAGATCATAGATCATCGACCATAGATCATAGATCATCGATCATCAATCATAGATCATCGATCATAGATCATCGATCATAGATCATAGATCATAGATCATAGATCATCGACCATAGGTCATCGATCATAGATCATCGACCATAGATCATAGATCATAGATCATAGATCGTAGATCATAGATCTTAGATCATAGATCATAGATCATAGATCATAGATCATCGATCATAGATCATCGATCATAGATCATCGACCATAGATCATCGACCATAGATCATAGATCATAGATCATCGACCATAGATCATAGATCATAGATCATAGATCATAGATCATAGATCTTAGATCATAGATCATAGATCATAGATAATAGATCATCGATCATCGATCATCGATCATAGATCATCGATCATAGATCATAGATCATAGATCATAGATCATAGATTATAGATCATAGATCATAGATCATCGATCATAGATCATCGATCATCGATCATCGATCATGGATCATAGATCATCGATCATAGATCATAGATCATCGATCATGGATCATAGATCATCGATCATAGATCATAGATCATAGATCATCAATCATAGATCATCGATCATAGATCATAGATCATAGATCATAGATCATCGACCATAGATCATCGATCATAGATCATCGACCATAGATCATCGACCATAGATCATAGATCATAGATCATCGACCATAGATCATCGATCATAGATCATCGATCATAGATCATAGATCATAGATCGTCGACCATAGATCATAGATCATAGATCATAGATCATAGATCATCGATCATAGATCATAGATCATAGATCATCTACCATTGACCGTAGATCATCGATCATAGATCATCGAACATAGATCATAGATCATAGATCATAGTTCATAGATCATAGATCATAGATCATCGATCATCGATCATGGATCATAGATCATCGATCATCGATCATGGATCATAGATCATCAATCTCAGATCATCGATCATAGATCGTAGATCATAGATCATAGATCATAGATCATAGATCATAGATCATCTACCATTGACCATAGATCATCGATCATAGATCATCGACCATAGATCATAGATCATAGATCATAGATCATAGATCATAGATCATAGATCATAGATCATAAATCATTGATCGTAGATCATAGATCATAGATCATAGATCATAGATGATAGATCATAGATCATAGATGATCGATCATCGATCATCGATCATCTACCATTGACCATAGATCATCGATCATAGATCATCGAACATAGATCATAGATCATAGATCATAGTTCATAGATCATAGATCATAGATCATCGATCATCGATCATGGATCATAGATCATCAATCTCAGATCATCGATCATAGATCGTAGATCATAGATCATAGATCATAGATCATAGATCATAGATCATAGATCATCAATCATAGATCATCGATCATAGATCATAGATCATAGATCATAGATCATCGACCATAGGTCATCGATCATCGATCATAGATCATCGACCATAGATCATAGATCATAGATCATAGATCATAGATCATAGATCATAGATAACAGATCATAGATCATAGATCATCGATCATCGATCATGGATCATAGATCATCGATTATAGATCATAGATCATAGATCATAGATCATAGATCATAGATTATAGATCATCGATTATAGATCATTGATCATAGATCATAGATCATAGATGATAGATCATAGATCATAGATGATCGATCATCGATCATCGATCATCGACCATAGATCATAGATCATAGATCATAGATCATAGATCAAAGATCATATTTCATAGATCATAGATCATAGATCATAGATCATCGATCATCGAACATGGATTATAGATCATCGATCATAGATCATCGATCATAGATCATAGATCATAGATCATAGATCATAGATCATCAATCATAGATCATCGATCATAGATCATAGATCATAGATCATCAATTATAAATCATCGATCATAGATCGTAGATCATAGATCATCGATAATCGATCATGGATCATAGATCATCGATCATAGATCATAGATCATAGATCATCAATCATAGATCATCGATCATCGATCACAGATCATAGATCATAGATCATAGATCATCGATCATCGACCATAGATCATAGATCATAGATCATAAATAATAGATCATATATCATAGATCATAGATCATAGATCATCGATCATCGATCATAGATCATAGATCATCGATTATAGATCATTGAAAATAGATCATAGATCATAGATCATAGATCATAGATCAACGATCATCGATCATGGATCATAGATCATCGATCATAGATCATAGATCATAGATCATCAATCATAGATCATAGATCATAGATCATAGATCATAGATCATAGATCTTAGATCATCGACCATAGATCATAGACCATAGATCAAAGATCATAGATCATAGATCATAGATCATAGATCATAGATCATAGATCATAGATCATCGATCATCGATCATCGATCATAGATCATCGATCATTGATCATAGATCATATATCAATCATAGATCATCGATCATAGATCATAGATCATAGATCATAGATCATAGATCATAGATCATAGATCATAGATCATAGATCATCAATCATAGATCATCGATCATAGATCATAGATCATAGATCATAGATCATAGATCATAGATCATAGATCATAGATCATAGATCATAGATCATAGATCATAGATCATAGATCATAGAACATAGATCATCGACCATAGATCATCGATCATAGATCATCGACCATAGATCATAGATTATAGATCATAGATCATCGATCATACATCATCGACCATAGATCATAGATCATAGATCTTAGATCATAGATCATAGATCATAGATAATAGATCATCGATCATCGATCATAGATCATAGATCATAGATCATCAATCATAGATCATCGATCATAGATCATAGATCATAGATCATGGATCATAGATCATCGATCATAGATCATAGATCATCGATCATGGATCATAGATCATCGATCATAGATCATCAATCATAGATCATCGATTAGAGATCATAGATCATAGATCATAGATCATCGACCATAGATCATCGATCATAGATCATCGACCATAGATCATCGACCATAGATCACAGATCATAGATCATCGACCATAGATCATCGATCATAGATCATCGACCATAGATCATAGATCATAGATCCTAGATCATAGATCATAGATCCTAGATCATAGATCATAGATCATAGATCATAGATCATCAATCATAGATCATCGATCATAGATCATAGATTATAGATCATAGATCATCAATCATAGATCATCGATCATAGATCATAGATCATAGATCATCGACCATAGATCATAGATCATAGATCATAGATCATAGATCATAGATCATAGATCATCTACCATTGACCATAGATCATAGATCATAGATCATAGATCATAGATCAAAGATCATATTTCATAGATCATAGATCATAGATCATTGATCATCGATCATGGATCATAGATCATAGACCATAGATCATAGATCATCGATCATCGACCAGAGATTATAGATCATCGATCATCGATCATAGATCATAGACCATAGATCATAGACCATCGATCATAGATCATCAACCATAGATCATGGATCATAGATCATAGATCACAGATTATCGATTATAGATCATTGATAATAGATCATAGATCATCAATCATAAATCATCGATCATAGATGATAGATCATCGATCGTAGATCATCGATTATCGATTATAGATCATAAATCATCGATCATAGATCATAGATCATAGATCATCAATCATAGATCATCGATGATCGATCATCGATTATAGATAATCGATCATAGATCTTAGATCATAGATCATAGATCATAGATCATAGATCATAGATCATAGATCATCGATCATAGATCATAGATCATGGATCATGGATCATAGATCATGGATCATAGATCATAGATCATAGATCATCAATCATAGATCATGGATCATAGATCATAGATCATAGATCATCGACCATAGGTCATCGATCATAGATCATCGACCATAGATCATAGATCATAGATCATAGATCATAGATCATAGATCTTAGATCATAGATCATAGATCATAGATCATAGATCATCGATCATAGATCATAGATCATGGATCATGGATCATAGATCATCGATCATAGATCATAGATCATAGATCATCAATCATAGATCATCGATCATAGATCATAGATCATAGATCATAGATCATCGACCATAGATCATAGATCATCGATCATCAATCATAGATCATCGATCATAGATCATCGATCATAGATCATAGATCATAGATCATAGATCATCGACCATAGGTCATCGATCATAGATCATCGACCATAGATCATAGATCATAGATCATAGATCGTAGATCATAGATCTTAGATCATAGATCATAGATCATAGATCATAGATCATCGATCATAGATCATCGATCATAGATCATCGACCATAGATCATCGACCATAGATCATAGATCATAGATCATCGACCATAGATCATAGATCATAGATCATAGATCATAGATCATAGATCTTAGATCATAGATCATAGATCATAGATAATAGATCATCGATCATCGATCATCGATCATAGATCATCGATCATAGATCATAGATCATAGATCATAGATCATAGATTATAGATCATAGATCATAGATCATCGATCATAGATCATCGATCATCGATCATCGATCATGGATCATAGATCATCGATCATAGATCATAGATCATCGATCATGGATCATAGATCATCGATCATAGATCATAGATCATAGATCATCAATCATAGATCATCGATCATAGATCATAGATCATAGATCATAGATCATCGACCATAGATCATCGATCATAGATCATCGACCATAGATCATCGACCATAGATCATAGATCATAGATCATCGACCATAGATCATCGATCATAGATCATCGATCATAGATCATAGATCATAGATCGTCGACCATAGATCATAGATCATAGATCATAGATCATAGATCATAGATCATCGATCATAGATCATAGATCATAGATCATCTACCATTGACCGTAGATCATCGATCATAGATCATCGAACATAGATCATAGATCATAGATCATAGTTCATAGATCATAGATCATAGATCATCGATCATCGATCATGGATCATAGATCATCGATCATCGATCATGGATCATAGATCATCAATCTCAGATCATCGATCATAGATCGTAGATCATAGATCATAGATCATAGATCATAGATCATAGATCATCTACCATTGACCATAGATCATCGATCATAGATCATCGACCATAGATCATAGATCATAGATCATAGATCATAGATCATAGATCATAGATCATAGATCATAAATCATTGATCGTAGATCATAGATCATAGATCATAGATCATAGATCATAGATCATAGGTCATCAATTATAGATCATTGATCATAGATCATAGATCATAGATGATAGATCATAGATCATAGATGATCGATCATCGATCATCGATCATCTACCATTGACCATAGATCATCGATCATAGATCATCGAACATAGATCATAGATCATAGATCATAGTTCATAGATCATAGATCATAGATCATCGATCATCGATCATGGATCATAGATCATCGATCATCGATCATGGATCATAGATCATCAATCTCAGATCATCGATCATAGATCGTAGATCATAGATCATAGATCATAGATCATAGATCATAGATCATAGATCATCAATCATAGATCATCGATCATAGATCATAGATCATAGATCATAGATCATCGACCATAGGTCATCGATCATCGATCATAGATCATCGACCATAGATCATAGATCATAGATCATAGATCATAGATCATAGATCATAGATAACAGATCATAGATCATAGATCATCGATCATCGATCATGGATCATAGATCATCGATTATAGATCATAGATCATAGATCATAGATCATAGATCATAGATTATAGATCATCGATTATAGATCATTGATCATAGATCATAGATCATAGATGATAGATCATAGATCATAGATGATCGATCATCGATCATCGATCATCGACCATAGATCATAGATCATAGATCATAGATCATAGATCAAAGATCATATTTCATAGATCATAGATCATAGATCATAGATCATCGATCATCGAACATGGATTATAGATCATCGATCATAGATCATCGATCATAGATCATAGATCATAGATCATAGATCATAGATCATCAATCATAGATCATCGATCATAGATCATAGATCATAGATCATCAATTATAAATCATCGATCATAGATCGTAGATCATAGATCATCGATAATCGATCATGGATCATAGATCATCGATCATAGATCATAGATCATAGATCATCAATCATAGATCATCGATCATCGATCACAGATCATAGATCATAGATCATAGATCATCGATCATCGACCATAGATCATAGATCATAGATCATAAATAATAGATCATATATCATAGATCATAGATCATAGATCATCGATCATCGATCATAGATCATAGATCATCGATTATAGATCATTGATAATAGATCATAGATCATAGATCATAGATCATAGATCAACGATCATCGATCATGGATCATAGATCATCGATCATAGATCATAGATCATAGATCATCAATCATAGATCATAGATCATAGATCATAGATCATAGATCATAGATCTTAGATCATCGACCATAGATCATAGACCATAGATCAAAGATCATAGATCATAGATCATAGATCATAGATCATAGATCATAGATCATAGATCATAGATCATAGATCATCGATCATCGATCATCGATCATAGATCATCGATCATTGATCATAGATCATATATCAATCATAGATCATCGATCATAGATCATAGATCATAGATCATAGATCATAGATCATAGATCATAGATCATAGATCATAGATCATAGATCATAGATCATAGATCATCAATCATAGATCATCGATCATAGATCATAGATCATAGATCATAGATCATAGATCATAGATCATAGATCATAGATCATAGATCATAGATCATAGATCATAGATCATAGAACATAGATCATCGACCATAGATCATCGATCATAGATCATCGACCATAGATCATAGATTATAGATCATAGATCATCGATCATACATCATCGACCATAGATCATAGATCATAGATCTTAGATCATAGATCATAGATCATAGATAATAGATCATCGATCATCGATCATAGATCATAGATCATAGATCATCAATCATAGATCATCGATCATAGATCATAGATCATAGATCATGGATCATAGATCATCGATCATAGATCATAGATCATCGATCATGGATCATAGATCATCGATCATAGATCATCAATCATAGATCATCGATTAGAGATCATAGATCATAGATCATAGATCATCGACCATAGATCATCGATCATAGATCATCGACCATAGATCATCGACCATAGATCACAGATCATAGATCATCGACCATAGATCATCGATCATAGATCATCGACCATAGATCATAGATCATAGATCCTAGATCATAGATCATAGATCCTAGATCATAGATCATAGATCATAGATCATAGATCATCAATCATAGATCATCGATCATAGATCATAGATTATAGATCATAGATCATCAATCATAGATCATCGATCATAGATCATAGATCATAGATCATCGACCATAGATCATAGATCATAGATCATAGATCATAGATCATAGATCATAGATCATCTACCATTGACCATAGATCATCGATCATAGATCATCGACCATAGATCATAGATCATAGATCATAGATCATAGATCATCAATCATAGATCATCGATCATAGATCATAGATCATAGATCATAGATCATCAATCATAGATCATCGATCATAGATCATAGATCATAGATCATCGACCATAGATCATAGATCATAGATCATAGATCATAGATCATAGATCATAGATCATCTACCATTGACAATAGATCATCGATCATAGATCATCGACCATAGATCATAGATCATAGATCATAGATCATAGATCATAGATCATAAATCATAGATCGTAGATCATAGATCATAGATCATAGATCATAGATCATAGATCATAGGTCATCAATTATAGATCATTGATCATAGATCATAGATCATAGATGATAGATCATAGATCATAGATGATCGATCATCGATCATCGATCATCTACCATTGACCATAGATCATCGATCATAGATCATCGAACATAGATCATAGATCACAGATCATAGTTCATAGATCATAGATCATAGATCATAGATCATAGATCATCGATCATCGATCATGGATCATAGATCATCGATCATCGATCATGGATCATAGATCATCAATCTCAGATCATCGATCATAGATCGTAGATCATAGATCATAGATCATAGATCATAGATCATAGATCATCAATCATAGATCATCGATCATAGATCATAGATCATAGATCATAGATCATCGACCATAGGTCATCGATCATCGATCATAGATCATCGACCATAGATCATAGATCATAGATCATAGATCATAGATCATAGATAATAGATCATAGATCATAGATCATCGATCATCGATCATGGATCATAGATCATCGATTATAGATCATAGATCATAGATCATAGATTATAGATCATCGATTATAGATCATTGATCATAGATCATAGATCATAGATGATAGATCATAGATCATAGATGATAGATCATAGATCATAGATGATCGATCATCGATCATCGACCATAGATCATAGATCCTAGATCATAGATCATAGATCAAAGATCATATTTCATAGATCATAGATCATAGATCATAGATCATCGATCATCGAACATGGATTATAGATCATCGATCATAGATCATAGATCATAGATCATCAATTATAGATCATCGATCATAGATCGTAGATCATAGATCATCGATAATCGATCATGGATCATAGATCATCGATCATAGATCATAGATCATAGATCATCAATCATAGATCATCGATCATCGATCATAGATCATAGATCATAGATCATAGATCATCGATCATCGACCATAGATCATAGATCATAGATCATAGATAATAGATCATATATCAGAGATCATAGATCATAGATCATCGATCATCGATCATAGATCATAGATCATCGATCATAGATCATAGATCATAGATCATAGATCATAGATCATAGATCATAGATCATCAATCATAGATCATCGATCATAGATCATAGATCATAGATCATAGATCATAGATCATAGATCATAGATCATCGACCATAGATCATAGATCATAGATCTTAGATCATCGACCATAGATCATAGACCATAGATCAAAGATCATAGATCATAGATCATAGATCATAGATCATAGATCATAGATCATAGATCATAGATTATCGATCATCGATCAACGATCATCAATCATATATCATCGATCATAGATCATAGTTCACAGATTATCGATTATAGATCATTGATCATAAATCATCGATCATAGATCATCGATCATCAATCATAGATCATCGATCATCGATCATAGATCATCATTTATCATAGATCATCGATCATAGATCATCATTTATCATAGATCATCGATTATTGTTCATGGATCATCGATCATCGATCATATCATCGATCATACATCATCGATCATAGATCATGGATCATATATCATCGATCATCGATCATAGATCATCGATCATCGATCATAGATCATCAATCATCTATAATAGATCATCGATCATCGATCATAGATCATCATCCATCATAGATCATCGATCATTGATCAAAGATCATCGATCATCGATCATAGATCATAGGTCATCGATCATAGATCATAGATCATCGATCATAGATCATGGATTATAGATCATAGATCATCGATCATAGATCATGGATTATAGATCATAGATCATAGATCTTCGATCGGAGATCATAGATCATCGATTAGAGATTGTCAATAATCGATCATCGATCATAGATTATTGATCATAGATCATCAACCATTGATCATCAACCATAGATCATGGATCATAGATCATTAATGATCGATTATGGATCATAGATCATCGATCATAGATCATAAATCATCGATCATAGATCATAGATCATCGACCAAAGATCATAGATTATAGATCATCGATCATAGATCATAGATCATAGATCATAGATCATAGATCATAGATCATGGATTGTAAACCATAGATCGTAGATTATAAATCATTGATCATCGATTATCGATCATCGATCATAGATCATCGATCATCGATCATAGATCATCATTTATCATAGATCATCGATCATAGATCATAATTTATCATAGATCATCGATCATAGATCATCATTTATCATAGATCATCGATCATTGTTCATGGATCATCGATCATCGATCATCGATCATCGATCATAGATCATCGATCATCGATCATAGATCATAGATCATCGATCATCGATCATAGATCATCGATCATTGATCATCATTTATCATAGATCATCGATCATTGTTCATGGATCATCGATCATCGATCATCGATCATAGATCATCGATCATCGATCATTGATCATAGATCATCGATCATGGATCATAGGTCATCGATCATCGATCATAGATCATCGATCATCGATCATACATCATCGATCAACGATCATAGATCACCGGTCATCTATCTTAAATCATCAATCATCGATCATCAATCGTAGATCATAGATGAGCTATCATCGATCATCGATCATAGATCATTGATCATGGATCATAAATCATGGATCATAGATCATCGATCATGGATCATAGATCATAGATAATAGAGCATAGATCATAGATCATAGATCATAGATAATAGATAATAGATCATAGATTATGGATCATGGATCATAGATCATCGATCATAAATCGTAGATCATCGATCATACATCTTCGATCATAGATCATAGATCATAGATTATAGATCATAGATCATAGATCATAGATCATAGATCATAGATCGCCGATCATCGATCACCGATCATCGATAATAGATCAACGATCATCAATCATATATCATCGATCATAGATCATAGATCACAGATTATCGATTGTAGATCATTGATCATAGATCATAGATCATAGATCATAGATCATAGATCATAGATCATAGATCATAGATCATAGATCATAGATCATAGATCATAGATCATAGATCATAGATCACAGATCATAGATCATAGATCATAGATCATAGATCATCGATCATCGATCATAGATCATAGATCATCGATCGTAGATCATCGATCATTGATTATAGATCATAAATCATAGATCATCGATCATCGATAATAGATCAACGATCATAGATCATAGATCATCGATCATCGATCATAGATCATCGACCAGAGATTATAGATCATCGATCATAGATCATAGACCATAGATCATAGATCATCGATCATAGATCATGGATCATAGATCATAGATTATAGATTATAGATCATCGAGCATAAATTATAGATCATCGATCATGAATCATAGATCATAGATCATAGATTATAAATCATCGATCATAAATTATAGATCATCGAACATAGATCATAGATCATCGATCATAGATCATAGATCATCGATGATGGATCATAGATCATAAATCATAGATCATCGATCATCGATTATAGATCATCGATCATAGATCAGAGATCATCGACCATAGATCATGGATCATAGATCATAGATCATTGATCATCGATCATGGATCATAGATCATAGACCATAGATCATAGATCATCGATCATCGACCAGTGATTATAGATCATCGATCATCGATCATAGATCATAGACCATAGATCATAGACCATCGATCATAGATCATCAACCATAGATCATGGATCATAGATCATAGATCACAGATTATCGATTATAGATCATTGATAATAGATCATAGATCATCAATCATAGATCATCGATCATCGATCATAGATGATAGATCATCGATCGTAGATCATCGATTATCGATTATAGATCATAAATCATCGATCATAGATCATAGATCATAGATCATCAATCATAGATCATCGATGATCGATCATCGATTATAGATAATCGATCATAGATCATAGATCATCGACCATAGATCATGGATCATAGATCATAGATCATTGATCATCGATCGTGGATCATAGATAATCGATAAAAGATAATAGATCATAGATCATAGGTCATCGATCATCGATAATAGATCAACGATCATAGATCATAGATCATCGATCATCAATCATAGATCATCGACCTGAGATTATAGATCATCGATCATAGATCATAGACTATAGATCATAGATCATCGATCATAGATCATGGATCATAGATCATAGATTATAGATTATAGATCATCGATCATAAATTATAGATCATCGATCATGGATCATAGATCATAGATCATAGATTATAGATCATCGATCAAAAATTATAGATCATTGAACATAGATCATAGATCATCGATCATAGATCATAGATCATCGATCATAGATCATAGATCATCGATCATAGATCATAGATCATCGATCATAGATCATAGATCATCGATGATGGATCATAGATCATAGATCATAAATCATAGATCATAGATCATAGATTATAGATCATCGATAATAAATTATAGATCATCGATCATGGATCATAGATCATAGATCATAGATTATAGATCATCGATCATAAATTATGATCATCGATCATAGATCATAGATAATAGACTATAGATCATAGATCATCGATCATAGATCATCAACCATAGATCATAGATCATCGATCATAGATCATAGATCATCGATCATGGATCATAGATCATCGATCATCGATCATAGATCATAGATCATCAATCATAGATCATAGATCATAGATCATAGATCATAGATAATAGATAATAGATCATAGATCATAGATCATAAATCTTAGATAATACATCATAGATGATGGATCATATATCATAGATCATCGATCATAGATCATAGATCATCGATTATAGATCATAGATTATAGATCATAGATCATAGATCATAGATCATAGATCATAGATCATAGATCATCAATCATCAATCATTGATCATAGATCATCGATCATAGATCATAGATCATAGATCATTGATCATCAATCATAGATCATCAATCATCAATCATAGATCATAGATCATAGATCATAGATAATAGATCATTGATCATAGATCAAAAATCATAGATAATAGATCATAGATCATGGATTATAGATCATCGATCATAGATCATAGATCATCGATGATAGATCATGGATTATAGATCATAGATCATAGATCTTCGATCGGAGATCATAGATCATCGATTAGAGATTATCGATAATCGATCATCGATCATAGATTATCGTTCATAGATCATTAACCATAGATCATCAACCATAGATCATGGATCATAGATCATTAATGATCGATTATGGATCATAGATCATCGATCATAGATCATAGATCATCGATCATAGATCATAGATCATCGATCATAGATCATAGATCATCGACCATAGATCATAGATTATAGATCATCGATCATAGATCATAGATCATAGATCATAAATCATCTATCATAGATCATAGATCAACGATCATAGATCATAGATCATAGATCATAGATCATAGATCATAGAATGTAAACCATAGATCGTAGATCATTGATCATCGATCATGGATCATAGATCATAGACCATAGATCATAGATCATCGATCATCGACCAGAGATTATAGATCATCGATCATCGATCATAGATCATAGACCATAGATCATAGACCATCGATCATAGATCATCAACCATAGATCATGGATCATAGATCATAGATCACAGATTATCGATCATAGATCATTGATAATAGATCATAGATCATCAATCATAGATCATCGATCATCGATCATAGATCATAGATCATCGATTATCGATTATAGATCATAAATCATCGATCATAGATCATAGATCATAGATCATCAATCATAGATCATCGATGATCCATCATCGATTATAGATCATCGATCATAGATCATAGATCATCGACCATAGATCATGGATCATAGATCATAGATCATTGATCATCGATCGTGGATCATAGATAATCGATAAAAGATGATAGATCATAGATCATAGGTCATCGATCATCGATAATAGATCAACGATCATAGATCATAGATCATCGATCATCAATCATAGATCATCGACCAGAGATTATAGATCATCGATCATACATCATAGACTATAGATCATAGATCATCGATCATAGATCATGGATCATAGATCATAGATTATAGATTATAGATCATCGATCATAAATTATAGATCATCGATCATGGATCATAGATCATAGATCATAGATTATAGATCATCGATCATAAATTATAGATCATCGAACATAGATCATAGATCATAGATCATAGATCATCGATGATGGATCATAGATCATAGATCATAAATCATAGATCATAGATCATAGATTATAGATCATCGATAATAAATTATAGATCATCGATCATAGATCATAGATTATAGATCATCGATCATAAATTATAGATCATCGATCATAGATCATAGATAATAGACTATAGATCATAGATCATTGATCATAGATCATCAACCATAGATCATAGATCATCGATCATAGATCATAGATCATCGATCATGGATCATAGATAATAGATAATAGATCATAGATCATAGATCATAAATCATAGATAATAAATTATAGATCATCGATCATGGATCATAGATCATAGATCATAGATTATAGATCATCGATCATAGATCATAGATCATAGATCATCAATCATCAATCATTGATCATAGATCATCTATCATAGATCATAGATCATAGATCATTGATCATCAATCATAGATCATGAATCATCAATCATAGATCATAGATCATAGATCATAGATAATAGATCATTGATCATAGATCATAAATCATAAATCATAGATCATAGATCATGGATTATAGATCATCGATCATCGATCATAGATCATGGATTATAGATCATCGATCATCGATCATAGATCATGGATTATAGATCATAGATCATAGATCTTCGATCGGAGATCATAGATCATAGATCTTCGATCGGAGATCATAGATCATCGATTAGAGATTATCGATAATCGATCATCGATCATAGATCATCGATCATAGATCATTAACCATAGATCATCAACCATAGATCATGGATCATAGATCATTAATGATCGATTATGGATCATAGATCATCGATCATAGATCATAGATGATCGACCATAGATCATAGATTATAGATCATCGATCATAGATCATAGATCATAGATCATAAATCATCTATCATAGATCATAGATCAACGATCATAGATCATAGATCATAGATCATAGATCATAGATCATAGAATGTAAACCATAGATCGTAGATCATTGATCATCGATCATGGATCATAGATCATAGACCATAGATCATAGATCATCGATCATCGACCAGAGATTATAGATCATCGATCATAGATCATAGACCATAGATCATAGATCATCGATCATCGACCAGAGATTATAGATCATCGATCATCAAACATAGATCATGGATCATAGATCATAGATCACAGATTATCGATTATAGATCATTGATAATAGATCATAGATCATCGATCATCGATCATAGATCATAGATCATCGATTATCGATTATAGATCATAAATCATCGATCATAGATCATAGATCATAGATCGTCAATCATAGATCATTGATGATCGCTCATCGATTATAGATCATCGATCATAGATCATAGATCATCGACCATAGATCATGGATCATAGATCATAGATCATTGATCATCGATCGTGGATCATAGATAATCGATAAAAGATGATAGATCATAGATCATAGGTCATCGATCATCGATAATAGATCAACGATCATAGATCATAGATCATCGATCATCAATCATAGATCATCGACCAGAGATTATAGATCATCGATCATAGATCATAGACTATAGATCATAGATCATCGATCATAGATCATGGATCATAGATCATAGATTATAGATTATAGATCATCGATCATAAATTATAGATCATCGATCATGGATCATAGATCATAGATCATAGATTATAGATCATCGATCATAAATTATAGATCATCGAACATAGATCATAGATCATTGATCATAGATCATAGATCATCGATCATAGATCATAGATCATCGATCATAGATCATAGATTATCGATCATAGATCTTAGATGATCGATGATGGATCATAGATCATAGATCATAAATCATAGATCATAGATTATAGATCATCGATAATAAATTATAGATCATCGATCATGGATCATAGATCATAGATCATAGATTATAGATCATCGATCATAAATTATAGATCATCGATCATAGATCATAGATAATAGACTATAGATCATAGATCATCGATCATAGATCATCAACCATAGATCATCGATCATGGATCATAGATCATCGGTCATCGATCATAGATCATAGATCATCAATCATAGATCATAGATCATAGATCATAGATCATAGATCATAGATAATAGATAATAGATCATAGATCATAGATCATAGATCATCGATTATAGATCATAGATCATAGATCATAGATCATAGATCATAGATCATGGATCATCGATCATAGATCATAGATCATAGATCATAGATCATCAATCATCAATCATTGATCATAGATCATAGATCATAGATCATCAATCATCAATCATTGATCATAGATCATCGATCATAGATCATAGATCATATATCATTGATCATCAATCATAGATCATCAATCATCAATCATAGATCATAGATCATAGATCATAGATAATAGATCATTGATTATAGATCATAAATCATAAATCATAGATCATAGATCATGGATTATAGATCATCGATTATAGATCATAGATCATCGATCATAGATCATGGATTATAGATCATAGATCATAGATCTTCGATCGGAGATCATAGATCATCGATTAGAGATTATCGATAATCGATCATCGATCATAGATCATAGATCATCGATCATAGATCATAGATCATCGACCATAGATCATAGATTATAGATCATCGATCATAGATCATAGATCATAGATCATAAATCATCGATCATAGATCATAGATCAACGATCATAGATCATAGATCATAGATCATAGATCATAGATCATAGATCATAGATCATAGATCATAGATCATAGATTGTAAACCATAGATCGTAGATTATAAATCATTGATCATCGATTATCGATCATCGATCATCGATTATCGATCATCGATCATAGATCATCGATCATCGATCATAGATCATCATTTATCATAGATTATCGATCATAGATCATCATTTATCATAGATCATCGATCATTGTTCATGGATCATCGATCATCGATCATATCATCGATCATACATCATCGATCATAGATCATGGATCATATATCATCGATCATCGATCATAGATCATCGATCATCGATCATAGATCATCGATCATTGATAAACGATGAAAGATCATCGATCGTCGATCATAGATCATCAATCATCTATAATAGATCATCGATCATCGATCATAGATCATCATCCATCATAGATCATCGATCATTGATCATAGATCATCGATCATCGATAATGGATCATAGGTCATCGATCATCGATCATAGATCATCGATCATCGATCATACATCATCGATCAACGATCATGGATCACCGGTCATCTATCTTAAATCATCAATCATCGATCATCAATCGTAGATCATAGATGAGCTATCATAGATCATCGATCATAGATCATTGATCATGGATCATAAATCATGGATCATAGATCATCGATCATGGATCATAGATCATAGATAATAGAGCATAGATCATAGATCATAGATCATAGATAATAGATCATAGATCATGGATCATGGATCATAGATCATCGATCATAAATCATAGATCATCGATCATAGATCTTAGATCATGGATCATCGATCATAGATCATAGATTATCGATCATCGATCATGGATCATCGATCGTACATCTTCGATCATCGATCATAGATCATAGATCATAGATCATAGATCACCGATCATCGATCACCGATCATCGATAATAGATCAACGATCATCAATAATATATCATCGATTATAGATCATAGATCACAGATTATCGATTATAGATCATTGATCATAGATCATAGATCATAGATCATAGATCATAGATCATAGATCATAGATCACAGATCATAGATCATAGATCATAGATCATAGATCATAGATCATAGATCATCCATCATAGATCATCGATCATCGATCATAGATCATAGATCATCGATCGTAGATCATCGATCATTGATTATAGATCATAAATCATCGATCATAGATCAGAGATCATAGATCATCAATCATAGAACATCGATGATCGATCATCGATTATAGATCATCGATCATAGATCATCGATCATAGATGATAGATCATCGACCAGAGATTATAGATCATCGATCATAGACCATAGACCATAGATCATAGATCATCGATCATATATCATGGATTATAGATAATAGATCATAGATCTTCGATCGCAGATTATAGATCATCGATTAGAGATTATCGATAATCGATCATAGATCATAGATCATCAACCATGGATTATCAACCATAGATCATGGATCATAGATCATTAATGATCGATTATGGATCATAGATCATCGATCATAGATCATAGATCATCGATCATAGATCATAGATCATCGACCATAGATCATAGATTATAGATCATCGATCATAGATCATCGATCATAGATCATAGATTATAGCTCACAGAACATAGATAATAGATCATAGATCATGGATCATAGATCATCGATCATAGATCATAGATCATAAATCATCGATCATAGATCATAGATTACAGATCATAGATAATAGATCATAGATCATGGATCATCGATCATAGATCATGGATCATAGATCATAGATTATAGATTATAGATCATCGATCATAAATTATAGATCATCGATCATGGATCATAGATCATAGATCATAGATTATAGATCATCGATCATAAATTATAGATCGTCGAACATGGATCATAGATCATAGATTATAGATCATCGATCATAAATTATAGATCATCGATCATGGATCATAGATCACAAATCATAGATTATAGATCATCGATCATAAATTATAGATCATCGATCATAGATCATAGATCATAGATCATAGATAATAGATAATAGATCATAGATCATAGATCATAAATCATAGATAATAGATCATAGATGATGGATCATATATCATAGATCATCGATCATAGATCATAGATCATCGATTATAGATCATAGATTATAGATCATAGATCATAGATCATAGATCATGGATCATCGATCATAGATCACAGATCATAGATCATAGATCATCAATCATCAATCATTGATCATAGGTCATCGATCATAGATCATAGATCATCGATCATAGATCATGGATTATAGATCATAGATCATAGATCTTCGATCGCAGATCATGGATCATCGATTAGAGATTATCGATAATCGATCATCGATCATAGATTATCGAACATAGATCATCAACCATAGATCATCGATCATAGATCATAGATCATCGATCATAGATCATAGATCATCGACCATAGATCATAGATTATAGATCATCGATCATAGATCATCGATCATAGATCATAGATCATAGATCATAAATCATCGATCATAGATCATAGATCATCGATCATAGATCATAGATCATAGATCATAGATTGTAAACCATAGATCGTAGATTATAAATATTTGATTATCGATTATCAATCATCGATCATAGATCATCGATCATCGATCATAGATCATCATTTATCATAGATCATCGATCATAGATCATCATTTATCATAGATCATCGATCATTGTTCATGGATCATCGATCATCGATCATATCATCGATCATACATCATCGATCATAGATCATGGATCATATATCATCGATCATCGATCATAGATCATCGATCATCGATCATAGATCATCGATCATTGATAATCGATCATAGATCATCGATCATCGATCATAGATCATCAATCATCTATAATAGATCATCGATCATCGATCATAGATCATCATCCATCATAGATCATCGATCATTGATCATAGATCATCGATCATCGATCATGGATCATAGGTCATCGATCATCGATCATAGATCATCGATCATCGATCATGCATCATCGATCAACGATCATAGATCACCGGTCGTCTATCTTAAATCATCAATCATCGATCATCAATCGTAGATCATAGATGAGCTATCATAGATCATCGATCATAGATCATTGATCATGGATCATAGACCATCGATCATAGATCATCAATCATGGATCACAAATCATGGATCATAGATCATCGATCATGGATCATAGATCATAGATCATAGATCATAGATCATAGATAATAGAGCATAGATAATAGATCATAGATCATAGATAATAGATCATAGATCATGGATTATATATCATAGATCATCGATCATAGATCATAGATCATCGACCATAGATCATAGATCATAGATCATAGATCATCGACCATAGATCATAGATCATAGATCATAGATCATCGACCATAGATCATAGATCATAGATCATAGATCATCGAACATCGATCATAGATCATAGACTATAGATCATAGATCATGGATCATGGATCATAGATCATCGATCATAAATCATAGATCATCGATCATAGATCTTAGATCATGGATCATCGATCATGGATCATCGATCATACATCTTCGATCATAGATCATAGATCATGGATCATAGATCACGGATCATCGATAATAGATCAACGATCATCAATCATATATCATCGATCATAGATCATAGATCACAGATTATCGATTATAGATCATTGATCATAGATCATAGATCATAGATCATAGATCATAGATCATAGATCATAGATCATAGATCATAGATCATCAATCATAGATCATCGATCATCGATCATAGATCATAGATCATCCATCGTAGATCATCGATCATCGATTATAGTTCATAAATCATTGATCATAGATCAGAGATCATAGATCATCGATCATATATCATAGATCATCGATCATAGATCATAGATCATCGATCATGGATCATAGATCATCGATCATCAATCATAGATCATAGATCATAGATCA
This sequence comes from Microplitis demolitor, assembly GCF_026212275.2. Classification (NCBI taxonomy): domain Eukaryota; kingdom Metazoa; phylum Arthropoda; class Insecta; order Hymenoptera; family Braconidae; genus Microplitis; species Microplitis demolitor. The sequence continues at coordinate 11,072,866 of NC_068550.1, read as the reverse complement.
TCAATCATAGATCATAGATCATAGATCATAGATCATAGATAATAGATAATAGATCATAGATCATAAATCACAGATCATAGATCATAGATCATAAATCATAGATCATAGATCATAGATCATCAATCATGGATCATAGATCATCGAATCATGGATCATAGATCATCGATCATAAATCATAGATTATCAATCATCGATCATAGATCATAAATCATAGATCATAGATGAGAGATCATTGACCATAGATCATAGATTATAGATCATCGATCATAGATCATAGATCATCGATCATAGATCATGGATTATAGATCATAGATCATAGATCTTCGATCGCAGATCAAAGATCATCGATTAGAGATTATCGATAATCGATCATCGATCATAGATTATCGATCATAGATCATCAACCATAGATCATCAACCATTGATCATGGATCATAGATCATTGATGATCGATTATGGATCATAGATCATCAATCATAGATCATAGATCATCGATCATAGATCATAGATCATTGATCATAGATCATAGATCATCGACCATAGGTCATAGATTATAGATCATCGATCATAGATCTTCGATCATAGATCATCGATCATAGATCATAGATCATGGATCATAGATCATCTAATCATGGATCATAGATCATCCTTCATAAATCATAGATCATCAATCATCGATCATAGATCATCGAACATAGATCATAGATCATCGATCATAGATCATCGACCATAGATCATTGATTATAGATCATCAATCATAGATCATAGACCATCGATCATACATCATGGATTATAGATAATAGAACATTGATCATAGATCATCGATCATAGGTTATAGATCATATATCATCGATCATAGATCATAGATCATAGATCATAGATCATTGATCATAAATCATAGATTATCAATTATCGATCATAGATCATAAATCATAGATCATAGATAAGAGATCATTGATCATCGATCATAGATCATTGACCATAGATCATAGATTATAGATCATCGATCATAGATCATAGATCATCGATCATATATCATGGATTATAGATAATAGATCATAGATCTTCGATCGCAGATCATAGATCATCGATCATAGATCGCAGATCATAGATCATCGATCATAGATCATAGATCATAAATCATCGATCATAGATCATAGATTACAGATCATAGATAATAGATCATAGATCATGGATCATCGATCATAGATCATAGATCATAGATCATAGATAATAGATAATAGATCATAGATCATAGATCATAGATCATAAATCATAGATAATAGATCATAGATGATGGATCATATATCATAGATCATCGATCATAGATCATAGATCATAGATCATCGATTATAGATTATAGATTATAGATCATAGATCATAGATCATAGATCATAGATCATCAATCATCAATCATCAATCATTGATCATAGATCATCGATTATAGATCATAGATCATAGATCATTGTTCATCAATCATAGATCATCAATCATTGATCATAGATCATAGATCATAGATCATAGATAATAGATCATTGATCATAGATCATGAATCATAGATAATAGATCATAGATCATGGATTATAGATCATCGATCATAGATCATAGATCATCGATCATAGATCATAGATCATCGATCATAGATCATGGATTATAGATCATAGATCATAGATCTTCGATCGCAGATCATAGATCATCGATTAGAGATTATCGATAATCGATCATCGATCATAGATTATCGATCATAGATCATCAACCAAAGATCATCAACCATAGATTCTGGATCATAGATCATTAATGATCGATTATGGATCATAGATCATCGATCATAGATCATAGATCATCGATCATAGATCATAGATCATCGACCATAGATCATAGATTATAGATCATCGATCATAGATCATCGATCATAGATCATAGATCATAGATCATAAATCATCGATCATAGATCATAGATCATCGATCATAGATCATAGATCATAGATCATAGATTGTAAACCATAGATCGTAGATTATAAATCATTGATCATCGATTATCGATCATCGATCATCGATCATAGATCATCATTTATCATAGATCATCGATCATAGATCATCATTTATCATAGATCATCGATCATTGTTCATGGATCATCGATCATCGATCATATCATCGATCATACATCATCGATCATAGATCATGGATCATATATCATCGATCATCGATCATAGATCATCGATCATTGATAATCGATCATAGATCATCGATCATAGATCATCAATCATCTATAATAGATCATCAATCATCTATAATAGATCATCGATCATCGATCATAGATCATCATCCATCATAGATCAACGATCATTGATCATAGATCATCGATCATCGATCATAGATCATCGATCATACATCATCGATCAACGATCATAGATCACCGGTCATCTATCTTAAATCATCAATCATCGATCATCATTCGTAGATCATAGATGAGCTATCATAGATCATCGATCATAAATCATTGATCATGGATCATAGATCATCGATCATAGATCATCAATCATGGATCATAAATCATGGATCATAGATCATCGATCATGGATCATAGATCATAGATCATAGATAATAGAGCATAGATCATAGATCATAGATCATAGATAATAGATCATAGATCATGGATTATATATCATAGATCATCGATCATAGATCATAGATCATCGACCATAGATCATAGATCATAGATCATAGATCATCGATCATCGATCATAGATTATAGACAATAGATCATAGATCATGGATCATGGATCATAGATCATCGATCATAAATCATAGATCATCGATCATAGATCATAGATCATAAATCATAGATCATAGATAAGAGATCATTGATCATCGATCATAGATCATTGACCATAGATCATAGATTATAGATCATCGATCATAGATCATAGATCATCGATCATATATCATGGATTATAGATAATAGATCATAGATCTTCGATCGCAGATCATAGATCATCGATTAGAGATTATCGATAATCGATCATCGATTATAGATCATCAACCATAGATCATCGACCATAGATCATAGATTATAGATCATCGATCATAGATCATCGATCATCGATCATAGATCATAGATCACAGAACATAGATAATAGATCATAGATCATGGATCATAGATCATTGTTCATAGATCATAGATCATAAATCATCGATCATAGATCATATATTACAGATCATAGATAATAGATCATAGATCATGGATCATCGATCATAGATCATGGATCATAGATCATAGATTATAGATTATAGATCATCGATCATAAATTATCGATCATCGATCATGGATCATAGATCATAGATCATAGATTATAGATCATCGATCATAAATAATAGATCATCGAACATAGATCATAGATTATAGATCATCGATCATAAATTATAGATCATCGATCATGGATCATAGATCATAGATCATAGATTATAGATCATCGATTATAGATTATAGATTATAGATCATAGATCATAGATCATAGATCATAGATCATCAATCATCAATCATCAATCATTGATCATAGATCATCGATCATAGATCATAGATCATAGATCATTGTTCATAGATCATAGATCATAGATCATCGATTATAGATTATAGATTATAGATCATAGATCATAGATCATAGATCATAGATCATCAATCATCAATCATCAATCATTGATCATAGATCATCGATCATAGATCATAGATCATTGATCATAGATCATAAATCATAGATAATAGATCATAGATCATGGATTATAGATCATCGATCATAGATCATAGATCATCGATCATAGATCATGGATTATAGATCATAGATCATAGATCTTCGATCGCAGATCATAGATCATAGATTAGAGATTATCGATAATCGATCATCGATCATAGATTATCGATCATAGATCATCAACCAAAGATCATCAACCATAGATGATGGATCATAGATCATTAATGATCGATTATGGATCATAGATCATTAATGATCGATTATGGATCATAGATCATTAATGATCGATTATGGATCATAGATCATCGGTCATCTATCTTAAATCATCAATCATCGATCATCAATCGTAGATCATAGATGAGCTATCATAGATCATCGATCATAAATCATTGATCATGGATCATAGATCATCGATCATAGATCATCAATCATGGATCATAAATCATGGATCATAGATCATCGATCATGGATCATAGATCATAGATCATAGATAATAGAGCATAGATCATAGATCATAGATCATAGATAATAGATCATAGATCATGGATTATATATCATAGATCATCGATCATAGATCATAGATCATCGACCATAGATCATAGATCATAGATCATAGATTATAGAGCATAGATCATAGATCATAGAACATAGATCATAGATCATCGATCATAGATTATAGATCATAGATCATGGATTATATATCATAGATAATAGATCATAGATCATGGATCATAGATCATCGATCATAGATCATGGATTATAGATCATAGATCATAGATCATAGAACATAGATCATAGATCATCGATCATAGATTATATATCATTTATCATCGATCATAGATCATAGATCATAGATCATCGATCATGGATCATAGATCATCGAATCATGGATCATAGATCATCGATCATAAATCATTGATTATCAATCATCGATCATAGATCATAAATCATAGATCATAGATGAGAGATCATTGATCATCGATCATAGATCATTGACCATAGATAATAGATTATAGATCATCGATCATAGATTATAGATCATCGATCATAGATCATGGATTATAGATCATAGATCATAGATCTTCGATCGCAGATCGAAGATCACCGATTAGAGATTATCGATAATCGATCATCGATCATAGATCATCGATCATAGATCATCAACCATAGATCATCAACCATAGATCATGGATCATAGATCATTGATGATCGATTATGGATCATAGATCATCAATCATAGATCATAGATCATCGATCATAGATCATAGATCATCGACCATAGGTCATAGATTATAGATCATCGATCATAGATCTTCGATCATCGATCATAGATCATAGATCATAGATCATCGATCATAGATCATAGATCATGGATTATAGATCATAGATCATAGAACATAGATCATAGATCATCGATCATAGATTATAGATCATATATCATCAACCATAGATCATCAACCATAGATCATGGATCATAGATGATTGATGATCGATTATGGATCATAGATCATCAATCATAGATCATAGATCATCGATCATAGATCATAGATCATCGACCATAGGTCATAGATTATAGATCATCGATCATAGATCTTCGATCATCGATCATCGATCATAGATCATAGATCATAGATCATCGATCATAGATCATAGATCATGGATCATAGATCATGGATCATAGATCATCTAATCATGGATCATAGATCATCCTTCATAAATCATAGATCATCAATCATCGATCATAGATCATCGATCATAGATCATTGATTATAGATCATCGATCATAGATCATGGATTATAGATCATAGATCATAGATAATAGAACATAGATCATAGATCATCGATCATAGATTATAGATTATATATCATCGATCATAGATCATAGATCATAGATCATTGATCATAAATCATAGATTATCAATTATGGATAATAGATCATAAATCATAGCTCATAGATAAGAGATCATTGATCATCAATCATAGATCATTGACCATAGATCATAGATTATAGATCATCGATCATAGATCATAGATCATCGATCATATATCATGGATTATAGATCATAGATCAAAGATCATAGATAATAGATCATAAATCATGGATTATATATCATAGATCATCGATCATAGATCATAGATCATCAACCATAGATCATCAACCATAGATCATGGATCATAGATCATTAATGATCGATTATGGATCATAGATCATCGATCATAGATCATAGATCATCGATCATAGATCATAGATCATCGACCATAGATCATAGATTATAGATCATCCATCATAGATCATAGATCATAGATCATAGATCATAGATCATAAATCATCGATCATAGATCATAGATCACAGAACATAGATAATATATCATAGATCATGGATCATAGATCATCGATCATAGATCATAGATCATAAACAATCGATCATAGATCATAGATTACAGATCGTAGATAATAGATCATAGATCATGGATCATCGATCATAGATCATCGATCATTGATAATCGATCATAGATCATCGATCATCGATCATACAACATCAATCATCTATAATAGATCATCAATCATCTATAATAGATCATCGATCATCCATCATAGATCATCATCCATCATATATCAACGATCATTGATCATAGATCATCGATCATCGATCATGGATCATAGGTCATCGATCATCGATCATAGATCATCGATCATCGATCATACATCATCGATCAACGATCATAGATCAACGGTCATCTATCTTAAATCATCAATCATCGATCATCAATCGTAGATTATCGATGAGCTATCATAGATCATCGATCATAGATCATTGATCATGGATCATAGATCATCAATCATGGATCATAAATCATGGATCATAGATCATCGATCATGGATCATAGATCATAGATCATAGATAATAGAGCATAGATCATAGATCAAAGATCATAGATAATAGATCATAAATCATGGATTATATATCATAGATCATCGATCATAGATCATAGATCATCGACCATAGATCATAAATCATAGATCATAGATCATCGATGATCGATCATAGATCATCGACCATAGATCATGGATCATAGATCATAGATCATTGATCATCGATCGTGAATAGATAATCGATAAACGATGATAGATCATAGATCATAGATCATCGATCATCGATCGCAGATCGAAGATCACCGATTAGAGATTATCGATAATCGATCATCGATCATAGATTATCGATCATAGATCATCAACCATAGATCATCAACCATAGATCATCAACCATAGATCATTGATGATCGATTATGGATCATAGATCATCAATCATAGATCATAGATCATCGATCATAGATCATAGATCATCGACCATAGGTCATAGATTATAGATCATCGATCATAGATCTTCGATCATCGATCATCGATCATAGATCATAGATCATAGATCATAGATCATAGATCATCGATCATAGATCTTCGATCATCGATCATCGATCATAGATCATAGATCATAGATCATAGATCATAGATCATCGATCATAGATCATAGATCATGGATTATAGATCATAGATCATAGATCATAGAACATAGATCATAGATCATCGATCATAGATTATAGATCATATATCATCAACCATAGATCATCAACCATAGATCATGGATCATAGATGATTGATGATCGATTATGGATCATAGATCATCAATCATAGATCATAGATCATCGATCATAGATCATAGATCATCGACCATAGGTCATAGATTATAGATCATCGATCATAGATCTTCGATCATCGATCATCGATCATAGATCATAGATCATAGATCATAGATCATAGATCATAGATCATCGATCATAGATCATCTAATCATGGATCATAGATCATCCTTCATAAATCATAGATCATCAATCATCGATCATAGATCATCGATCATAGATCATAGATCATCGATCATAGATCATCGACCATAGATCATTGATTATAGATCATCGATCATAGATCATGGATTATAGATCATAGATCATAGATAATAGAACATAGATCATAGATCATCGATCATAGATTATAGATTATATATCATCGATCATAGATCATAGATCATAGATCATTGATCATAAATCATAGATTATCAATTATGGATCATAGATCATAAATCATAGCTCATAGATAAGAGATCATTGATCATCGATCATAGATCATTGACCATAGATCATAGATTATAGATCATCGATCATAGATCATAGATCATCGATCATATATCATGGATTATAGATAATAGATCATAGATCTTTGATCGCAGATCATAGATCATCGATTAGAGATTATCGATAATCGATCATCGATCATAGATCATCAACCATAGATCATCAACCATAGATCATGGATCATAGATCATTAATGATCGATTATGGATCATAGATCATCGATCATAGATCATAGATCATCGATCATAGATCATAGATCATCGACCATAGATCATAGATTATAGATCATCCATCATAGATCATAGATCATAGATCATAAATCATCGATCATAGATCATAGATCACAGAACATAGATAATATATCATAGATCATGGATCATAGATCATCGATCATAGATCATAGATCATAAACAATCGATCATAGATCATAGATTACAGATCGTAGATAATAGATCATAGATCATGGATCATCGATCATAGATCATCGATCATTGATAATCGATCATAGATCATTGATCATCGATCATACATCATCAATCATCTATAATAGATCATCAATCATCTATAATAGATCATCGATCATCGATCATAGATCATCATCCATCATATATCAACGATCATTGATCATAGATCATCGATCATCGATCATGGATCATAGGTCATCGATCATCGATCATAGATCATCGATCATCGATCATACATCATCGATCAACGATCATAGATCAACGGTCATCTATCTTAAATCATCAATCATCGATCATCAATCGTAGATTATCGATGAGCTATCATAGATCATCGATCATAGATCATTGATCATGGATCATAGATCATCAATCATGGATCATAAATCATGGATCATAGATCATCGATCATGGATCATAGATCATAGATCATAGATAATAGAGCATAGATCATAGATCAAAGATCATAGATAATAGATCATAAATCATGGATTATATATCATAGATCATCGATCATAGATCATAGATCATCGACCATAGATCATAAATCATAGATCATAGATCATCGATGATCGATCATAGATCATCGACCATAGATCATGGATCATAGATCATAGATCATTGATCATCGATCGTGAATTGATAATCGATAAACGATGATATATCATAGATCATAGATCATCGATCATCGATAATAGATCAACGATCAAAGATCATAGATCATCGATCATCGATCATAGATCATCGACCAGAGATTATAGATCATCGATCATAGATCATAGACCATAGATCATAGATCATCGATCATAGTTCATGGATCATAGATCATAGATTATAGATTATAGATCATCGATCATAAATTATAGATCATCGATCATGGATCATAGATCATAGATCATAGATTATAGATCATCGATCATAAATTATAGATCATCGAACATAGATCATAGATCATCGATCTTAGATCATAGATTATAAGATCATAGATCATAGATCATCGATGATGGATCATAGATCATAGATCATAGATCATCGACCATAGATCATGGATCATAGATCATCGATCATCGATCATAGATCATCGATCATAGACCATAGATCATAGATCATCGATCATAGATCATCAACCATAGATCATGGATCATAGATCATAGATCATAGATTATAGATCATCGATCATGGAAAATAGATCATAGATCATAGATTATAGATCATCGATCATAAATTATAGATCATCGATCATAGATCATAGATCATCGATGATAGATCATAGATCATATATCATAGATCATAGATCATCGATCATCGATCATAGATCATCGATCATCGATCATACATCATCGATCAACGATCATAGATCACCGGTCATCCATCTTAAATCATCAATCATCGTTCATCAATCGTAGATCATAGATGAGCTATCATAGATCATCGATTATAGATCATTGATCATGGATCATAGATCATCGAGCATAGATCATCAATCATGGATCATAAATCATGGATCATAGATCATTGATCATGGATCATAGATCATAGATCATAGATTATAGAGCATAGATCATAGATCAAAGAACATAGATCATAGATCATCGATCATAGATTATAGATCATAGATCATGGATTATATATCATAGATAATAGATCATAGATCATGGATCATAGATCATCGATCATAGATCATGGATTATAGATCATAGATCATAGATCATAGAACATAGATCATAGATCATCGATCATAGATTATAGATCATTTATCATCGATCATAGATCATAGATCATAGATCATCGATCATGTATCATAGATCATCGAATCATGGATCATAGATCATCGATCATAAATCATTGATTATCAATCATCGATCATAGATCATAAATCATAGATCATAGATGAGAGATCATTGATCATCGATCATAGATCATTGACCATAGATCATAGATTATAGATCATCGATCATAGATTATAGATCATCGATCATAGATCATGGATTATAGATCATAGATCATAGATCTTCGATCGCAGATCAAAGATCACCGATTAGAGATTATCGATAATCGATCATCGATCATAGATTATCGATCATAGATCATCAACCATAGATCATCAACCATAGATAATGGATCATAGATCATTGATGATCGATTATGGATCATAGATCATCAATCATAGATCATAGATCATCGATCATAGATCATAGATCATCGACCATAGGTCATAGATTATAGATCATCGATCATAGATCTTCGATCATCGATCATCGATCATAGATCATAGATCATAGATCATAGATCATAGATCATAGATCATCGATCATAGATCATAGATCATGGATCATAGATCATCTAATCATGGATCATAGATCATCCTTCATAAATCATAGATCATCAATCATCGATCATAGATCATCGATCATAGATCATAGATCATCGATCATAGTTCATCGACCATAGATCATTGATTATAGATCATCGATCATAGATCATGGATTATAAATCATAGATCATAGATAATAGAACATAGATCATAGATCATCGATCATAGATTATAGATCATATATCATCGATCATAGATCATAGATCATGGATCATAGATCATTGATCATAAATCATAGATTATCAATTATCGATCATAGATCATAAATCATAGATCATAGATAAGAGATCATTGATCATCGATCATAGATCATTGACCATATATCATAGATTATAGATCATCGATCATAGATCATAGATCATCGATCATATATCATGGATTATAGATAATAGATCATAGATCTTCGATCGCAGATCATAGATCATCGATTAGAGATTATCGATAATCGATCATCGATCATAGATCATCAACCATAGATCATCAACCATAGATCATGGATCATAAGTCATTAATGATCGATTATGGATCATAGATCATCGATCATAGATCATAGATCATCGATCATAGATCATAGATCATCGACCATAGATCATAGATCATAGATCACAGAACATAGATAATAGATCATAGATCATGGATCATAGATCATCGATCATAGATCATAGATCATAAATCATCGATCATAGATCATAGATTACAGATCATAGATAATAGATCATAGATCATGGATCATCGATCATAGATCATCGATCATTGATAATCGATCATAGATCATCGATCATCGATCATACATCATCAATCATCTATAATAGATCATCAATCATCTATAATAGATCATCGATCATCGATCATAGATCATCATCCATCATAGATCAACGATCATTGATCATAGATCATCGATCATCGATCATGGATCATAGGTCATCGATCATCGATCATAGATCATCGATCATCGATCATACATCATCGATCAACGATCGTAGATCACCGGTCATCTATCTTAAATCATCAATCATCGATCATCAATCGTAGATCATCGATGAGCTATCATAGATCATCGATCATAGATCATTGATCATGGATCATAGATCATCGATCATAGATCATCAATCATGGATCATAAATCATGGATCATAGATCATCGATCATGGATCATAGATCATAGATCATAGATAATAGAGCATAGATCATAGATCATAGATCATAGATAATAGATCATAGATCATGGATTATATATCATAGATCATCGATCATAGATCATAGATCATCGACCATAGATCATAGATCATAGATCATAGATTATCGATCATAGATCATCAACCATAGATCATAGATTATAGATCATCGATCATAAATTATAGATCATTGATCATGGATGATGGATCATAGATCATAGATCATAGATCATCGATCATAAATTATAGATCATCGATCATAGATCATAGATCATCGATGATAGATCATAGATCATATATCATAGATCATAGATCATCGATCATTTATCATATATCATCGATCATCGATCATACATCATCGATCAACGATCATAGATCACCGGTCATCCATCTTAAATCATCAATCATCGTTCATCAATCGTAGATCATAGATGAGCTATCATAGATCATCGATTATAGATCATTGATCATGGATCATAGATCATCGAGCATAGATCATCAATCATGGATCATAAATCATGGAATCAAAGATCATCGATCATGGATAATAGATCATAGATCATAGATAATAGAGCATAGATCATAGATCATAGATCATAGAACATAGATCATAGATCATCGATCATAGATTATAGATCATAGATCATGGATTATATATCATAGATAATAGATCATAGATCATGGATCATAGATCATCGATCATGGATCATAGATCATCGATCATAGATCATGGATTATAGATCATAGATCATAGATCATAGAACATAGATCATAGATCATCGATCATAGACTATAGATCATTTATCATCGATCATAGATCATAGATCATAGATCATCGATCATGGATCATAGATCATCGAATCATGGATCATAGATCATCGTTCATAAATCATTGATTATCAATCATTGATCATAGATCATAAATCATAGATCATAGATGAGAGATCATTGATCATCGATCATAGGTCATTGACCATAGATCATAGATTATAGATCATAGATTATAGATCATCGATCATAGATCATGGATTATAGATCATAGATCATAGATCTTCGATCGCAGATCAAAGATCACCGATTAGAGATTATCGATAATCGATCATCGATCATAGATTATCGATCATAGATCATCAACCATAGATCATCAACCATAGATCATGGATCATAGGTCATTGATGATCGATTATGGATCATAGATCATCAATCATAGATCATAGATCATCGATCATAGATCATAGATCATCGACCATAGGTCATAGATTATAGATCATCGATCGTAGATCTTCGATCATCGATCATAGATCATGGATCATAGATCATCTAATCATGGATCATAGATCATCCTTTATAAATCATAGATCATCAATCATCGATCATAGATCATCGATCATAGATCATAGATCTTCGATCATAGATCATCGACCATAGATCATTGATTATAGATCATCGATCATAGATCTTGGATTATAGATCATAGATCATAGATAATAAAACATAGATCATAGATCATCGATCATAGATTATAGATCATATATCATTGATCATAGATCATAGATCATAGATCATAGATCATTGATCATAAATCATAGATTATCAATTATCGATCATAGATCATAAATCATAGATCATAGATAAGAGATCATTGATCATCGATCATAGATCATTGACCATAGATCATAGATTATAGATCATCGATCATAGATCATAGATCATCGATCATATATCATGGATTATAGATAATAGATCATAGATCTTCGATCGCAGATCATAGATCATCGATTAGAGATTATCGATAATCGATCATCGATCATAGATCATCAACCATAGATCATCAACCATAGATCATGGATCATAGATCATTAATGATCGATTATGGATCATAGATCATCGATCATAGATCATAGATCATCGATCATAGATCATAGATCATCGACCATAGATCATAGATTATAGATCATCCATCATGGATCATAGATCATCGATCATAGATCATAGATCATAAATCATCGATCATAGATCATAGATTACAGATCATAGATAATAGATCATAGATCATGGATCATCGATCATAGATCATCGATCATTGATAATCGATCATAGATCATCGATCATCGATCATACATAATCAATCATCTATAACAGATCATCAATCATCTATAACAGATCATCGATCATCGATCATAGATCATCATCCATCATAGATCAACGATCATTGATCATAGATCATCGATCATCGATCATGGATCATAGGTCATCGATCATCGATCATAGATCATCGATCATCGATCAACGATCATAGATCACCGGTCATCTATCTTAAATCATTAATCATCGATCATCAATCGTAGATCATCGATGAGCTATCATAGATCATCGATCATAGATCATTGATCATGGATCATAGATCATCGATCATAGATCATCAATCATGGATCATAAATCATGGATCATAGATCATCGATCATGGATCATAGATCATAGATCATAGATAATAGAGCATAGATCATAGATCATAGATCATAGATAATAGATCATAGATCATGGATTATATATCATAGATCATCGATCATAGATCATAGATCATCGACCATAGATCATAGATCATAGATCATAGATCATCGATCATCGATCATAGATCATAGACAATAGATCATAGATCATGGATCATGGATCATAGATCATCGATCATAGATTATCGATCATCGATCATGGATCATCGATCATACATCTTCGATCATAGATCGTAGATCATAGATCATAGATCATAGATCATAGATCACCGATCATCGATAATAGATCAACGATCATCAATCATATATCATCGATCATAGATCATAGATCACAGATTATCGATCATAGATCATTGATCATAGATCATAGATCATAGATCATAGATCATCAATCATAGATCATCGATCATCGATCATAGATCATAGATCATCGATCGTAGATCATCGATCATCGATTATAGATCATAAATCATCGATCATAAATCAGAGATCATAGATCATCAACCATAGATCATCAACCATAGATCATGGATCATAGATCATTGATCGATTATGGATCATAGATCATCAATCATAGATCATAGATCATCGATCATAGATCATAGATCATCGATCATAGATCATAGATCATCGATCATAGATCGTCGATCATCTATCAACGATCGTAGATCATAGATCATAGATCATAGATCATAGATCATAGATCATCGATCATAGATCATAGATCATCTAATCATGGATCATAGATCATCCTTCATAAATCATAGATCATCAATCATCGATCATAGATCATCGATCATAGATCATAGATCATCGATCATAGATCATCGACCATAGATCATTGATTATAGATCATCGATCATAGATCATGGATTATAGATCATAGATCATAGATATTAGAACATAGATCATAGATCATCGATCATAGATCATAGATCATATATCATCGATCATAGATCATAGATCATAGATCATAGATCATTGATCATAAATCATAGATTATCAATTATCCATCATAGATAAGAGATCATTGATCATCGATCATAGATCATTGACCATAGATCATAGATTATAGATCATCGATCATAGATCATAGATCATCGATCATATATCATGGATTATAGATAATAGATCATAGATCTTCGATCGCAGATCATAGATCATCGATTAGAGATTATCGATAATCGATCATCGATCATAGATCATCAACCATAGATAATCAACCATAGATCATGGATCATAGATCATTAATGATCGATTATGGATCATAGATCATCGATCATAGATCATAGATCATCGATCATAGATCATAGATCATCAACCATAGATCATAGATTATAGATCATCCATCTTAGATCATCGATCATAGATCATAGATCATAGATCATAAATCATCGATCATAGATCATAGATCACAGAACATGGATAATAGATCATAGATCATGGATCATAGATCATCGATCATAGATCATAGATCATCGATCATAGATCATAGATCATCGACCATAGATCATAGATTATAGATCATCCATCATAGATCATCGATCATAGATCATAGATCATAGATCATAAATCATCGATCATAGATCATAGATCACAGAACATGGATAATAGATCATAGATCATAGATCATAGATTACAGATCATAGATAATAGATCATAGATCATAGATCATAGATCATAGATCATAGATCATAGATCATCGATCATAGATCATAGATCATCGATCATAGATCATAGATCATAGATCATCGATCATAGATCATAGATCATAGATCATAGATTGAAAACCATAGATCATAGATTATAAATCATAGATCATCGATCATCGATTATCGATCATCGATCATCGATCATAGATAATCTATCATCGATCATCATTTATCATAGATCATCGATCATTGTTCATGGATCATCGATCATCGATCATCAATCATCGATTATATCATCGATCATACATCATCAATCATAGATCATGGATCATATATCATCGATCATCGATCATAGATCATCGATCATAGATCATGGATCATATATCATCGATCATCGATCATAGATCATCGATCATCGATCATTGATGATCGATTATGGATCATAGATCATCAATCATAGATCATAGATCATCGATCATAGATCATAGATCATCGACCATAGGTCATAGATTATAGATCATCGATCATAGATCTTCGATCATCGATCATCGATCATAGATCATAGATCATAGATCATAGATCATCGATCATAGGTCATAGATCATGGATCATAGATCATCTAATCATGGATCATAGATCATCCTTCATAAATCATAGATCATCAATCATCGATCATAGATCATCGATCATAGATCATAGATCATCGATCATAGATCACCGAGCATAGATCATTGATTATAGATCATCGATCATAGATCATGGATTATAGATCATAGATCATAGATAATAGAACATAGATCATAGATCATCGATCATAGATTATAGATCATATATCATCGATCATAGATCATAGATCATAGATCATAGATCATAGATAAGAGATCATTGATCATCGATCATAGATCATTGACCATAGATCATAGATCATAGACCATCGACCATAGATCATTGATTATAGATCATCGATCATAGATCTTGGATTATAGATCATAGATCATAGATAATAAAACATAGATCATAGATCATCGATCATAGATTATAGATCATATATCATTGATCATAGATCATAGATCATAGATCATAGATCATTGATCATAAATCATAGATTATCAATTATCGATCATAGATCATAAATCATAGATCATAGATAAGAGATCATTGATCATCGATCATAGATCATTGACCATAGATCATAGATTATAGATCATCGATCATAGATCATAGATCATCCATCATAGATCATCGATCATAGATCATAGATCATAGATCATAAATCATCGATCATAGATCATAGATCACAGAACATGGATAATAGATCATAGATCATGGATCATAGATCATCGATCATAGATCATAGATCATCGATCATAGATCATAGATCATCGACCATAGATCATAGATTATAGATCATCCATCATAGATCATCGATCATAGATCATAGATCATAGATCATAAATCATCGATCATAGATCATAGATCACAGAACATGGATAATAGATCATAGATCATAGATCATAGATTACAGATCATAGATAATAGATCATAGATCATAGATCATAGATCATAGATCATAGATCATAGATCATCGATCATAGATCATAGATCATCGATCATAGATCATAGATCATAGATCATAGATTGAAAACCATAGATCATAGATTATAAATCATAGATCATCGATCATCGATTATCGATCATCGATCATCGATCATAGATAATCTATCATCGATCATCATTTATCATAGATCATCGATCATTGTTCATGGATCATCGATCATCGATCATCAATCATCGATTATATCATCGATCATACATCATCAATCATAGATCATGGATCATATATCATCGATCATCGATCATAGATCATCGATCATCGATCATAGATCATCGATCATCGATCATGGATCATATATCATCGATCATCGATCATAGATCATCGATCATCGATCATTGATGATCGATTATGGATCATAGATCATCAATCATAGAATATAGATCATCGATCATAGATCATAGATCATCGACCATAGGTCATAGATTATAGATCATCGATCATAGATCTTCGATCATCGATCATCGATCATAGATCATAGATCATAGATCATACATCATCGATCATAGGTCATAGATCATGGATCATAGATCATCTAATCATGGATCATAGATCATCCTTCATAAATCATAGATCATCAATCATCGATCATAGATCATCGATCATAGATCATAGATCATCGATCATAGATCACCGAGCATAGATCATTGATTATAGATCATCGATCATAGATCATGGATTATAGATCATAGATCATAGATAATAGAACATAGATCATAGATCATCGATCATAGATTATAGATCATATATCATCGATCATAGATCATAGATCATAGATCATAGATCATAGATAAGAGATCATTGATCATCGATCATAGATCATTGACCATAGATCATAGATTATAGATCATCGATCATAGATCATAGATCATCGATCATATATCATGGATTATAGATAATAGATCATAGATCTTCGATCGCAGATCATAGATCATCGATTAGAGATTATCGATAATCGATCATCGATCATAGATCATCAACCACAGATCATCAACCATAGATCATGGATCATAGATCATTAATGATCGATTATGGATCATAGATCATCGATCATAGATCATAGATCATCGATCATAGATCATAGATCATCGACCATAGATCATAGATTATAGATCATTCATCATAGATCATCGATCATAGATCATAGATCATAGATCATAAATCATCGATCATAGATCATAGATCACAGAACATAGATAATAGATCATAGATCATGGATCATAGATCATCGATCATAGATCATAGATCATAAATCATCGATCATAGATAATAGATTACAGATCATAGATAATAGATCATAGATCATGGATCATCGATCATAGATCATCGATCATTGATAATCGATCATAGATCATCGATCATCGATCATACATCATCAATCATCTATAACAGATCATCAATCATCTATAATAGATCATCGATCATCGATCATAGATCATCATCCATCATAGATCAACCATCATTGATCATAGATCATCGATCATCGATCATGGATCATAGGTCATCGATCATCGATCATAGATCATCGATCATCGATCATACATCATCGATCATCAATAATACAAAACCATCGATCATAGATCATCAATCATAGATCAACGATCATCCATCATAGATCATCGATCATAGTTCATCGATCATGGATCATAGATCATGAATCATCGATCATAGATCATTGATCATCGATCATAGATCATCGATCATCGATCATAGATCATCAATCGTCTATAATAGATCATCAATCATCGATCATAGATCATCGATCATCGATCATACATCATCGATCATCAATAATACAAAACCATCGATCATAGATCATCAATCTTAGATCAACGATCATCCATCATAGATCATCGATCATAGTTCATCGATCATGGATCATAGATCATGAATCATCGATCATAGATCATTGATCATCGATCATCGATCATAGATCATCAATCGTCTATAATAGATCATCAATCATCGATCATCGATCATAGATCATCAATCATCTATATTAGATCATCAATCATCTATAATAGATCATCGATTATCAATCATAGATCGTCAATCATAAATCATTGATTATCGATCATAGATTATCGATCATCGATCATAAATGATCATCTATCATAGATTATCGATCATCGATCATAAATGATCATCTATCATAGATCATCGATCATCGATCGTCGATCATCAATCATCGATTATCGATCATCGATTATCGATCATCGATAATCAATCATAGATAATCTATCATCGATCATAGATCATCGATCACTGTTCATGGATCATCGATCATCGATCATATCATCGATCATACATCTTCGATCATAGATCATGGATTATATATCATCGATCATCGATCATAGATCATCGATCATCGATAATCGATCATAGATCATCGATCATCGATCATAGATCATCACCCATCTATAATAAATCATCGATCATCGATCATAGATCATCGATCATCGATCATAGATCATCATCCATCATAGATCATCGATCATCGATCATACATCATCGATCAACGATCATAGATCATCGGTCATCCATCTTAAATCATCAATCATCGATCATCAATCGTAGATCATAGATTAGCTATCATAGATCATCGATCATAGATCATGGATCATCGATCATCGATCATCAATCATCGATTATATCATCGATCATACATCATCAATCATAGATCATGGATCATATATCATCGATCATCGATCATAGATCATCGATCATCGATCATAGATCATCGATCATAGATCATGGATCATATATCATCGATCATCGATCATAGATCATCGATCATCGATCATTGATGATCGATTATGGATCATAGATCATCAATCATAGAATATAGATCATCGATCATAGATCATAGATCATCGACCATAGGTCATAGATTATAGATCATTGATCATAGATCTTCGATCATCGATCATCGATCATAGATCATAGATCATAGATCATACATCATCGATCATAGGTCATAGATCATGGATCATAGATCATCTAATCATGGATCATAGATCATCCTTCATAAATCATAGATCATCAATCATCGATCATAGATCATCGATCATAGATCATAGATCATCGATCATAGATCACCGAGCATAGATCATTGATTATAGATCATCGATCATAGATCATGGATTATAGATCATAGATCATAGATAATAGAACATAGATCATAGATCATCGATCATAGATTATAGATCATATATCATCGATCATAGATCATAGATCATCGATCATAGATCATAGATCATAGATCATAGATCATAGATAAGAGATCATTGATCATCGATCATAGATCATTGACCATAGATCATAGATTATAGATCATCGATCATAGATCATAGATCATCGATCATTTATCATGGATTATAGATAATAGATCATAGATCTTCGATCGCAGATCATAGATCATCGATTAGAGATTATCGATAATCGATCATCGATCATAGATCATCAACCACAGATCATCAACCATAGATCATGGATCATAGATCATTAATGATCGATTATGGATCATAGATCATCGATCATAGATCATAGATCATCGATCATAGATCATAGATCATCGACCATAGATCATAGATTATAGATCATTCATCATAGATCATCGATCATAGATCATAGATCATAGATCATAAATCATCGATCATAGATCATAGATCACAGAACATAGATAATAGATCATAGATCATGGATCATAGATCATCGATCATAGATCATAGATCATAAATCATCGATCATAGATAATAGATTACAGATCATAGATAATAGATCATAGATCATGGATCATCGATCATAGATCATCGATCATTGATAATCGATCATAGATCATCGATCATCGATCATACATCATCAATCATCTATAACAGATCATCAATCATCTATAATAGATCATCGATCATCGATCATAGATCATCATCCATCATAGATCAACCATCATTGATCATAGATCATCGATCATCGATCATGGATCATAGGTCATCGATCATCGATCATAGATCATGAATCATCGATCATAGATCATTGATCATCGATCATAGATCATCGATCATCGATCATAGATCATCAATCGTCTATAATAGATCATCAATCATCGATCATAGATCATCGATCATCGATCATACATCATCGATCATCAATAATACAAAACCATCGATCATAGATCATCAATCTTAGATCAACGATCATCCATCATAGATCATCGATCATAGTTCATCGATCATGGATCATAGATCATGAATCATCGATCATAGATCATTGATCATCGATCATCGATCATAGATCATCAATCGTCTATAATAGATCATCAATCATCGATCATCGATCATAGATCATCAATCATCTATATTAGATCATCAATCATCTATAATAGATCATCGATTATCAATCATAGATCGTCAATCATAAATCATTGATTATCGATCATAGATTATCGATCATCGATCATAAATGATCATCTATCATAGATTATCGATCATCGATCATAAATGATCATCTATCATAGATCATCGATCATCGATCGTCGATCATCAATCATCGATTATCGATCATCGATTATCGATCATCGATAATCAATCATAGATAATCTATCATCGATCATAGATCATCGATCACTGTTCATGGATCATCGATCATCGATCATATCATTGATCATACATCTTCGATCATAGATCATGGATTATATATCATCGATCATCGATCATAGATCATCGATCATCGATAATCGATCATAGATCATCGATCATCGATCATAGATCATCACCCATCTATAATAAATCATCGATCATCGATCATAGATCATCGATCATCGATCATAGATCATCATCCATCATAGATCATCGATCATCGATCATACATCATCGATCAACGATCATAGATCATCGGTCATCCATCTTAAATCATCAATCATCGATCATCAATCGTAGATCATAGATTAGCTATCATAGATCATCGATCATAGATCATGGATCATAGATCATCGATCATAGATCATCGATCATGGATCATAAATCATGGATCATAGATCATCCATTATTGATTATAGATCATCGGTCATCAATCACAGATCATCGATTATCGATCATAGATAATAGATCATCGATCATCGATCATAGATCATAGATCATCGATCATAGATCATCGATCATAGATCATCGATCATAGATCATAGATCATCGATCATAGATCATAGATCATAGATCATAGATTGTAAACCATAGATCGTAAATTATAAATCATAGATCATCGATCATCGATTATCGATCATCGATCATCGATCATAGATAATCTATCATCGATC
This sequence comes from Microplitis demolitor, assembly GCF_026212275.2. Taxonomy (NCBI): domain Eukaryota; kingdom Metazoa; phylum Arthropoda; class Insecta; order Hymenoptera; family Braconidae; genus Microplitis; species Microplitis demolitor. The sequence goes on along the minus strand of NC_068550.1, from coordinate 11,049,839 downwards.
ATCATTTACCATAGATCATCGATCATTGTTCATGGATTATCGATCATCGATCATCAATCATCGATCATATCATCGATCATACATCATCGATCATAGATCATGGATCATATATCATCGATCATCGATCATAGATCATCGATCATCGATCATAGATCATCGATTATCGATCATAGATCATCGATCATCGATAATCGATCATAGATCATCGATCATCGATCATAGATCATCATCCATCATAGATCATCGATCATAGTTCATCGATCATGGATCATAGATCATGAATCATCGATCATAGATCATTGATCATCGATCATAGATCATCGATCATCGATCATAGATCATCAATCGTCTATAATAGATCATCAATCATCGATCATAGATCATCGATCATCGATCATACATAATCATCTATCATAGATCATCGATCATTGATTATAGATCATCGATCATCGATCATAGATCATCAATCATCTATATTAGATCATCAATCATCTATAATAGATCATCGATTATCACTCATAGATCGTCAATCATAAATCATTGATTATCGATCATAGATCATCGATCATCGATCATAAATGATCATCTATCATAGATCATCGATCATAAATTATAGATCATCGAACATAGATCATAGATCATCGATCATAGATCATAGATCATAGATCATCGATGATGGATCATAGATCATAAATCATATATCATCGATCATCGATTATAGATCATCGATCATAGATCATAGATCATCGACCATAGATCATGGATTATAGATCGTAGATCATTGATCATCGATCATGAATCATAGATCATAGACCATAGATCATAGATCATCGATCATAGAACATCAACCATAGATCATGGATCATAGATCATAGATCATAAAATATAGATCATCGATCATAAATTATAGATCATCGATCATGGATCATAGATCATCGAATCATGGATCATAGATCATCGATCATAAATCATAGATTATCAATCATCGATCATAGATCATAAATCATAGATCATAGATGAGAGATCATTGATCATCGATCATAGATCATTGACCATAGATCATAGATTATAGATCATCGATCATAGATCATAGATCATCGATCATAGATCATGGATTATAGATCATAGATCATAGATCTTCGATCGCAGATCAAAGATCATCGATTAGAGATTATCGATAATCGATCATCGATCATAGATTATCGATCATAGATCATCAACCATAGATCATCAACCATTGATCATGGATCATAGATCATTGATGATCGATTATGGATCATCGATCATAGATCATAGATCATTGATCATAGATCATAGATCATCGACCATAGGTCATAGATTATAGATCATCGATCATAGATCTTCGATCATAGATCATCGATCATAGATCATAGATCATGGATCATAGATCATCTAATCATGGATCATAGATCATCCTTCATAAATCATAGATCATCAATCATCGATCATAGATCATCGATCATAGATCATAGATCATCGATCATAGATCATCGACCATAGATCATTGATTATAGATCATCGATCATAGATCATAGACCATCGATCATACATCATGGATTATAGATAATAGATCATAGATAATAGAACATTGATCATAGATCATCGATCATAGATTATAGATCATATATCATCGATCATAGATCATAGATCATAGATCATAGATCATTGATCATAAATCATAGATTATCAATAATCGATCATAGATCATAAATCATAGATCATAGATAAGAGATCATTGATCATCGATCATAGATCATTGACCATAGATCATAGATTATAGATCATCGATCATAGATCATAGATCATCGATCATATATCATGGATTATAGATAATAGATCATAGATCTTCGATCGCAGATCATAGATCATCGATTAGAGATTATCGATAATCGATCATCGATTATAGATCATCAACCATAGATCATCGACCATAGATCATAGATTATAGATCATCGATCATAGATCATCGATCATAGATCATAGATCATAGATCATAAATCATCGATCATAGATCATAGATCACAGAACATAGATAATAGATCATAGATCATGGATCATAGATCATCGATCATAGATCATAGATCATAAATCATCGATCATAGATCATAGATTACAGATCATAATAGGTCATAGATCATGGATCATCGATTATAGATCATGGATCATAGATCATAGATTATAGATTATAGATCATCGATCATAAATTATCGATCATCGATCATGGATCATAGATCATAGAGCATAGATTATAGATCATCGATCATAAATAATAGATCATCGAACATAGATCATAGATTATAGATCATCGATCATAAATTATAGATCATCGATCATGGATCATAGATCATAGATCATAGATTATAGATCATCGATTATAAATTATAGATTATCGATCATAGATCATAGATCATCGATGATAGATCATAGATCATATATCATAGATCATAGATCATAGATCATAGATCATAGATAATAGATAATAGATCATAGATCATAGATCATAAATCATAGATAATAGATCATAGATGATGGATCATATATCATAGATCATCGATCATAGATCATAGATCATAGATCATCGATTATAGATTATAGATTATAGATCATAGATCATAGATCATAGATCATAGATCATCAATCATCAATCATCAATCATTGATCATAGATCATCGATCATAGATCATAGATCATAGATCATTGTTCATCAATCATAGATCATTAATCATTGATCATAGATCATAGATCATAGATCATAGATAATAGATCATTGATCATAGATCATAAATCATAGATAATAGATCATAGATAATGGATTATAGATCATCGATCATAGATCTTCGATCATAGATCATCGATCATAGATCATAGATCATGGATCATAGATCATCTAATCATGGATCATAGATCATCCTTCATAAATCATAGATCATCAATCATCGATCATAGATCATCGATCATAGATCATAGATCATCGATCATAGATCATCGACCATAGATCATTGATTATAGATCATCGATCATAGATCATAGACCATCGATCATACATCATGGATTATAGATAATAGATCATAGATAATAGAACATTGATCATAGATCATCGATCATAGATTATAGATCATATATCATCGATCATAGATCATAGATCATAGATCATAGATCATTGATCATAAATCATAGATTATCAATAATCGATCATAGATCATAAATCATAGATCATAGATAAGAGATCATTGATCATCGATCATAGATCATTGACCATAGATCATAGATTATAGATCATCGATCATAGATCATAGATCATCGATCATATATCATGGATTATAGATAATAGATCATAGATCTTCGATCGCAGATCATAGATCATCGATTAGAGATTATCGATAATCGATCATCGATTATAGATCATCAACCATAGATCATCGACCATAGATCATAGATTATAGATCATCGATCATAGATCATCGATCATAGATCATAGATCATAGATCATAAATCATCGATCATAGATCATAGATCACAGAACATAGATAATAGATCATAGATCATGGATCATAGATCATCGATCATAGATCATAGATCATAAATCATCGATCATAGATCATAGATTACAGATCATAATAGGTCATAGATCATGGATCATCGATTATAGATCATGGATCATAGATCATAGATTATAGATTATAGATCATCGATCATAAATTATCGATCATCGATCATGGATCATAGATCATAGAGCATAGATTATAGATCATCGATCATAAATAATAGATCATCGAACATAGATCATAGATTATAGATCATCGATCATAAATTATAGATCATCGATCATGGATCATAGATCATAGATCATAGATTATAGATCATCGATTATAAATTATAGATTATCGATCATAGATCATAGATCATCGATGATAGATCATAGATCATATATCATAGATCATAGATCATAGATCATAGATCATAGATAATAGATAATAGATCATAGATCATAGATCATAAATCATAGATAATAGATCATAGATGATGGATCATATATCATAGATCATCGATCATAGATCATAGATCATAGATCATCGATTATAGATTATAGATTATAGATCATAGATCATAGATCATAGATCATAGATCATCAATCATCAATCATCAATCATTGATCATAGATCATCGATCATAGATCATAGATCATAGATCATTGTTCATCAATCATAGATCATTAATCATTGATCATAGATCATAGATCATAGATCATAGATAATAGATCATTGATCATAGATCATAAATCATAGATAATAGATCATAGATCATGGATTATAGATCATCGATCATAGATCATAGATCATCGATCATAGATCATAGATCATCGATCATAGATCATGGATTATAGATCATAGATCATAGATCTTCGATCGCAGATCATAGATCATCGATTAGAGATTATCGATAATCGATCATCGATCATAGATTATCGATCATAGATCATCAACCAAAGATCATCAACCATAGATCATGGATCATAGATCATTAATGATCGATTATGGATCATAGATCATCGATCATAGATCATAGATCATCGATCATAGATCATAGATCATCGACCATAGATCATAGATTATAGATCATCGATCATAGATCATCGATCATAGATCATAGATCATAGATCATAAATCATCGATCATAGATCATAGATCATCGATCATAGATCATAGATCATAGATCATAGATTGTAAACCATAGATCGTAGATTATAAATCATTGATCATCGATTATCGATCATCGATCATAGATCATCGATCATCGATCATAGATCATCATTTATCATAGATCATCGATCATAGATCATCATTTATCATAGATCATCGATCATTGTTCATGGATCATCGATCATCGATCATATCATCGATCATACATCATCGATCATAGATCATGGATCATATATCATCGATCATCGATCATAGATCATCGATCATTGATAATCGATCATAGATCATCGATCATAGATCATCAATCATCTATAATAGATCATCAATCATCTATAATAGATCATCGATCATCGATCATAGATCATCATCCATCATAGATCAACGATCATTGATCATAGATCATCGATCATCGATCATAGATCATCGATCATCGATCATACATCATCGATCAACGATCATAGATCACCGGTCATCTATCTTAAATCATCAATCATCGATCATCAATCGTAGATCATAGATGAGCTATCATAGATCATCGATCATAAATCATTGATCATGGATCATAGATCATCGATCATAGATCATCAATCATGGATCATAAATCATGGATCATAGATCATCGATCATTGATCATAGATCATAGATCATAGATAATAGAGCATAGATCATAGATCATAAATCATAGATAATAGATCATAGATCATGGATTATATATCATAGATCATCGATCATAGATCATAGATCATCGACCATAGATCATAGATCATAGATCATAGATCATCGATCATCGATCATAAATTATAGACAATAGATCATAGATCATGGATCATGGATCATAGATCATCGATCATTGATCATAGATCATAGATCATAGATAATAGAGCATAGATCATAGATCATAAATCATAGATAATAGATCATAGATCATGGATTATATATCATAGATCATCGATCATAGATCATAGATCATCGACCATAGATCATAGATCATAGATCATAGATCATCGATCATCGATCATAAATTATAGACAATAGATCATAGATCATGGATCATGGATCATAGATCATCGATCATAAATCATAGATCATCGATCATAGATCATAGATCATAAATCATAGATCATAGATAAGAGATCATTGATCATCGATCATAGATCATTGACCATAGATCATAGATTATAGATCATCGATCATAGATCATAGATCATCGATCATATATCATGGATTATAGATAATAGATCATAGATTTTCGATCGCAGATCATAGATCATCGATTAGAGATTATCGATAATCGATCATCGATTATAGATCATCAACCATAGATCATCGACCATAGATCATAGATTATAGATCATCGATCATAGATCATCGATCATCGATCATCGATCATAGATCATCGATCATCGATCATACATCATCGATCAACGATCATAGATCACCGGTCATCTATCTTAAATCATCAATCATCGATCATCAATCGTAGATCATAGATGAGCTATCATAGATCATCGATCATAAATCATTGATCATGGATCATCGATCATCGATCATAGATCATCATTTATCATAGATCATCGATCATAGATCATCATTTATCATAGATCATCGATCATTGTTCATGGATCATCGATCATCGATCATATCATCGATCATACATCATCGATCATAGATCATGGATCATATATCATCGATCATCGATCATAGATCATCGATCATTGATAATCGATCATAGATCATCGATCATAGATCATCAATCATCTATAATAGATCATCAATCATCTATAATAGATCATCGATCATCGATCATAGATCATCATCCATCATAGATCAACGATCATTGATCATAGATCATCGATCATCGATCATAGATCATCGATCATCGATCATACATCATCGATCAACGATCATAGATCACCGGTCATCTATCTTAAATCATCAATCATCGATCATCAATCGTAGATCATAGATGAGCTATCATAGATCATCGATCATAAATCATTGATCATGGATCATAGATCATCGATCATAGATCATCAATCATGGATCATAAATCATGGATCATAGATCATCGATCATTGATCATAGATCATAGATCATAGATAATAGAGCATAGATCATAGATCATAAATCATAGATAATAGATCATAGATCATGGATTATATATCATAGATCATCGATCATAGATCATAGATCATCGACCATAGATCATAGATCATAGATCATAGATCATCGATCATCGATCATAAATTATAGACAATAGATCATAGATCATGGATCATGGATCATAGATCATCGATCATTGATCATAGATCATAGATCATAGATAATAGAGCATAGATCATAGATCATAAATCATAGATAATAGATCATAGATCATGGATTATATATCATAGATCATCGATCATAGATCATAGATCATCGACCATAGATCATAGATCATAGATCATAGATCATCGATCATCGATCATAAATTATAGACAATAGATCATAGATCATGGATCATGGATCATAGATCATCGATCATAAATCATAGATCATCGATCATAGATCATAGATCATAAATCATAGATCATAGATAAGAGATCATTGATCATCGATCATAGATCATTGACCATAGATCATAGATTATAGATCATCGATCATAGATCATAGATCATCGATCATATATCATGGATTATAGATAATAGATCATAGATTTTCGATCGCAGATCATAGATCATCGATTAGAGATTATCGATAATCGATCATCGATTATAGATCATCAACCATAGATCATCGACCATAGATCATAGATTATAGATCATCGATCATAGATCATCGATCATCGATCATCGATCATAGATCATCGATCATCGATCATACATCATCGATCAACGATCATAGATCACCGGTCATCTATCTTAAATCATCAATCATCGATCATCAATCGTAGATCATAGATGAGCTATCATAGATCATCGATCATAAATCATTGATCATGGATCATAGATCATCGATCATAGATCATCAATCATGGATCATAAATCATGGATCATAGATCATCGATCATTGATCATAGATCATAGATCATAGATAATAGAGCATAGATCATAGATCATAAATCATAGATAATAGATCATAGATCATGGATTATATATCATAGATCATCGATCATAGATCATAGATCATCGACCATAGATCATAGATCATAGATCATAGATCATCGATCATCGATCATAAATTATAGACAATAGATCATAGATCATGGATCATGGATCATAGATCATCGATCATTGATCATAGATCATAGATCATAGATAATAGAGCATAGATCATAGATCATAAATCATAGATAATAGATCATAGATCATGGATTATATATCATAGATCATCGATCATAGATCATAGATCATCGACCATAGATCATAGATCATAGATCATAGATCATCGATCATCGATCATAAATTATAGACAATAGATCATAGATCATGGATCATGGATCATAGATCATCGATCATAAATCATAGATCATCGATCATAGATCATAGATCATAAATCATAGATCATAGATAAGAGATCATTGATCATCGATCATAGATCATTGACCATAGATCATAGATTATAGATCATCGATCATAGATCATAGATCATCGATCATATATCATGGATTATAGATAATAGATCATAGATTTTCGATCGCAGATCATAGATCATCGATTAGAGATTATCGATAATCGATCATCGATTATAGATTATCAACCATAGATCATCGACCATAGATCATAGATTATAGATCATCGATCATAGATCATCGATCATCGATCATAGATCATAGATCACAGAACATAGATAATAGATCATAGATCATGGATCATAGATCATCGATCATAGATCATAGATCATAAATCATCGATCATAGATCATATATTACAGATCATAGATAATAGATCATAGATCATGGATCATCGATCATAGATCATGGATCATAGATCATAGATTATAGATTATAGATCATCGATCATAAATTATCGATCATCGATCATGGATCATAGATCATAGATCATAGATTATAGATCATCGATCATAAATAATAGATCATCGAACATAGATCATAGATTATAGATCATCGATCATAAATTATAGATCATCGATCATGGATCATAGATCATAGATCATAGATTATAGATCATCGATTATAGATTATAGATTATAGATCATAGATCATAGATCATAGATCATAGATCATCAATCATCAATCATCAATCATTGATCTTAGATCATCGATCATAGATCATAGATCATAGATCATTGTTCATAGATCATAGATCATAGATCATCGATTATAGATTATAGATTATAGATCATAGATCATAGATCATAGATCATAGATCATCAATCATCAATCATCAATCAATGATCATAGATCATCGATCATAGATCATAGATCATTGATCATAGATCATAAATCATAGATAATAAATCATAGATCATGGATTATAGATCATCGATCATAGATCATAGATCATCGATCATAGATCATGGATTATAGATCATAGATCATAGATCTTCGATCGCAGATCATAGATCATAGATTAGAGATTATCGATAATCGATCATCGATCATAGATTATCGATCATAGATCATCAACCAAAGATCATCAACCATAGATCATGGATCATAGATCATTAATGATCGATTATGGATCATAGATCATTAATGATCGATTATGGATCATAGATCATTAATGATCGATTATGGATCATAGATCATCGATCATAGATCATAGATCATCGACCATAGATCATAGATTATAGATCATCGATCATAGATCATCGATCATAGATCATAGATCATAGATCATCGATCATAGATCATAGATCATAGATCATAAATCATCGATCATAGATCATAGATCATCGATCATAGATCATAGATCATAGATCATAGATTGTAAACCATAGATCGTAGATTATAAATCATTGATCATCGATTATCGATCATCGATCATCGATCATAGATCATCATTTATCATAGATCATCGATCATAGATCATCATTTATCATAGATCATCGATCATTGTTCATGGATCATCGATCATCGATCATATCATCGATCATACATCATCGATCATAGATCATGGATCATATATCATCGATCATCGATCATAGATCATCGATCATTGATAATCGATCATAGATCATCGATCATAGATCATCAATCATCTATAATAGATCATCAATCATCTATAATAGATCATCGATCATCGATCATAGATCATCATCCATCATAGATCAACGATCATTGATCATAGATCATCGATCATCGATCATAGATCATCGATCATCGATCATACATCATCGATCAACGATCATAGATCACCGGTCATCTATCTTAAATCATCAATCATCGATCATCAATCGTAGATCATAGATGAGCTATCATAGATCATCGATCATAAATCATTGATCATGGATCATAGATCATCGATCATAGATCATCAATCATGGATCATAAATCATGGATCATAGATCATAGAACATAGATCATAGATCATCGATCATAGATTATAGATCATAGATCATGGATTATATATCATAGATAATAGATCATAGATCATGGATCATAGATCATCGATCATAGATCATGGATTATAGATCATAGATCATAGATCATAGAACATAGATCATAGATCATCGATCATAGATTATAGATCATTTATCATCGATCATAGATCATAGATCATAGATCATCGATCATGGATCATAGATCATCGAATCATGGATCATAGATCATCGATCATAAATCATTGATTATCAATCATCGATCATAGATCATAAATCATAGATCATAGATGAGAGATCATTGATCATCGATCATAGATCATTGACCATAGATCATATATTATAGATCATCGATCATAGATTATAGATCATCGATCATAGATCATGGATTATAGATCATAGATCATAGATCTTCGATCGCAGATCGAAGATCACCGATTAGAGATTATCGATAATCGATCATCGATCATAGATTATCGATCATAGATCATCAACCATAGATCATCAACCATAGATCATGGATCATAGATCATTGATGATCGATTATGGATCATAGATCATCAATCATAGATCATAGATCATCGATCATAGATCATAGATCATCGACCATAGGTCATAGATTATAGATCATCGATCATAGATCTTCGATCATCGATCATCGATCATAGATCATAGATCATAGATCATAGATCATAGATCATCGATCATAGATCATAGATTATGGATTATAGATCATAGATCATAGATCATAGAACATAGATCATAGATCATCGATCATAGATTATAGATCATATATCATCAACCATAGATCATGGATCATAGATGATTGATGATCGATTATGGATCATAGATCATCAATCATAGATCATAGATCATCGATCATAGATCATAGATCATCGACCATAGGTCATAGATTATAGATCATCGATCATAGATCTTCGATCATCGATCATCGATCATAGATCATAGATCATAGATCATAGATCATAGATCATAGATCATCGATCATAGATCATCGATCATAGATCATAGATCATGGATCATAGATCATGAATCATAGATCATCTAATCATGGATCATAGATCATCCTTCATAAATCATAGATCATAGATCATAGATAATAGAACATAGATCATCGATCATAGATCATTGACCATAGATCATAGATTATAGATCATCGATCATAGATCATAGATCATCGATCATATATCATGGATTATAGATAATAGATCATAGATCTTTGATCGCAGATCATAGATCATCGATTAGAGATTATCGATAATCGATCATCGATCATAGATCATCAACCATAGATCATCAACCATAGATCATGGATCATAGATCATTAATGATCGATTATGGATCATAGATCATCGATCATAGATCATAGATCATCGATCATAGATCATAGATCATCGACCATAGATCATAGATTATAGATCATCCATCATAGATCATAGATCATAGATCATAGATCATAGATCATAAATAATCGATCATAGATCATAGATCACAGAACATAGATAATATATCATAGATCATGGATCATAGATCATCGATCATAGATCATAGATCATAAACAATCGATCATAGATCATAGATTACAGATCGTAGATAATAGATCATAGATCATGGATCATCGATCATAGATCATCGATCATTGATAATCGATCATAGATCATCGATCATCGATCATACATCATCAATCATCTATAATAGATCATCAATCATCTATAATAGATCATCGATCATCGATCATAGATCATCATCCATCATATATCAACGATCATTGATCATAGATCATCGATCATCGATCATGGATCATAGGTCATCGATCATCGATCATAGATCATCGATCATCGATCATACATCATCGATCAACGATCATAGATCAACGGTCATCTATCTTAAATCATCAATCATCGATCATCAATCGTAGATTATCGATGAGCTATCATAGATCATCGATCATAGATCATTGATCATGGATCATAGATCATCAATCATGGATCATAAATCATGGATCATAGATCATCGATCATGGATCATAGATCATAGATCATAGATAATAGAGCATAGATCATAGATCAAAGAACATAGACAATAGATCATAAATCATGGATTATATATCATAGATCATCGATCATAGATCATAGATCATCGACCATAGATCATAAATCATAGATCATAGATCATCGATGATCGATCATAGATCATCGACCATAGATCATGGATCATAGATCATAGATCATTGATCATCGATCGTGAATAGATAATCGATAAACGATGATAGATGATAGATCATAGATCATCGATCATCGATAATAGATCTACGATCAAAGATCATAGATCATCGATCATCGATCATAGATCATCGACCAGAGATTATAGATCATCGATCATAGATCATAGACCATAGATCATAGATCATCGATCATAGTTCATGGATCATAGATCATAGATTATAGATTATAGATCATCGATCATAAATTATAGATGATCGATCATGGATCATAGATCATAGATCATAGATTATAGATCATCGATCATAAATTATAGATCATCGAACATAGATCATAGATCATCGATCTTAGATCATAGATCATCGATGATAGATCATAGATCATATATCATAGATCATAGATCATCGATCATCGATCATAGATCATCGATCATCGATCATACATCATCGATCAACGATCATAGATCACCGGTCATCCATCTTAAATCATCAATCATCGTTCATCAATCGTAGATCATAGATGAGCTATCATAGATCATCGATTATAGATCATTGATCATGGATCATAGATCATCGAGCATAGATCATCAATCATAGATCATAAATCATCGAATCATGGATCATAAATCATCGATCATAAATCATTGATTATCAATCATCGATCATAGATCATAAATCATAGATCATAGATGAGAGATCATTGATCATCGATCATAGATCATTGACCATAGATCATAGATTATAGATCATCGATCATAGATTATAGATCATCGATCATAAATCATGGATTATAGATCATAGATCATAGATCTTCGATCGCAGATCAAAGATCACCGATTAGAGATTATCGATAATCGATCATCGATCATAGATTATCGATCATAGATCATCAACCATAGATCATCAACCATAGATAATGGATCATAGATCATTGATGATCGATTATGGATCATAGATCATCAATCATAGATCATAGATCATCGATCATAGATCATAGATCATCGACCATAGGTCATAGATTATAGATCATCGATCATAGATCTTCGATCATCGATCATCGATCATAGATCATAGATCATAGATCATAGATCATAGATCATAGATCATCGATCATAGATCATAGATCATGGATCATAGATCATCTAATCATGGATCATAGATCATCCTTCATAAATCATAGATCATCAATCATCGATCATAGATCATCGATCATAGATCATAGATCATCGATCATAGTTCATCGACCATAGATCATTGATTATAGATCATCGATCATAGATCATAAATCATAGATCATAGATCATCGATGATCGATCATAGATCATCGACCATAGATCATGGATCATAGATCATAGATCATTGATCATCGATCGTGAATAGATAATCGATAAACGATGATAGATGATAGATCATAGATCATCGATCATCGATAATAGATCTACGATCAAAGATCATAGATCATCGATCATCGATCATAGATCATCGACCAGAGATTATAGATCATCGATCATAGATCATAGACCATAGATCATAGATCATCGATCATAGTTCATGGATCATAGATCATAGATTATAGATTATAGATCATCGATCATAAATTATAGATGATCGATCATGGATCATAGATCATAGATCATAGATTATAGATCATCGATCATAAATTATAGATCATCGAACATAGATCATAGATCATCGATCTTAGATCATAGATCATCGATGATAGATCATAGATCATATATCATAGATCATAGATCATCGATCATCGATCATAGATCATCGATCATCGATCATACATCATCGATCAACGATCATAGATCACCGGTCATCCATCTTAAATCATCAATCATCGTTCATCAATCGTAGATCATAGATGAGCTATCATAGATCATCGATTATAGATCATTGATCATGGATCATAGATCATCGAGCATAGATCATCAATCATAGATCATAAATCATCGAATCATGGATCATAAATCATCGATCATAAATCATTGATTATCAATCATCGATCATAGATCATAAATCATAGATCATAGATGAGAGATCATTGATCATCGATCATAGATCATTGACCATAGATCATAGATTATAGATCATCGATCATAGATTATAGATCATCGATCATAAATCATGGATTATAGATCATAGATCATAGATCTTCGATCGCAGATCAAAGATCACCGATTAGAGATTATCGATAATCGATCATCGATCATAGATTATCGATCATAGATCATCAACCATAGATCATCAACCATAGATAATGGATCATAGATCATTGATGATCGATTATGGATCATAGATCATCAATCATAGATCATAGATCATCGATCATAGATCATAGATCATCGACCATAGGTCATAGATTATAGATCATCGATCATAGATCTTCGATCATCGATCATCGATCATAGATCATAGATCATAGATCATAGATCATAGATCATAGATCATCGATCATAGATCATAGATCATGGATCATAGATCATCTAATCATGGATCATAGATCATCCTTCATAAATCATAGATCATCAATCATCGATCATAGATCATCGATCATAGATCATAGATCATCGATCATAGTTCATCGACCATAGATCATTGATTATAGATCATCGATCATAGATCATGGATTATAAATCATAGATCATAGATAATAGAACATAGATCATAGATCATCGATCATAGATTATAGATCATATATCATCGATCATAGATCATAGATCATGGATCATAGATCATTGATCATAAATCATAGATTATCAATTATCGATCATAGATCATAAATCATAGATCATAGATAAGAGATCATTGATCATCGATCATAGATCATTGACCATATATCATAGATTATAGATCATCGATCATAGATCATAGATCATCGATCATATATCATGGATTATAGATAATAGATCATAGATCTTCGATCGCAGATCATAGATCATCGATTAGAGATTATCGATAATCGATCATCGATCATAGATCATCAACCATAGATCATCAACCATAGATCATGGATCATAAGTCATTAATGATCGATTATGGATCATAGATCATCGATCATAGATCATAGATCATCGATCATAGATCATAGATCATCGACCATAGATCATAGATCATAGATCACAGAACATAGATAATAGATCATAGATCATGGATCATAGATCATCGATCATAGATCATAGATCATAAATCATCGATCATAGATCATAGATTACAGATCATAGATAATAGATCATAGATCATCGATCATCGATCATACATCATCAATCATCTATAATAGATCATCAATCATCTATTATAGATCATCGATCATCGATCATAGATCATCATCCATCATAGATCAACGATCATTGATCATAGATCATCGATCATCGATCATGGATCATAGGTCATCGATCATCGATCATAGATCATCGATCATCGATCATACATCATCGATCAACGATCATAGATCACCGGTCATCTATCTTAAATCACCAATCATAGATCATCGATCATGGATCATAGATCATAGATCATAGATAATAGAGCATAGATCATAGATCATAGATCATAGATAATAGATCATAGATCATGGATTATATATCATAGATCATCGATCATAGATCATAGATCATCGACCATAGATCATAGATCAAAGATCATAGATTATCGATCATAGATCATCAACCATAGATCATGGATCATAGATCATAGATCATAGATTATAGATCATCGATCATAAATTATAGATCATCGATCATGGATCATGGATCATAGATCATAGATCATAGATCATCGATCATAAATTATAGATCATCGATCATAGATCATAGATCATCGATGATAGATCATAGATCATATATCATAGATCATAGATCATCGATCATTGATCATATATCGTCGATCATCGATCATACATCATCGATCAACGATCATAGATCACCGGTCATCCATCTTAAATCATCAATCATCGTTCATCAATCGTAGATCATAGATGAGCTCTCATAGATCATCGATTATAGATCATTGATCATGGATCATAGATCATCGAGCATAGATCATCAATCATGGATCATAAATCATGGAATCAAAGATCATCGATCATGGATAATAGATCATAGATCATAGATAATAGAGCATAGATCATAGATCATAGATCATAGAACATAGATCATAGATCATCGATCATAGATTATAGATCATAGATCATGGATTATATATCATAGATAATAGAGCATAGATCATAGATCATAGATCATAGATAATAGATCATAGATCATGGATTATATATCATAGATCATCGATCATAGATCATAGATCATCGACCATAGATCATAGATCATAGATCATAGATTATCGATCATAGATCATCAACCATAGATCATAGATCATGGATCATAGATCATCGGTCATGGATCATAGATCATCGATCATAGATCATGGATTATAGATCATAGATCATAGATCATAGAACATAGATCATAGATCATCGATCATAGACTATAGATCATTTATCATCGATCATAGATCATAGATCATAGATCATCGATCATGGATCATAGATCATCGAATCATGGATCATAGATCATCGTTCATAAATCATTGATTATCAATCATTGATCATAGATCATAAATCATAGATCATAGATGAGAGATCATTGATCATCGATCATAGATCATTGACCATAGATCATAGATTATAGATCATAGATTATAGATCATCGATCATAGATCATGGATTATAGATCATAGATCATAGATCTTCGATCGCAGATCGAAGATCACCGATTAGAGATTATCGATAATCGATCATCGATCATAGATTATCGATCATAGATCATCAACCATAGATCATCAACCATAGATCATGGATCATAGATCATTGATGATCGATTATGGATCATAGATCATCAATCATAGATCATAGATCATCGATCATAGATCATAGATCATCGACCATAGGTCATAGATTATAGATCATCGATCATAGATCTTCGATCATCGATCATCGATCATAGATCATAGATCATAGATCATAGATCATAGATCATCGATCATAGATCATAGATTATGGATTATAGATCATAGATCATAGATCATAGAACATAGATCATAGATCATCGATCATAGATTATAGATCATATATCATCAACCATAGATCATCAACCATAGATCATGGATCATAGATGATTGATGATCGATTATGGATCATAGATCATCAATCATAGATCATAGATCATCGATCATAGATCATAGATCATCGACCATAGGTCATAGATTATAGATCATCGATCATAGATCTTCGATCATCGATCATCGATCATAGATCATAGATCATAGATCATAGATCATAGATCATAGATCATAGATCATCGATCATAGATCATAGATCATCGACCATAGGTCATAGATTATAGATCATCGATCATAGATCTTCGATCATCGATCATCGATCATAGATCATAGATCATAGATCATAGATCATCGATCATAGATAATAGATCATGGATCATAGATCATCTAATCATGGATCATAGATCATCCTTCATAAATCATAGATCATCAATCATCGATCATAGATCATCGATCATAGATCATAGATCATCGATCATAGATCATAGATCATCGATCATAGTTCATCGACCATAGATCATTGATTATAGATCATCGATCATAGATCATGGATTATAAATCATAGATCATAGATAATAGAACATAGATCATAGATCATCGATCATAGATTATAGATCATATATCATCGATCATAGATCATAGATCATGGATCATAGATCATTGATCATAAATCATAGATTATCAATTATCGATCATAGATCATAAATCA